>NC_091646.1:10632511-11832511 GCF_027580195.1 Bos mutus | reverse complement strand
AGACAGTTTAATCAAAGTCGAAGCAAAGTTTGAAGATACTCATTCTTGGGCTTGTGCAGGGATCCATATTCACATATAGGCACTCTCAAAGGAGTGATGCCAATTATTCTGATCACTACTCTTTTTAACTATTATACCATAAGCCTTTGCAGAGCAGAAAACTAATCTTTTCCCTTTGAAGATAATGACCTGGCTGCTTCTAATTTACCTATTACATGCTTTAATATGTACCCTTAGAGAGAGAACTAATTAGTGACAATCTATATGCCAGGAACAAGGCTGTGGTTAGAAAGTTTTCCCTGTCTCCACATGCCTATGAGCCCCATTTTCCATATTTTTCTCTATTCCAAAATCAAAAATTATGAATAGCTAACAACTCTTCCCTTCAAACAAAATTACTCAAAATATGATGATGATGATGATAACTATAATTTCTTTACTACTTCTCAAGCTGTAGGCTCATTAAATAATTATATCAATAATTTATTTCAATTGTGAAGATAATATTGAGAATGAAATTTGAGGTTTTATGGGAGCACAAAATAGAGGGAGTTAATCTGGTCTGAGAGGTCAAAGAAGGCTTTTTGTTAAAAGTGATATTTAATCGAGAACTAAAGGGTGAGTAGTTGAGCAAACATGGGTGGAATAAGAGTGAACAAAACATTCCAAGCAGAACAGAAATCATCTATAAAGGTGAAGAAGTCAGAAATAAGCATGAAACATTAATGAAGTAAATGAGTTTAGAGACAAAGGAAGAACCTGAAGACAAGAGAAGACCCTAAAGACACAAGAATGGTCCAAGTGATGCAGAGAACTTGTGAATTTGTTACAAAATACAATGAAATAAATTACATGTGTGCTATGAGACTAGATTGCAAAGAAGGGGTAAGCATGGGAAGCAAATACCAGGTAGAAGGCTAATAAAAACATCAGAAAGGATGGTGACTTGAATCAGGTTGGTAGCAAATTCTACAGACTGGTAAGATTCTAGCTTTTATAAAGGTAGGATAGATAAGGCATTATGATGGATAATCGGAGAAGGCAATGGCACCCCACTCCAGTACTCCTGCCTGGAAAATCCCATGGATGGAGGAGCCTGGAAGGCTGCAGTCCACGGGGTCGCTGAGGGTCGGACACAACTGAGTGACTTCACTTTCACTTTTCACTTTCAGGCGTTGGAGAAGGAAATGGCAACCCACCCCAGTGTTCTTACCTGAAGAATCCCAGGGACGGGGGAGCCTGGTGGGCTGCCGTCTATGGGGTCACACAGAGTCGGACACGACTGAAGTGACTTAGCAGCAGTAGCATGATGGATAATATGTGGGGATGAGGGGAGAAGTATGGATCAAGGATTATCTTTAGGCTTTTGACTGATGTTTTTAGTTTAGGTTTTTGGCTTGTTATTTAGTTTAGTTTAGGCTTGCTATTCAGTTTAGGTTTTTGACTTGTATAACTAGATTTTCCAGTAGTCATGTATAAAGGTGAGAGCTGGACAATAAAAAAGGATGAGCACCGAAGAATTGATGCCTTCCAACTGTAGTGCTAGAGAAGACTGTTGAGTCCCTTGGGCTGCAAGGAGGTCAAACCAGTCCATCCTAAAGGAAATCAACCTTGACTATTCATTGGAAGGACTGATGCTGAAGTTCCAATAGTTTGGCCACCAGAGGTGAAGAGCCGACTCATTGGAAAACACCCTGATGCTGGGAACAATTGAAGGCAGGAGGAGAAGGGGACAACAGAGGATGAGATGGTTGGGTGGCATCACCGACTCAATGGACATGAGTTTGAGCAAACTCTGGGAGATGATGAAGGACAGGGAAGCCTGGCATGCTGCAGTCCATGGGGTAGCAAAGAGTTGGATACAACTGAGTGACTGAACAACAACTAGATGGATCATGGTTACATTTGTAGAAATTGATGTGTTTGGTGGAAAGATGGGTTAAATTTTGGACATGTTTAGGTTGAGATGTCTGGGAGATATCCAAGTGAGAATGAGTAATAAGCATTGTAGTGTTTGAAAGTTGCTTAGTCGTGTCCTACTCTTTGCAAACCCGTGGACTGTCCATGGAATTTTCCAGGCCAGAATACTGGAGTGGGTAGTCTTTCCCTTCTCCAGGGGATCTTCCTAACCCAGGGATCGAATCCAGGTCTCCCACATTGCAGGTGGATTCTTTACCAGCTGAGCCACAAGGGAAGCACTGTAAAATATTAATAAATGGAAACTTTAATTAAGTAGAGTTGGGAGACCAGAAAGGGGAGCTCTCACATCCTGCAATGATAGCAGAGCCCAACAACAGCAACAAAAAGATTCTTCTTTCCCGTCAAGGACTCAGCCCCATGACAAGTCACAGACTCTTTGCTTACTACAGCTCTCCAAACTTCCTCTCCTGTCCCTGTCTTTTTCCCCATTTTTTAAAGTATTCTCCTCCTTCCCTTGCCCTGTGGGGATTTGTGTGTGGCTTATAATTTTTATTCATTTAATTTTTTGTCAATAACATTTTTTGTGGCTTGATATTGCTGCAGATATTCAATTGCAATTATCTGCTGATCCTGAATAAACTAATTTCTGCTGGAGAAATAACTGGCAGGCTAAGTGTTTCAGGTCGATAGCATCTAAATATTGATCTTGAACAGAAAAGGGTTCTGGTCTAGAACTATTTATTTGAAGGCTAGATCATCGAAAAAGCAAGAGAGTTCCAGAAAAACATCAACTTCTGTTTTATTGACTATACCAAAGCCTTTGGCTGTGTGGATCACAACAAACTGTGGAAAATTCTTCAAGAGATGGGAATACCAGACCACCTGACCTGCCTCTTGAGAAATCTGTATGCAGGTCAGGAAGCAACAGTTAGAACTGGACATGGAACAACAGACTGGTTCCAAATAGGAAAAGGAGTACGTCAAGGCTGTATATTGTCACCCTGCTTATTTAACTTATATGCAGAGTACATCATGAGAAATGCTGGGCTGGAAGAAGCACAAGCTGGAATCAAGATTGCTGGGAGAAATATCAATAACTTCAGATACTGAGATGACACCACCTTTATGGCAGAAAGTGAAGAACTAAAGAGCCTCTTGATGAAAGTGAAAGAGGAGAGTGAAAAAGTTGACTTAAAATTCAACATTCAGAAAACTAAGATCATGGCATCTGGTCCCATCACTCCATGGCAAATAGATGGGGAAACAATGGAAACAGTGACAGACTTTATTTTCTTGGGCTCCAACATCACTGCAGATGGTGACTGCAGCCATGAAATGAAAAGATGCTTGCTCCTAGGAAGAAAAGTTGTGACCAACCTAGACAGCATATTAAAAATCAGAGATATTACTTTACCTACAAAGGTCTGTCTAGTCAAGGCTATGGTTTTTCCAATAGTCATGTATGGATGTGAAATTTGAACTATAAAGAAAGCTGAGCACCAAAGCATTGATGCTTTTGAACTGTGGTGTTGGAGAAGACTCTTGAGAGTCCCTTGGAGAGCAAGGAGATCCAACCAGTCATTCCTAAAGGAAATCAGTACTGAATACTCATTGGAAGGACTGATGCTGAAGCTGAAACTCCAATAGTTTGGCCAGCTGATGCAAAGAATTGACTCACTGGAAAAGACCTTGAACCTGGGAAAGATTGAAAGTGGGAGGAGAAGTGGTCAACAGAGGAGGAGATGGTTGGATGGCATCACTGGCTCAATGGGCATGAGTTTGAGTAAACTCTGGGAGCTGGTGATGGACAGGGAGCCCTGGCATGATGCATTCCATGGGGTCGCAAAGAGTCAGACACGACTGAGCAACTGAATTGAACTGAAGGCATTTTTTCAAGAATGAGATTCCTAGTCATCTCACCTAGGAAGAGGGTGGACTAAGAAGAGGGCCTAGAACAGAGCTCCAAGGAATGCTAACATTTAAACACCAGGGAGTGAAAAATGACCCTATAAAGGAGAATAGGAAGAAGGGGGGAAAAGCACCCAGAAAAGCAAAAAGAAAATTAAAAATGTGTGTGAGTCATAGATACCAAGAGTTATGTGAAAGTTTACCATAATTTACTGAAAGGTCAATTAAGATCTGAAAGATGTTAACTGGATTTACACATAGAAACACACCCATAAAGTTAACTTTACCACTACTACTTCTGCTGATAAGAAAAGCTAACATATATTGAGTACTTTGCATATCTTCTCTCATTTATGCTTCATAATAACTATCATTATCCTTATTTTACAGAAAAATAAACTGGATGACAGAGAGCTTAGGTAATTTGCCAAGCTGCTAAGTATATGGTAAAGTCAGAAGAGGAACCCACAGACATCTTAATTCAGTAGATATAGACTCAAACTTCACACTATAAAACTTCTTCCCAAGGAAAGAAAACAGAGCATAATAAGGGCCTCAATAAAAAGAGATGGAGCTGAAAGGAATGGATTAGATATGGAAAAAAAAAAGATGTAGGATAGAATGGAAAGAAGGGGAATCTTTCTATCTATAACACTCTATAATCCAGGTTTCTTTCAGTGTTGGGGAGTCTTAGCCAGGCTAAAGATGAGAATGGCTCCTTGAGACATGAATCTTTAAGGTGGAAAATTCAGTACTAGGATCCTGTTATGTTTTCTAGGAACAGGCCCTAGCAACACATAGGAGATCTCTTCTCATAGAGACCCATGTGATGCTTGACATGGTATCTCAGATTCCTCTTCTGTCCTTTGGGTGTCAACTCAGATCCAAGGAACAGTTGCTGTGGAAATTTCTTGAGGACTTTGACTCACTTCATCTTGACACTTTATCAAGCAGACAAAAATCTTTGTTTTCTGCCCTGGGCCTTCTCTGAGGCCATGAGTTGATACAGTGGTTAGAGTCTACTGGTCATACAGGAATGTACATCCCAGAAATTCAGAATAATTATTTTCACCACAAAGGCAACTCTCAAAAAATGCACAATGTGAACCCATGTCTAAGTGTTTATCTTCATCAATTCCAGGGCAGACAATTCTGATGAGCAGCTTCATATTTTTCTCTGCACGCTCTGATAATCTCCTGACTTTTGTTTGCTCTTGATTTCTGACACTTTTTTCCTTGGCCCTCAACTTTTTTCAAGGTAAGTTTGGCTTGAAAAAGTCTGAATGAGAATCTGATTTTCCTTTTCTCTTAAGGGACTAAATATTTTTGCCTAGATGCCCAAGAGGTTATTTCTATTTTTCTCCTTTAAAATTCCACAGTTTTACTGCATATACTTCTTTGTTTGTTGTTCCAGTTTACTTTTCCCAGGTCTGTTTTGTACCCTTCCTAATACAGTATTAAGATATTTTTATTTCATAAAAGTTTTATTGCATTATATTTTTTAGAATTTATTTTTAAATTGCTTTAATTTTTCCTTGGGGAATCCTATTATATGAATATTGTCAACGGCAGTACTTTAAACCACAAGACAATGGCAAAACTAATTTTAAAAACTCAAGAAAAGAAATATGAGGCAATAATTTTACATCAAGCTAAGAAGAAACAGAAGAAAGTGAGGGGCTCCCTTGCTAAGAATAGCTAAGATTATGTAAGAACAGGCAAATCCTAAAATTTCTTGGAAAATATGCAGGGTCTATTTGAGAACAGCAGCTGAAACTGGAAGGGATTTTTTCGCACAATCCATTTTGTGGGTGGATGTAAAGAGCCTGTTGTAAGGTCTAAAAAAATAGAACAGTCTGGGTCCTATTGACTCTCAAAACAAACCAGCTAAACCTTCTCTTGAATTCTTTTCATCTTTTTCTTAATTTATTTTTTAAATTTATACTTCTCACATTTTATTTCTCTTAAAAGCATCATTCTATACTTACTTGTGCTTGTAATCCTTCTAATTTAATCTTTATTTCTGAAATGACTTTTATTTATAATTATTTCTTGGCAAAATCACATCATCCTGAGTTTAATTCAAATTTATATTGTTCTTTCATATTTTATGTTATTTTGTCAATCCCTTTTAACCTGTTTTGAAATATTAGATAACACATTTTGCTTTGTGGGTCTGTCTTTCTACAAATGCTTTCCTTGCCTGTAGTATATTATTCTGCTTTAAAAATAGAATAAGTCTATTTTTAAAATTATTCACTGGTATAGTAGCCTTTCCTGATAACTTTTGATTGTTTTTATGTGAGATTCATTTTCCTAAACTTTTAGGGGGCTGGGGTGGGTTAGAATACTACATTTTCCTGCTTCATGGTTATAAAGTTCCCTTTCTTTGATTTCTGCAAAGTGTTCAAACTAAATGACCATATTTTTTCACTAATCTCTTGGTTCTCTTTCCCCACTGTTTATATCAACTGTCTCTTTCCTTTGACCCTGATGTCCCTGGTTTTTGCAGTTGGGATTCTGCTCCCTCAATGGCTCTTCAGTGTAAGGCTTCTTACTGCTTAATACATTATGAACATATTTTTAAGTTAGGGCCAACAAGATTTGCATTAGGCAAGGGGTATTAGACAAAGAGAGGATCAATGATGATGCCAAGGTATTTATTTGGCATGAGCAGTAGAAGAACGGAGTTTTCTTTAATGAGTATGGAGGAGGCAGATTGAAGAGTAGATTAAAGTACAGGAGGAATGGGAAATGAGAGTTCAGATTTAGTCGTGTTGATTTTAAGCAATATATTAGACATAAAAGCAAACATATAAAGTAGGCAATTGGATCTGGAATTCAGGGAGGCCGTCAAGGCTGAAGATATATATTTGGGCATTCTCAATAAATATATGGTTTTAAAACCATGACATTGGACAACACTCACAAGGGGGTGAGTAGAATTTATGCTATGTAAACAGATAAGAGGGAGAAGGCAATGGCATCCCACTCCAGTACTCTTGCCTGGAAAATCCCATGGATGGAGGAGCCTGGTGGGCTGCAGTCCATGGGGTCGCTAAGAGACACGACTGAGCTACTTCACTTTCACTTTTCACTTTCCTGCACTGGAGAAGGAAATGGCAACCCACTCCAGTGTTCTTGCCTGGAGAATCCCAGGGATGGGGGAGGCTGGTGGGCTGACGTCTATGGGGTCACACAGAGTCGGACACGACTGAAGTGACTTAGCAGCAGCAGCAAACAGATAAGAGATCCAAGGACTAGTCTTAGGTGACTCCCAACAAAGGAGACTAAGAAGGAAGTGCTAGTGAAACCTAGGAAATCGGAGTGTGGTACCTTAGAAGTTAAAGGGAAGAAAAGTATTTGCAGGATAAGGAAGCAATCAGCTGTGACAGAAGCTGCTCCTGTCTACATCAAATAAATCGTACCTACGAGCTAAACTGTGCTCTTAGTGCCAACTTGTGATCTCTTATTAGTCCATCCTTGTCGATATACAGATAGAGAAACTGACTGATTCCCCACATTGGGGAAGTACCTGATTTCAATTCTCAGAGATAGTTAGAGGCAGGCCTACTGTTAACACTCAAGTCACCTTACACCCAACCTAGAGTGTCTGTTGCTTTTCACTAACACTCAGCATTCAATCATTTAGGTTTCCTCTCTGAGAAGTCTTGAATTGTATATTAACAAGTTGAGAATTCCAACACTGCAAAAATCCTTAGTAAATATTAAGCATTATGTTTCACATAGTTCATTGAAATCTAGGGAAAATGAAAGTGTTAGTCGCTCAGTCATGTCCGACCATTTGCGACCCCATGGACTGTAGCCTGCCAGTCTCCTCTGTCCATGGAATTCTCCAGGTGAGAATACTGGAGTGGGTTGCCATTCTCTTCTCTAAGGGATCTTCCCAACCCAGGGATAAAACCAGTGTCTCCTGCGTTGCAGGTGGTTTTTTTTACCATCTGAGCCATCAGGGAAGCCCTTAAATTTCCAGAGGGCTCTCATAAAAAGCCCTCTTTAAGAACTCAATC
The DNA here is from genome assembly GCF_027580195.1 of Bos mutus. Lineage (NCBI taxonomy): Eukaryota > Metazoa > Chordata > Mammalia > Artiodactyla > Bovidae > Bos > Bos mutus. The sequence continues at coordinate 11,824,652 of NC_091646.1, read as the reverse complement.
AGTATTACCCTAGATCTTCTGAAATCTCACTCCACCAGATACCCAGAAAACCAGCGTGCCACGAATTACCATAACCATCAATTCTAAAAATAAGGTGGAAAAAACACTAATTAACCACATCTTCCTTTGAGCAGGGGTTATCATCTGGTAATACTGTGAAGACAAAGAAATCATGTCTTAGTGTCTGCTATAAGTTAGTTATCAACCTACAGATGCAAAGAGAATAGTACTCCAGCATATTTTGAAATTCAGAGATGGAAGTAAGAGTTAGTGAAAACAATTGCTTCTAATGAACCCCTTCTGAACACTGCAAAGGATTAATCAATAATGTTTCACAAAGAAAAAGACTCGAAAATCTCCTTAGGCCCATTTAGAATACTTTGCTCTTCTGTCAATGTAATTAGCCTTTTCAATTGCATGTGAATTTACCTTTGCAGAGTCATATATTTCCTTACCTTGCTTGTCTTACACAATTCACAAACACCTCTGAGATTCAAGATGTTTTTTTCAATTTGGCAAAAAAAAAAAAAAAAGAAAGAAAGAAAGAAAAAGGTAACAATGCAAAAACTACAAAGACTACTATGTTCCTTGCTGTTCAGTCACTAAGTCTTGTCTTACTCTTTGTGACCCCGTGGACCACAGCATGCCAGGCTCCTCTATCCTCCATTATCTCCCAGAGTTTGCTGAAATTCATGTCCATTAAGTCAGTGATGCTATCTAACCATCTCATGCTATGCCGCCCCCTTCTCCTTTTGCCATTTCAATCTTTCCCAGCATCAAGGTCTTTTCCAATGAGTCAGCTCTTCGTATCAGGTGGCCAAAGGGTTGGAGCTTCAGCATCAGACCCTCCAATGAATACTCAGGGTTGATTTCCTTTAGGATTGACTGGTATGATCTCCTTTCTGTCCAAGGGACTCTCAAGAGTCTTCTCCAGCATGAAAATTCTCTACCATTAAATCTTTGGCACCAAAGAATTATGTTCCAACTCTCACATCCATACATGACTTCTGGAAAAACCATAGCTTTGACTAGACACACCTTTGTCAGTCAAGCTTGACTACTATAGCAAACATCTATGTATTTATGACCTAGAATGTGACAGGTATTATTTTGCTATACTGCGTTCTGATCCTTTCTCTATTGTTTATGTTGGAAATATCCTCTCCTAATATGTCCTTTGTCTTTTAAATTTTTCATGATACCTTTTTTTTGTCCCATGAATGTTTTAAATCTTGATATCATTTTCATTTTAAATAAATCTTTTAAAAGAAATCTTGTTTCCCACAAGATCATGCAAATGTTTTATGACACAGTTTAAACATGTTTAAAGTTTTTGATTCACAATTAGGTCTTTAATTCATTTGGAATTTATTATTGTGTATGGTGTGAAGTAAGGATTGGATTTTAGGTTTTTTTCAATTACCTTGAAACTAATTGTTCAAACGCCACACGTTAAATAGTCCATCCTTTGACTACTGATCTCTAATACCATCTCTGATACTTACAAAGTTTCCTTACATGACTCATTGATTCATTTATGTTAGTAAACTATAAAATAGAAATATTAATATATTTATTTGTTTTATGATAGGGAATTCCTAGAAAGTCTGTCTCTCTGGGCATGAGTGAGAAAATAAAATGCTTCAGTACAATCCTTTGGATTTTTTTTCTATATTCACCCTCTGGTTTCAAGACAACTTCCAAGTTCATTTTAAAAAATGCGTTGTAGAATGATGAGAAATAATTCAGGATATGTGGCAATAGAAAATGGTTATTATACTGTGGGGAGGCCAGGGTCACTCATACAGGGGATAAGCTATAGCTAGATTATAAACCAAACATAGGTGACTAACCAGCAATGTGACTTTGAGTAAGATACTTAGTATTTCAGAGCACAGTTTTGTCACCTATTAAATGATCATTATAATACTTTCAAGGTACAATGTTTATAAAAAATAAATGAGACATATATGAAAAATGCAGAGCACATAAAAAGAGTTTACTAATTGTAAGTTTCTCCATTCAAAAAAGATAAACACATACAGTTGCATTTAACAATTAAATCTGTTCACTCAATTTTATAATTTTCTTTCCATTATTTTGGCAGTGTCCATTACCCGACTTGCTAAGCAAGTTGTAATACTCTACTACCCAAGGAAATCTGAAGATTCAATGCAATCCCTATCAAATTACCAATAGCATTTTTCTGTATTTTTCTAATTCTGTATTAGAAAAAAAAAATACAATTTGTATTGAAACACAAAAGATTCCAAGTAGCCTAAACAATCTCGAAAATGAAAAAAAAAAAAAAAAAAACTGGAGGAATCATGCTCCCTGATTTTAGACTCAAATACAAAGCCACAGTAATCAAAGGGCTTCCCTGGTCTCTCAGTTGGTAAAGAATCCATCTGCAATGCAGGAGACCTGGGTTCAATCCTGGGATTGGAAGATCGCCTGAAGTGGGGCATGGCAACCCACTCCAGTATTCTTGCCTGGAGAATCCCCATGGACAGAGGAGACTGGTGGGCTGCAGTCCATTGGATCACAAAGAGTCAGACAAGACTGAATGACTAAGCACACACATAGTAATCAAAACAGTGTGGTATAGGAACAAAAACAGATACACAAATCAATGGAACAGAATAGAGAGCCCAGAAAAAAACTCTCACACTTATGGTTAATTAATTTATGACAAAGGGGGCAAGAACATGCAATGGAGAAAAGACAGTCTCTTCAGTAAATGGTTCTGGGAAAACAGAACAGCTACATGTAAAAGAATGAGATTATAACATTTCCTCACACCATATACAAATTCAAAATGGATTAAACACCTAAATGCAATCATAAAATCCTAGAAGAAAACAGGGGTGGGGACACTTGTCATAAAGCATAACAATACTTTGTCAGATCTTTCTCCCTAAGGCAAAGGTAACAAAAGCAAAAATAAATAAATGGGACCTAATTAAATGTAAAAGCTTTTGCACAGCAAAGTAAAACACTGACAAAAATTAAAAGACAAGCTACTGAATGGGGGAAAATATTTGCAAATAATATGACTGATGAAAAGCTTAATATTAAAAAAACAGCTCACACAACTCATTAAAAAAAAAAAAAAACAAGCAACCCAATTAAAAAATGGGCAGGTCTTAATAGACATTTTTCCAAAGAAGACATACAGCCTTCTTTGGAAAAGATGGCTAACAGTCATACAGAAAGATGCTTAACATTGTTAATCATCAGAGAAATACAAATCAAAACCACAATGAGATATCACCTCACAGATGTCAGGATGGCTATCATCAAAATGACCATAAATATTATAACATATGTTGGCAAGGATGTGCAGAAAAGGGAAGCCTTGTATACTCTTAATGATAATGCAAAGCAGCCAAACAGTATGGAAATTCATTAATAAACTAAAAATAGGACAATAATATGATCCAGAAATTCCACTCCTTAGTACATATCCAAAATGAAAACATTAATTCAAAAAGATATATGCATCCCAATGTTCTTAACAGCATTATTTGTAATTCTTACAGTAGCCAAGATATGGAAGCAACTTAAGTGTTTCCTTCAACAGATGGATGCATAGAAAAGATGTGATACATATATACAACAGACTACTACATAGTCATAAAAAATAGTGAAATGTTGCCATTTGCAACAACATAGTCTTCAAGATTATTATGCTGAGTGAGAAAAGAGAAAGACAAATACTATAACAGCATCACTTACATGTGGAATCTAAAACTAAAACAAACAAGTGAATATAACAAAATAGAAACAGACCCACAGATATAGAGAACAAACTCCTGGTTACCAGTAGAGAGAGGGAAAGAATAAGGAGCAAGATAGGGGTAGGGGATTAAGAGGTACAAAATACTATGTATAAAATAAATAAGCTATAAGGATATATTGTATCACACAGATAATATAACCAATATTTTATAGTAACTATAGATTCAGTATAACCCTTAAAATTTTTGAATCACTATGTTGTATATCTGCAACTTATATAAATCAACTAAACCTTAATAAAACCATCAATTTTTAAAAAGAAACCTAAAGTGCTAAGACCTAATCAGTGCAAGAGACAGCTGGGGCCATGTTGAAATAACACTGCATGTGGAATGTGATGGTGACTAATTACCTAATATTCCACTAATTAGACATAAAAACTTGGACAAACATTCTAATCATTCTGATTTTCAGTTTCCTAATATGTAAAGTGGGGATGAAAATGCCTAACTATGAAACTCCTTGTACAGACCATGCAAGATCTATAAATCCAATCATATTGACACTATCCGTCAACACTACCGTGAGGCAGGTAGCAAGAAACCAATATCTGAAACAATCTCCTCCACAATGACTGAGAGAAGAAGCAAAGCTGACAATCTCAAGACCCTCAAGATTAGGGTTGCTAGATTTAGCAAATAAAAATACAGGATACACAAAATTGAATGTCAGATAAAGAAGCGATTTTTAGTAGACTTAGTATATTTCCCTAACAATGTTTGGACTTAAATATGCTACAACTTTTATTTTTTAAATCAAATTTAAATTAACTGTGTATCTGTTAGAGGTCATTGAGAGGATCCTAGAGCTGGATAAAGGCAATTGTGGGCTGTTTATCCCTTTCCCTGTCCTTGGAATGTACATTCTACCCACTGTTCCCACACTAGGAGTTACTTCAAGGACACAGCCTTCAGAGAGTAGAGTATTGAGGCCACCTGCACTGTATACATGAGTGAACCCCATGAAGACCTCTATATAATCTTTTAAGATTCTGGTGGGCAGATGCACAGATGTACTTGTCTTTCAGGCACCACATAAATTCTCTAGCTTATTAACACTGCCAGGTACAAACATGGAGTGGTCTGCCTCTCTCTTCAGTCTCTGCCCTGTCTATATGGGGTCCAGTTCTGAACTTCACCCAGGGAACTCACGAGGCTGTGAACCAACAATATCCTATATACTTCCAGGTAACCTCACTCAAAAAGCTTACATTCCTAGAGATCAGGAAAAGATGATTCAATGTTTCTATTCTTCTCAACTTCTAGTCCCTTCTGCAACCTCTGGCCCCTAACTTCTGCCAGTGAATGACTTCTTTCACTTGCCTGAAAAAATGCACCTTATCCTAGGTCAGTTCCCACAGAACTTGTACCATCTCAACTGGCACGTCTAAGTCCACAAATTCTCCATTGGCTCTTCCTGCTGCTGTTAGATTTTTCTTGTCAGCTATCTCACAAAAAACGACATACCAAACTAATTTGATTCACACAGCAACTCTATGAGGCTGAAGCCAAGTATTGCACTCATTGGAACAATAAAGAAGCTGAGGCTCAGAAAATGAAGTGATATATTTAATACTGGATAGAGCAAGAACTAAATGACTTTGTTTGAATCCTGATCTAGGGCTCTTTCCATTGCACCCACATTCCCACGCCAATCCTTTATGGTAGTTATTATCTGGTCATATAGGTAGAAATGAATTAAGAAATTAATATGCATTAATATATATAAATGAGAGCTATTTGAATTACAAAATTGATGGTACTTGATATAATGGCTCAAGGTAAAACAAATCCATCCATTTAAACTGATGCAACCATAAAGATTCAGAAGTCCTACTTGTGGGCTTCCACAATTTTCTGTGGTTCATGAAGCACACCTGACTAGCTCACAGAGCTGGTTCAGCCACGTATGCATGACAGAAAACAGCTAACTGCAGGGTTTTCAGTACTCAGTGAAGCAGCAGGTTTTTATGTGTGTGTTCCAAAACTTGTGTGTTGATCATTCAGTTTGGAAATTTTAGTCATCCTGGTGCAGGAAAATTCATACACCAAAATGCAACCCAGAAGCCAAATGGATTTCCAGCTATGGCAGAGAGTTCCATAGGCAAGTCTCAACTATATGCTTGATGTTTTGTCATTGTCTTTCCTATTTTTTTTCCTCTTATGATGCTCACATAGCAGACAGCTCTTTGAAAGAACAAATATCACCATTACCTCTTATAGCTCTGTCTTTAATTTCTCTTAAATTTTAATAAGGCAAATACTCAAAGTCCTGTTCTTAGAGAGATGTGTAGTGACTGAGTGATAGTTGCTCAGTCATGTCTAACTCTTTACAACCACATGGACTATAGCCCTGTAGCCTGCCAGGCTCCTTTGTCCAGTAGAATTCTTTAGGCAAGAATACTGGAGGGGGTTGCCATTTCCTTCTCCAAGAGAGATGTGTAACATGCACACAAATCCTGTAAAGCAGTGGTTTTTATAATTTGGCTCTATACTGGAATAAATGTGAGGAGATTTAAAATACTGAAGCCTGATTCTTAACCTTCCTCCCTTTTTTATTTAATTGGTCTATGGTGTGGTCTGATCATTCAAGTATTTACCTAAAGATTCCCTAGGTCATTAAAGGTGCAAACAAGTTTGAGAACCACTAATTTAGGAAAGCGTGGGTACATATTTAGAAGCATTTGGAGGAGCTTTCAAAAATTCCCAGTGCTCAGGATAAATCTCCAATCAATTAAATAAGAATATCTGAGGGTGGGACCCACACATGTAATTTAAAGTTCTCCTGGTGATTCCAATGTGAAGACAGGGTTGCCAATCACTGCTTTAGCATCAGTGCCTTTTCCTGCCCTTTTCTTGGCATATAATTCACTGGAAGCAGACAGAAAACAATTATTTGTTATTCTGTTTAAACTCACATTTGACTGAACACAGTGAATTCTGACTCATCGTGATTGCTTGAAAAGTACTTGTTTAATGCATGATCATGTTTGAAGATCTTAACACACTGAAGACACAGTGACTTCAATATGTAGTTAAACATGCATCCTGACAACATGACTGATAAAAAAATGTATAATATGTGATCTATATATATAGTTTAATAAGATATGAGTATGTGAAATGCACTTATTATTTCTGAATTTTCTTTTTTATATAACTGCTAAGATAAAATGGAGGTGCTTATGCATGTTCCCTATGGTTTCACCCCAGTTGTCAAAACAAAAGGACATGTAGGCAATACTTTACCTTTCTGACCAGTCTAGAGTTGCCAGATTTACCACAAAAAAATAAGAAAAGAAAAGCACCTCCAATCAGATTTGAATTTCAAATGAAAAACAAATTATTTTTAATATAAACATGTTCCATACAATATTTGGGTACTTATACCAAAAGAATACATATCCCCTGTTTCTAATTTAACTAAGTGCCCTATATTTTATCTGGCAATCTGAGACTAGTCCAGACTGTTGAGCATGCAAATGTTTTTAAAGTAAAAAGAAAAGTGAAAATACTGATAAAACATTTCTAATGGTTATAAAACTTCTTAGATGCTATCTTTTACATACATCTTCAAGTTGCTAATAAAAATAAGACTTTTACTTATCACTCCTATTTTAAATTCAATGGCTAATGATTTTATAAACTTGTGAAGCACAAGGCTTCTGATTTAGGACATAGTTAAAGTTTCCAGGTGGTAATTAATCACCCAATGAAGCACTGTAGTTTTCAGAAGCAATTTACTTTGAATTTTCATCCTATTTAGTGTGCAGTGTATTTGGGAGCAGATTCAGGAAGTAACAGTATCAATCTTACTTAAGGGGCTTCCCTCCTAACTCAGTTGGTAAAGAATCTGCCTGCAATGCAGGAGACCTGGGTTTGCTCCCTGGGTTGGGAAGATCACCTGGGGAACCCACTCCACTATTCCTGCCTGGAGAATCCCATGGACAGAGGAGCCTTGCAGGCTACAGTCCATGGGGTGGCAAAGTGTTGGGCATGACTGAGCAACTGAGTATACATGCACACCATATGGGAACCAATTTTACTAGGTTCAAAGACTGGTTCTGCTGTTGACTCACTGTGCAACTTTAGGCAAGAATCTGCCCCTCTACACATGCTGATCAATTTGACAAGATCATCTTTGTGAGCTCTTTAAGCTCTAAATACTATGCTGGCTATATTTTATCATTTTGTGTGAAAGTCGCTCAGTCGTGTCCGACTCTTTGTGACCCCATGGAATAGTCCATGGAATTCCCCAGGCCAGAATACTGGAATGGGTAGCCATGCCCTCCTGCAGGGGATTTACCAACCCAGGGATCAAATCCAAGTTTCCTGCATTGCAGGTAGATTCTTTACCAGCTGAGCCACCAGGGAAGCCCTGGCTATATATGCTGGCTATATTTTATCATCTTAATGCACCTAGACAGCATATTAAAAAGCAGAGACATTACTTTGCTAACAAAGGTCCGTCCAGTCAAACCTATGGTTTTTCCAGTAGTCATGTATGGATGTGAGAGTTGGACCACAAAGAAAGCTGAGTGACGAAGAACTAATGCTTTTGAACTGTGGTGTTGGAGAAGGCCCTTGAGAATCCCTTGGATTGCAAGGAGATCCAACCCGTCAATCCTAAAGGAAATCAGTCTTGAACATTCATTGGAAGGACTGATGCTGAAGCTGAAACTCCAATACTTTGGCCACCTAATGCAAAGAACTGATTCATTGGGAAAGACCCTGATACTGGGAAAGATTGAAGGTGGGAGGAGAAGGGGATGACAGAGGATGAGATGGCTGGTTGGCATCACCAACTCAATGGAAATGAGTTTGAGTAAGCTCCGGGAGTTGGTGATGGACAGGGAAGCCTGGCATGTTGCACTTCATGGGGTCACAAAGAGTTGGACACTACTGATCGACTGAACTGAACTGAATGCACCTTATATTCTTCCATTGCCAGCCTGCACTTGAGAAAGAATTATTCTGATCCTATTCATATTATTTTAAACTTTCAAGGATTCTAAGATGATATGTCTTTCTTAAAGACTCCAGGGAATTGTTAAAGAGAAATGAATCTCTAAATGCATTTATACATCTTTTAAATTTTCAGTATACTCAGACCAAACATTTTTTCTGACCCAATTCATAAGACAAAGACTTAACAAGCTCTGAGCTCAATCCACTGCAGCTGTGTCATTGTTTCCTAAAACCAAATCACTATGCCATGGAGGCAGAAGAATCCAGAGTGAGTGTATTAAATTGCCACTTATGGTAAAAACTCAAAATAAAATATGCTTTAGTTCTTAGAGCTCTGGATGACTGTTTTAACCAAGAAAATCTCAAGGTCAGGAGGAAAATTTTATAAGATATACATAATCAAAAATCAGTATTTTAAGCAAAATATATTGTTTTTGAACATGCAAAGCAAATAGAATTCAAAAATATTCACTAGTGGATAGGCATCGCTCCAGAATATTCATGACTAGTAGAGGAGTATCCATTTACTGCTCTAATAACTTCAGGGAGTTCTCAGCTTTCAGAAGATGCAGAAGGATGTTGAGATCTTTATCTCAATCCCTCTAAAGTGCCATTTTAAGGAGGTGTACATAGTAAATCTTCTCATTAGAGAACCACTGTTTTGACTATGCACTATACAGTTCACTTTAAATGGAAATATGAACTATTATTGGCCTATATCTACAGAATACCATTCACCTACATCAGAAAAAATACATAAGCATTATCTATGTAGATTTTTGTTATAAAGTTATTCACTTTTATTATTCATGTCCACATCTTCTAAAAGGAATCCTAAGCAGATAGGCAGAAAACACATGTTTTTTAGCGTCAACTCTGTCCTTGGTCCTAGGCCAACTGTTATAAATGCAATAGCTAATAAAACATATATGATCCTAGAACTTTTGCAACAGTGTGAGAACTTATTTGATATGATTGCTCGCCAGTTTGTGGGTCTTCTGCTTGGTGGCTCTACGGTGGGGCTAGTCTCTGGGTCCTGCTGCACACAAGGTTTTGTTTGAGCCCTCCAAACATCTCTGAAGGGTATAGGGTTAGATTCTAAACGCGATTTCGCCCCTCCTACCTTCTTGTTGGGGCTTCTTTGCCCTTGGATGCAGCGTTATCTTTTTCTGGTGGGATCCAACATTCTCCTGTCAATGGTTTTTCAGCAGCAGTGATCTCTCTTGTCACTGAGCTTACCAAGAGAGTCAATAAAACATACACAAATTAATATTCTCACTATAATTTAATATAATTTCTCTTTAATTATAAAAGTCCATTCAAATATAGAAACTATTACTAGCATTAGCTGTGTTTGTTAAAAATCAGAACATTCTCTTAGAATCTCTAGGTTATGAAAAAGTAATTTGGAGCATTTCCAAAGATGATTCTTCTCCATAAATACAGGTACCATGATGACTATGTCAATTTTTGTGTTTTTGAAACTTTATGTCTGTTTTAATGTTTTTTTTAAAATGTAGTAAAGTATACGTAACATAAAATTTACCATTGAAACTACTTGAAGTGTATAATTTAGTGGCATTAAGTACATCCACAACGTTATGAAACCATCACTACTATTTATTTTCAAAATTTTTTCATCACCCCTAGATAGAAACTTCATAATTATTAAACAGCAACTCCCCATTTCCCCCTCCACCCAGCCCCTGGAAACCTCTAATCTACTTTCTGTTTCTATAAATTTATCTATTCTATAAGTAAAATGTTTTTGTAATTGTGGGTAGCTGAGAATATTTTACAAATAACAAGACTGGAACAGTCTTTATTGATACATTTTTGAACTGTAACTGCACACTGTTGCTATTTGATCAACTTCCTCAAAAGTATGAGTAGTTAAAAAATTCATAGTCATTATAATATAAGAAACAAAGGACATTAAACATATAAAGTACAATGTAATAAAGAAAAACATGGGTTTAGTATTCCAGTGGAACCAGATTTTAACATGGCTCTGCTGCTGTTGCTGCTAAGTCACTTCAGTCATGTCTGACTCTGTGCGACCCCATAGACGGCAGCCCACCAGGCTCCCCCATCCCTGGGATTGTCCAGGCAAGAACACTGGAGTGGGTTGCCATTTCCTTCTCCAGTGCATGAAAGTAAAAAGTGAAAGTGAAGTCGCTCAGTCGTGTCCGACTCTTAGCGACCCCATGGACTGCGGCCCACCAGGCTCCTCCGTCCATGGGATTTTCCAGGCAAGAGTGCTGGAGTGGGGTGCCATTGCCTTCTCCATAACATGGCTCTACAATTTACTAAATAACTATATTTACTTGAATAATTTGTTTAACTTTTCTCTTTCATCATATGTATAATGAACAAAGTTGCTGATGTCTATAAGAGAAAAATACCAAACTGATTTTCTTGGATCAATCTTAGACTTAATAAGGAAAGCAGAGACAACAGTGGTAAGTTTGGTTATCTAACCTTTCTCAGTTAGGTTCAATAATGCATAATGTTACTTGCCAATGAATCGGTTTCAAAATGCCCAGGAATTTTAGATCCATAAGAGGGTCAACTATAGTTTCTGAGAAATTCCATTTATCATTCTCTACATTAAAATGTCTTTGACACAAACTACTCTCATGACTAGAATGCAGGAAAACTGGAGTTACGGTTTCTCATTTGTTTTGTTTCCATTTGCTTTATGACCTTGTCCAAGTCAGCCATTTTGGAGGGCAAAATACTCACACTGTCCTCTAAGAGTATCCAAATGATTATACCAAGTAGTAAAGTTTAAAATGCATTAGAAAAAAAGAAAAACATTCTCTATTTGGAAGACAAAATATTATATATTATTTACTTAAAGCAAAAAAATCTAGATATATGACAACTTTCAATTATAAAATAAAATGTTAAGATATAATTAGTATAGGTCAAATGGATAAGGAGAGATAGTTTTCCAAGGTTCAGTTCTGTCTTAATACTCCATCTTATTTCATTTAACCAAGATACAGAATAGCAAAAGAAGCACATCCAAAAAGACCCCAACTATCATGAAACTCGGTAAGACAGCTTGTGTTTACACAATAGCAACAGCAATAAATACATTCTCAGCAGTGGTGTGCTACAGGCAGCTTATAAAGGCATGAAGGAATAGATTATTCACCTCTCTGCAATTCCACATTCAGTGACACCACATTTTTAGCTCGAAATTAGCCACGGTGAGAGTACTCACATCAAGGAAACTGGTTGACTATAGTAAAATGCAAATCCTGATTCAGAAGGTCTGACATTATCTATTTTGTACACTATCTCCAGGGAAATCTATGCTTCTGGTCCAAGGATCACATGAGAGTAAGGGATTATGGGACATCTAATTAATTACCTTCAGCTAAACAAGAGACGGAAGAGAGGGAAATTTTGCCAGCAAAAGTCTTTAATTATTGGTTTTGAAACTAAGCTCTTAAGAATCTGCTACATAGATTTCGGGTTATTGTTTTAGTGGTAGACTAGTACAAAAATATACTGTAATTTTTTCTATAAAATAGACTATAATGAATCCTCCTTAAATAATAAGCTGTTTATTCTACTAGAAATCCTATTAAAATTAATACAATTTCTCCATTTAAAATGTGAAGAGCAATGTTGCCTTACTGTTCTACTTGTGTACATGTGTGCTCAGTCGCTAATTTACGCCCAACTCTTTGCAACCCCATGGACTGTAGCCCTCCAGTCTGCTCTATCCATGGGATTTCCCAGGCAAGAATACTGAAGTGAGTTGCCATGCCATCCACAAGGGGAGCTTCCAGTCCCAGGGATCAAATCCATATCTCCTGTGTCTCATGCATTGGCAGGCAAATTCTTTACCACTAAGCTACCTGGGAAACCCACTGTTCTACTGTGTCTTAAAACCCTTCAATAGCATAAGAACAAAGTAGAGTGTGAGTGTGTGTGTTGGGCATGGGATGGATCTATCTTCAAAGCCGTAAGGAAATGACCACAACCAAAACATACAAATTTGAAATATGTCTACAAAACACTATGAAATATAAGGCAAACAAGAGAAGATTCAGATATAAAGTACATATCTTTTTACACCTTGAAAAGGAGTCAGAGTTTGTCCAAAGTAATTAATGCTACTTAACATTATATTCCAGAGAAGACAATGGCACCCCACTCCAGTACTCTTGCCTGAAAAATCCCATGGATGGAGGAGCCTGGTAGGCTGCAGTCCATGGGGTCGCTAAGAGTCGGGCACGACTGAGCGACTTCACTTTCACTTTTCACTTTCATGCATTGGAAAAGGAAATGGCAACCCACTCCAATATTCTTGCCTGGAGAATCCCAGGGACAGAGGAGCCTAATGGGCTGCTGTCTCTGCAGTTGCACAGAGTCGGACATGACTGAAGCCACTTAGCAGCAGCAGCAGCAGCAGCAGCAGCATTAGCATTATATTCAATAATGCTTTTGAGTAACTGGACTGAGAAAGATGGACAAACAACTGAAGAAACAGAGAATACTTCTGCAAATATGCAGAATGGTATGAAATGTGGACTTGAAGAAGAAACCATATTGATATAACATGCTTATCTATGATCTAACCTTATAACCAGCTGAGACTGCCAGAGGGGAAATGGAATAAATACAGAAGGAAAGCAATAATCATTTCAGCCTACAACGTGCTGCAATTCATGGGGTCGCAAAGAGTCGGACACGACTGAGTGACTGAACTGAACTGAACTGAAGCCTACAACAGAGAGCCATAAGGGTCTTTAGGCATAAGGCCCTTAGGCATAAGGCCATAAGGCATAAGGGATTTTCTATGAAGGAGCATTCACTTGAATACCAGTAACTGAGAGAAGCCATGACACTAGGGAAAAAGACAGATATCCATGGTAAGAAGTTGGCCTAGGAAATAAACCCTTATCAAAGATATTGGTATTCCTACATCACTATCTCTGCCATCACCACTAAAATATGGTTGACTTCATAAAATACAAATAATAATATTGAACAAAGCAATAAATATTAAACTATGCAAAGAAACTTTAAAACTTATTTGTTTAATTAAAAGAAGGAATTAAACATGAGCAAAATGTCAGTGAACAACACATCATAAGAAAAATTATCCAAGGACTCAGAATCCAGGTTCAGACAATTATTTCTTCACTTTCTCAAGAAAAAAAAAATTTAATAGCATGAATTATATAAGACAAAAAGAACATCAATAAGAATTAAAGTTCAAAACTTAGATTACATGACGATGAAGATGAAAAACTAGTAGAACCTAGAAAATAAATGGAAAAGATCTAAACAGTATAGGTATAAGATCATATTAGAAACAACATAATTATACATAAACTTTATAGAAAATACAGTTAGGCCTAAAGATAAAGCATGAATAAATTATGCTAAATAACAGCAAAAGACAAAATGGATTTTATAATATTAAAAGCAATACCTGAAAACCAGACAAAAGATTTCCACCTCACACTCCTGAGGAATGAAGCAAGATGAAGGAAGCAAGACACATCAAGGAGAACAAAGGCCTGAATATGCAGGGAAAAATGATACACTGTATCTCGGGGTGGGGGCGTGAATGGTACAGAACATTCAGTATGAGAACCTATCAGGAAGAAATTACTGAACTTCAAGGCTGAAGAAAGATACATGTGAGCTTTCCAGAAGAAATGTGTCAATTACAAAGAGGGTTCTATTCTCTACTTGCAATGACAGATTAACTGATGCTAGACTTCTGATGTGAAGCTAGAAAACTGGACAAAGTATATGACACAATTGTTTTCAGATCGTGGACAACGATCAGTTTAAGACTGCGACCTCCAAAATAAGGAAAACAGGTGAACTGAGCACAAAGGCCACCACAGCTGTACACCTGGAGGCATTTCTGGACCACAGAACATGAGATAGAGAAATAAAGTTTAAAGTAGTGGTCTTGCTGATTTAAGGAAGCAAAGATCAGAGTTTGGGGAGGATCGAACATCTAGCAATAACAGAGCAGACAACTACAGAGGCAAGACATATGCAGAAAGAACTGCAGATTTCTGCAAAGTGATGCTGTTACGTTTATGACTGAATATTAATCTGTGCATGTATAGCATGAAACTCCAAGAGATCAAATAACATATCCTGGGTATTGGTAAGCTTAATAATTCCTAGAGTTTATGTAGGACAGGGAGACTTCTGAGTTCCAACCAGGCAGAATGAAGAGACTGTGTTGAATACTCATAGCACTAAGTAGAGACCACTTCCAGGGTCTTATGATATAAGAAAGCCCAAACACCAGCTTCTGAAGAGCCAAGAAAGTCTGCAAGTAACTCAAAAAGCTGCCAAAAAGTAAATATTAACACTCTTTTACAAAGATGTGAAAATCGAGACACTCAACAATGTAAAATGGCAATGTCTAACACACAACAAAAAGTTCCTAGACATATTAAGAAGCAGAAAAACATACTCATTACAAGGAGAAAAGTAAGTCATTAGAAACAAACTCAGATATGAAAGAGATGATAAAAACAACAGGAAGACTAAAACGGTTATTATAACAATGCACAAGAAGTTAAAGTGTAAACATTAATAGTAACTGATATTAATATATTGATATTAAAATAAAGAAAGAAAATTTAATTCCAAGAGTCTCAGAATACAATATTGAAAGGAAAAATTTATTGTCTGGATTTAATGATAGGTAAGACAGCTTCCCTGGTGGCTCAGAGGTTAAAGCGTCTGCCTGCAATGCGGGAGACCTGGGTTTGATCCCTGGGTCTGGAAGATTCCCCTGGAGAAGGAAATGGCAACCCACTCCAGTATTCTTGCCTGGAGAATCCCATGGACGGAGGAGCCTGGTGGGCTACACAGTCCATGGGGTCGCAAGGAGTCGGACACGACTGAGCGACTTCACTTTCAAGACAGAAAAGAAGCAACTGAACCTAAAGACATGACAAAAGAAACTATTAAGCCTAAACCAGAGACAGAAAGAATAATTTAAAAATATGAACAGTGCCTGAGAGATGTATAGGGGAATATGTAACGGTCTAAAATTAATGTAATTGTAGAAGGAGATAGATAAGGGGCAGAAAAAAAAAATAAGTAAAGGCTAGGTTACTAGCAAATATAGTAGAATAAGAACCTTAAAAGATTCCATTCTCCATAAAATGAATGAAAAAACTGGCAAAAAGTGCAGAATCAAGAGTTTTCAAACTCTAGAAATGAATGGAAGGCTTGTAGACATCCAAGTTGCACTTATTAAACAAAAATGGCTGAAACTCTGTAAAGCCACTCATCCATAACAGAAGAATATTGACAAAAAAGAAATTGATAGCCACATGCATACATATAAGTATGAATCACTTTGCTTTACATGTGAAACTATCACAACATTGTTAATCGACTATAATGCAAAATAAAGTAAAAAGTTTAAAAATATAGTACAGTCATACAAAAAAAAGTAAAGAGGTTGAAAGCCAATTTTAAGTAACTCTAGAAATTAACCAATGGCTTGTAATGACATGCTGCTGCTGCTGCTGCTGCTAAGTCACTTCAGTCGTGTCCAACTCTGTGGGACCCCAGAGGCGGCAGCCCACTAGGCTCCCCTGTCCCTGGGATTCTCCAGGCAAGAATACTGGAGTGGGTTGCCATTTCCTTCTCCAATGCATGAAAGTGAAAAGTGAAGGTGAAGTCGCTCAGTTGTGCCCGACTCTTAGTGATCCCATGGACTGCGGCCCACCAGGCTCCTCCGTCCATGGGATTTTCCAGGCAAGAGTACTGGAGTGGGGTGCCATTGCCTTCTCTGGTAATGACATGAAGAACATTTAAAAAAAAAAAAGAGTGGAAACAGATAAGAAGAGCAACTTTTACACTTTTATTTGCTCTATTCCCATACAAATTCATGTATGTAAATATTTACAACAGTTAACAATAGTCACCAGAAACTGGAAGAAAAAGGCAAATATTTATCAAGTGATGAGCAGATAAACACATTGGGATAGAATTTTATTTTCCCAAATACATGAAAACATATTCCAGTCTCTAAAGTGTTAATAATAAAAAATAAAAAAAAAACCCTCCCCTCATTGATTTAATTTCTTTAGATAAAATACCTTATCTCTCTCCTCATTCACTGACAACTTTTCAAAATCTGTTTACAATTACTGCCTCCTCTTCTTCTTCATTTTCCATTTATTCCTCAAACCATTCACTCCAATTTCTGCCCACTCTACTACAATGGCTCTGGCTAAGTTAACTGATGGTCTTCATATTGCTAAAGTCAACAGAAACTTTTCAAATATGGTGGAGTTTCAAACTCTCAGTAACATTTTTATTTCTTTCCTTACAAGTGAAATCATTAAGATTTTTTCAGTATTTCATATAAAATATAGAATTTTATAAATATCATCAGTTCAGTTCAGTCGCTCAATCGTGTCCGACTCTTTGTGAACCCCAAGAATCGCAGCATGCCAGGCCTCCCTGAGTTCACCCAAACTCATGTGCATCAAGTTGGTGATGCCATCTAGCCATCTCATCCTCTGTCATCCCCTTCTTCTCCTGCCCCCAATCCCTCCCAGCATCAGGGTCTTTTCCAATGAGTCAACTCTTCGCATGAGGTGGTCAGAGTATTGGAATTTCAGCCTCAGCATCAGTCCTTCCAAAGAACACCCAGGACTGATCTCCTTCAGAATGGACTGTTTGGATCTCCTTGCAGTCCAAGGGACTCTCAAGAGTCTTCTCCAACACCACAGTGCAAAAGCATCAATTCTTTGGCACTCAGCTTTTGTCACAGTCCAACTCTCACATCCATACATGACCACTGGAAAAACCATAGCCTTGACTAGATGGACCTTTGTTGGCAAAGTAATGTCTCTGCTTTTTAATATGCTATCTAGGTCGGTCATAACTTTCCTTCTAAGGAGTAAGTGTCTTTTAATTTCATGGCTGCAATCACCATCTGCAGTGATTTTGGAGCCCAGAAAAATAAAGTCAGCCACTGTTTCCCCATCTATTTCCCATGAAGTGATGGGACCAGATGCCATGATCTTCGTTTTCTGAATGTTGAGCTTTAAGCCAACTTTTCCCACTCTCCTCTTACACTTTCATCAAAAGGCTTTTTAGTTCCTCTTCACTTTCTGCCAGCAATCTTGATCCCAGCTTGTGTTTCTTCCAGTCCAGCGTTTCTCATGATGTACTCTACATAGAAGTTAAATAAGCAGGGAGACAATATACAGCCTTGACATACTCCTTTTCCTATTTGGAACCAGTCTGTTTGTTGTTCCATGTCCAGTTCTAACTGTTGCTTCCTGACCTGCATCAAATTTCTCAAGAGGCAGATCAGGTGGTCTGGTATTCCCATCTCTTTCAGAATTTTCCACAGTTTATTGTGATCCACACAGTCAAAGGCTTTGGTATAGTCAATAAAGCAGAAATAGATATTTTTCTGGAACTCTCTTGCTTTTTTTATATATACTCATAAAAATTCAATTTCCTCATAATATGTTTTGCCAAATACTATTGCTAACATTCATTTCAGGTAATATGGATTATGCTTTTGAAAATTGAAAGCTTATAGGGTTGATATGTTAAATCCTGCAACATAGAAACTTTCCAGATTTAATCCCATTGTAGTGTAATTGGATGCATTTTGTATTTATTATATCAGTAACTGAAATAGCAGGAAAAACAAACAATTAAATGTGTTTACATTTCTCTAAATAAAGCACCTATGTCTCTTCCTGACCTACTTTTGGTATTTTTATAACCTGAAGTTTTATTAAAGTCAAAAATTACCATATTCAGATGGAAACTGTTCTGTATAAATTGTTATCATTGTTCATGTTATACACTAGATTAAAACCTATAAGAATAAGCCATCTTTATATAATGATATATGAATGTGATAAAACTTTAAAAATGCTTTAGTTTTATTACATGAGTTATAGTTATGATAATGATTATATTTTGTAAAGCCAAAGACCTTACAAGACATTTTGCACTAAGCTGCTAAAAAGAATTCTTATTATGTTACCAGTCTGGAGTGGTTCAGCTTTCTTGATCTATCTATGAGTCTACCAAAATACTATTTCTAATTGCTTGCTATACATGCCCAGTTCAAATGATCTCATAGACAAGTAAATGCAAAAAAGCAAAATGGCTGTCTGGGGAGGCCTTACAAATAGCTGGGAAAGAAGAGAAATGAAAAGCTAAGGAGAAAAGGAAAGATATAAACATCTGAATGCAGAGCTCCAAAGAATAGCAAGAAGAGATAAGAAAGCCTTCTTCAGCGATCAATGCAAAGAAATAGAGGAAAACAACAGAATGGGAAAGACTAGAGATCTCTTCAAGAAAATCAGAGATACCAAAGGAATATTTCGTGCAAAGATGTGCTCGATAAAGGACAGAAATGGAATGGACCTAACAGAAGCAGAAGATATTAAGAAGAGATGGCAAGAATACACAGAAGAACTGTACAAAAAAGATCTTCACGACCCAAATAATCACAATGGTGTGATCACTGACCTAGAGCCAGACATCCTGGAATGTGAAGTCAAGTGGGCCTTAGAGCGCATCACTACTAACAAAGCTAGTGGAGGTGATGGAATTCCAGTTGAGCTATTCCAAATCCTGAAAGATGATGCTGTGAAAGTGCTGTACTCAATATGCCAGCAAATTTGGAAAACTCAGCAGTGGCCACAGGACTGGAAAAGGTCAGTTTTCATTCCAATCCCAAAGAAAGGCAATGCCAAAGAATGCTCAAACTACCACACAATTGCACTCATCTCACATGCTAGTAAAGTAATGCTCAAAATTCTCCAAGCCAGGCTTCAGCACTATGTGAACCATTAACTTCCTGATGTTGAAGCTGGTTTTAGAAAAGGCAGAGGAACCAGAGATCAAATTGCCAACATCTGCTGGATCATGGAAAAAGCAAGACAGTTCCAGAAAAACATGTATTTCTGCTTTATTGACTATTCCAAAGCCTTTGACTGCGTGGATCACAATAAACTGTGGAAAATTCTGAAAGAGATGGGAATACCAGACCATCTGATCTGCCTCTTGAGAAATTTGATGCAGGTTAGGAAGCAACAGTTAGAACTGGACATGGAACAACAGACTGGTCCCAAATAGGAAAAGGAGTACGTCAAGGCTATATATTGTCTCCCTGTTTATTTAACTTATATGCAGAGTACATCATGAGAAACGCTGGACTGGAAGAAACACAAGCTGGAATCAAGATTGCCAGGAGAAATATCAATAACCTCAGATATGCAGATGACACCACCCTTATGGCAGAAAGTGAAGAGGAACTAAAAAACCTCTTGATGAAAGTGAAAGAGGACAGTGAGAAAGTTGGCTTAAAGCTCAACATTCAGAAAACGAAGATCATGGCATCTGGTCCCATCACTTCATGGGAAATAGATGGGGAAACAGTGGAAACAGCATCAGACTTTATTTTTCTGGGCTCCAAAATCACTGCAGATGGTGACTGCAGCCATAAAATTAAAAGACGCTTACTCCTTGGAAGGAAAGTTATGACCAACCTAGATAGCACATTCAGAAGCAGAGACATTACTTTGCCAGATGGATTCATTTTGATATTTGGCAAAACTAATACAATTATGTAAAGTTTAAAAATAAAATAAAATAAAAAAGGTCCATCTAGTCAAGGCTGTGGTTTTTCCTGTGGTCATGTATGGATGTGGGAGTTGGACTGTGGAGAAGGCTGAGCACTGAAGAATTGATGCTTTTGAACTGTGGTGTTGGAGAAGACTCTTGAGAGTCCCTTGGACTGCAAGGAGATCCAACCAGTCCACCCTGAAGGAGATCAGCCCTGAGATTTCTTTGGAAGGAATGATGCTAAAGCTGAAACTCCAGTACTTTGGCCACCTCATGCAAAGAGTTGACTCATTGGAAAAGTCTCTGACGCTGGGAGGGATTAGGGGCAAGAGGAGAAGGGGATGACAGAGGATGAGATGGCTGGATGGCATCACTGACTCGATGGATGTGAGTCTCAGTGAACTCCGGGAGTTGGTGATGGACAGGGAGGCCTGGCGTGCTGCGATTCATGGGGTCGCAAAGAGTCCGACATGACTGAGTGACTGATCTGATCTGATCTGATTGTTGTTTGTTTGTTTTCCTTTTCAGAGATTATAAAGACAACAACAAAGATTAGCTGAAAAGAACTGAATCCACTCCTGATCAAGAGATTAAGTGTGATCAGGATCAAGGCAAGGTATAATTTATACTATTCAAGACCAAGCTCTCCACTCCTAACTATGGTGCTGCTAAGTCGCTTCAGTCCTGTCCAACTCTGTGCGACCCCGTAGTCGGAAGCCCACCAGGCTCCCCCGTCCTAGGGATTCTCCAGGCAAGAACACTGGAGTGGGTTGCCATTTCCTTCTCCAATGCATGAAAGTGAAAAGTGAAAGGGAAGTCGCTCAGCCGTGTCTGACTCTTCCTGACCCCATGGACTGCAGCCTACCAGGCTCCTCCATCCATGGGATTTTCCAGGCAAGAGTACTGGAGTGGCAACTATGGGCAAAATCTTCACTGAAAATGGGCATAAACTTCTTTCCATGCTAGTCCTGACTTTATTCCTCTGTACTTTATATTTTTAAATCAGTATCTTTCAATATGCCACTATCATTGATTAAATCTAAAAGGACATTTTTCATCTTGCTATTACATGAAACTTACCTAATTTAACTCAAGGAAAATTTATTTCAAAGTTTTAAGAAATTCCTGACTACCATCCCAATGAACAAATTAATTTTCCTTCAGTTCTGTAAATATTTCATGGAACTACCTCTAGCTGTCTAGATATGCCTTACTATAAATCACGTTCTGGTGGTACAGTGGGAGAAGTTTCATAGACTTTCATTTCCTTTATCATGGAAAATAACATCTTCCCATTTGAAAGGTAAATGGAAGAGTCCCTATTCTGAAATAATTTACACAATTATTACCCTCTCTGTCATGATATCAATAATCCATCCACCCTATATCCCCCACCAAATAACATTAACTCTAACTCAAAACTTTCTATGTATGGTGCTAGTCATTTTTGTTTTATTTCTTAAAAAACTTTTTAGTCTTTTATGTTCAATTATATGTATATTACACAGAGAATTCAACCATGTGCCCATAGCCTACCTATTCAGATCATATGCACAAACAAGTCTCTCATTGTTTCCATTGTTTCCCCATCTATTTGCCATGAAGTGATGGGACCACATGCCATGCTCTACATTTTCTGAATGTCGAGTTTTAAGCAAGCTTTTTCACTCTCCTCTTTCACTTTCATCAGGAGGCTCTTTAGTTCCTCTTTGCTTTCTGCCATAAGGGTGGTGTCATCTGCATACCTAAGGTTATTGCTATTTCCTTTTATTTTCTTGGGCTCCAACGTCGCCAAAGATGGTGACTGCAGCCAGGAAATTAAAAGACCCTTGGTCCTTGGACTCATTTGAAAAGACCCTAATGCTGGGGAAGATTGAAGGCAGGAGGAGAACGGGACAACAGCGGATGAGATGGTTGGATGACATCACTGACTCAATGGACATGAGTTTGAGTAAACTCCAGGAGTTGGTGATAGACAGGGAGGCCTGGCGTGCTGCAGTCCATGGGGTCACAAAGAGTCAGACATGACCAAGTGACTGAACCGAACCGCTCCTTGGAAGAAAAGCTATGACAAAACTAGACAGCATATTAAAAACCAAAGATACTACTTTGCCGACATGGGTCTGCCTAGTCAAAGCTATGATTTTTCCAGTAGTCATGCATGGATATGACAGTGGACTATAAAGAAAGCTGAGAGCCAAGAATTGATGCTTTTGAACTGTGGTGCTGGAGAAGACTCTTGAGAGTCCTTTGGACTGCAAGGAGATCCAACCAGTCAATCCTAAAGGAAATCAGTCCTGAATATTCATTGGAAGGGCTGATGCTGAAGCTGAAACTCCAATAATTTGGCCACCTGATGTGGAGAATTGACTCATTGGAAAAGACCCTGATACTGGCAAAGACTGAAGGCGGGAGGTGAAGGGGATGACAGGGGATGAGATGGTTGGATGGCATCACCAACTCTATGGAGATGAGTTTGAGTAAGCTCCAGGAGTTGGTGATGGACAGGGAAGCCTGGTGTGCTGCAGTCCATGGGGTCACAAAGAGTCAGACATGACTGAGAAATTGAACTGATGCATAACAAAATTGAATTATTTAACCTAAAATCATTTTTTTCACATTTTTCTGAATCTTTGCCTATGGTCAGCGGTGCCATTCACCCTTACTCTTGCTGTATAATATATCAGAGCCAGACATATTTTGGTTTTAGCCCCAGGCTCATCACTTAAATGGATGTATGACCTTGGATGAGTGATCTAATTCCTATGAAATCAATTTCTTCAAATGTAAAAAAAAAAAAAAATTATTAGTAGCCTCTATAGAATTGTTATTAAGACTGAGCAAAAGTACACATTAATCACTGCATAGTTTCAGGCATAGAGTAGACATAGTAATAGTTTATGCTTTAGGGAGCCAGTGTATGGCATTCCTACTTTCCACACGCCAATAACTCCTCAACCAATAATTGAAAGAGGCCAAGGAGTAAATAGATGAATAACAAAGAAGTAATACTACTAATGTTACCAAGTCCAAGCTTGCTGTGCTTGCTGCAAGATAAGCCAATAAATCTGCGAGATAAAGTTTTGAGGTGAGGAATACAACTTCATTTTGAAAGCCAGCTGACCCAGAAGAATGCAGACTAACATCTCAAAATAACCATCTTGTCATGGCCTAGATGCCAGTTTCTTTTATGGATCAGAGATGGGAGGAGGTAAGGAAACAAAGTGGAAAAACCATTGAATTATTGCAAACATCACCTAGAATGGCAAGCCGCAGGCAGGGATATGTGCTAGTTTTGCTTTCTTACAGCCATTTCACAGGTGGTGTGAAATGGAGTATCTCATGCCATACCAATAAACAAGGATGCCACAGCTATCTGTGATTCCAGCCCCAACCAGATGTGAATTTCTGAGCCAAGCCAGCAAGCAGCAGACAAGCAGTGTCAATTTCTCCCACAAAGAACTCAAGAATGTCACTGTCCTTCACAGGTGGGCAGGGTTAGGCTATCTCCCTGTGAGCTAAACAAAGGCACCTTAGCCCAAGGGTCAGGCAGGGCTCCTTTAGGCAGGCCATTATTTATACCTATAATAACAAAAGCAGCAAGATAACCATTAAAGTCACAGAAGCAGATCCAGTATGGAGTCAAAATTAACTCTAATCAGTTACACTAATATGGAAGAATCAGGCTTAGATATTTAACAACAATGGGCTTCCTAATACTCTACTCTAGAATTAGGCAGACTTACCCAGTCAGTCCTAGGCAGCAATGGATAATTGTAGGCTTATTCTTACAAAAAGCATCATGTAAAATTTTTGGCATGGAAAAACATGATACAGTTTCCCCTCTCTAGATCCAGCCTTACTACTGAAAGGGAGCAGAATATGTCACCCCAAAATATATCTCTTTGGCATTAGCATTATCCTCAACTGATTATTTTTAAGAAACAGCAGCCACAAGAAAAGTTTTGAAAACTGAATTCAAGTACCCTTTTGTAATGGACATTTTGCTTTAATAAGGGAAATATCCATTTGTAAGCCTGTCTCCCTCTCTGTACTAGAAAGAGGGGTTGATTACATCTCTAGAAACTTATCAAAGGGAAGACAGAGACTTCAATCTGCATAACAAATTTACCCTTGTTTCAGTTCAGTTCAGTTGCTCAATGTGTCGGACTCTTTGCGACTCCATCAACTGCAGCACACCAGGCCTCCCTGTCCATCACTAATTCCCAGAGTTTACCCAAACTCATGTCTATTGAGTTGGTGATGCCATCTAACCATCTCACCCTCTGTAATCCCCTTCTCCTGCCTTCAATCTTTCCCAATATCAGGGTTTTTTCAAATGAGTCAACTCTTCGCATCAGGTGGCCAAAATATTAGAGCTTCAGCTTCAACATCAGTCCTTCCAATGAACACCCAGGACTGATTTCCTTTCCTGTGCGTTATTTGATAGCCTATCATAGCTGGCTCCCACGCCAACAACTTTTGTTTCTAGCTGAAGTTCATGCTTAAGCTGGCAGCTTGGGTCATGTGGGGCATTACTCAGTTTTCCTGGGTCTCTCTCATGTGTACTGGAATTATACTTGTTATTAAACTTCTGTTTGTTTTGCTTCTGTTTCCTGTTATTGTTTTTTTTACAGTGGAGTCTCAGCCAAGAACCTATAAAGGGAGAGAGAAAATTATTTTTTCTTCCCTACACTGCCAATAACAGTAAGGGGAGAGGAGAAAAGAAATCTATGTTAATGAAAAACATGTTGCCTGCCCTGTCGGTAAACAAAGGATGTTACAGCCATCAAGCCATCACATTATAGCCGCCTCACACAGTGAACCTTGAGAGAGAACTCAAACTCCCAATAGAAACAGGATGTGCCGCCATCAGGCAGTCAGTCACTGCAGCCCAACAATGTTCCAGAGGACCCTCAGGATGAAGAAACACAGGAAACTGGCCCCAGATAGTGGAGGTGCATATCAAAGAAATGATTTCAATGAGCCCCAGACTTTTGCATCTTCCTATAGCTAGAAAAGCACTAAAATCATTCACTTGAGAGGTTCAGTCTTCTTTAACATTAATCTTTTGATGTTCCAACTTCCTGGTCTTTGTTAACAAAAACTTCTATATATCCCGTCTCCTCCCTAACCTCTTCAAAGCACTCTCACAGAGCTATCTGAGAGGCTGTGTCCCAGGCTTAAGTTCTCTGTTTTGAGCAAAAAAATAAAACATAATTCTCAGCTTTTAGGTTATGCATTTTTTTAGTCAACATCTATATATATGTTGCAGGAAGGCAGACCCCTTCCAGTGCCTGAAACTGGGCTCTTGTCTAACACTCAGAAATGAATTGTCCAAGGAGACACATGTGCTGACAAAGCAAGAGGTTTTACTGGGAAAGGGCTCCTGGGTGGAGAGCAGTAGGGTAAGGGAATCCAGGAGAACAGCTCTGCCAGCCGCTTGCAGTCTTGGGTTTTATGGTGATGGGATTAGTTTCCAGGTTGTCTTTACCCAATCATTCTGGCTCAGAGTCCCTCCTGGTGGTACATACCTTGTTCAGCCAAGATGGATGCCAGAGAGAAGGATTCTGTTGTATCCCTTTTTTGACATTTCCCCAACTCTTCCAGTTGGTGGAGGCTTATTAGTTCTGTGTTCCTTACCAGGACCTCCTATCCTAAAGCAACTCATGCAAATAGTTACTATGGTGCCTGGCCAGGGTGGGCAGTTTCAATCAGTGTACTTCCCCTAACAACTTCCCCCTAAGAGACTTCATACTCAAGATACTTCTTGGGAATTGGGGTGGAGGTCTCTTTCTTCTGTAACTTCTTCCTGCTGTGCTTAGGTGTAGGCCTGCCTAGCAGAGCAGAAGTCTCTCTCTACTTGATCTAAGTCAAGGTAATTTTTGCCTGAAACCAGCACTCACCCTTGTAATAACAGCAATTTAGCTTGAACCTGTTGGCTCCTCTCAGAGATGAAATAGACAGGGGCCAAACAGGAGACCTAATAGGATGGTCATCTCTGGTCCCTAGAAACAGGAGGCAACATTTGGGTAAGGGTTGTAGGGTTTGTGACTTTTTTTTTTTTCTTTTTTTCGTTGGTGGTGAGGCAACAGAGCTGTGTTCCAGGAATCTTGTGTTCAGTCTGAAGTTACCATCCTCCACCTGGATGGGGGCTCCAGTTCTGTAGAAGAACTCAAAGACATTATTATGTATTTTTTTTTTTTTTAGTAGGAACCAGGACCCTGTCTCAAGGCTGTACCACCATTTGATTGTTTCTCCTCTGTTTCTGTATACCCTCCCTTCCCTGATTAGCAATTGGTTGAATCCACCCTTTGGAACTTAGGGAAGGTCAAGGAGGCTGAATGAAGCCTATATCCTACAGACAAGAAATGGAGAACACAGAACAGATCTCTACTCCAGAGCCCCACAGAGTCCTGTTCCGTTTTAATTTAGGGGACTATGTCACTATGACTGTGATAACTTCCTGTCAAAATGGGGCATAGGACTGCCTCAGCTTGGAGAATAGACACTGAGTTGGAAGTATTTCTGAGTTGCAAGTCCTAGATCTGAGTGATTAAAATATGATTAAAATCTCAGTCCCTTGGTCTGCCATTTTGGTGTAACAGACCCAATTAGAAGTAGTTGGAGGAGTGATAACTGGAATTTTAATAGACAAAATAAATCTCATTTCTTTTTAGAAGAATAGGCTTGAAACCCAGTCTGGACCTGGCACTTTGGGGAGACCTGTAGCCAGGTACGGAGAAGGCACCCCACTCCAGTACTCTTGCCTGGAAAATCCCATGGACAGAGGAGCCTGGTGGGCTGCAGTCCATGGGGTCGCTAAGAGTCGGACACGACTGAGCGACTTCACTTTCACTTTTCACTTGCATGCATTGGAGAAGGAAATGGCAACCCACTCCAGTGTTCTTGCCTGAAGAATCCCTAGGACAGGGGAGCCTGGTGGGCTTCTGACTATGGGGTCTCACAGAGTCAGACACGACTGAAGTGACTTAGCAGCAGCAGCAGCAGCCAGGTAGGCAGTTGCCGAGTTTTATAAAAAGTAAGGTTGCAGTTACTAGCTTCCAGCAGACATTGTTTTGAGAATGGTGGCATCTAAGCCTGACATGACTCAGAAAACTCAAGTGTTTAGCAATACAAGGTCTAGTCTGAAATTACACCCATAGTATCATCTATTTCCCAGGATGTCTGAACCACAGCTACTCTATTTTGACTTTTAATAGTAAGAGTTTCCTTAATAGCCAAAGCAGAATGTCACCAATAATGACATCATTGTTTCTTCTAGGTATGAGAAGATGCAAGAATTGGGACTCATAAAATCTTCTCCTGAAAAGATCTAACTATCTGCAGGCCTGTTCTGCCAGTTTTTTCCCAGAGCACAGAGTGCCTCATTCTTGATTTTCACCCTGAACTCCTTTCAAGGGAGTTGAAGGTCAGCAGTTGCAGTGGCCATGATTTAATCTTTGTAGATGTAGGTGGCAACTGTCAGTTTTTAGTTGGCAGAGCCCCTTTTTGCTCAAAAACTTGACCATGATTTTGAGAGGAGGCATTTCATGACCATTTTATCCCATGGTTGTGAGAATGTCCATTGTCAAGTTTGGCAAAAATTTTGTTGACAGGCCTCTCCATGTGCTGTTACTGGACTAGGCTATGAAACAGTATCCAAAATTCTCTGGACCATCTGTCTTACTAGCCTCTTGGTCCAGGAAAACATTCCCTCTTGTTGCTTCTTCCCATATCTAGAGTTACACTGTTACCATCATTGATCTCGTATGGAACTATATATTATTTTATCAGAGGCCCCAGTCACACATTTGGCAGTGTAAAAAACAGCAATTTTGTAAAACTGGTGAAATACAAATAACATATCCAGCAGTATTAGTAAAGTCACAGGTAAGACTTAAGAGGTTCCATTAGATGTAGCCCAGTATATCCCAGGTCATCTGACTTAGTCTACTCAGTACAAATCTTTATCTTCCAGAGAAATTATATATTGGCACTGTCTATAAGGCACATACCCAGTTTTCTAGTGTTACTAGACTGATTATTCTTAGTATGATTTAATTGTTTCCAACATAGAGGAGACTTTAAACCTAAATTACCATAGCCTGGTGTTATCTATATAAATCCATCCCATAATTGTGGGAGATTTTTTTCCTCCTTTGTTGAAACGTTGCTTATTGCTCTGATTGAGCTTGAGTAATAGAAGAAAGATCAAATTTATGGCCGGAGTCAGAGCACGCATTATTAATTGGCCCAGTGAGGGGACCCCATCTAGTAATATCAATAGTGACCTGAATATGACTATGATTTTTTTTAAAGTAAATTTTCTCAGGGCCAACCAGTTAGAGCCTTGTAGTAGAGAAATTTACCAAGGTAACCCAGAAATAGACACAGATAATTGGCCACAAAGCTAAAAATTGGATTGATTTCTAAAACTAGCATAGAATCAGGCCTATGATAGAAAAGAATTTGATTTATATGTAAAGGTCTAAGAAGTCAAGAAAACATTATAAATGATCATAAGAATCAGGTCCAGCATCTTGGGTAAACTGTCTACCTGTGATATCATCGTCTTCTCATCCTGGTGTAGTGTAGTTTCTCCTCTGTTTGAGCATCATTTTAAGGTGAGATCATGCCAGCTCTCTTCTCTATAGACCAGTCCAGTGTAGGGGCCTTTGGAAGTGGGAATTAATCTAACAGTCAATTTCCCTTCTGTTTCATTTTGCATGAGCTAGTTAAGAGTATCTAATTTAAAAAAAAAGTCCTTCCATCTAGGTTGGAGACAGTCCCTTAAATTATGTCTCTTTCCAGTCCTGGTTACAGGTCATGAGGCATCTGATCTTAATCCAAAGACAGGTTACTGAGATAAGCTTCAGAAATAAACTTAAGGTGTTCTTTAAGAATTCAACTAAATTGTACATTAATATCGCAGAACAGCAAAGAACTATCCAAGAAATGAGTCTTACTATATTCCGACCTCCATTAGCAAACTGGGATTTAACATTTATTGAAGCATCTTTTTATATCTAAAATTACCCTATTTTTTTATCAAATATATCAAAATTAAGGCTAGTTTGTTGGCAGGTCTGCTCTTATAGATTTTGGCCTGACGATTTATATAACCATAGTTGATCACAGACTCTTTATTTTGCTGAAATATTTATAGATACTCAGACTGAAATTTTAAAATAAAACAGGGCTGGAAAGCTCTGGAATGTGAAGTCAAGTGGGCCTTAGGAACCATCACTATGAACAAAGCTAGAGGACGTGATGGAATTCCAGTTGAGCTACTTCAAATCCTAAAAGATGATGTTGTGAAAGTGCTGCACTCAGTATGCCAGCAAATTTGGAAAACTCAGCAGTGGCCACAGGACTGGAAAAGGCCAGTTTTCATTCCAATCCCAAAGAAAGGCAATGCCAAAGAATGCTCAAACTACCACACAATTTACTCATCTCACATGCTAGTAAAAGTAATGCTCAAAATTCTCCAAGCCAGGCTTCAACAGTACGTGAACCAT
The DNA here is from genome assembly GCF_027580195.1 of Bos mutus. Classification (NCBI taxonomy): domain Eukaryota; kingdom Metazoa; phylum Chordata; class Mammalia; order Artiodactyla; family Bovidae; genus Bos; species Bos mutus. Next base: position 11,794,741 of record NC_091646.1, on the reverse strand, counting down.
GAACTTCCAGATGTTCAACCTGCATTTAGAAAAGGCAGAGGAACCAGAGATCAAATTGCCAACATCTGTTGGATCATTGAAAAAGCAAGAGTTCCAGAAAAACATCTATTTCTGCTTTATTGACTATGCCAAAGCCTTTGACTGTGTGGATCACAATAAACTCTGGAAAATTCTTCAAGACATGAGAATACCAGACCACTTGACCTGCCTCTTGAGAAATCTGTATGCAGGTCAAGAAGCAACAGTTAGAACTGGGCATGGAACAACAGACTAGGTCTAAATAGGGAAAGGAGTACGTCAAGGCTGTATATTGTCACCCTGCTTATTTAACTTACATGTAGAGAACATTATGAGAAATGCTGGGCTGGATGAAGCACAAGGTGGAATCAGGATTGCAGGGAGAAATATCAATAACCTCAGATATGCAGATGACACCACCCTTATGGCAGAAACAAAGAAGAACTAAAGAGCCTCTTGATGAAAGTGAAAGAGGAGAGTGAAAAAGTTGACTTAAAACTCAACATTCAGAAAACTAAGATCATGGCATCTGGTCCCATCACTTCATGGCAAATATATGGGGAAACAGTGACAGACTTCATTTTCTTGGGCTCCAAAATCACTGCAGATGGTGACTGCATCCATGAAATTAAAAGATGCTTGCTCCTTGGAAGAAAAATTACAACCTAGAAATCATATTAAAAATCAGAGATGTTACTTTGCCAACAAAGGTCCATCTAGTCAAAGCTATGGTTTTTCCAGTAGTCATATATGGATGTGAGAGCTGGACTATAAAGAAAGCTGAGCACCAAAAAATTGATGCTTTTGAACTGTGGTGTTGGAGAAGACTCTTGAGAGTCCCTTGGAATGCAAGGAGATCTAACCAATTCATCCTAAAGGAAATCAGTACTGAACATTCATTGGAAGGACTGATGCTGAAGCTGAAACTCCAATACTTTGGCCACCTGATGCGGAGAACTGACTCATTTGAAAAGACCCAGATTCTGGGAAAGATTGAAGGTGGGAGGAGAAGGGGATGACAAAGGATGAGATGGTTGGATAGCATCACTGATTCATGGACATGAGTTTGAATAAACTCTGGTAGTTGGTGATGGACAGGGAGGCCTGGCGTGCTGTAGGTGCATGGGGTTGCAAAGAGTCGGACATGACTGAGCGACTGAACTGAACTCAACTGGGAAACTCACACCAAAGGCTTATCACAGATTTCATCTAACAAATCTAGGTGAATTCTTCCCTTTTTAAAGTCTCAAAAATTCCTTGAGATTTTTGTACCTGTTAGTGAGATAACCTTCCTAAGTCATTTGATAAACTCACTGGAAACCTAAGAATTTCCAATTTCTGGAGGAGTCAGATAGAAAATATAGTTGTTTTGTTTATAATGTATAATTTTACCAAATTATTGTCATAATTAGTTTGAGAGGAAGGTTTTCCCTACTCCTGGAAAACATAAGATTCAAATCCATAATTTTTCAGATAGAAACCATAAAAGTTATAAGCATATTCGCTGGTTCATTAAGTCCTTTGTTAACTTGTGTGAAGTCATCAGGCTTTCCATTAGAATATCAGGACATATCAGAATTAAGAATTTCTAGGATATCTATATTAGTAATATTTACCATACATTATAACATGAGAGGGTCTATTACTCATTTGATAATATTTGTCATGTAATTTAACCAACCAAATAAACACAATTAGTTTAATATCTCTCTTTGGGATGTTTCAGGGGCCCACTGAAGCACCCCAAAGTGAGCTAGAGATCAAAGGAACTTCAAAAGAATTCGATTTAGGAAGTTTTGTCAAAAAAAAATCAATTAAAAGGGTTTAGAACATTTGATCAGATTTAGTCAATATCAATGGGTGTATCATTTAGCTTTATATGTCACAATGGGCATCTATACTGAGGCTCAAAGTCTAGTGAAAGACTCCACCGTCTTGGACCTAGTTGGCTCTAACCAGTTTTTCTATGCCTGTGTCATTCCTAACAAAATCCATTTATCTAACTAATTGTAATCCAATTTTAGAAAATCCTGATCTTGTATAACTCTTTTTAGTATTTTTTCATACTTTTTTTTTTTTTTTTTTTTACTAAAAACACACTTCCTACTTTCCTTTAGCAACCAAGAACTTTTATATTAGCATTTTATAGATTGGTGAGCATAAATACCAGTGATAATTTCTAAAACCCTTGCTTTCTTAGAACATTTTAGGATGGCACCAAACATTATTCATTTATAGTCCCAAATCTCTTTAGTTTTTCTGTAAAAGGAAATTAGTATTTAGTAGTAAATGTTTCAAAATCTTATTTGGAAATGACCTAACTATTCAATAGACTTCCAACACTTAGTTTAGCACAACACTTAGAAATTCAAGTTAACCCAATCTGGAGAGATTATTTTAGACAGATATTCTTAAAGCATAATTATTCGTAATAGAGTTTATCTAGAATCTCATATCTCATTTACATTTTTTTTAGAAGTTTCTTCACTCAAGGTAATTTTCCTGTTGACAAACTTGTAACAGATATGATGATATTTAACTTATATTAAACCTAGGTACAATGAAAATATTCTACTTAATGTTAACTACTCTAAGACATGTCTACATTAGGTCTGACCTGTCTAGACAGGTCAACAAACATTAATATCAGGTATTTAACTGAATATTTCTCAGTTCACATGAACCTGGAATTTATTGCTTAATTTAGAATTATTTGATTTGTAACTACTTTTCTTTTTTTCTTTTCTTTTATTTTACTTTACAATATTGTATTGGTTTTGCCATACATCAACATGCATCCGCCACAGGTGTACATGTGTTCCCCATCCTGAACCCCCCTCCCTCCTCCCTCCCCATACCATCCCTCTGGGTCATCCCAGTGCACCATCCCCAAGCTTCCTGTATCCTGCATCGAACCTGGACTGGTGATTCGTTTCTTATATGATATTATACATGTTTTAATGCCATTCTCCCAAATCGTTCCCCCCCACCACAGAGTCCAAAAGACTGTTCTACAATTCTGTGTCTCTTTTTGCTGTCTCGCTTTTCTTTAAGTCAATTAAATAGAGCTTATTTACAAATTAATCTCAAAAATATTACCCAGAGACAAAGACATACAGACACAACGCAAGATCTAGCTTCATTTTCTAAGCTTAGTCATGAGTTAGACATTACAATATAAAGTTTACTAGTTTATAAAAAACAGTTGGAATAAATAAAATATTTAAAGGCTTTTCCCCATTTTTCCTCAGTCTCAGGAGTTAGAGATGGTCTAGAGTAAATGTTCCTGAGAGCAGAGCTAGAGTCCTAGTCTCAAGGCACAGGGAAAGAAAATCAAGTTCTAACAAAATGGTGGCAGGTCTAAACCAAATGGTGGCCAAAGCAAAATGGTCATCAAAAATCACAACACAGAACATAGAGTTAAAACACACACATAGACCTGGCAGTCCTTATCAGACACTCCCTTAAATACAATACAGCCTCTCAGAAAACCTCCTATAGAAACACAGAACATCAGATCCAAGTACTAACAGAGTAATTAAAAATATCTCAGGTCTTCAAAGATTTCAAAGGGAGGAAAGGAAGCTAGGTTTAAAGAAGAAGGGGGAGGAGGGGGAGCAGTTTATGGTGATGGAATTAGTTTCTTTAGTTGTCTTTAGCCAATCATTCTGACTCAAGAGTCCTTCCTGGTGGTGAGACATGTGGTATCTCCTTTTGACCTTTCCCAAACTCTTCCGGTTGGTAGAGGCTCATTAGTTCCATGTTCCTTACTAGGACCTCTGGTCATAAAACCACTCATGCTATGGTGCCTGGCCAGGGTGGGTGGTTTCAGTAAGTGTGCTTCCCCTAACATATATACTCTGTTCCTTATCCCCAAAGCTCATGAGTAAGATAAGTCACATCACCTTCCTTAAGGAGAAATAAAAGAGTAGGTGAGAAGAGGTTCTTTTACCTTCGAGGTCCAATTCATATATTATCTCTGAACAAAATCTTTCACGGCCCTTCTACTCTGAAATAATTTTTACCCTTCTTGAATCTTCTTTGGGTAGTATATGTGTCTCTCTTAAAGCACAGACCATATTATTTAAGAAGTGATCACTATCATTTATACCTATATTATTTTCATTACTGTTCATCCTTTTATTCAACAATTATATCTAGATCACTCTCAATGTTTCAGGCAATATGCCAAGTGCTGATGAACATTACATAGTTTCTATTCTCCTTGAGCTTAATAGCTGGTTGGGGAGATGATCAATAATTTCCTTGAGAGATAAATCTACATCTATTCTTTTCTTTGTACCTCTAATATTTGCTCAGTAAAAGTTCATATAATGAATTATAAAATATTAATAAATAGAAATATCAATTAAATAGAGCTGGTAGATGGGAAAGGGGAGCTCTCTGATCCTGTGTTGACAGCAGAGCCCAACACAAAGATCCTTCTTTGCAGGCAAGGACTCAGCCAACGAAAAGCCATGGATTCTGTGTTTACTCTATCCCTCCCAACTTCCTCTTCTCCTTTCCTTGTCATGCAGGAACTTGCACATGGCTCACCATGGTTACAGACTTTGAGTTACAATTCTCTGCTGACCTTAAATAAACTTGTTGGATAGAATAGGAAACAGGAGTCCAGAATAGCAGTGGCTAAAAGATAAGAAAGGGAAAAGCCTACAAAAGTAGAACAAAGGAAGGTCGGAGGATCAGAATGAGGACCTCAGGTAGAACAAACAGCACTCCTGGCTAACCCAATTTACATAGCGCAGGCCCAGGGGGAGGAAAAAATATATACAAAGAGGAGCCAAAGGCCCAGGGTTCTCTCTCTCTCTCCTGCATGCTGGCACATTCCCCCACTCTCTTCTCTTCGTGTCTTTGGGTCAGCCTGCCCTCACGCCTCAAGGATGGATTTTCCTGCTATTTTCTAAATAAAATAGAGCTGTAACATGGAGCTGTAACACTGATCTGTCTAAAAGCTATAACAGTCTGTCCAAGACCCGAGAGTTATAACAGGGTCTGTCCAAGAGCTATGACGTGAGGAGGGCTCTAACATCTGTCGCTTCAAATTTTTGTTGGGACAAGACAGAACCTAGGAGAATACACTCGCCTGACAAACCCATCTTTTCTTCAGAAATACCTGGTATACTACGTGCTTCAGGGGAACAGAATGAATAGTTCAAGAAAAAAGTCACTATTTGCCTCAATACTAGGAGTCAAAATAAAAGCAAACATATTAACTCAATTAGAAGTGTCAAATTTTAAATTAATAAGTACTCAAATTATACTTGAAGCCTTTGAAATACTAGTAATTCTGCAGAACATGTTCACATATAAAATATGAAGTGCTAATAAACATAACTAAATATCATTAATATAATGACATTCCAACACAAACAAAGCATTTCATGTAATAATTCCTAGTCAGAACCAGCTGGCACAATCTTACAGATAAAAAGACATCAGCATCCAAACAGATGAGCAAATCATTAAATAAATCACCACATTATTAGCTCGCAGACAAGTCCAACAGTTTGAGCAGGCTCACAATTCATAACTTGCTACAAAGCAAATTTATAAGGTAATTGTTAAAGATCTCATCCAGCAGTGTAAAAATGTAGGGTAGATCTCATGGAATATAAAAATACAATCCAAGCTCATTTATTTCCACAGTAAAGCACAACTTTGACCACTCAGATTTTAGTGTATGTATGATTTACCTAGTACAACTTTTAAAAATTTCCTTTTCTGAACTCTACTCCAAAAGATTTTGGTTGCTTTGGTTTGAGATAAGACCCCAGTATTTGGATTTTATAGGCATGGAAAATTCTTATGCAGGTGGTCACTGGACCACACAGTATTTGTGAAATAATGTTCTAGATTGAGAATCATTTTTCAGCAATTGCTTGCTTTGGCAACACATGTACTAAAAACTGGAACAATACAAAGAAAATTAGCATGGCCCCTGCACAAGGATGACAGGCTAATTCATGAAGCATTCTTTATTTTTAGAAACAGATTCATGGACATAGAGAACAGACTCCTGGTTGCCAAGGAGGAGAGCAGGGATAGGGGAGGGATGGATTGGGAGTTTGGGATTAGCAGATGCAAACTATAATATATACAATGGATAAACAATGAGGTCCATGGAACTATATTCAATATTCTGTGATAAAACATAATGGAAAAGTTATGAAAAAGAATATGTGTGTGTGTGTGTGTATACACATATGTATAACTGAATCACTTGGCTGTACAGCAGAAATTAACATAAATCTATTATACTTCAATAAAATAATTTTTTTAAATAATTACTTTCCAGTCATCTAGACAAATTAACTCTCCGATAACTGCTTCTTAATTTACAGATAGAACTCTGTCATATATGGAAATGGAAAGATAATTTTCACTCTACCTTTCTAGGTTCTTGGCTGAGACCTCCCTATAATAAAGAGTCAGATTAACAGGAGAAAAACAGAATTTTAATAACATTTTTCACTCCTGTACACATGGGAAAGACCCAAGAAAACTGATAATTTCTGAAACAGTCCAAGTCATCATCTTAAATACCATTTCCAGCTAGAGACAAAACAAGATGTTGGGGGCTGTGGGAAGGGGGCCCAGTTTTAGGAGGTGATCAGAAGAGCACAGTAAACAAGAGTAAAGGCTGTTATGCAGATTTAAGTCCTTGACCTCTGCATTAACAAGAGATTCTAGAAATGTAAAGTCTACTTTCTCTTCCTAGTACAGCAAGGGAGACACCCTTACAAATGGAGATTTTCCTTATAAATGCAAATATCTCTTACAAAAGAATAGCTTCTACTAAGTTTTCAGAGTTTTTCCTATGTCTGCTGTTTCTTAAAAATAATCAGCCTAAAATAATCCTTATGCCAATGAGGCATATTTTGGGGTGATATTTTGGTCCCCTTCACATAAATCTTCTGAGGCAACAGATATGTTAAGATACTGTAAAGGGAGTGCCCCTCAAATTTGACTATATAATGGAACCAAATGGGAATATTTAAAATATACCAATAATTGGATCCCTTAATTTAAAAGTTTGATTTAATTGGTCTGGGATGCATCCTGAGGATTAGAATTTCTAAAAATCTCCTCAGATGATTTTTATGTGAAACTAAGATTAAGAATTTTTAATATACCTGAAGTGCTTCTCAGACATTAATACATATTAAAGACTTTGCTAAACAGACTCTAGTTTTTATATGACTATTTAATCTGTGTAGAAACTAACCTTCCCACTGATGACATATTAACTACAAAATACTAAAAAAAAAAAAAAAAAAAAAAAACACAGCTTGATCCTGCCTCCCCTTCACATAATTTCTTGATTTTTAAATGTATTATATTAAAATCTTAGAGATTTAAAAGAAATCTGTGGGGTTTTCTTGTGAAATGACTGATACTATTTTTCAAAGTAAAGACATAAAGTAATGAATAAATCATGAAAAAGGCTTAAATTAAGCTAGGTATGAGATGCTCCTTGGTTCATTCCTCTTTCTCAGGTTAACTTTGAAATGAGCCTTTGTTATCCTTATTAGCAAAAATTCCATGGCCACTTGCTCTTTATAATGTAAGGATGGTTATCATATCATTCCAGCCCCAGTATGGTATCCAGGAGACTAAATTTCATACACACACACATATTGATGCAGCAATTGTTGTTCAGTCACTAAGTTGTGTGTGACCCCATGGACTGTAGCATGTCTGCTTCCCCGTCCTTCACCATCTCCCAGAGATTGCTCACACATGTCCACTGATGCCATCCTACCATCCCATCCTCTGTTGTACCCTTCTCTTGCCCTCAATCTTTTGCAGCCTAATGGCCTTTTCCAATGAGTCGGCTCTTCACATCAGGTGGCCAAAATATTGGAGCTTCAGCATCAGTCCTTCCAATAAATATTCAGGGTTGATTTCCTTTAGAATTGACTGGTTGGATCTCCTTGCAGTCCAAGGGACTCTTAAGAATTCAAAAGCATCAATTCTTCAGTGCTCAGCCTTCTTTATGGTCCAGTTCTCACATCCATACATGACTACTGGAAAAAAACAAACAAACATAGCTTTGACTATATGGAACTTTGTTGGCAAAATGATGTCTCTGCTTTTTAATATGCAGTCTAGGTCTGTCATAACTTTTTTCCCAAGGAGCAAGCATCTTTTAATTTTGTGGCTGAAGTCACCATCCACAGTAGCAATTGTACTGCTGCTGCTGCTGCTAAGTCGCTTCAGTCTTGTCTGACTCTGTGCGGCCCCATAGACAGCAGCCCACCAGGCTCCCCTGTCCCTGGGATTCTCCAGGCAAGAACAGTGGAGTGGGTTGCCATTTCCTTATCCAATGCATGAGAGTGAAAAGTGAAAGTGAAGTCACTCAGTCGTGTCCAACTCTTAGTGACCCTATGGACTGCAGCCTACCAGGCTACTCCACCCATGGGATTTTCCAGGTAAGAGTACTGGAGTGGGGTGCCATTGCCTTCTCCGAGCAATTGTACTATAAACATTTAAATACACCACCCACCTGATGTGAAGAACTGACTCAGTGGAAAAAAACCCTAATGCTGAGAAAGATAAAAGCAGGAGGAGAAGGGGATGACAGAGGATGAGATGGTTGGATGGCATCACCAACTCAATGGACATGAGTTTGAGTAAGCTCCAGGAGTTAATGATGGACATGGCATGCTGGAGTCCATGGGGTCGCAAAGAGTCGGACACAATTGTGTGACTGAACTGACTTAACTGACATTTATCAGTTATTATAACACTTACTGATGAAATCAGACATGGCTATTCTTATCTATTTAAAGGTAACAATAACCCGGTGTACGAGACAGCAAAAGAGACACTGATGTATAGAACAGTCTTATGGACTCTGTCGAAGAGGGAGAGGGTGGGAAGATTTGGGAGAATGACATTGAAACATGTAAAATATCATGTAAGAAACGAGTTGCCAGTCCAGGTTCGATGCACGATACTGGATGCTTGGGGCTAGTGCACTGGGACGACCCAGAGGGATGGTATGGGGAGGGAGGAGGGAGGAGGGTTTAGGATGGGGAACACATGTATACCTGTGGCGGATTCATTTTGATATTTGGCAAAACTAATACAATTATGTAAAGTTTAAAAATAAAATTTAAAAAAATTATTTTATCTTAAGAAACTATTAACTCAATAGCAGAAAACCCTATATAGCAGTTTCAGGTAAATTCAAGTATTTAAAGGATTTCTCAGTCATTTTAGGTTTAAAAACAATAAGTTGTCATTTTATCCATTCCTCCTTTTCTTCTCCCTAGCATGACATCTCAGTTCCAGAACGCTTACCTATTATCATGACATATGGAAGAGTGGGCTGGCCATTTACTGGGCCTCTACAAATACTGAGATACATCTCCTCTTGTATCCAGTCATATAAACTCTATTGTATCATTTTATCATAACCAAGAGAGCACTGTCTATTTCAACCAGCTGTCAGTGTCTTATTTCAGGCTTGTCTGGAAATCCATAAGACTTATACCATTCCGAGATAACAGGATGTGAATTAACACTCAAGCCCCCTCACTTTTAAGATTCCCCCAAACTTTAGGGGGATTTCTATTAGTACTTATATTAGAACTAAACCCAGTGGACTGGGATATGTCTTGGAGTTCCCTCCCAGACATTACATCTCTCTTTCTTTACCATAAAAATTGCCCTTATCCCCATTTGGGAGGATCCTTGTCCAGTCTTCTAAGGCAGGAACAATTAGTTGTGATTCAGCAGTGGTACTGTAATCTGAAAGACATTCTTCTATACCAACTTTTAAATCTAGAACCTCAATTCTTATAAGTTGGAAGTCTCAGGCTATGGCAATCCAAAAGTGCTTCCTTTCAAAGTTATATCTTCAGAAGTTTATTTGGAAGTCTCAGGATGAACTTTGTCCATTTCTTTTTCTTAGTGTTTCTTAGGATGCAATAATGATTTCATGATGGGGGCAGTAAGCCCAGCTATCTCAGTTCAGACAAGTAATAGGTAAAGAAAGTGTATGTGAAGGGAACCGATGGTTAATATTTCAAAATATTATTCTACCATCAGTATCTCACATTTATAGTATTTAAAATGTAACACTTGATCTGCCCTTTCCCCAATTAGAATTCCTCCAGTGTTTCATTTATTCCAATAAAATGCAAAAATATTATATTTAAAAATGCATTCAACATTTGATTTTATTTCCTAAATATTTTTTACATCTCTGAATTACTCTCCAACTTTACTACCACAACTCTAGTCCAGGCCAATGTCATCTCTCAGTTCTGTCTTTAAAAAGACTATCATATACAGAGCACAAAGATCAACTAGGTGGATTATGAAGACAGGTTAAAACTTGGAGAGGTGATCTCTGTAGAGATCTCTCTCTCCTCTCTTTCTTCCCTCCCCTCTCCTCCTCCTCCCTTCTCCTTCAACTTTGCTCTAAAGACAGACCTTATTCAAGGACTGGGCTGGCAACCAAAACTCCAATAGAAATCATACCAACTTTCCAGATGAACCAAGTAAAGGAAACTCAGCAAGATAGAGAGCAAGGAAAAAATAAAGGAGATAGATCCAGAAAAACAGAAACCTTAAGTGTACATGGAGCCACACAAGGCTCAGCATTAACCCTAAAGTATCTGTGCTTAGTACAAGTCCAACACAATGTAGAAAATGTTCAGAAAATTAAAATTATACTTGAACCACCCATTAAATCTGAGCCTAAACCCTGAAGCAAACATTTAAAATAGGATTTCTACAACTCAGTAATAAGAAAACAAACATTCCAATAAAAACAGCAAAATATTTAAATAAGTGCTTCATGAAAGACAGACAAATGGCCAATAAACACATGAAAAGACATTAAACATCATTAATTATCATAGAAATACAAAGTAAACCACAACAATATACCACTACACAACTTTACAATGGTAAAACCAAAAAGACTGACATTGTCAGCGAGGGTGGAGCAGTGGAAAATACTAGTGATCAAATCTCTTTGCAAAACATTTTTAGTTTGTTTGCTTGTTTATGAAATTAAACATACATCTACCGTGCAAACTTGCCATTTCACCTCGAAGTGTTTAATTAAAAAAAAACAAATAAACAAACCTGAAAACATATAGCCATACAAAGACTGTGCATAAGTATTCACACCAGCTTTACTTTATGACTAAAAACTGGGGTGGGGGGGGGAAGCAATGTCCATCAACAAGTGAAGAGATAAACTACAATATATGCAGAGAATGGAATACCACTCAGCAATAAAAAGAAATTATATATGTATACACACACATATATATGGTTTATTCCTTTACATATATTATTATTCCATCTATAAAATGCTCTAAAAAGTATAAACTAATCTACAGTAATAAAAACTGATCTTGTGATTACCCTGAGATGGGTATAGAGTGTGGGTGATCAAACTCTTCATTACCTAGACTATTATGACTATTTCATGGCAGAACATATACAATTATTTGTTTGCAAATTATGCCTCACTAAATGTGTAAAAAAAAAGTAGCAAATAAACATGCATATACACACACAAATATACTCTTCATAACAGGTAAAATATTTGCCAATCCACACTGATTATTATGCACTACAGTGTTATAGTTAAGATTGAGATCTCTAGAATTATTTGCCCTAAATGAGAAACCAACCATTTATTAGCCGTGTAGCACTGGGCAAGTTAGTAACCCTGTCTGAGTTTCAGGTTCACTGATTACACAATAGGAATAAAAATTTATCTATAAAAAGTATACAAAAAGTATCACTAGATTTAATCTAAGTATCACATTTCTTAATATGATGTACAAAGATCTGCATGGCCTTTCCTATTCCTATATTTTCAGCTTCTTTTATGACCATTTCACATTTTGCCCCAGACACATGCCACGTTCTTCGGGCTTTCTATACATTAGCACATGCTACAGTACAGGTAAGTTATCTAATTCACTTAGGACAAGATGTACAGAAATCAAATATTAGATATCAGGAAGTAACACAGAGCATATATTACATATAACATATTACCTAATAACCTAGTGGGTTTGGAGCAGTAGCCTCTAATCAGACATAGCAATATTCAGGTTGAAAACCACATCCAAATTTAAATGATTACATGTTAGACAAAGAGGCCATTGAAAGACTCACATAAGTGCTAGCTAGATTTTTTCACTAAATATGTTAAGATCAGTTCAAGTTTTACTTACAATTCAGTTTTTAAAATATAGTTCATGGCTTTGGTGATTTCAGAATTGCTAATAAAATTGACAACTGACCTTTCTGTGTGTGGAATTACTTTCTCCCATAGGCCTTTTCATCTCATATTCTCTATCTAGTCTATATCATTCATGCCCAAATTGTCTAGTACAATATATATATATATACACACATATGATCCTACATTTTTAATTCTAGCTTGGAATTCAACTTTGCATATACAACTGATTACTTGGCATTTCTACATAGAAGTCTTACAGATAACTCAAAACTTCATGTTCATAATTCCATTTTCTCTGCCATCCTGCTCCTCTTCCAGTCCTCCTCATTTCAATACATTATACCTCTATCCATCCAATTGCTCAAGCCAAAATCTAGTGCCATCTTTGATTTCTCTAGTGGTCCAGGTGGCACTAGTGGTAAAGAACCTGCCTGACAATGCAGAAGACGTAAGAGATGCAGGTTTGATCTCTTGTTCAGGAAAATCCCCTGGAAGAGGGTATGGCAACCCACTCCAATTCTGGCCTGGAGAATCCCATGGACAGAGGAACCTGGCAGGACTATACAGTTCATGGAATTCTCCAGGCCAGAATACTGGATTGAAGCCAGGTCTCCTGCATTGCAGGCGTATTCTTTACCAGCTGAGCCACCAGGGAAGCCTGGGATACAGTCCATAGGGTTGCAGAGTCAGACACAACCAAAGCAACTTAAGCACATATGCACTAATCCAAAAACCTAAATGGCATCCTTGATTTCTCAAGTTTTCTTCTAAAGCACTATTTACATAATAGTGAGAGGAACTTTTTAAAAACAGACTGAACTGTATCATTCCCCTGGCTTAAAACCCTTCAACAAATGCCTGTTCTCAGGATAGAATCTAATGTCCTTAACATGGACAATAAGACTCTACAAGCTCTAGTGTCTCCCTGCCTCTGGGCCTCAGCTTGCACTTCAGTCACTATGCTCAAAGCCACTGCCTTTCTTTCTTTTCTTCTGTTCCTCACATGACTAACTCCCATTCATTCTTCATATCTCACCTTAATGGTCATTTCCTCAAGAAACTCTCCTCGATGCCCTGATAAAAATTAGGACCCTGATATAGATATACTCTCTAATATTTCCTCCTAGAAAGCACACATATCTAATAATAAATAACACAAACATTAAGACACCAAGAATATTTACAGTGGTATTCAAAAAGGAGCACTTTTCTTTAGAGAACCTTTTTAGTGACAGTCAAATGTGCTTTCAGTACTAATCAAAAAATTCAGAAAGGAACACTTCTTTCTGTTTTTCCCTTCAGAAAATGTGAAGCTGTGCATTTGGGAAGGGGTTAAAACTTTAATTAAAATGATTGATAAAAGATTAATGGATAAAGTATGAAAAAGAAAAGGAGCGGGGAAAGCAACCTGGTTCAATCCAGATTACTGTGAAATCCAGGCAGCCTTCTCTAGCGCTTTGTAAACTCTTTCCTAAGGGAGAACAGACCACTGAATCATCTTAGGAGGCAGTTTAAATCCTTGCTCTCACACTTACAGTTTCTGTGACCCTCTACAAAACATGTAATCTATCTGCCCCTTACTTTTTTCATCTTTAAATGAAGATGACCATCCATCTGACCTCTCCTCCCAAAGTTATTGTGAGAACCAGAAAGGATAAGAAACAAAAGTGTTGCTAATTCTAAATGGTAGCAAGCTGAAACTTAATCCAATGACTCAAAGTGAAAACATCATAATTATAAGAGCTGACATTAAATATTCTAAATATCTGGCTCTGGGGCAAGAACACCAGTAAATATACTCTTAATCTGAGTACATGGGGTAAATGAGAGGCTAGTAAACACTGAAATGCCTCTTCCACTTCGGGCTTGTAGCTGATAGCCTGTCCCCACTTCCTGCCTTTCTAAGGGTACAATGACCAGCATACGCACATCGCAGAACTCCAGGAGAAGAGCAAAGCACTTCTTATTCAGTGCAAAAATATGCTAACTGTGCTGTTTGCTGTTGTTTTTCATAGAATTGTGAAAGGATGTTGCAGAGATGAGTTCTCTATTGCTGCTGTAACAAATTAGTTTAAACCAATACCCAGTGATTATGTCACAGGGTTTCTCTAGCAGCTCAGCTGGTAAAGACTCTGCCAGCAATGCAAGAGACCAGGGTTCAATTCCTGGGTTGGCAAGATCTCTTGGAGAAGGGAAAGGCTACCCACTCCAGTATTCTGGCCTGGAGAATTCCATGGACTGTATAGTCCATGGAGTCACCAAGAGTCAGACACGAGTAAACAACTTTCACTTTTTCTTTTCTGCATGATGCAAGTTTGGCTTGGGCCTCACTAAGCTAAAATGGAGGTGTCAGCACATCTGTGTCTCCTCCTGTGGGCCTAGGGGATAGATTTGGCTTTCATGTGCACTGAAGCTGTTGGGAAAATCCGATTTCTTATATTGTGTTTGAGGAACTGAGGTTGTGGTTTCAAAGCTAGCTGTTGACTAGGATTCGTTCTTAGCTTCTGGAGACCAATCACAAACCTTGGCTTGTGGCCTTTTCCCACTACTTTCAAAGTGGATCAGGTCCTGATATTTAGAATCTCTCTGACTTTTTTCATCTCTTGTCTCCACTAAAGGAAAATTCTCTCCTTATAAGGGCTCATGTGAATAAGACTGGACCCACATGGATAATCTAGGTAGTCTGTCTTAAAGTCCATAACTTTAATTATATCCATTCATTAAAACATACATATGTATGATTCCACATATACGAAGTCCCTTTTGTCATGTAAATTAACAGATTTATAGGTTCCAGGGATTAAATGTGCACATATTTATGGAAAAATTATTTGTCTACCAGTCTTTGTATTATATGCTTATGAATTTTTGCTACTAAATGGGATGTTATTTGAAGTTAGAGTACATATATATTTGAATAGGTATGTTGATATTGCATGGATGATGGTGAGAACAAATATTCAATTATTTTATCCATTAAGTCCATTAAAATAGCCTTTATGTGTGTGTGGAGAGGGAGGTGTTGAAAAAACATTAAAGACTGTTTAAGTTTCCAGAAAACTGAGATTGTTCTGTTTTTATTATTTTGTGATTAGTTGCAAGTTTCTAAAATTTGTACCCTAATAAGAAATATAACAGAAAATAAACAGACCTTCTTGATCCTTTAGATTCAATAATAACTTTTAAGATTTACTCTGTGTGTGTACAAGTCACAATTTGAGACAGAAGTGAAAAGAAAACTTGGAAATAAAGAGATGGGTTTCTTTTATGACATAAAAGGAACAGAGCTCAAGAAAACACATTTGAAGAGAAATTCCTTGGGTCTGAGATCTAGAACACATAATATTTATTAACAAAAGTAAAACTGCTCTCTGGGAGCCTAAGTTAATATGATTAATCCATCTCAACAAAGCATAAACTCCAAAGAGTGTATGCACATTCACAGCAGGGCTAATGTAATGGGGAAATAGGAAATAAAAATAAAAATATGTATCCTTTAAATGATAAAATAGGATAACTAAATGTTCCAAATCTCTACTACAAAATGGAAAACTCAAGACAAAAGATACTTTACACAATTCCAAACTGGAGACTATCTCTGTAGAGATATTAGAAAAATAAAATTTGCAAGCTTGGTCGTTTTTTTAACAGTGTATATTACAGAGAATGTTGTTATTGACTTTTACTTTCATGTTAAAATTTTACACCTCAACAGTTTGTCTCCATTTACTTAGACTTCTAATGTCATTAAGAGAAACTCCCTGCTTTTTATTAATTCTTAAATTAATCTATATGAATAGTGGTGACATTCCATTGAACTTTTATATATCCAATTTACATTATGTCATTTAAAAAAGTGATAAATTTTTAAATATATGATTCCATAAAAAATATTTCTATAGGAATATGGACTTGAAGCAGAGGAGAAAACAAAAGCACAGGCTTATAGGATGACCTTGGTTGAAAGTCTCCTGCACCATTTTTGGTAATATATATTTGTTGAGAAAACAACCTTTTTAATCAGAGCTTTCAAATATATTACCCTAAAATAGTACATAGTTATTATCATATTTTATTTGTGGTTACAATACTGACCTTTAAAAATATCAGATCTTATATATCTCTTCTCTTTCTTTTTTATTGTATTTTTAAACTCATTAATTTGCCTTTTCCTGTTATTTTCAAATCTCTTTTCAAATAAAAGGATCTCCTTTTATTTAATGATCCCACAATTTTATTCTATTGATAATTCAATTTAATCAATTGCTCTGATATATTTTTCAAATATTACTTCTTGCTATCCTTAAATTTATTTTTTCCTAGCTTCTTGAATTGCATGCTTAATTTATTTTCAAGTCTTCTTGTATTAAAATAAGAACTTTTAAAGTTATTGATTTTTCTCTATAGAATTTTTCACATTCTCTCTGGTTTAAACTGCAGTGTGATTAATTCCTATGATTTCCTATAAAGTCAAAGATTAAGGTTTGGGTTTCTGCTTTGTTCTAAGAATCACATAAAAAGAGCTTCAAAATTTCCAAGTGGTTTTATTTTTGCTGAATTTTTATTTGAAAATCCATTGTGAGCTGTGATTTCTCTACAGGTTAATTTGTATTGATATTATTCCTTTTTATTTTATCACTCTGCTGCTATGGAAAAGAGAACCTGTCCTTCCATTGTATTTTCTAATAGTGGCCATTTGTATTTAGGAAAGTTATTGATTTTCATATATTAACTTTGTGATCAACCAGTTTGTTCCTTTTGTCAGCAATGTTTCAGTTGATTTATATTTTGGATTATTAATAGTATATATTCCTATCATCTGTATATGATACTTATTTCTTGCTCTCCTTCCTAATAGGTTTACCTGTTATTTTATTCTCCCATGTATTAACTATTTGCACTGACTAGTACTTATAGAACTTTCAGGAAAAGGTGATACTTGGCATTATTGCCTCATTCCTCTTTTTGATGAGACCTTTGTCAATATTTCACAACTAAACATGTTAAGGAAGTGTCCATCTATGCATGGTTATCAACAATGAAAAAAATCTGAATTGGCCTATTAATATGGTGAATTACACAAACATATTAATACTTTTCTAGTATCAAGTAATCCCTACATTCTGAATAAATCTTGTTGAGTTGTAGTAAATTAATCTTTTAATGCACAAGTGGATTCTCTCATTAATATTTTACATTTAGGATTTATATATTTAAATCTTCTAGGATCTTCTTGTCTATTTTTTGAGTCTTAGCATTTTTCCAACTTCCGAAAGAATATTGGCAGCTCTCATTCTCCTTCTATAATTTGGAACAGTTTAAACAGTATCAGGATGATCACGCCTTTAAATATTTGAAATAATCCATGATGAAATCAACAGGACAAGGGAGTAAGTTTAAGGGGAAGGACACAGTTCTTGTGACAGATTCTATCTCAGATTTTATGAAACTGTTCCCCAATATTTTTGGTATAGCTGAGAAGAAATGAGAAAACTTTAATTTATTATTTTATTTATCATTACTTTATTATTTGCCAAATCTGAAGTGTGCTAAGTCACTTCAGTCGTGTCTGACCCTATGCAAAACTATGGACTGTAGCCAGCCAGGCTACTTTGTCCATGGGATTCTCCAGGCAAGAATACTGGAGTGGGTTGCCATGTCCTCCCCTCTAGGGGATTTTTCCAACCCCGAGATGGAACCCACATCTTTTATGTCTTCTGCATTGGTAGGGGGGTTCTTTATCACTAGCACCACCTGGAAAGCCCAAATTGGAGGGCCTCTTTTCTACTGGAAGCAGGAAAAGAGAAACAGTTGGAGTCAAACATATGCCAATGAACTTTACCACTGAGCTGAATTTAAAATTCATTCTTTTAACCCATATTTATTCAGTACCTTTTAGACATTTTGGGCTTCCCAGGTGGCTCAGCAGTAAAGAATATGCCTGCCAGTGCAAGAGACCCAAGTTTGATCCCTGGATCAGAAAGGTGCCCTGGAGAAGGAAATGGCAACCTACTCCAGTATTCTTGCCTAGGAAATCCCATGGACAGAGGAGCCTGGTGGGCTACAGAGGAATATTACACAGAAAAGAATACGAAAAGAGGAAAGATTACAGAAGTGGGTAAAGACAAGAAAGAGAAGTCAACATATGGATGATTCGTGTTCCTGCAGAAAATACACAAGCACAAAATGTATGGAATGAGTTTAAATTATTTGTATAATCATGAGCACCAAAGAATTGATGCTTTTAAACTGTGGTGTTGGAGAACACACTTAAGAGTCCCTTGGACTGCAAGGAGATCAAACCAGTCAATCCAAAAGGAAATTAGTCCTGAATATTCAGTGAGAGGACTGATGCTGAAGCTGAGGCTCAATACTTTGGCCACCTGACAAGAAAAACTGACTAATTGGAAAAGACCCTGATGCTGGGAAAGATTGAAGGCAGAAGGAGAAGGGGACAACAGAGGAGGAAATAGTTGTATGGCATCACCAACTAAATGGACATGAGTTTGAGCAAGCTCCGGGAGTTGGTGACAGACTGGGAAGCCTGGCACACTTTAGTCCATGGGGTTGCAAAGAGTTAGACACGACTCAGTGACTGAACAACACCTAGGCTGAGATCAACCTGAAAACACAGTTTTGTATTCTGAATTTCATCTTTCTTCATTTTTTCATGTCACTGAAATTCTTTATAATAGCTGCTAAATTTTCCATTGTGTGTATTCACCAAATATTACTTTAATGCTTCAATTAAAGGAAAGATCATAACATTAAGCTTTCCTCAAAATAAGCACTTACTTTAAAGCAGCAGTTGATTTCTGCATAATTACAGTAGTATCTGTTTGAAAAGTGCAATGGGTACATATGCAGATAAAACTAATGATTAGAGGAAAATAAAATCTCATCAGCACAATTCAACACCTATAGCAGTAGTATGGTGTTTACTTCAGTGATAAATGGTTAATTTATGTCAATCATGGAGAATGGTTGTGTAACATAATTTCATCAATTTAAGTAATTTACATTATTGTTCATTCAAATTAACGGTTTACATTTAAAATTATATCATGGACTATAACATTAAATGATCACTTTTGAGCATAGAACATCTAATACATGCAGCCACAATGGAAGAGCTCAATAGACATTCCTAAAAGAAGAACCTTATTTAACCTCCAATTAAATAATTCCAAACCCAAAGTCAACATTTGTTTAACACTTAGTGAGCCAAAGTAGATTGAGGGGTGCACGTGGTGATTTTAACTAAAGCTTTCCCTTGAAATCCAGTTGTAACACTTTAACGGTTACATTCAAAATAATTTAAACCTAAAAAAATGCTTTTAAACCAGCAATTTTAAATTCATTTTTTCTCAAAGTGATATTGTCATTTAATAAGAGATCTAATATTGTATCTTGTCAAGTCATCAGCACATGTGGTTAGAGTTCCAGCACCACTGTTCACTATTTCATGATCTATGAAGAGTCATGTGAGTATGCATTAATACAAACTTTGGGGGCATGCACATCTGTATTTAATCCAAACTTGTCAAATAACTAGTCAGGAGATATCAGGAAAATTCCTTAACCTCTATGAGTCATGTTTTCCTTGTGAGTAAAATAGAGATAATAATAATCTACTTCATGGGTCCACTGGGTGGATTGTACAATAAATAATTTGTTCGGCTCAGGGACTGATACTCTATCTGGAACATAACAGATGTACACAGATTAGTAATGTTGGCCTCGGTTTCCTATTTTGTAATTAATCACATTTAAAGGATTGAATGAGAATATTTATAATAGCTGAAAAAACACGAGGGTGGAAAGTATTTATAATAGCTGGAAAAACACCAATGATATTTTAATATCATTGCTATAGAAGAGCACACATACTTGTATACACATGTATACATGAATGCACATAAAAAATCAATGTGTAGAGAGCAGCACACTTTCTAGCTGAATACACAGCTCTAAATACACAAAAGAACATGCATTCACTAAGCCATTATTGGTTATCCTTGCCTGTTAAATCCATTGCATAGGTATCTTCATGATAAATAGCCATGTTAAAGTAAATTATAGGTTGAGAGCAGCAAAAAGACAGTTAGATATAGTCCTTCATTTATTTTCCATTCTGTTGCCTAGACACCTCCTCCTTGGAAATTCTAATGTAATATGACTCGCTGTTGTCTCACAGCTTTCTAAATAGGAGGGAACGGAAAACTAAAGAATGGCAAGCAACACTTAAGGTTGTATTTAAAAGTGAAAATACAAGATTTTTCTCTAAGTGGAGAGCTTCTAATAAACACTGATGGTAGAGAGCATCTAATAAATACTACGTAAATGAGAGAGCAAGTCTAGATAGACAAAATCACACTCAGTTTTTTATTTTATAAACTCTAATTCATTATTTAACACTTCTTTGGAATTTATTCTTTTGGCTCATAGTAGCTCAGTCAAGATCTTTTTTTTTTTTTTTTGTATGAAAAAGGCACTGAACTAAAAATCTTTATTTGTTTATTTAATTTTTTGGTCACGCAAAGCCGCCTGCAGAATCTTATTTTCCTGACAAAGGATTAAACCCACTCTTATGGCAATGATAGCACTGAGTCCTAACCATTGGACGACCAGGGAATTCCCTGAACCAAAAAAAAATTTTTTTAAATCTTATCCCAATTCTGACTCAGGGGCCTTGGGCAAATCACACTGATTTCAGTCTTTTTTAAATATATGTCATCTCTGAAATTTAGTTCCTTCTATGTAAATATGAGATGATAATATTTATCTCACTGGGTTCTTGTGACCTTTAAAGTAAGTAATATATTTAGAACATTTGTTAACTATTAGTATTTGGTGATAGCTTTGAAGTTCTATTTTTTATTACTTTTTAATGAGAGAATCACAAATATTTTGCAATATGGGATGACATCAGTAATAGATTGCATAATGAAATTTAAAAAACAAGTTGTATAATGAATTAAACATTTTTGAATTATGTTTAATTCAAAACTATTTTATGAAGATTTAAATATCTTTTTCATTTTTATTTATTCATTTATTTTACTTTACAATATTATATTGGTTTTGCCATACATTGACTTGAATCTACCATGGGTGTACATGTGTTCCCCATCCTGAACACCCCTCCCACCTCCCTCCCCATCCCATCCCTCTGGGTCATCCCAGTGCCCAAGCCCCAAGCACGCTGTCTCATGCATCGAACCTGGACTGGCGATTTGTTTCACATAATTTACATGTTTCAATGCCATTCTCCCATATCATCCCGCCCTCTCCACAGAGTCCAAAAGACTGTTCAATACATCTGTGTCTCTTTTAATGTCTCGCATACAGGGTTATTGTCACCATCTTTCTAAATTTCATATATATGTGTTAGTATACTGTATTGGTGTTTATCTTTCTGGCTTACTTCACTCTGTACAGTAGGCTCCAGTTTCATCCACCTCATTAGAACTGATTCAAATGTATTCTTTTTAATGGCTGAGTAATATTCTATTATGTATATGTACCACAGCTTTCTTATCCATTCATCTACTGATGGACATCTAGGTTGCTTCCATGTCCTGGCTATTAAAAACAGTGCTGCAATGAACATTGGGGTATATGTGTCTCTTTCAATTCTGGTTTCCTTGGAGTGCATGCCCAGCAGTGGGATTGCTGGGTCATTAGAGATACCAAGGGAACGTTTCATGCAAAGATGGGCTCGAGAAAGGACAGAAATGGTATGGACCTAACTGAAGCAGAAGATATTAAGAAGAGGTGGCAAGAATGCACAGAAGAACTGTACAAAAAAGATCTTCATGACCTAGATAATCATGATGGTGTGATAACTCACCTAGAGCCAGATATCCTGGAATGTGAAGTCAAGTGGGCCTTAGAAAGCATCACTATGAACAAAGATAGTGGAGGTGATGGAATTCCAGGTGAGCTATTTCAAATCCTGAAAGATGATGCTGTGAAAGTGCTGCACTCAATATGCCAGCAAATTTGGAAAACTCAGCAGTGGCCACAGGACTGGAAAAGGTCAGTTTTCATTCCAATCCCAAGGAAAGGCAAATGCCAAAGAATGCTCAAACTACTGCACAATTGCACTCATCTCACACGGTAGTAAAGTAATGCTCAAAATTCTCCAAGCCAGGCTTCAGCAATACGTGAATTGTGAACTTCCATATGTTAAAGCTGGTTTTAGAAAAGGCAGAGGAACCAGAGATCAAATCACTAACATCCACTGGATCATCGAAAAAGCAAGATAGTTCCAGAAAAACATGTATTTCTGCTTTATTGACTATGCCAAAGCCTTTGACTGTGTGGATCACAAAAAACTCTTGAAAATTCTGAAAGAGATGGGAATACCAGACCACCTGACCTGCCTCTTGACAAATTTTTATGCAGGTCAGGAAGCAACAGTTTGAACTGGACATGGAACAACAGACTGATTCTAAATAGGAAAAGGAGTATGTTAAGGTTGTATATTGTCACCCTGCTTATTTATATTCAGAGTACATCATGAGAAACGCTGGACTGGAAGAAGCACAAGCTGGAATCAAGATTGCCAGGAGAAATATCAATAACCTCAGATATGCAGATGACACCACCCTTATGGCAGAAAGTGAAGAGGAACTAAAAAGACTCTTGATGAAAGTGAAAGAGGAGAGTGAAAAAGTTGGCTTAAAGCTCAACATTCAGAAAACGAAGATCATGGCATCCGGTCCCATCACTTCATGGGAAATAGATGGGGAAACGGTGGAAACAGTGTCAGACTTTATTTTTGGGGGCTCTAAAATCACTGCAGATGGTGACTGCAGCCATGAAATTAAAAGACGCTTACTCCTTGGAAGAAAAGTTATGACCAACCTAGATAGCATATTGAAAAGCAGAGACATTACTTTGTCAACAAAGGTCCATCTAGTCAAGGCTATGGTTTTTCCAGTGGTCATGTATGGATGTGAGAGTTGGACTGTGAAGAACGCTGAACGCTGAAGAATTGATGCTTTTAAACTGTGGTGTTGGAGAAGACGCTTGAGAGTCCCTTGGACTGCAAGGAGATCCAGCCAGTCCATTCTGAAGGAGATCAGCCCTGGCATTTCTTTGGAAGGAATGATGCTAAAGCTGAAACTCCAGTACTTTGGCCACCTCATGCGAAGAGTTGAGTCATTGGAAAAGACTCTGATGCTGGGAGGGATTGGGGGCAGGAGGAGAAGGGGACGACAGAGGATGAGATGGCTGGATGGCATCACTGACTCGATGGACGTGAGTCTGAGTGAACTCAGGGAGTTGGTGATGGACAGGGAGGCCTGGCATGCTGCGATTCATGGGGTCGCAAAGAGTCGGACATGACGGAGTGACTGAACTGAGCCGACAAATTCTTGGAAATAAAAACAAATCTCTAAGGCCAGATAGCACATGATGGGTTGCCTGAAGAAAGGCAGGAGTTAGAGAAGATGGCAGGGAATCATTATTAAAGTGACACAGTAACACTTACTGTGGTGAAACATACGTTCGTTTTCTGGATTATGGTTATTGTTACATGTGGGTGAATGTGTGTGTCAAAACTTATTATACACTGTAAGTATGAGCAGTTTATTATAGGCCAGTTATCACTAATAAAACTATTAAAAGCAATAAGCAACCAATAGATTTCATTACAACCTAATAAAAGAAAAAAATTAACAAAATTTCAGTTATAGGCTGTTAAACTCAGTCAAGTTATTTTTGTCTCATCTCCCAAATTCCCAGCTTCTAAAATGGAGAAAATAATACTGCCTCACCATAATTTTGTTAGGTGTACAAATGAGATAAAGCATGTTAAAAAGCTGAGATCTGTGTCAGTTACATAATCCACACTCAGAAAGTGCTACCTGTTATTAATTTAATATGGCAGACATGCAAAGAATCTGAAAAACAAAGTACTAATCTAAAATTGCACTATAGTTATATATGTACTTTTCAGTTAGCAAGACATTTGGATAGAGAAATATGAAAGAACAGAAAACCAGGATTTATATACACACGAGGTGAGAAATGAGACCCAAGATCCTTCCAAGTCCAGACTCTCTTAATAAAAGGCCTACTATAGGCAAAACAAGAAAAAGAAAGTTTGTGGTCTTTGAATGGGAAATTCTAGCAAGTTTTGTGAAACTCCAAGCTAACAATTAACTTAAAGGAGTGAAGATTAGTTTTGTTTTGACCCTAGGGTAATTAGTAGAAGCAAATGCAAATTCTCCAAGAATGGAAACATCCTCAAGCCAATGCTCTTGAGATTTCTACAACTCCAAGCTAAACAGAAACTCACAACTCACATTTATAAAACACATGTATAATCAAGCCTACAAGATCAAGAATCAGAAAACAACCAACCAAATTAGTATGTTTAAATTGCTGGAAGAAATTAAGAAGGAATAAAACACAGGAAAGAAAAATACACATCTGTGAATGTAAAAACTCAAGTCTTCATGCTCTGGTTAGCTAAATAAAAAGATGAAAGATGGATTAAGACAGTTGAAAAATTACAAAGAATGTCATACATTCTCAAAGCATAAAAAACATGCTATGACATCTTCTATATTAAAAAGCAAACAAACAAACAAAACTCCACTGAGTCTGCCTTACCTACCCTATAGTAGGCATTTTCTCCACAGTACCCTTTTCTCCACAAAGTATCAAGGATAATCCTTCTAAAAGGTCAGATTACTTCAATATCCTGCTTAATACCCTCCAATGCCTTCTCATTTTATTCAGAGTCAAAGGTAACACTATCCCAAGGACATAAAGGCCCTACTTGCTCTGGCCCTTTGCTACCTCGTTGACCTTGTCTCATACCATTTCCTTCTTCTTCACTCCTTTCCAGCTCCACTGATCTTGCCAACTGTTCTTGGACATGTCAAACACACTCTCAGCTCAATATTTTCATCCACCATTTCCTGTGCCTGAAATGTTCTTCCCATGGATATTCACTTGGTTTCATCCTTCACCTTCTTCGTTACACTGATAAATAGTCACTTTTGAAAGAGACATATGGACATCACCAGATGGTCAATACCAAAATCAGATTGATTATATTCTTTGCAGCCAAAGATGGAGAATCTCTATACAGTCGGCAAAAACAAGACCAGGAGCTGACTGTGGCTCAGATCAGGAACTCCTTATTGCCAAATTCAGATTTAGATTGAAGAAAGTAGGGAAAACCACTAGACCACTCAGATATGACCTAAATCAAATCCCATACGATTATACAGTGGAAGCGAAAAACAGATTCAAGGGGTTAGATCTGATAGATAGAGTGCCTGATGAACTATGGATGGAGGTCCCTGACATTGTACAGGAGGCAGTGATCAAGACCATCCCTAAGAAAAAGAAATGTAAAAAGGCAAAATGGTTGTCTGAGGAGGCTTACAAATAGCTGAGAAAAGAAGAGAAGCTAAAGGAAAGACATACTTATTTGAATGCAGAGTTCCAAAGAATAGCAAGGAAAGATAAGAAAGCCTTCCTCAATGATCAATGCAAAGAAATATAGGAAAATAATAGAATGGGAAAGACTAGAGATCTGTTCAAGAAAATTAGAGATATCAAGGGAATTTCATGCAAAGATGGGCACAAAAAAGGACAAAAACAGTATGGACCTAATAGAAGCAGAAGATATTAAGAAGAGGTGGCAAGAATACACAGAAGAACTATACAAAAAAGATTCTCTCTCTCTCTCTCTCTCCCTCCCTCCCTCCCTCCCTTCCTCCCTCCCTCCCTCCCTTTAGTTGCTAAGTTGTATCCAACTCTTGTGATCCCATGAACTACAGCCTTCCAGGCTCCTCCGTCCATGGGATTCTCCAGGCAAGAACACTGGAATGGGTTGCCATTTCCTTATCCAGAGGATCTTCCCAACCCAGGAATTGAACCTGGGTATCCTGCATTGCAGGCAGATTCTTAATTACCTAGATAACCACGATGGTGTGATCACTCACCTAGAGCCAGACATCCTGGAATGTGAAGTCAAGTAGGCCTTAGAAAGCATCACTATGAACAAAGCTAGTGGAAGTGATGGAATTCCAGTTGAGCTATTTCAAATCCTAAAAGATGATGTTGTGAAAGTGCTGCACTCAGTATGCCAGCAAATTTGGAAAACACAGCAGTGGCCACAGGACTGGATAAGTTTTGAGAGTTTGACCACAAGGAAATCTGGGTGCCGAAGAATTGATGCTTTTGAACCCTGTGGTGTTGGAGAAGATTCTTGAGAGTCCCTCGGACTGCAAGGAGATCACACTAGTCAATCCTAAAGGAAATCAGTCATGAATATTCATTGGAAGGACTGATGCTGAAGCTTAAGCTCCAATACTTTGGCCACCTGATGTGAAGAACTGACTCATTGGAAAAAACCTTGATGCTGGGAAAGATTGAAGGCAGGAGGAGAAGGGGATGACAGAGGATGAGATGGTTGGATGGCATCACTGACTCTATGGACATTAGTTTGAATAAGATCTGGGAGTTGGTGATGGGCAGGGAAGCCTGGCATGGTGCAGTCCATGGAGTCACAGAGTAGGACAGGACTGAGTGAATGAACTGAATCTCAACAAACTAGGACATGTGTATATTGCTGATGTCAGAAGACAAGGCCAATAGTTGTGATAAAACCTCTCAATCTGCCTCTAGTCGGAAGACACATGATTTGGGGCTCTCTGGACAATCGAATAATTTTCTACAATAAATACTATAGAGATTAATATTTATAATATCCTTATATCATAAATCAAAACTATGAATAAAAACAATGTCTTCAGTGACCTGAGGAAATAGTTATTAATACTATTTTATATGCAAATGACACTTTAAGAGCTTAATGTTAATTCTTTCTCATGTAATCCCCATTTTATGTAAAAAAAAAAAAAAAAAAACCTCAGGTTCAGAAACATGATTATAATATTAATTATTATTATAATTATAATAATGCTATTAGTATTACTATACTGCTGCTTCCCAGGTAGATCAGTGGTAAAGAATCTGCCTCCCAAGCAGAAGACATGGGTTCAATCCCTGGGTCTGGAAGATGCCTTGGAGAAGGAAATGGCAACCCACTCCAATATTCTTACCTGATAAATTCCATGGACAGAGAAACCTTCTAGGCTACAGCCCATGGGGTCACAGAGTCGGACATGACTTTAGTGACTAAACAACCACAACATCATTACTATAATGTTTCACTAACATTTACCGAGTCCTTGCTCTCAGCCAAGCAAGCATCCATAAATGCAACAGCTACTAGGTTGGCTTGCCACAGTTCCATAGATTTGACCAGTAAGGAGATAAACGGCAGAAATGGATTCACTTTATTACTTTCAAAGAGAGCAAAAGCAAAATCAGCATGGTATCACCTTTCACATGTCCTTGGACCCTCAAGATGACACTGTATCAGAGGGATCTGATGACAGATGACTCATATGTTGGTTTGCTGTTGTAAATGAGCAACAGCATTAATTAATGAATTAATGAATTAATTAATGTAAACCAACATTAATTCTACAAAGTGCTTTGTAGAATTAATGACACAAGAGCTTGGAGCTGTACCTTAAAGGGTAAAGTGAAGTGGAAAGCCCTGTATTCATTATAACCAGAGAGAGAGAGATGATAAACTGCCTTATGGAAACCTTTCATACGATCTGGAGCCTCTTGCAAAACAGGGAAGAGGATGAGAAACAGATTGTGACAATCTTCACAAGACTTCCATCTTGCCATGTAAGAGGATTGTGAGGTGTTCTGCCAAGATTCAGGTCAAACTGTGGAGACATGCAAGGTAGCCAGGGTGCCGTGGTGGAGCCATTCTTATACACATACATTATAGAAATTCATCCTCAGAAAGACATATAATTATCTCTATTTTACCAATAAAGGCATCAAGACTGGAGACTAAAAATAGTTAAATACTTGTATGTCCAAGGGCACAATTTATGACTTTGGATTTGGGCGGCTAAAAGTTAGGAAATACCCAATTTAATGGGGCTTAAACAATGGAAACATTTTCTCACCAGAATGTCTGAAAGTTGGTGATTCCAGAGTCAGTCTGGCAGTTCAATTATACCATTAGGAACCCATTTTCCTTCCATATTTCTACTCTTCACCCTTTAGTATGTGAACCTTTTGTCCCCTGATTTGTTGCTTCATGGTCACAAAATAACTGCTGCAGCTTTGAGGCAGGAAGCCAGGAATAACACAGGGAAGAAGGGAAGGTGCTGCCCTAACAAACCCATACTTCTACAAGCAAAGAAGGAAGGGGAAATGGTCATCATGTTGGCAACCAAGAGTATCTGTCACACATAACTAAGTACTACAATTAAAATTAGAGGAAGAACTGATAGTTTTTGTAATTTAAGTATACCACTCCCAAATATGAAACTTGTTTTCTACCTGCCTAATTGTAAGAGCAACTTCTGATTTATTCTATCAGTGGCATCCATTGAAAAGATACAACAGATTTTATTATTAATATGATTCATCTTGCAGGTAAATCTCTTAGACGTATCCCTGAGTCTGAAGAGAGCAAGATAGAGACAACTACACCCTTGGGGTACTGGAAGGTAAATGATCAAGACTAGGCTCTTCTTTTGCATGAAATGTTGGTAGGGATGGCCACATGACTTCTTAGGATAAGTAGAATGTGATTAATTATGGTATGTTTACTTCTGGGAAGAACCCTTTAAGACAGGTGTGGCAAACTTTTATTCTGCACAGAACCAGACAGTCTGTACTTGGGCTTTCTGGGCCACACACAATCTGTCGTTATAGGTGTATGCTATTCAATTCTGCCCTTATAGTGCAAAAGCAGTCCTAGACAATATATAGATAAACAAGGGTAGCTGTATTCTAATAAATCAGATGGTGGATCAAATTTGGCCTGCAGACTATAGATGCCAACCCCTGTTTAAAGAGATCATGAACAAATCACCATGTTCCCTTCCTGCTGGTAGGATGAGACATGGTGTTCTAAAGAGTAAAGAGCCCATCTATCTGGATTCCTGAGTGAGGACAGTGTGGAATTGAACATCTGATAAAGCCAAGAGCAGGAGCAAGAGATAAACTTTAAGTCACTGAGATATTTAGGTTGTTTGTTACCACAGCATGACCTAGCCCCTAATATAACTTGGTTATTCTTTATTTAATTAATTGAATTATATTCTCTTAGTAATAAAGAGAAAACAAGAATGGAATATGTCACAGTGGGAGAAATATGAAAGCTTCTTAAGTTGCCAACATGCAATGTTAACCTTTACCAATCCTCAAAATAAATGTGATTCATCAGTAGCATTTTGGCCTGACCTAGGTTTTCCAGTTTATTGGCAGATTCCTCTTTGATTACATGATTCACAGGTATAATCTCATTTAATAGTTATAATTTTCTCTCTCTGACCAGAGTCCATCTGTAAGGGAAAAAGCAATGTTGAAGAGACAAATCATGAAATCAGATTACTGAGAAAGCAGGAAGGGGTAGGGACCAATGCATACACGAGGCATCAGCCTTAAATTGGAAAAAGGATCTCATTGAGGCCAGGTAGAAAGCAGTAAAACCCAGCAATAAGCACAGTTGGTCTTGAACACTTTAGCAGCCATTTTAGCAGATGCTATTCATAACATTCTTTACTTTTCTATAATCTACACAATGACTCTGCAAATTAAGTAGTATTTCCTTAAATGCCCTTAAAGGTAAATACAGTGCATCTTCTTCTTCTTGGAGAAGTTTAGTAACTTAGCTAAGGTTACATGACAAGTAACTGGCAAGGTGAAGATTCAAACCTGAGGTTTCTTGATTCGAAAATCTGGGTCATAAAATGGCTTGATTGTAAGCTACTTGGGGATAACAACTGTGCTTTATACTAGACTCTATACCAGTGGTTCTCAACCAAGGGGTGATTTGTGGCTCAAGGGACACTTAACAATGTGTAGAGATATTGTTGGTTATTAACAACTGAGTATGTGAGGGTCACTAAGGGCATCCACTTGGAAGAGAACATGGATGCTGCTAAGTAGCCTGTAGTGTACAGGACAATCCCCAAATTAAAAAATATTATCTCAACAGGAAATGTCGGTACTGTGGAGACTGAGCAGCCTTGCTCTTTAGCTTATCTGTGCATGCATGCTCAGTCATGTCCAACTCTTTGCAATCCCATGACTGTAATTGGCCAGGCTTGTCTGTCCATGGGATTTTCCAGGCAAGAATACTGGAGTGGGCTGCCATTTCCTACTCCATTAGCTTATCTCTCCTAGCACAAATCCTTACAATGGCAGGTGTTAATTGATTGTAGAATTGAAAAGAGTGGCTTCTGATTCACAGAATAATTTAATGAAAATATGGAGGTCTGCCTTTCCATGCTGGATTTAGAAAAATGATAGTCCTTGGACACTATTTGGTAGCACCATTGTGGGATCACATCCCATTTTTCTGGTAATGTACAAACAAACAAAGCAACTTTACCTGATTGCCATAAATCACAGTAGGGGGGATATGTTTTATTTACCATTCCATGCAAATGTTCTCCAGGCACTTTGGTATTCAGACTCTTAAGCATTTAAGACAATTAAAACATTTAAATGCAGCAACAAATATTTTTAAACTTAATTTTAAATGTTCTAGCAAACGGAGTATTCTGAATACCAATAGCTTGCTAATGCTGCAGCAAATCCCCATAGAAGCCCTGTGTTCTGGCCCTGGCTGACACATGATTATAATTAGCAAACACTAGGGAATCAGTTCATTCTCACCTCAGTAAATATCTATGCACTTACAGAGATCAAAAGAGAAAATGTCAGGAGTAGCTTTAAACAACAACAATAAAAAAGGACTCCACAGGCAATAGGATAAACTTGACCGGAAGCTAATATAAATAGGTGTGTTGAAAATTCTGAGCAGCTAAGAACTTGCTACTTGCAAGCTCTCCTTCCCAGTTCCTTCTAAAACACCCATATCCATGTCTCCTAAACACATCTACCATAGTGCACCTTGATGGATGGACTTGTCCTGAAATTCAAAAGTGACTACGTCACTTATTTGTGCAAAAGTTTTGCCTATGTAATAAAATAGAAACTGTTTAGACTGAAATTCAAAGTCATAAACAATGTGGCCTCTTTCTACTTCTCAGCCCACTTTATCCTTTGGTCAAAACTTCATTCTCTTCAGTCCTGAATGTTCATTGGAAGGACTGATTTCCTTTAGGATTGACTGATTTGATCTCCTTTCAGTCCAGTTCAGTTCAGTTGCTCAGTCATGTCCGACTCTTTGTGACCCCCTGGACCACAGCTCAGCAGGCCTCCCTGTCCATCACCAACTCCCGAGTTCACCCAAACCAATGTCCACTGAGTCGGTGATGCCATCCAACCATCTCATCCTCTGTTGTCCCCTTCTCCTCCTGCCCTCAATCTTTCCCAGCATCAGGGTCTTTTCAAATGAGTCAGCTCTTCACATCAGGTGGCCAAAGTATTAGAGTTTCAGCTTCAACATCAGTCCTTTCAATGAACACCGAGGATTGATCTCCTTTAGGATGGACTGGTTGGATCTCCTTGCAGTCCAAAGGACTCTCAAGAGTCTTCTCCAACACCGCAGTTCAAAAGCATCAATTCTTATGTGCTCAGCTTTCTTTATAGTCCAACTCTCACATCCATACATGACTACTGGAAAAAACAATAGCTTTGACTAGACAGACCTTTGTTGGTAAAGTAATGTCTCTGCTTTTTAATATTCTGTCTAGGTTGGTCATACCTTTCCTTCCAAGGAGTAAGCATCTTTTAATTTCATGGCTGCAGTCACTCCTAAAGGAAATCAGTCCTCAATTTTCATTGGAAGGTTGATGCTGAAGCACCATTACTTCAGCCACCTGATGCAAAGAACTGATCCACTAGAAAAGACCCTGATGCTGGGAAAGATTGAAGGCAGGAGGAGAAGGGGATGACAGAGGATGAGATGGTTGGATGGCATCACCAATTCAATGGACATGAATTTGAGCAAGCTCTGGGAGTTGGTGATGGACAGGGAAGCCTAGAGTGCTGTAATACATGAGGTCGCAAAGAGTTGGACACGACTGAGTGACAGAATTGAACTGATTCCTTCTCCATGTACACACCATGACCTCTTTCCTATTTCCTTTATCATAATCCTATTACAATAGATAAGTGTATCAAACCAACACTGTCTACCTTAAACTTTCACAATGTTGTGTATCAATTATATCTCAATTAAAAATGGCTTCCAGGATTCCCACCTTTATGCCCTTTATTTGATTTGTCTATTCATCATTCGCTTATTAACTACCTATCAAACAAGCTTCCCTGGTGGCTCAGATGGTAAAGAATCTGCCTTCAAGGCAGGAGATGTGGGTTCAATCCTGGGTTAGGAAGATCCCCTGGAGAAGGAATAGGCAATCCACTCTAGTACTCTTGCCTGGAGAATTCCATGGACAGAGGGGCCTGGTAGGCCCAGAGGTTCATGGGCCTGGTAGGCCCAGAGGTTCATGGGATCGCAAAGAGTTGGACATGACTGAGCAACTAATTTTATGCATCAGAAATGGTGAAAGGTGCAGTTACTGATCTCACAGAACTTAAATTCACTGAATGTCTATTAGGTAGGTCCTTAAATACAACCCTACAGCCCATGCTGAACAGGTAAATTTAGGTACCTCAAAATCCTGCAAAATACCCACAATCTTCCAGTTGATCAGAATGGGACAGAGGTAAGTGCTTAGGTGCCCTAGAGGGAGGTCATCTACTAACTGGCCAAGTAGCAAAGTTTTTCTCCTGGGTCTTAAGAGACAAAGAACAGAATCAAATGATGGCAGTCACTTAAATTGATCTATCTGAAATAGGTTGTCCTAGGGAGGTGGGCAATGGCACCCAACTCCAGTACTTTTGCCTGGAAAATCCCACGGACAGTGGAGCCTGGTAGGCTGCAGTCCATGGGGTCGCTAAGAGTCGGAGATGACTGAGCGACTTCACTTTCACTTTCCACTTTCATGCATTGTTGAAGGAAATGGCAACCCACTCCAGTGTTCTTGCCTGGAGAATCCCTGGGACAGGGGAGCCTGGTGGGCTGCCGTCTATGGGGTCACACAGAGTCGGACATGACTGAAGTGACTTAGCATAGCATAGCATAGCATAGGGAGGTGGGGGCAGGGAAGGCATCTCACAATTACACACTGATAAGGAAACACAGGGGAAAAAAACAAGTCTACAGAAAGAAGCAAGGGAATGGTAGAGAAAGAGGCAGACATGAAAGACCACAAGCTCCTTGAGACACCATGAGAGACTCCTATTAAGAGACTACTTTGTGTTGGATTAGAAGACTTCATTTTTCTCGAAGCCAAAAGAATATAACAAAGGCAAATATAAAAAATATATATATATTACCACTCCTGAGTGGCTGAATTATGGATGACATTATGGGTAATTTCTATATTTTCCAAAATTTATGCCATGGTCCTCTACGGGTCTTACAATTAGATAAATATTCATCCATTCATCCAACAAATACTTATTAAGCACCTAATATGTGTCATGCCCTACCCTAGGCTCTAAATATGTATCACTGAAAAAAATACAGGCAAGGTCCCTGTGTGCTCAGTTATGTCTGACTCTTTGTGACCCCATGCATGGACTGTAGCCCACCAGACTCCCTTGTCCATGGGCTTTCCCAGGCAAGAATACTGGAGTGGGTTGCCATTTCCTCCTCTGGGGGATCTACCCAACCCAGGGATCAAACCCATATCTCTTGAATCTTCTACACTGCCAGACAGATTCTTAACCACTATGCCACCTGGGAAAGCCCAAGGTTCCTGCTATTCTATAGCTATTAAAATTCATAATTTACCACATTTCCTCCCTCCTGCACAACTGTCAAAGCACATGATTTCCTACAGAAATAAAATGACTTCAGATGACTTGCTTGATTTGACTTGCTTCAAAAAGGTGAATGTAGGCACATGTTTCTTAATAGAGTATTTAGTAAGACTGGAAGCTGAAAACTTTCTCCTAAAATATTATAAAATATTTTGAAAGAAAATGTTAATAAATTCATAAATAAAAATATAAACTTTCTTTGTAGATCCCTACTCAAGTTCACTAAGGTTGTTTGCAACCTTGGTTATTTGAGTTGAATTCCTATTGACTAAAAATAACGTTTACCTTATGACAGGCAGGCTATAATATGTATGTGTATGTATGTGTGTGTATTACTATAATCACTATATTACAGCAATATTCTGGAGATTCTAAAGCGTACAGTCTGCTTTCTATCCACAACCCCCACCCAACTCATTGGTCATATTGTTTTACATCAACCAGATAGGAAACATTTTTTAAAGGCAGCTGTAACTGTGTCAAATACATTGTAGATATTTCTAACTCTTTGAAAAGTGTAGACAAGAACAGAACAAAGACAGCCTGTGATGATCTAAAACATATCTCAGGAAAGTTATCTGCCTTGGAAACCTAGAGTTTGCTTTGCGGTAATAACCTATTTTCAAGGACAAAGAGTTTGTATGAAAAGATACAATTTGCTGAGTAATATGAAGAATATAAAGGGTTATTATAGTTTTATTAGTATGACAAGATATTCTTCAAATAATTTTTTGAAAGTTAACAAGATTCTACTAGGTTTTTTGATTCATGCTGCTAAGTCGCTTCAGTCGTGTCCGACTCTGTGTGACCCCGCAGACGGCAGCCTACCAGGCTCCTCCGTCCTTGGGATTCTCCAGGCAAGAACGCTGGAGTGGGTTGCCATTTCCTTCTCCAATGCATGAAAGTGAAAAGTGAAAGTGAAGTCACTCAGTCGTGTCTGACTCTTCACGATCCCATGGACTGCAGCCTACCAGGCTCCTCCGTCCATGGGAATTTCCAGGCAAGAGTACTGTAGTGGGTTGCCATTGCCTTCTCTGATTCATACTGGCCTTTAAATACAAGCTGTTAACCTGCACTTGTTCCTGGGTATATGCATATCTAAAGAAAAACACTGCAAAAGAATTCTTTTTGTGTGTGTGTGTGTGCTTTTATTTTTTTTTTAATTTTATTTTATTTTTAAACTTTACATAATTGTATTAGTTTTGCCAAATATCGAAATGAATCCACCACAGGTATACATGTGTTCCCCATCCTGAACCCTCCTCCCTCCTCCCTCCCCATACCATTCCTCTGGGTCGTCCCAGTGCACTAGCCCCAAGCATCCAGTATCGTGCATCGAACCTGGACTGGCAACTCGTTTCTTACATGATATTTTACATGTTCTTAAAAATGGAATAGGCCCATGCATAACATGCAACAATTTATCTTGAAATTGACCAGGAAGTTGGGGTTAAAGGTTTTATGTGGGGTCTTTAAATTGAACCCACATCTCCCTTTCCTCTGTAATTGCAGAAAAAGGGAAAATTTGATGAACTTTGGTTTAATTTGTAGTTGAACATAAATAGAATACTGCATAGTTTCATCTATCACAAAGGACATAAGTACTGGTGAATATTCATTCAATATAAATTTGTTCCCTATTTCAGACTGGGACTTGTGCCTGGTGGGGAAAAAGTCTCTTCCTAGTCCCTAAGCAGTTTTGGTTGGAGAAGGCAATGGCACCCCACTCCAGTACTTTTGCCTAGAAAATCCCATGGACGGAGGAGCCTGGTAGGCTGCAGTCCATGGGGTTGCGAAGAGTCAGACATGACTGAGCAACTTCACTTTCACTTTTCACTTTCATGCACTGGAGAAGGAAATGGCAACCCACTCCAGTGTTCTTGCCTGGAGAATCCCAGGGACGGGGAAGCTTGGTGGGCTGCCTTCTATGGGGTCGCACAGAGTCAGATATGACTGAAGTGACTTAGCAGCAGCAGCAGCAGCAGCAGTTTTGGTTTGTTAAGAGAGACACGGAGGAAGGAGCTTTGAAAGTAAGAAAACAGACATCTGTTAAAGATATAGTGTTTCAGACACGTTATTGCATCTTATATCCATTTCTTCATTGGTTCTACTCAACAATTCCATTAGGCAGGTACTATTTGCATCCCTGTTTTACAGATAACTAAACAGAGAAGGTAAATAACTTGCCCAAGGTCACAAGACTGATATGCAAAAAAGGCTAGGACTTGAATCTTGGACAGTCCATCTGCAAGTCCCTACTCTAAACTATTATACAATGCTCATTAATTGCAGAAATGAGATACTTTTAAATTTTTTCAGTACATATTTGTTGACGACTACTCTGCACATACCAGGCTTGGACTAGGTGCTGTATAAATGAACAGGATGTGTTCTCTGCCCTTGAGGACCTCAAGGTCCTATGGAGGAGACTAACATATTAACAAACGAGTATAAAGTGAGATAACCGTAATAGTAAAGGGTATGTACTACATAGTCTGGGAACACCAACAGGAGGATAACCATCTGTGTTTGGTGGCTGGAAAGAGACTTCACAGTGGATAGGGACATTTTAACATTGACTTGAAGGAAGGCTGGTTGCTAGGCAACAAGAGAGGAGGAGAATTTGGAGGAGTGATGGCAGGGTGGATCCACTTTAGGACAAACATATGCCACACGTGAAAATATTTTTGTGGCAGTAATTCACAATTATTTAGTGTAACAGGTCACCATCAGCTTAGTGGCAGAGGTAAGGCTAGAAAGTTAGGAAGGGTACACAATCTAATGAAAAGTTCCTTTGAGAGACACAAAGAAACTGCTGTTTATCACATGACCACTTAATCAGGCAGAGTTCCGTCCCTGGCACCCCGCCCTACCCCCACAAAACTGGGGATTAAGACTGCTGTTGCTTTGTGAACTTTGTGTGTTTTCTTTGGGAAAGGAGAAGTGAAAAAAAGAAGAAAAGGTAAAGAATGGCTATTAGCATATTTATGGTATTTTAGAGGCCAGACCCTAAGATTTTCAAAACAATATGTGTTGAAAGATATAGGTCCTGTCACCAAGGTGGGGAAGAAGCTCTACAAGGTAAGGCTGTGATTGATCACAATGCCAACTCCAAGGCAGCGCCTCAGCATTTAATACTCACATGACCAGAAACTCATTGCCTTGAGAATCCCATGAACAGTATGAAAAGGCAAAAAGATAGGACACTGAAAGATGAACTCCCTAGGTCGGTAGGTGCCCAATATGCTACTTGAGTTCAGTGGAGAAATAACTCCAGAAAGAATGAAGGGATGGAGCCAAAGCAACAAAACACACAGTTGTGGATGGGACTAGTGATAGAGGCAAGGTTCGATGCTGTAAAGAGCAATATTGCATAGGAACCTGGAATGTTAGTTCCATGAATCAAGGCACATTGGAAGTGGTCAAACAGGAGATGGCAAGAGTGAACATCGACATTCCAGGAATCAGTGAACAGAAATGGACTGGAATGGGTAAATTTAACTCAGATGACCATTATATCTACTACTGTGGGCAGGAATCCCTTAGAAGAAATGCAGTAGCCATCAAGGTCAACAAGAGAGTCCAAAATGCAGTACTTGGATGCAATCTCAAAAACGACACAATGATCTAGTTCGTTTCCAAGGCAAATCATTCAATATCACAGTAATCCAAATCTATGCCCCAACCAATAACACTGAAGAAGCTGAAGTTGAATGGTTCTATGAAGACCTACAAGGCCTTCTAGACCTAACACCCAAAAAAGATGTCCTTTTCATTATAGGGGACTGGAATGCAAAAGTAGGAAGTCAAGAAACACCTGGAGTAACAGGCAAACTTGGCCTTGTAATACGGAATGAAGCAGGGCAAAGGCTAATAGAGTTCTGCCAAGAATATGCACTGGTCATAGCAAACACCAACTTTCAACAACACAAGAGAACACTTTAGACATGGACATAACCAGATCATCAACACCAAAATCAGATTGATTATATTCTTTGCAGCCAAAGATGGAGAAGCTCTATACAGGCAGCAAAAACAAGACCAGGAGCTGACTGTGGCTCAGATCATGAACTCATTGCCAAATTCAGACTGAAACTGAAGAAAGTGGGGAAAACTACTAGACCATTCAGGTATGACCTAAATCAAATCCCTTATGATTATACAGTGAAAGAGAGAAATAGATTTAAGGGACTAGATCTCATAGAGTGCCTGATGAACTATGGACTGAGGTTCGTGACATTGTACAGGAGACAGAAATCAAGACCATCCTCAAGAAAAAGAAATGCAAAAAAGCAAAATGGCTGTCTGAGGAGGCCTTACAAATAGCTATGAAAAGAAGAGAAATGGAAAGCAAAGGAGAAAAGGAAAGATATACACATTTGAATGCAGAGTTCCAAAGAATAACAAGGAGAGAAAAGAAAGCCTTACTCAGTGATCAGTGCAAAGAAATAGAGGAAAACAATAGAATAGGAAAGACTAGAGATCTCTTCAAGAAAATTAGAGATACCAAGGGAACATTTCATGCAAACATGGGCACAATAAAGGTCAGAAATGGTATGGTCCTAACAGAAGCAGAAGATATTAAGAAGAGATGGCAAGAATACACAGAAGAACTGTATAAAAAAGAGCTTCAAGACCCAGATAAACACAATGGTGTGATCACTCACACTCAGCTAGAGCCAGACATCCTGGAATGTGAAGTCAAGTGGGGCTTAGGAAGCATCACTACGAACAAAGCTAGTGGAGGTGATGGAATTCCAGTTGAGCTATTCCAAATCCTGAAAGATGATGCTGTGAAAGTGCTGCACTCAATATGCCAGCAAATTTGGAAAACTCAGCAGTGGCCACAGGACTGGAGAAGTTCTATTTTTATTCCAATCCCAAAGAAAGGAAATGCCAAAGAATGCTCAAACTACTGCACAATTGCACTCATCTCACATGCTAGTAAAGTAATGCTCAAAATTCTCCAAGCCAGGAGAATACGTGAACCGTGAACTTCCTGATGTTCAAGCTGGTTTCAGAAAAAGGCAGAGGAACCAGAGATCAAACTGTCAATATCCACTGGATCATAGAAAAAGCAAGAGTTTCAGAAAAACATCTTTTCTGCTTTATTGACTATGCCAAAGCCTTTGACTGTGTGGATCACAATAAACTGTGGAAAATTCTGAAAGAGATGGGAATACAAGACCACTTGACCTGCCTCTTGAGAAACCTGTATGCAGGTCAGGAAGTGACAATTAGAACTGGACATGGAACAACAGACTGGTTTGGAATAGGTAAAGGAGTACATCAAGGCTGTATATTGTCACCCTGCTTATTTAAATTATATGCAGAGTACATCATGAGAAACGCTGGGCTGAAGGAAGCACAAGCTGGAATCAAGATTGCTGGGAGAAATATCAATAACCTCAGATATGCAGATGACACCACCCTTATGGCAGAAAGTGAAGAATAACTAAAGATTCTCTTGATGAAAGTAAAAGAAGAGAGGGAAAAAGTTGGCTTAAACTCAACATTCAGAAAACTAAGATCATGGCATCTGTTCCCATCACTTCATGGCAAATAGATGGGGAAACAGTGGAAACAGTGGCTGACTTTATTTTTCTGGGCTCCAAAATCACTGCCGATGGTGATTGCAGCCATGAAATTAAAAGACTCTTACTCCTTGGAAGGACAGTTATGACCAACCTAGACAGCACATTAAAAAGCAGAGACATTAGTTTGTCAACAAAGGTCTAGTCAAGGCTATGGTTTTTCCAATGGTTATGTATGGATGTGACAGTGGACTATGAAGAAAGCTGAGCACTGAAGAATTGATGCTTTTGAACTGTGGTGTTGGAGAAGACTCTCAAGAGTTCTTTGGACTGCAAGGAGATCCAACCAGTCCATCCTAAAGGAGATCAGTCCTGGGTGTTCATTGGAAGGAATGATGCTAAAGCTGAAACTCCAATACTTTGGCCACCTGATGCGAAGAGCTGACTCATTTGAAAAGACCCTGATGCTGGGAAAGATTGAGGGCAGGAGGAGAGGGGGATGACAGAGGATGAGATGGTTGGATGGCATCACCGACTTAATGGACATTGGTTTGGGTGGACTCCAGGAGTTGGTGATGGACAGGCAGGCATGGCGTGCTGTAGTTCATGGGGTCACAAAGAGTCGGACATGACTGAGTGATTGAACTGAGCTGAGCAGAAAATCAGCAGCAGCCTGCACTGCCCAGAAAAGAATACTTAAAGAGAGGAACAAGGGAAAGCTCCACTGCAGTTAAAGTAAGTTATGATTTCACAGGCTAAAAAGACGCTTGCTGTGTTTACAGTTTATATGATGTTCCATCTTTTCAGGTTAGCAAGCCAAACTCCTGCAATTCTTAGCTGCATACTCTTCTGAATAGCTTTTTTCTTCCTGTAGGATTTGGTAGGATTGAGATGACACATGAATGCCCATGCATGTCCTCTTATGTGTACACGTGGACATACACATAAAGACATTTTCTTCAGAAAAGGAAGGTACGCTGAAACTGACCCCAACCTTTGGGTTTACTGTTTCCTCTAAAGAAATGTGAAAAGTTTGCCATTTTATAAGAGATCTCTAATTTGACCCTAGATACTTCCTCTTCAGCCTAGTGAAGGAATTGCCACGGTTATTTAAGAGGGAAAGTGTTATTAAAAACTCTATTCTCATAGATTTATGGATGGTCAGCAGGAGTTCTTCCTTAGAGAAAATGAACTCAGGTCTGCCTATGGGATCATAAGCTGAGTTTTAGGTTTTTGTTTTTCATTCAAGTGTTTCTAATTTAACTTTCCTTTTATTTTGCTATTTTCATTGGCCTAGAAATATTCATATGTGAGTTTACCTTGATGTCGATCTACCCTCCCTGTGTACTCAGTCATATCTGACTCTCTGTGACCCCGTGGACTGTGGCCTGTCAGGCTCCTCTGTCCATGGAATTTTCAAGGCAAGCATGCTGGAGTGGGTTGCCATTTCCTCCTCTAGGGGATCTTCCTGACCCAGGGATTGAACCCACATCTCTTGCATCTCCTACATTGGCAGGTAGATTCTTAACCACTATGCCACCTGGGAAACTCCATATCTACCCTCAGTTGTTTACAAATAAAATTTCATATTTTTTTATGACCTGGATATTAGCCAGAGGAAACACAACGAGTTCAATATATACTAAAGAAAAGATGGTCTCTGGCTTAGAAAAAAATATGCTAATGATTGTATTAGTAAAGGCTGTTTTAAAATCTGTCAAAATCATAATCAAGTAGTTAAAAAGAAGGGGGTGATTCAGCCCTTTTAACAACTGAATGCCTTCCTGGCCCCTCAATAGTACTATAGATCTTTTCTTTTTAAAAAAAA
The DNA here is from genome assembly GCF_027580195.1 of Bos mutus. Taxonomy (NCBI): domain Eukaryota; kingdom Metazoa; phylum Chordata; class Mammalia; order Artiodactyla; family Bovidae; genus Bos; species Bos mutus. The sequence goes on along the minus strand of NC_091646.1, from coordinate 11,753,238 downwards.
ACATTGACACAATTCTTCACAGTCTGATTGGTGTATTAGTCTGTCCCTGAAGTAGTCAGTCTAGATTCATGGTGGTAATAAACAGTTCCAAAAGTAACTATGGTGGTATGATCCACACAGTCAATAAAGAATCAAAGCTTCTTCCAAAGAGTGACTGCACTGTCCCTTAAGGCCTAAAAAAATCCCATTTACCCAGTCTAAAAATGGAATAGTGCACAGAAGATCACACAGAAGTGTTCTGGAGCCAGCCCTGAATGTGAGGTCCATCACTTCAGTCTACACTCCATCTTTCAGAATTCAATCAAATGTTTCCAACTGATTATGGCGAGGATGGGAAATGTAGTATAGTTGCAAGTCCATAAGGAAAAGGAAACAGAATTTGCTGACACACATTCATTTTTCCTTATAAAATCCCTTTCCAGTAATTGCTTTGCTTTCAGGACAGGTTTTTAGGAAACTAGAAGGAAGTTTTAGAGAACTACTAAGCAGCACAGTACCTATAGCTAACAAAACTGAGTTGTTTACTTAAAATTGGTTGAGAAGGTAGATCTTAAGTGTCCTTAACACACATCATTATCATCAGGGACAGGAGGTATCTTTGGGAGGTGATGGATATGTCTAGAGTCTTGGTGGTGGTGATGTTTTTAGAAGTACATCAAAAGCCAAAGTCAAAGTCACTCAGTCACGTATGACTCTTTGCAACCCCATGGACTATATAGTCCACAGAATTCGCCGGGCCAGAATACTGGAGTGGGTAGCCTTTCCCTTCTCCAGGGGATCTACCCAACCCAGGGATCGAACCCAGGTCTCCCACATTGCGGGCAGATTCTTTACCAGCTGAGCCACAATGGAAGCCCCAATGTATCAAGTCATATACATTAAATATGCACAGCTTTTTACATGTCAATCATACCTCAATAAAATGGTTTCTGCAAAAAGAACTTCTCCCTGAGCTCTCTTCAGTATTCACACTTACTCTTCTTCAAGAAGAAAAGTTGACAACAGGAATGCAACATTTAGAATCTGACAATGCCATGCTATGTCTGTATTTTCTTATAGCAGTTTGATAGTCTGGTAGAAACAAAGCATTCAGGTTAAACAATGTAGAAGTTAGAGGTGACAAACATGGGGGGAAAGTCATCATAGGCATTGTCAAAATTTTAACATGAGATCTTATAATAATCATAAAAAGAAATATATGCAGTAGTGACATTTTTTATCACACACAGATAGCATGGGTAATTTGATAATGATAATTGTGGGCCCTCTCCACAGGAATGCATATATACATATACAAACAAAAAATGTGAATAAAATTTCAAGATGTTAGCATACCCTCAGTTAAGAACTATTGCTTAGACTATAAAGGACAAAGCACTGTGGGACATATACATTTTTATGGCCAAAGAAGTTTATATATTAAGGGACTTACTTTCTTAGGACATTATTTTACATTAAACACCAGTATCAACAGCATCTCAATATTAGTCTAGAAAAAGGGTCAGCAAACTTTTTTCTGTAAAGGGCTAAATGGCAGATATTTTAGGTTTTTTCCGTTCATACTATTTAACTTGCACCAATATAACATGGAAGCAGACATAGATAATTCTGAAACAACTGAACATGACTGTATTCTGACAGAATTTTATTTACAATTTTATTTACCTGATAGCAAGTAGCAGGTCAGATTTGATCTGTGCAACATAGCTTATTAACCTCTGCTCTAGAGTAATCACTCTTGGATGTTCTAAAGTCTTTACCATGTGATCAACCAAATGTAAGTGTGAATATCTCAAAGATGGAGAGCTTAGTATCTCCAAAGAAAGACTCTAAAACATTAGGACAACACTGAGTATAACCCATGATAACACTTTTTTTTCTTTTTTTGAGAACATAAAAACATATAAATATCACTTTCATTCAGAAAATATTTGAATGCCTATTATATGTAAGGCCAGTATAGCACTGGAAGACATAGCTGTAATTAACTGAGTAGTCTTTTAATGTAGCATATTCTCACGTTAATACTTTCCCATTGAAAATCCAGAGGGATGGTATGGGGAGGGAGGAAGGAAGATGGTTCAGGATGGGGAACACATGTTACCTGTGGCAGATTCATTTTGATATATGGCAAAACCAATACAATATTGTAAAGTCAAATAAAATAAAATTTAAAAAAAGTAAAGAAATGTAATGCATATTAGAAAAACGGCTTACATTGTATGAACTTATAAGGCTGACGAAGAGGCTGGCAATTTAGTTCACATGAAAAGATTAATATATCCTTATATGGTGCTTTCAGGAAATAGTAAGTACAGAAAAAGAAATCTATATATACATGCTGCAAGGATACTGAACACTCTATAATAATGGACATACTATATGCTCTGTGCATGTTTACCCAAATGGATACTATGATTTCAACAAAGGAAACAGGACACTAGAGCAGAAACAAAACAAACTAGGAGAATAAATACTTATCCTCAAATACAGTAGAGAACAAGAAGTGTTTGTAGAAATAAAATGGATCTAGGAAAAAAGGAAGAAAACTATCTAGAGAGGAGAAAGAGTTATAAAAGCCAATATCATGTGGTTTGTAATATTATGTATGAAAGCCACCCAGAAAACAAGAAGAGAAAATTATGCACCAAAAGAATTATAAAACAGGTATAAAGTTTTTCTCATGGCTTTCCTGGTGGCTCAGCAGTAAAGAATCCACCTGCCAATGCAAGAGACACAGGTTCAATACCTGGGTTGGGAAAATCCTATGAAGAAGGAAATGGTGACCCACTTCAGTATTCTTGCCTGGGAAATCCCATAAACAGAGGAGCCTGGTGGGCTACAGTCCACGAGGTCTCAATGGACATGAATTTGAGCAAACTCCAGGACATGGTGGAGGAGGAGCCTGGCGTGCTGCAGTCTATGGAGTCGCAAAGAGTCTCAGACATGACTTAGTGACTGAAAAACAACAAAAGTTCTTCTCATGTAACATGAGTCCAGAATCTGGAGAAACAACACTGTAAGTCATGTAAAATATCGTGAATGAAAAATAAACCCTTAAGGTGGGTGGTACCATATTACTATTTTGAGAGGAAGAAAATTGCATGGCTTTTGGGAAAAGTGTCTACCTACAGACAAAGAGAGATATCTAAATACCTGAGAGGGCAGCAGAAATATTCTAATACCGAACTTGGAAGGATAGGGAGTATAGAAGACACCAGAAGCAGATGAAGGATTGTATATTGTGAAAGGCAACCATTGATTTCAACAGGAATAAGTAAGGAACAGGGTCAGAAACAGTACTTTGGATCTCAGAAGCAAGGAGGTGATTCAAAAGACAACTGCAAAACACATAATGTGAGGGGATAAGGATCTATACAAAGGTGGAGATGGGAAGGAAGAGATAAACATAAAAGATACCATAGGAAGAAGATACGCAAAATTTAGAGCTTTACTAAATGTGAGGATGAGAATGGCAGAAAGTCAGGCTCTTACAGCCTTAATTATCTTCTAGTAAATATCCTTAGCTAACTTAGCACATGATTAAAATCCACTGGTCCCAATTCTTATTTTCATTATGTATATAGGGTTTCAGAAGACAATAAGCTATGGAGAAGTAGATCAAATTTTAATTTATAAGTGTGAATCATATTAATTCTAATTTGCCTCTATGGTCCATAAATCTCTCAGTCTTTCTGTAAATTAGGTTCATGTTCTCTCACTGGGTATTGTTAAATCTGACAAAACATAAACTAATCACTGTAATTTAATAAGGAAGTTTTACTGCCAGCCATCAGTATTTACTTTTCTAGGGGAAAGACAACTGCAAATGTTGGAGTTTAGAGGAGACTCAAAGGAAGCATTTTCTTTCATACTTCAGCAGTTAAGTAAATCTTTGGTTGTGCTATGGCTGTTATGTTAAAAAAAAAAAAAGTCCAGACAATATTTTTCAAATTCATAAGAATTCCATAAGTAATTTCACAAGGTTAAATTACAAAGCCAAATTTATAAATATAAATTGTAAAATTATGATCGTGAATGTATTTTATTCACTGATCACAAAATTACACCATTCTATAGTAGATGTTGCCAATTTTTAAAAGATTAATCTGCATATAAAAATGTACTGCACTTTATTTTAATGCATTTTATTTATTGTTATATATGTGCTCTTGATTTACCCTCAATCTTTAAAAATGAAACAGGGAGACAGAGGTTAAGTGGGTCATAAAAGATCAAATAGTGAGTTGTAAAGAAGTTAGGTAAGTTAAGAATATCCATTCACCTTCCTCAGAAAAGTGGGGTGGACCACACTCTAGCTGGGTACTCCTGCTTTATCCATTATCCAGAAATTCCTGGAAACAATGCATCTAATAACCACTTCCTCAGCCTCACACAGCATCACCATAAACAACTAGAGCTGTTAGAAGCCAATCTCCAAACATTTTGCAAAGATATTTTATTACTAAGAATTCTCTTTTGTTCTTTTTCAAATCTGCTGGTCATCTTGTATACTCTCTCACTGATTGTCAATTTTACTGCATTCAGTTTTTATGTCTTTAAACATTGCTTAAATCATGACTTTACATTATATATCGGGAGTCCTTATATATACAAAGTATAAAACTTTTAGGGATTTTTAATTGTGTGTTTTTTTTTTTAATTCTCACTCATGATCAATTAATTCATGTTTTTGGTGCTGCTTTATTTTGACTGAATTTAACTGGTCAGAACACTGGAGATCTAAATGGGAGTTGCTTTCCTCCAAAGAGAACTGGTATGTCCTTTTATCAGAAGACAAGGAATACTTAGGCACCTCTGCCACTATGACACTTAGACTTCTTCAGTGATGTAGAATGAATGCAGAAATCTTTCCTCTCTGGCATATTGCAGGGGCAAGGAGAAGATGGGGCAGTCGCAGATCCAAAACTACAATTGACTTTTGCTCACAGAGCAACTCTAAGTTTCATATTTGCTTATCACTCACCTTTAGATGTTTTGGTTCACTGATTTTCTGTTTCATTAGTCTCCTTTCTGAACCCTTAGAGGCTTTCATTGCTTTCATGAAACATGGTGGTGTTTTAACAGATAGTTTGTTTTAATTTATCCATAATCTATTTTTATTTTATTGGAAGAATTCTTAAGAATATCAAGTCCATCAATCTGACTGAAGTAGAATTCATTCTAAAATTTTTGATAATCTCAATCTTACATGCTAACAAGAACTCGTAATTGAGTTATACCTCCTTGGTGGAGGATGTCAGGTTTTAGGGAAAGCTCAATGTAAAGCCTATAAACACAGAGCTGAGGAGATGAGTCACAGAATTTGGCCTCACTTTATACCACTGGTACATGCTCATGATGATATTTATGTCTTTACTTTGCTAATGCTATAATTTAGCAGTATACCAACCAGTTTTAAAGCATATATATTTTTTTCCTTTCCTATTTATTTTTAACTGCCTTCTCTCCTATGCTCTTATGTGAACGTGCAGCTGCAGTATCTGATAGTAATATATAAGAGATAATGCTTTTATGACATTCTATATTCAAGGACATGCCAGACATGAACCTAAATAATTCTATATAGAGAGAGAATTGATATAGAGCTGACTATGATAAGTGCTATTACAACAAGTATATAAGATAAAATGGCAGCTTGGGGGAGAGAAAAGTTCACCATGACTGATGAGGGATAAATAAATATGTTCTCTTATATTTTATTCATCTCTCCAAAATTTGAGAATACATTTTACTGATTTTTTAAATTAAACATATCTTTCCTGTATGATTGAAGATTCCTTTTAAACAATTCTTTTAGTTCATAGATTACTTCTGAACCATTTTCATACAAGTTCAAAATTGTCATTTTTCTTTTAATTTTATTTAAAATAAACCATTAGTGATTATATATATGACTTGAACCAGCTCCTTACATGTTATAAATTTTGTTTGTAACAATAGAATGAAGCGCATAATACAGTATGAGTTCAGTTGCTCAGTCATGTCCAACTCTTTGTGCACACGAGGCCTCCCTGTCCATCACCAACTCCCGGGGTCCACCCAAACCCATGTCCATCAGGTTGGTGATGCCATCCAACCATCTCATCCTCTGTCATCCACTTCTTCTCTTGCCCTTAATCTTTCGCAGCATCAAGATCTTTTCAAATGAGTCAGCTCTTCACATTAGGTGGCCAAAGTATTGGAGTTTCAGCTTCAACAACAGTTCTTCCAATGAACAGCCAGGACTGATCTCCTTTAGAATGGACTTGTTGGATCTCCTTGCAGTCCAAGGGACTCTCAAGAGTCTTCTGCAACACCACAGTTCAAAAGCATCAATTCTTCGGCGCTCAGCCTTCTTTATAGTCCAACTCTCACATCCATACATGACCACTGGAAAAACCATAGCCTTGGCTAGACAGACCTTTGTTGACAAAGTAATGTCTCCACTTTTAATATACTGTCTAGGTTGGTCATAACTTTCCTTCCAAGGAGTAAGTGTCTTTTAATTTTATGGCTGCAGTCACCATCTGCAGTGATTTTGGAGCCCAGAAAAATAAAGTCTGACACTGTTTCCACTGTTTCCCCATCTATTTCCCATGAAGTGGTGGGACCAGATGCCATGATCTTCGTTATCTGAATGTTGAGCTTTAAGCCAACTTTTTCACTCTCCACTTTCACTTTCATCAAGAGGCTTTTTAGTTCCTCTTCACTTTCTGCCATAAGGGTGGTGTCATCTGCATATCTGAGGTTATTGATATTTCTCCCAGCAATCTTGATTCCAGCTTGTGTTTCTTCCAGTCCAGCGTTTCTCATGATGTACTCTGCATATAACTTAAATAAACAGGGTGACAATATACAGCCTTGATGAACTCCTTTTCGTATTTGGAACCAGTCTGTTATTCCATGTCCACTTCTAACTGTTGCTTCCTGACCTGCATAAAAATTTCTCAAGAGGCAGATCAGGTGTTCTGATATTCCCATCTCTTTCAGAATTTTCCAGAGTTTATTGTGATCCACACAGTCAAAGGCTTTGGTATAGTCAATAAAGCAGAAATAGATGTTTTTCTGGAACTCTCTTGCTTTTTCGATGATCCAGTGGATGTTGGCAATTTGATCTCTCGTTCCTCTGCCTTTTCTAAAACCAGCTTGAACATCGGGAAGTTCACGGTTCACATATTGCTGAAGCCTGGCTTGGAGAATTTTGAGCATTACTTTACTAGCGTGTGAGATGAGTGCAATTGTGCAGTAGTTTGAGCATTCTTTGGCATTGCCTTTCTTTGGGATTAGAATGAAAACTGACCTTTTCCAGTCCTGTGGCCACTGCTGAGTTTTCCAAATTTGCTGGCATATTGAGTGCAGCACTTTCACAGCATCATCTTTCAGGATTTGGAATAGCTCAACTGGAATCCCATCACCTCCACTAGCTTTGTTCATAGTGATGCTTTCTAAGGCCCACCTGACTTCACATTCCAGGATGTCTGGCTCTAGGTCAGTGATCACACCACCGTGATTATCTGGGTCGTAAAGATCTTTTTTCTACAGTTCTTCGTGTATTCTTGCCATCTCTTCTTAATATGTTCTGCTTCTGTTAGGTCCATACAATTTCTGTCCTTTATCAAGCTCACCTTTGCATGAAATGTTCCTTTGGTATCTCTGATTTTCTTGAAGAGATCCCTAGTCTTTCCCATTCTGTTGTTTTCGTCTATTTCTTTGCATTGATTGCTGAAGAAGGCTTTCTTATCTCTTCTTGCTATTCTTTGGAACTCTGCATTCAGATGTTTATATCTTTCCTTTTCGCTTCTCTTCTTTTCACAGCTATTTGTAAGGGCTCCCCAGACAGCCATTTTGCTTTTTTGCATTTCTTTTCTATGGGAATGGTCTTGATCCCTGTCTCCTGGACAATGTCACGAACCTCATTCCATAGTTCATCAGGCACTCTATCAGATCTAGTCCCTTAAATCTATTTCTCACTTCCACTGTAAAATCATAAGGGATTTGATTTAGGTCATACCTGAATGGTCTAGTAGTTTTCCCTACTTTCTTCAATTTAAGTCTGAATTTGGCAATAAGGAGTTCATGGCCTGAGCCACAGTCAGCTCCTGGTCTTGTTTTTGCTGACTGTATAGAGCTTCTCCATCTTTGGCTGCAAAGAATATAATCAATCTGATTTCAGTGTTAAACATCTGGTGATGTCCATGTATAGAGTCTTCTCTTTTGTTGTTGGAAGAGGGTGTTTGTTATGACCAGTGCATTTTCTTGGCAAAACTCTATCAGTCTTTGCCCTGTTTCATTCCTTATTCCAAGACCAAATTTGCCTGTTACTCCAGGTGTTTCTTGACTTCCTACCTCTGCATTCCAGTCCCCTATAATGAAAAGGACATCTTTTTTGGGTGTTAGTTCTAAAAGGTCTTGTAGGTCTTCATAGAACCGTTCAACTTCAGCTTCTTCAGCGTTACTGGTTGGGGCGTAGACTTGGATTACTGTGATATTGAATTGTTTGCCTTGGAAACGAACAGAGATCATTCTATCGTTTTTGAGATTGCATCCAAGTACTGCATTTCGGACTCTTTTGTTGACCATGATGGCCACTCCATTTCTTCTGAGGGATTCCTGCCCTCAGTAGTAGATATAATGGTCATCTGAGTTAAATTCATCCATTCCAGTCCATTTCAGTTTGCTAATTCCTAGAATGTCGACATTCACTCTTGCCATCTCTTGTTTGACCACTTCCAATTTGCCTTGATTCATGGACCTGACATTCCAGGTTCCTATGCAATATTGCTCTTTACAGCATCGGAGGAGATACCCCTCGTCCAAGGTAAGGAGCAATGGCTGCGCTTAGCTGGAGCAGCCGTGAAGAGCTACCCCACGCCCAAGGTAAGAGAAACCCAAGTAAGATGGTAGGTGTTGCAAGAGGGCATCAGAGGGCAAACACACTGAAACCACACTCACAGAAAACTAGTCAATCTAAACACACTAGGACCACAGCCTTGTCTAACTCAATGAAACTAAGCCATGTCTGTGGGGCAACCCAAGACGGGCGGTTCACAGTGGAGAGATTTGACAGAATGCAGTCCACTGGAGAAGGGAATGGCAAACCACTTGAGTATTCTTGCCTTGAGAACCCCATGAACAGTATGAAAAGGCAAAATGATAGGATATTGAAAGACAAACTCCCCAGGTCAGTAGGTGCCCAATATGTTACTGGGTGCATGACAAACACTCAAAAAGTGAATACTGCAGTACTACAGTTAGACGTCAGTCTTTATATGTTACAATTCTACATAAACTGAACTTTCAACCAGTATACATTCAGATCCTTATTCCCACTTCCCTATAGTAGCTAGCAAACAAGTATTTCAATCTATCACACAGTAGTACATCTGCAAACCAACCAATGCAGTTTGGTTTTATACAGTCTATCCATCCATCCCTTTAAAAGCCCTCTATGTGGCATCTATAATATACCTGGTGCCATTCTATGCATCAGGAAGGCAACAGTCAACAAAACAACATGGTTCCTGCCTGTAGGAAACTTACAATCTATAACAACCATTTCCTAAAAGAAAAATCTCAGATAAATTTATAGTAATAGTGTAAACTGCTATGAAGGAAAGTTGCATGGATAATATTATTGACACAATCCTTGTCTTCATAGTGCCAATGGTCTAGCAGAGAATACATCAGCTCAAAAAGCAGCTACAATAAATACCTTGTGATAAGTGCTATAACAGGAGCTGTATAAAGTGCTTGTGACAGAAGACAGGAGAGACTGGCCCAGTCTAGAGAAAGGTTGGGGGGTGGGGTGGAGAAGGAAATGGCAACCCACTCCAGTATTCTTGCCTGGAGAATTCCATGGACAGAGGAGCCTGGTGGGCTCCAGTTCATGGGGTCACAAAGAGTCAGACACAACTGAGAGACTATTATTCACTTAATCACTCAGAGATTGGGGATGAGGAAAGGAAGCTTCTCATAGTGATGTTTAACCACAACCTGTGCGAAGAGGGAAAGGAATGTTCTAGATAGAGAAATTGTATGGTGAAGGCTGTGAGGCCAGAGAGAGCCTAGTGCGTTTAAAAAACTGAACAAAATTTAATACAGTTTAAAAGATGATTGAGAAAATGGGGGAATGAGGAGATACTAAAAGGTACAAAGTTTCAGTTACACAGGATGAATGAGTTCTGGAGACCTAAGGTACAGCACAGTGACTACAGTTAACAATACTGTATGCTTGACTTGAAATTTGCTAAGAGGGTAGATATTAAGTCTTTTCACTTAAAAAAAAAAGGATAAAAAGTAAATATTGTGTGCTGATGGATATGTAAATTAGCTTGACTGTGATCATCATTTCACACTACACATATATCAAAACAACACCCACATTAGAAGTTATCAGTGATAACAGGACCATGGTGGGTCCACAGAAATGATAGGGGACTGAGACGGAGGGGAAGAACAACACATTATTAAGGATGAAGAGAGAGACCAAGAGACATGGATAGTGAAGTCTGCTAGGACCATGATCAAACTAGGGATGGACAGGAATACAGTGAGCTGGTGACAAAGGATTGAAAAATCACAGGTAACTGATTAGAACTGTGCCACCCAATGCCTCAGCCACTAGCCACATGTAGTTTCAACACTTGAAACGTTTCAAATAAACTGTGGCAAATAAAATACATTTTCAAAATTCATATTTCTTTTTACTTGTTTAATGTAGTACCTATTTAAGGTAGTACCAGTACCAGAAAACTTAAATCTACGTATATGGTTTGCAAGTGTGGTTCAGATTATGTTTCTATTGAACAGTGCCTGATACGACAAAGAAATATAGAGAATGCTTTAGCTGAATAAAATGATACTTCAGAAGCTAGGGATGTTTTATATATTATACAGCAATACCTCTTGATGCCATTTTCTCAATGTTTTGCCTGTGTGTGCCTTTATCATGTCATAAAGATAAGTAGGAAATGAAAGTGCCAATACTAATGTAAATATGATTGTAATGAAATTGACATAATTACTGACACCAAAGCAATCTCTTAACTTGAATCAAATTCTCACTGACCAATATTTCATAGTTGAAAACACAGATACTGTCTTGCCACTACACAAAGGCAGATCTATAGGTAGTTTCTGGGAGGATCCTAAACTTCTCTGTCACTCTGATGTCATTCCTTTGCCCTTGTATTGCTGAGTGAGCTGAGGACTAGCCTATATTTCCATGAAAGAAAGTGAAAGTGAAGTTGCTCAGCCGTATCTGACTCTTTGTGACCCCATGGACTGCAGCCCATCAGGGTCCTCTGTCCATGGGATTCTCCAGGCAAGGATACTGGAGTGAGTTGCCATTTCTTTCTCCAGGGGATCTTCCCAAACCAGGGATTGAACCTGGGTCTCCTGCACTGTAGGCAGACACTTTTATGAGTGATAAAATATATGTCTGCAATTGGGATCACTGCAGATGGTGACTGCAGCCATGAAATTAAAAGATGCTTTCTCCTTGGAAGAAAAGTTTTGACCAACCTAGATAGCATATTGAAAAGCAGAGACATTACTTTGCCAACAAAGGTCCATCTAGTCAAGGCTATGGTTTTTCCAGTGGTCATGTATGGATATGAGAGTTGGACTGTAAAGAAAGCTGAGCGATGAAGAATTGATGCTTTTGAACTGTGGTGTTGGAGAGGACTCCTGAGAGTCCCTTGGACTGCAAGGCGATCCAACCACTCCATTCTGAAGGAGATCAGCCCTGGGTGTTCTTTGGAGGGAATGATGCTAAAGCTGAAGCTCCAGTACTTTGGCCACCTCATGCGAAGAACTGACTCATTAGAAAAGACTCTGATGCTGGGAGGGGTCGGGGGCAGGAGGAAAAGGGGAGGACAGAGGATGAGATGGCTGGATAGCATCACCGACTCGATGGACGTGAGTTTGAGTGAACTCCGGGAGTTGGTGATGGACAGGGAGGCTTGGTGTGCTGCGATTCATGGGGTTGCAAAGAGAAGGACACAACTAAGTGACTGAACTGAACTGAACTGAGAGCAGACCAAATCAGTTGCATAACTAGGGTAGAGAAGTTCTCTCCATTGTTTAATTTTCTAAAATTCTCTGTGTTAGGAAGTGAGGAAGGGAAAAGCAATATGGTCACAGTCAGTAAGAAAATACCATTCTCCCCTGATTTTTACTCTTAAAATCTTCCCATTCCATTGTTCCCAGGATGAAGTAAAAGAAAAAATGAACAGAAGAGCAAAACTGGAAAGCTAGAAATAGATCATTCAAAACTGTGCCTGAAAGACAAGGTGTAGTTCTGTTGCAAATAAAAACAGTTAATTACTGATTGAAGAATCAGAGCTAATTTTTAAAATCCAACCATCCAAATGCAGAGAAATCCACAAATCCTTTTGTAACAGATTTACTTGTTTGTAACATGTTCACTGTATTAGAATCTCTGGCAACAAGGTCAGTGAATCTGCATTTTTAACAAAGTCCCCAGATAATGCAAAGGTACATTAAAATATAAGAATGCTAGACTTGTAAAAACTGCCCATTCTATTAATAATGAACCTGAGACCCAGAGAATCTTAGTGACTTACCCAAGGTCACACAACTGAGTAATTGGCAGACCAGGGCTCAAGCTCCTAATCCCTATTTTAAGACTATTTCAAATGACTCAATACTGCTAGGTAATAATCTCTATTAATGGAGTCTCCATTTATCCTTATAGTTTTGACAGTTTTTTTAAACTGGTTCTTCATGCTAAGCTAAAAATTTACAAAAGAGTCAGAGAGATTCAGAATAGAAAGTTATCACAAAACTATTTTTCTTGAACAGGGCTCTAGAATGAATCATCCTCATCTGTGTTACTTGTCCAGCCCCTAAAAGCATGTGCTCATTGTTACCCATGCTTTAGGCACACTTCCAGTGTCTGTATCTCTTAAATTGTCATACCCAGATATATGATGTAAGCTCCAGATGTAATCTGTCCAGCAGGAAAAAGAATCCCTTTCCTTGAGAAAGACAAACACCACATTATATCACTAATATGTGGAATCTAAAATATGACACAAATGAACCCATCTACAAAATAGAATCAGACTCACAGACATAGAGAACAGAGTTGTGGTTGCCAAGGGGGAAGGAAGGATTGAGAGTTTGGGATTAGCAGAAGCAAAACATATAGAGAATGGATAAACAACAAGCACCTACTGTACAGCACAGGAAACTATATTCAATATCTTGTAATAACCTATAGTATAAAAGAATATAAAAAAGAATGTATATATTTGTATAAAACTGAGTGACTTTGCTGTACATTAGAAATTAATACATTATAAATCAACTATACTTCAATAAAGAAAGAAATTTATAAAAAACCTGTCCTTGTCCCGGACACCACATTCAGATACATCGGCACACCTATAGGTTCTCTCTTACCTGGACTTTGGCGCTGTCATGCTAACTCAATGTCCTGAATGCCATTTTCTCTACCTCACAATCAGCCACCAAAGAATTTTTTTTTTTTTAATATAAACCTGATCATGTTATTTTGCTGCTTACAAACCTTGAAAGTGAAAGTGAAGTCACTCGGTCGTGTCCAACTCTTTGCGACCCCATGGACTGTAGCCTACCAGGCTCCTCTGTCCATGGGAGTTTCCAGGTAAGAGTGCTGGAGTGGATTGCCATTTCCTTCTCCAGGGGATCTTCCCAACCCAGGGATCAAACCCGGTTCTCCCGCATTGTAGACAGACGCTTTACCATCTGAGCCACAAACCTTGGGTTGATCCTAATTGCTCATTGGCCTACAATTCAAGGATCTTCACTTTTAATTTTGTATTTGAATTATTTACAGGCCTCTCTCCCTGGCTATCTGTGATTTCTGAGGCAGCAAATGGATCTTACTCATATTTTTACCTAAATTTTCCTTGGTCTTAAAACCTGCTTGTACCTACCCAGGACTATACCTTTTGTGTGCATGTGTGTGTGTGTGTGTGTGTGTGTGTGTGTGTAAACATATAAAATTGTATATATATACACATAAAATCCATTGTTATTGTCTGCAATGAAAATCTCCATGGAAAGGAATTGAACATCCTTATGTGTGATTATATCTATTATATTTTGAGTTTTAAATAAGGCATGTATCCAACTCATATCTGAATATTTATAACTTCAGTGTGTTTGCATTTCAAATTCAAATGGGAACAAGTTTTATGAAGCCAATACCCTATTCTCCTGAGATCAAAGTACATTTGTTCTAAATGGGAAACAATTATCTTTAAATTAAGTTGTTGGAAAATATCACAGAAAAGAAATTATCTGTAAATTAAGTGATCTACAAAAAGGTATGAAAAATAATTAGGAATGAATTTGAAAAATTACTCAAATATGTATGTGTAATACAATCTAGCCAATTGTCCCCAAATCAAATGATAAGTTCAAGGATGCAGATATCATTTGCAAAAATAAAATATCGCTATCCTCTGCAAATAATAAATATCAGGCCTTCTTTGACTAAAATTTTATGTTCTTTTACCAGCTGTATTGGGAGAATTCTTCTCTTAGATTGGAATTTCCCTTCTACTTTCTGTGCTAGAAATGCAAGTAGATGGAATTTGAAGACACAAAATACCACACATCATATCTGAACTGTTGTAAATGTAAGTAACATGGTATAGTAAGTACATTGAACTAGGAGTCAGGACCCAGACACTAGTTCCGAGACTGTGATTTACTTCTAGTGCCATAAACTCTTTACCCTCCACATTCTTCAAATGACTTCCACAAATTAAGAAAAAAATATTACATGGAAAAATCAGTACTCAAAAGTAGGCCTTCAGACTGCAATAATGAGTTACTTCCATTATACCATAATGCCTATAAAGTTTTCATTTTTTATTCATAGGTTAATAAGAAAGGCAAGTGTTCAAATTAAGAGAATGTGGACCTAGAAGACCTGTGCTTGAATCTAGCTTTTCTATTTACTAACATTTTCTGTCCTTGCTAACCACTCTGATTCTGGATTTTCTCCTTTGCAAAATGGTGAGAATGCTGCTTACACCACAGGGTAGTTTTGAGAATAAATAGTGCTCATCCTGGTTAATTGTGTGGTTGACATTAACTCAAACTACAATAGCGATTCTAGAAATACTTTCATAGATTTTAATTTGTACAGTAGATGTGCTCTAAATGTGTTTCATTCCAACCATCTGGTCCCAACAAAAGTTGGAAAATTTAGACTTCCATCAATTACAAATTTGAAAGTTTAAATATGAGCAGGTTGGACTACTGATCTCTAAGGTCCATTTGTACAGAAAGTAATTTTGCCACTGGTAAAAATTAAATGACTCCACGCTTAAGTTAGAATGCCAGAGACATAAATTCAAAGAGCACCACTTTGTTTCGTTTGTCCCCAAGGAACACTTTGGTGTCTAAACTATGCAATTGAATACAGACAACTACATACTGCAATTCAAAATATTTGTTAGTGATTAATGGGGAAGTATCTGACAGTTCTACAACCCAGAAACACTTGTGTTCTCATGGGTAATTATAGTGTATTTCATTACAACATGAACTAATTTGAGTACTCAGACAGTTTACCATCCTCTTGCCTGTCAAGTTAGAAACTTGGAAGATTGAAACTTTTATCTTACTTGCAAACTAACAAATTAGCCTATATACTTGAAACAAGACCTCTGGATCAGAGACAAAGGCCATTTATTACACCAGACGCAGTCAGAGTAGCGCCTTAGCACCAGCTTCCTGAGCCCACATCCTCCTGGGGTAACAAAGTGAGGGTCAGATGGCACTGGCATGTACAGCAAGTCGCATCAAAGGAGAGGAAGCACCAACTAAGGAGACTCTGGTCTTATGGAGGGCCGCTGCTGAGCCTCTCTTTCTGGAGAGAATGCAACCTCATATTAATCCTGGGCAAGCACATATCTGGGAAAAGGAAGAAGTCTTTATCTTTATTACCCTCCACTGTCTCCTTGGAGGGAGTGGTCGCTAAGCTTTTCTATCCTACAATTTCTCCTTATACAAACATTCTTAACTGGACTGCAAAGGATCAGAGGACAGCAACCATTCAGAGTCATGAAACAGTCACAAAGAACCGTTTCCCAACACGTCCTTCTACCCATCCACTGTATTAGCCAAAGAGAATTCAAATGTTCAAGGTCAAAATGGTATCCCTGCATTTTAGCTTTTTCTTGGATTGTGTGGACACAATGTTAAAGAAAGGCTAATTAAGAAGACTACGAGGAAACATATAACTATGGAAACAGCCGGGTATATGAAAAGGAAAAAAAAATCACAGTGGCCTGGAAGTCAAGAAATCAGAGACCTAGCTAAGATCCTATCTTACTACATGATCTTGGCTCAGTTACTTTTCTGTGGGCCTCAGGTTCCTCATCTGTAAAACTGGAATATGTAAGAGATTCAGATTCATCTCAGATTCAGAGATTCTAAGGTTCCATTCGGCCATCACATTCTGTTCTATCAGTAAGTTCAATCAGTTGACTGGCACTGTGTATATACTAATGTCTGTAAATTCTCTGCATTAGACCAGGAGCAGATTTAACACATGTGTGCATGTGTGTGAGCTAAGTCGCTTCAGTCATGTCCAGCTCTTTGCGACCCCATAGACTGTGGCCCACCAGGCTCCTTTGGCCATGGGCAAGAATGCTGGAGTGGGTTGCCATGCCCTCCTGGAATGGGGCACATAGTACCTGTTAAATAGCTGTTGCTTGCAGCTAACATATTGCTAAATTCAATGACTTTTATGGGAAAACTATAAATAAATACTGAATAAATGAATAAAAATAAATGAAATATACATCACAGAATCTTATGACTGTGTCTATATGAAACTATTTGAATACTTAGAATATCTATTATTCTGGATAATTGAACCTTCTAAATAAAGAAGGTTCTATATAATACACAGATTAGTAGTTTTTTTCCCCAAAATATTGAAATGGCATAAATACACTTGGCATTAACATTATGTTGAATATAACAGCTATTCAAATTATGTTTAATGATCAAATAATAACGTCAATGATCAATGTGCAATGATCAATTTACACAAATATTATGAAGTGGAATAATTTTATGTGACACAATGGTGTGTACTTGCTATGAATCCACCCTTCTGCGGGTAAGCTCCAGTCTTTTCAATGCTCTACTGTCCACCTCATAGTTTCACATTTGCTTATCATCATAAGAGTTTCACTAGCAGATATTAAGTGCTCAATAAAGCAATGCTTAAGAGCTCTTTTATCTCCAACTATATTGTGGTGTGCTTTTTAAAATAGGTACCTTTGAATTTACTGACTACGCAGTTTACAGGATGGGCAGCATAATGTTGTGCTTTTGAAAAACACTCAGAACAACATGGAACTCTTTCACTGAACCTCCACCCTTTGCTGAGGGTGCAGAGATGTCTGGGACATACTTTACATGAGCTCACCATTTACATGTTGATAGATTTATTAGCAATTTTAGAAAGAAGTCCTACTAAAGTGCATATATTATATGTATATACTCTGTAGTTACACTTTGTCTTAAGCAAATACTCACCTAATTGATTTTTTTCATATATAATAGCATGTATCCAAAATTAAAATATAGATTGCAGTAGATTCTGCTGGTCACAATATTTCAAGTCCTTTAAAAGCCAAGAATGAATGCCAAATGATTTAACACTTCAGGATGAAATCAAGATGATAAAAGATGATATGAGTTCTTTTAATGTTACCCAACATCCCTTACGTATGGATTGGATGGTCTAAAAAAGAGCACTGTACTTATGCGACTCAAAATATATTCATATAAATATTTTAACTTCATGACTAGCTCTGGGATTTAAGAATAAAGCTACGTCACTGAAATTATCAATTCTATAGTATTCTTTTGAGATCCCATCATCAATTTATTATTGTACATAAAGTTTGGGTAGCTCGGTTTGTGGAATATAGTTCTGCTGGGATTAATTTCATAGTCTATCAATACTAAACAGAATTACTGAGCTGGAAATTTTATTTTGCCTTTGCAAACTAGAGAAATGGAATATGAGAAGTCGCTTTCTTCCCTTATCCCAAATGCTTTTCCTCTATGCACTTCCCAAATCTCTTCTTCAGTTTCATTTATATCCTCTCAGAGAGAGAAACTAAAAATATGTCAAGGTCAGTGCTAGATAGTGATTAATATTCACATACAAGATTTTTTAATGACTTAACTAAATCCTGTTCAGGTATAGACTATGAATACATTAGATTCAGATGAGTCTGAAATTGTTTTACAAATAGATAACCTTCAGCCAAGTGACAGGAAGTGATTTGTGTATGTTTACATCAGATTTCTGTGATAGCAGCAGGATAATACCCAATTTTGTTTGTGTTTTCTTTTTCTAATCAATTCTGTTTCTGCTATGGCATACTTTCATCAAACTTGTTTCTTTGTATGCATACTCCAATACACACTTAAGAGTCTTATACTTTAGCTTCAAATTAATTATTATCTTGTATTGAAACTTAATGATACACATTAAAGAAAACTGTTAAAGAAGGTGATCTACCTCACAAAGCTTATATCAGGTTCTTATTGCTGTTGTTAACAAACTATAGGAAGAAACTGACCCTTTATACATAATGTTTATGTAGACTTTTCCATTCTTCCCTTACAGTTATATCAAAAATAAGTCAGATATAATAAGATGCTTTCCAGCTCTAAAATTCTTCCTACACTCAGTGTTTCACTGATAGAACTGAGCCAGGTCTCAAGCCCGTATCTTCTGATTCCTGGGCTTCTGTCAGCATTCAATGTGAATTGCATTTCAATGTAAGCAATATTTTAAAACTAGACTTCTATAAAACACACATACTAAAACTTTTTCAAGGAACAAAAAAGGCAAACTAAACAAAAAATAAAATCACATAGATAATGCTCAGCAGAATTCATTAAAAGCTCTGGGAAGTCCTATAGAAAAGAAGCTTGCCCTATTTTGCCCAGCATTCCTCAAACTTATTTGACTCAAAATCCACTTATATACAAGTAATGTTAACATGTGGGAATCTATTGTTGAACAATGGTACAGAGTATTCATATGCTCCCATTTTTTGTCTAGGTCAGGATTTTTTAAAACACTGAAAAACAAAGCAAAGAAAATGTTTTAAAATGCAAGCTATAAGCTAAATACGGTCTGAGGATTTACTGAATAGCATGGTGAATATGACTGATAACACCATATATATAATTTAAATTTGTAAAATGAGTAGAACTTAAATGTTGACATCAAAAAAAGAAATACGTGCAGTGATGGATGTGTTGTTTAACTAAATGGAAGGAATCCTCTCATGATGTTTATGTACATCAAATTATCACAATGTACTTACAAATAGCCGTGAAAAGAAGAGAAGTGAAAAGCAAAGGAGAAAAGGAAAGATATAAGCATCTGAATGCAGAGTTCCAAAGACTAGTAAGGAGAGATAAGAAAGCCTTCCTCAGCGATCAATGCAAAGAAATAGAGGAAAACAGCAGAATGGGAAAGACTAGAGATCTCTTTAAGAAAATTAGAGCTACCAAGGGAACATTTCATGCAAAGATGGGCTTGAAAAAGGACAGCAATGGTATGGACCTAACAGAAGCAGAAGATATTAAGA
This sequence comes from Bos mutus, assembly GCF_027580195.1. Taxonomy (NCBI): domain Eukaryota; kingdom Metazoa; phylum Chordata; class Mammalia; order Artiodactyla; family Bovidae; genus Bos; species Bos mutus. Next base: position 11,733,580 of record NC_091646.1, on the reverse strand, counting down.
AGAGATGGCAAGAACAAATAGAAGAACTGTACAAAAAAAGATCTTCATGACCAAGATAATCACAATGGTGTGATCACTCACCTAGAGCCAGACATCCTGGAATGTGAAGTCAAGTGGGCCTTAGAAAGCATCACTACGAACAAAGCTAGTGGAGGTGATGGGATTCCAGGTGAGCTATTTCAAATCCTGAAAGATGATGCTGTGAAAGTGCTGCACTCAATATGCCAGCAAATTTGGAAAACTCAGCAGTGGCCACAAGACTGGAAAAGGTCAGTTTTCATTCCAATCCCAAAGAAAGGCAATGCCAAAGAATGCTCAAACTACCACACAATTGCACTCATCTCACACACTAGTAAAGTAATGCTCAAAATTCTCCAAGCCAGGCTTCAGCAATACGTGAACCGTGAACTTCCTTGCAGATGTTCAAGCTGATTTTAGAAAAGGCAGAGGAACCAGAGATCAAATTGCCAACATCTGCTGGGTCATGGAAAAAGCAACAGAGTTCCAGAAAAACATCTTTTCTGCTTTATCGACTATGCCAAAGCCTTTGACTATGTGGATCACAATAAACTGTGGAAAATTCTGAAAGAGATGGGAATACCAGACAACCTAACCTGCCTCTTGAGAAACCTATATGCAGGTCAGGAAGCAACAGTTACAACTGGACATGGAACAACAGACTGGTTCCAAATAGGAAAAGAAGTACATCAATGCTGTATATTGTCACCCTGCTTATTTAACTTATATGCAGAGTACATCATGAGAAATGCTGGGCTGGAAGAAGCACATGCTAGAACCAAGATTGCCAGGAGAAATATCAATAACCTTAGATATACAGATGACACCACCCTTATGGCAGAAAGTGAAGAGGAACTAAAAAGCCTCTTGATGAAAGTGAAAGAGGAGAGTGAAAAAGTTGGCTTAAAGCTGAACATTCAGAAAACTAAGATCATGGCATCTGTTCCCATCACTTCATGGCAAATAGATAGGGAAAGAGTGGAAACAGTGTCAGACTTAATTTTTTTGGGCTCCAAAATCACTGCAGATGGTGACTGCAACCATGAAATTAAAAGACGCTTACTCCTTGGAAGGAAAGTTATGAGCAACCTAGATAGCATATTCAAAAGCAGAGACATTACTTTGCCAACAAAAGTCCATCTAGTCAAGGCTATGGTTTTTCCAGTGGTCATGTATGGATGTGAGAGTCAGACTGTGAAGAAAGCTGAGCACCAACGAATTGATGCTTTTGAACTGTGGTGTTGGAGAAGACTCTTGAGAGTCCCTTGGACTGCAAGGAGATCCAACCAGTCCATTCTAAAGGAGATCAGCCTTGGGTGTTCTTTGGAAGGAATAATGCTACAGCTGAAACTCCAGTACTTTGGCCACCTCATGTGAAGCGTTGACTCATTGGAAAAGACTCTGATGCTGGGAGGGATTGGGGGCAGGAGGAGAAGGGGACGACAGAGGATGAGATGGGTGGATGGCATCACTGACTAGATGGATGTGAGTTTGAGTGAACTCCGGGAGTTGGTGATGGACAGGGAGGCCTGGCGTGCTGCGATTCATGGGGTTGCAAAGAGTTGGACATGACTGAGCGACTGAATTGAACTGACACTTTAAATTATCTTACAATTTTATTTGTCAACTATATCTTAACAAAGCTGAAATAAATAAAAATGCAGAACAAATCTATGTTCCTATCACCCCAAATGAACAGTCATGACAAAGAGACTATTGCTACTGCTAAGTCACTTCAGTTGTGTCCGACTCTGTGTGACCCCATAAATGGAAGCCCACCAGGCTCCCCCGTCCCTGGGATTCTCCAGGCAAGAACACTGGAGTGGGTTGCCATTTCCTTCTCCAATGCATGAAAGTGAAAAGTAAAAGTGAAGTTGCTCAGTTGTGTCCAACCCTCAGCAACCCATTGGACTGCAGCCTTCCAGGCTCCTCCGTCCATGGGATTTTACAGGCAAGGGTACTGGAGTGGGGTGCCATTGCCTTCTCCGATGGAAGTGTCAGGTACTGATTTTAAAGAAGGTCATTAAGAGCTGGTATGCTGCTTGTACCTACTCCTATCCCTCGGTAGTGATGTTTCACATCCCAAGTTTGATATGGAGTACTTCCAATGTGGAAGCAGCTGGAGTCCCTGAGCCTCTGAAGAGCACCAGCCTCGGAGAGCTGCCAACCTGCAGAAGACTGGTGTCAGATTTGGGGCGGAGGTGGGGGGCGGGTAATGGGGGAGTCTTCCATGGATTAAACCAATGAAATTTCTTCAATATCTGTTAATGTAACATAAAGTAACCTATTTGACCAAGTTGTTGTTGTTCAGTTGCTCAGTTGTATCTGACTCTCTGACTTTGACCAATATGTTAGAATATTTGCCATAGATCTTTTAAGGAATTAACATTTGAAACAAACACTGAAACATTTTGTATCATACTGACTCAATGGACATGAGTCTGAGTGAACTTCAGGAGTTGGTGATGGACAGGGAGGCCTGGCGTGCTGCAATTCATGGGGTCGCAAAGAGTCGGACACGACTGAGCGACTGAACTGAACTACTGATTAAACACCAACTTCCTCCTCAGATGCAATCACTATCTTGATTTGTTGTGTACTCATTTGTTTTTCACACTTTTGCAATATGTTTGCATCAACAACCACTATATGTATATGCTCATGTTTATTTTTAATCTGTGTGAATGGTGTTCTGTAACTTATTTCATTCAAAATCCAGATTTATCGCATATAATATCTAGTTCATTCTTTTAACTTCTGTGCACTAGGCATCTATCAGAACTTACTTGTTTCCTTATTAAGGATGCTATTGATACTTTTGATTACTTAAAATTTTACTTCAGTTTAGAGTTTTTCAATAACAAATATATAAAAGTGAAATTTGTGGGCTACAGATTATCACCTTCAATTCTATTACATATTACAAATTGTTCTGGAAAGTGGTTTTAACAGTTTAATTTTACACCAGCAGTGTATCAAGTTGCCTGGTTCCCTACACCATCATGTAGTATCATATGTCGATTAATTTTTTTTTTTTTTTTGCTGATTTCATGGTGTAACTGGAATCTCATTGCTGTTTTAATTTGTATTTTTCCAATTACTGGTGAAGTTGATCACAATGCCATACTATGTTTGTTGGCTAGTCTATGTTCTGTAAATTTTCATTCATGTGTATTGCCCATTTGTTTCTATTTTGATTATTTTCCTTTTTCTTATAATTTGTGGGAAATATCTTCTCCATTTTATGGCATGTATTCATTTCATTTATAATTCTGATGTAGTCAAATATATCAGTCTTTTCCTTTGTTATTTCAAGCTTTGGATGTCACTTCCATAGTGAAAGTGAAAGCGTTAGTCACTCAGTCATGTCCAACTCTTTGCGACCCCATGGACTGTAGCCCGTCAGGTTCCTCTATCCCCAGAATTTACTGTAGTGGGTTGACATTTCCTCCTCCAGGTGGTTTTCGTGACCCATGGATCGAACCCAGGTCTCCTGCATTGCAGGTGGATTGTTTACTGTCTGAGCCACCAGGGAGGCCCATCACTTCCATAAATATTTGATAAAAAAAAAAATTGGCTTCTATTTGATAGCATTCTCTCACTTGCTCATTTGCTCAGGAGTATATATTCTCCCTCTCTCCCTCTCTCTCTGGCATTCTATCTCCTGCTTTATTGATTTGCTTGCTTTGATGAAACAAGATATTGTACACGAGAGGCCCATGTGGCAAAGGACTGAAAGCAGCCTTCAAGTAACAGCTGAAGAATAACAGAAGCTTCAGTCCAACAACATGTGAGGAACTCAGTCCTGCCAAAAATCATGTGAATGGCTAGGAAGTGGAACTTTCTAGAGGTAACTTCAGATTACTGTAGTCCCAGCCAACAGCCCATGAGAGATACTGAAACAGAGAACTGAGCTAAGGCATGCCCATAATTCCTGACCTAACAACAGATGGAGATAACAATATTACTGCTTTAAGTATCTGAATTTGGGGCAACGTGTTATAAGAAATTAATAGATAATATACAAATTGACATTAAGATATTCTCACATATTTTCCTTATTTCTTTCATGTTAATTCTTTAATCTGTCTGAAATTTTGGTTTAATGAAGGAACCTAATTCTTTTTCACATGAAAGACCAAATGTTTTTTCTCCATGTATTAAGTAAAATATAGTTTACCCTGAGCTATTTGTAACGTCACCTCTGATATAAACCAAGGTCCCACATACCCTATGTTTAGATAACATATCAAGTCCATCAAGTAAGAACTTGTCTTTTCCCCTCATTGCTCTCCCCAATGTACCCCCAACCTCAAGGAAGGAGGTGAAAAAGAAAGAAATGAAGCTTACTACACCCTCTTTCTATGACTGTAGACTTTCTACTACAAAACCCTAGCAAAGGGAGCTGAAAAAGCCCTAGATTTAAACTTTGAAATGTTGGTTTATTCTAATTTCTGAATTGATACAGTGTTTGATATATAAACAAGTGAGCGACACATCATTTGACTGTAGATCACAACAAACTGTGGGAAATTCTTAGAGATTGGAATACCAGACCACCTTACCTGCCTCCTGAGAAATCTGTATGCTGGTCAAGAAGCAACAGTTAGAACTGGACATGGAACAACAGACTGGTTCCAAATTGGGAAAGGAGTACATCAAGGCTTATTTAACTTATATGCCGTGTACATCATGCGAAATGCCTGGCTGGATGGAGCACAAGCTGGAATCAAGATTGCTGGGAGAAATATCAAGAACCTCAGATACGCAGATGACACCACCCTTATGGCAGAAAGTGAAGAGGAACTAAAGAGCCTCCTGATGAAAGTGAAAAAGGAGAGCAGAAAAGTTGGCTTAAAACTCAACATTCAGAAAACTAAGATCATGGCATCTATTCCCATCACTTCATGGCAAATAGATGGGGAAACAATGGAAACAGTGAGAAATTTTATTTTGGGGGGCTCCAAAACCACTGCAAATGGTGAATGCAGCCATGAAATTAAAATATGCTTGCTCCTTGGAAGAAAAGCTGTGGCCAACCTAGAGAGCACATTAAAAAACTGAGACGTTACTTTGCCGACAAAAGTTCGTCTAGCCAACGCTATGGTTTTTCCAGTATGGATGTGAGAGTTTGACTATAAAGAAAGCTGAGCACTGAATAATTGATGCTTTTGAACTGTGGTGCTGAGGAAGACTTTTTAGAGTCTCTTGGACTTCAAAGAGATGAAACCAGTCAATCCTAAAGGAAATCAGTCCTGACTATTCATTGGAAGGACTGATGACGAAGCTGAAGCTCCAATACTTTGGCCACCTGATGCAAAGAATTGACTCATTGGAAAAGACTCTGATTCTGGGAAAGATTGAAGGCAGGAGAAGAGGATGACAGAGGATGAGAGGGTTGGATGACATCACCGAGTCAATGCACATGAGTTTGAGCATGCTCTGGGAGTTGGTGATGGACAGGGAAACCTGGAGTGCTGCAGCCCATGGAGCCACAAAGAGTTGGACACGACTGAGTGACTGAAGTGAACTTGATATATAAAAGTAATAGCTTTTTTTTAATTTATCTAAGAATGATCAGAAAGATAGTGGCACTGAGTTTTCCTCCAGGTGGAAAAAGAATTCACCTATTAAAGATTCAGTAGAAGGTAAAAATGAAAAATTAAGTTGCTTTGTGATTATTATTGTGATTATTATCTTATTGCATAAGATAAGCTTATGCAATGCACACCTCCCCTCCACTCTTACCTCTTTCCTTGCTCTGTAATTGGAATTAAATCATTTAGACCCAGATTCTATGACTCAGGCACAACTACAAGGAGAGCAATATTTCTAATGCGTGGCAGCTAAAAAGCCATATGCCATCTCAAGAGTCAGTTACAGTACCTGGATTTCTCTCCACAAGTCTTGGTTCTGCCAGAGTGATTGGATCTCTGTTTATTCTAAGCTTGGGCTTCCCTGGTGGCTCACAGGGTAAGGAATCTGCCTGCAATGTGAGAGACCTGGATTCGATCCCTGGGTTGGGAAAATCCCCTGGAGGAGGGAATGACAACCCACTCCAGTATTCTTGCCTGAAGGATCCCCATGGACAGAGGAGCCTTGCGGGCTACAGTCCACAGGGTCGCAAAGAGTCGGACACAACTGAGTGACTAAGCACAGCAGAACTTCTTCATTTTTGTCATTCTGAACCTAATGTCTGTATATCATTTACCTTTATTGTCTTGATGCCTGTCATTGCTGCTACTGCTGCTGCTGCTGCTAAGTCACTTCAGTCATGTCTGACTCTGTGAGACCCCATAGACGGCAGCCCACCAGGCTCCTCTCTCCATGGAATTCTCCAGGCAAGAATACTGGAGTGGGTTGCCATGTTCTTCTCCAATGTAGGAAAGTGAAAAGTGAAAGTGATGACACTCAGTCATGTCCAACTCTTCGTGATCGCATGGACTGCAGCCTACCAGGCTCCTCTGCCCATGGGATTTTCCAGGCAAGAGTACTAGAGTGGGTTGCCATTGCCTTCTCTGCCTGTCATTGAGTTGAGCCTAAAATAAATGCACCCTGTGTTCTCCAAAATAATTCAGTTACATGAATGAGTGTTTCTATTCAATCTTTAAGACTCACCTCAAGTATTAATTCCTTCAGAAAGCCTTTCCTAATCAGGATCGTCCCAGTCTTAGATAATTATCCTCTTGTTAACTCCTAGCACTCCTTTGCATCTCTTAGCACTGTGGATCACATCTGACCCTTCACACATTAAGCAACTTATGAAGCTACAGTTACCTTTTGTTCAGCATTTACTGCATGTTCCAGGTATGGTAACATATGGGCTTCCCTGGTGGCTCACATAGTAAAGAATCTGCCTGTAATATAGAAGAACGGACTTCAATCCCTGGAACAGGAAGATTTCCCAAGAGGAGGAAATGGCAACCCACTCCAAGATTCTTGCCTGAAGAATTCCATGGACAGAGGAGCCTGTCAGGCTATATAGTCCATGGGGTCTCAAAGAGTCAGAGACAACTGAGCGACTAACACTACTTTCACTATGATAATATATGCTTTCACATATATTGACTCATTTCAGAGAAGGCAATGGCACCCCACTCCAGTACTCTTGCCTGGAAAATCCCATGGATGGAGGAACCTGGTAGGCTGCAGTCCATGGGGTCACTAAGAGTCAGACATGACTGAGCGACTTCACTTTCAATTTAATCCTCATTAAAACCCACTTAACAAAAAAGAAACTGGGGCTCAGACAGGCAAAGTCATCAGTCTAATCAGTAAATAAAAGAGCTGTTACAATAGAATTCTCCAGAGAAACAGAACCAATAGAATATGGATACAATTGTAAAATATTTATATGGATAGCGATATAACATATTTATGTATATCTATGTATCGAGAGAGAGAGAGATTTAAGGAATTGGCTGACATGATTGTGGGAGTTAGCAAGTCCAAAACCTATAGAGTGAGCCAGCAGACTGGAAATTTGGGTCAGAGTTGATGACACAGTCTTGGATCTGAATTCCACAGAGCAGCAGTCTGAAAATTCAGGCAGAACTTCTTTATTCCTAGGGCAGAACAACTTGTTCTTTGGGGAACACTACAATTTACTCTTGAGCCTTTCAACTACTGGATGGGACTCACCTACTTTATGCAAGATAATTTGTTTTACTCAAAGTCAACTGATTTAAACATTAACTACATCTTTTTAAAAAACCTTCACAGTAACATATAGACTGGTGTTTGACCAAAGGACTGGGCACTGTGGAACGGAGCCACGTTGACACATAACATTAACCATCATAGTTGGAACTGAAACCCAAGCTTGACTCAGAAATCTCTGCCCTTAACCACTATATTTTGCTGCTCCCAGGGGATTGAATGTGTGCCTTGGTCATCTATTTCTATTTCTGCTGCTGCTGCCAAGTCACTTCAGTCATGTGTGACTGTTAATACTACTGAATCTAGTAAAGAGTAGGCCCTTACTGAATATTTGCTGAATAACTAAATGAACCTATATTGAAACAGTCTTCTGGGACTTCAAAAGGAGTCTGAAGAGAGGTATTAAACAAGTCTCATGCTAAGTATTGAAAACACTGAAAATTTTAAAAGAAAAATACAAGAGGTATATTATTCTCCAAATACTGGAGACAACGTGAAGTTTATAAATAAAGAACTGGTAAGAACAAAACAAAGAAATGAAGCATATTGTAGATATTCTGATCCAGAAGTAATTAGGGAAAAATAAATCCAGACAGAAAAATAAACAAAAATGACAGCAAAGGGAAATCACTAGATGACTCTGAGAAATAGCCTAAAAAGCTGAAGCTCTGTGAACCCTTCTGTGAAAATCAAGTTTTCATTCTATTTAGACTGCCACCAAAATATTACTGTTGATAAGATTCAAAACATCAGATGGTCACTTATTACCTCCTGTAAAAAATACAACTTTCCAGCAAAATACAAACACAGTGGCCAACAAAGTTTGGGAACTAATGTTAGATAATATCAAAGATCCTTTTAAAAAAGAGATAAGATAAATGGAATATTAGCCCCTGAGAAGACACACTGAGTGATGAAAGTTATTGTTAACTCAAATCAGTGGAGACAGTAGATCATAGAAGCCCCAATGCCTGAGCCAAATACTCTTTCTGATCTATTTGGGTATAGGGACTCAGGGGAGCACGTGAAAAGAATTTCAAGTAAATGTATCATTAAAAGTATTATGCTGGCAGATGGCTTATGTTTAAAAAATTGGCCATGACTCACAGAACTGCAAACATGTACAAGTCAAACTTTCTCCCTTTATTGGTTCCAAATTTAAATTAGAAATTTATTACACTTTTCTTATCCTTGCCCATATTAATGGCACAAATAAAAGAAATGCTGCTTTCTTGTTAATTGAGGTCAATAAAACACTGCGGCGTACTTATGTCAATGTCTAGAGCATCTGAAGTCAAACTGAAGTAGTGACAAAGTGGTTCCTATAATTATCTCTGCTTTCATCCTTTTATCAGAGACAATCAAGGAGCAGATATTCTGGCTCTGTTGAAACTAAGACATGGCAAAAGTCCAGAGATACAAGATGAGATTAATGCCAGCCAAGGAGCCAGGCAATAAATGTTCATGTTCCGATAAGTATAAAATTTATAAGCTAACAGTATCCACTAATTATATTGCCTCCTCGAGTGTTTTATCTCCTTTCATTAAAACTTGTATTGTTAAAATTAATTAGCAAAGATTGTCTTCCTAATCTCCATTGGACAGAAGAAAGTCAAGGAAAAAAGTTTAGAATGATTAAGGAGAAAACCACTCCCTTTGAAAGGGACCATTTTCCCTCCTCATGTATCATTTCAGGACTTTTGGGGGGGGTTGTGCGTTTTATTTGGAAATTTTTTCCAATTTTCTCTACATTTCAAAAATGGTATCCACAGTGAATATCTCTAGCCTCCCCAAACTTAACGCAATATTTAGAAATACTCCAAAGAACATCACAGACTTTCACCTTCTCCAGTCTTCTACCCTAATACAAGATCTTCCTCCTGACTTTTCCAGCACTATTCAAGTTGCCACCATCCTTCCATTTGATTAGTCACAAATATTCAGATAATCTCTGATGACTTTTTCTCCTTCCCTTACCAAATCCAAGGTGTCAGAAAGTTCCACTGATTCCACTTGTGTTAGATCTATTGTATCTGTACCTTGCCATCACTATGGCTAGCATTTAAATGGCACCAATTTATTGATTCTAATCTAAGAGTCATTCTGTTAACATTAGATCATTTTTATTCACTAGCTATCTTTCAGTTCAGTTCAGTCACTCACTCATGTCCGACTCTGTGTGACCCCATGGACTGCAGCATGCCAGGCCTCCCTGTCCATCACCAACTCCCAGAGTTTACTCTGTTGAGTCTGTGATGCCATCCAACCATCTCATCCTCTGTCGTCCCCTTCTCCTCCTGCCTTCAATCTTTCCCAGCATCAGGGTCTTTTCACATGAGTCAGTTCATCACATCAAGTGGCAACAATATTGGAGTTTCAGCTTCAGCATCAGTCCTTCCAATGAATATTCAGGACTGATTTCCTTTAGGATGGACTGGTTGGATCTCCTTGCAGTCCAAGTGACTCTCAAGAGTCTTCTCCAATACCACAGTTCAAAAGCATCAATTCTTCGGCGCTCAGATTTCTTTATAGTCCAACTCTCACATCCACACATGACTACTGGAAAAACCATAGCTTTGACTAGACAGACCTTTGTTGGCAAAGTAATGTCTCTATTTTTTATTTTTTTCAGTTTTATTTATTTTACTTTACAATATTGTATTGGTTTTGCCATACATTGACATGAGTCCACCATGGGTGTACATGTGTTCCCCATCCTGAACCCCCTCCCACCTCCCTCCCCGTACCATATCTCTGAGTCATCCCAGTGCAGCAGCCCCGAGAACCCTGTCTCATGCATTGAACCTGGACTGGTGATTCGTTTCACATATGATAATATACATGTTTCAATGCCATTCTCCCATATCATCCCACCCTTGCCTTCTCCCACAGAGTCTGTAAGACTGTTCTATATATCTGTGTCTCTTTTGCTGTCTCGCATACAGGGTTATCGTTATAATCTTTCTAAATTCCATATATATGTGTTAGTATTGGTGTTTTTCTTCCTGGCTTACTTCACTCTGTATAATAGGCTCCAGTTTCATCCACCTCACTAGAACTGATTCAAATGTATTCTTTTTAATGGCTGAGTTATACTCCATTGTGTATATGTACCACAGCTTTCTTATCCATTCGTCTGCTGATGGACATTTAGGGTTCTTCCATGTCCTGGCTATTATAAACAGTGCTGCAATGAACATTGGAGTACACGTGTCTCTTTCAATTCTGGTTTCCTTGATGTGTATGCCCAGTAGTGGCATTTCTGGATCATATGACAGTTCTATTTCCAGTTTTTTAAGGAATCTCCACACTATTCTCCATAGTGGCTGTACTAGTTTGCATTCCCACCAACAGTGTAAGAGGGTTCCCTTTTCTCCACACCCTCTCCAGTATTTATTGCTTGTAGACTTTTGGATAGCAGCCATTCTGACTGGTGTGAAATGGTACCTCATTGTGGTTTTGATTTGCATTTCTCTGATAATGAGTGATGTTGAGCATCTTTTCATATGTTTGTTAGTCATCTGTATGTCTTCTTTGGAGAAATGTCTCTACTTTTTAATATGCTGTCTAGGTTGGTCATAACTTTTCTTCCAAGGAGCAAGCATCTTTTCATTTCATGGCTGCAGTCACCATCTGCAGTGATTTTGGAGCCCAAAAAAATAAAGTCTATAGATATCTTTACAATACATACATATATATATATATATATATATATATATATATATATAAAAATGGTCTCAGTTTAACAGTACTGTTTCATAAGAGTCTATGTATTCTAATGACATAACTAGTTTTTGCATGGTTATAGACACTGAATGATAGTATTGTGCTGTTTGACAACTTTTTCTGTTTCTAAATATGCACATGGCTTACTCATTTTTCTCATTTAATGGCAATACATTATGTCACTGCACTGTTATACTTGCTGATCTTTCAGTGTGCTCCAGACTATGGATAAGTGCCTGTATCTGCATCTGAGGGATTTCCTCCACCCCATCCCCAACCACTAAAAGCCATTCTGGCCATGCTCAGGGCCAGTGGGAAGTGATGAAGAATTACCACCATCTTGGAACAGGGCCCAACCTAGGATTCTTGGGAATCAGCATGCCACAAGCAGTATGATTCTGAAGTATATGATCTCATTTTCATATTTTTCCCATGGAGCTGTCTCACTCTCAGTTGTGGATGCCTTGATAATGAAAGCTTTACTGACCTTCTTTGCTTCCCTGTCTCACTTCCCTAGTTTCCTTCTGATATCACTTTCACCTCCCAGATAAACTAATTTTGCTTTAATCCTAGTCTCCAGATATGTTTACTATGAAAATTACAGCTAAGACATTATTACTCTTTTAACAATTCCCCCAACATAGCAATTTTATTTCCAATTTGTTGTACATTGAGCAGCTATAAATATTTTTGTACATAAGAATCTTGTTTTCCCCCTTTTGAGTTACTTTCTTGAGCTACATTTTCAAAAATGGGATTTCTGGGTCTGAGAATATCTATCTATTCATGTCCTTTGAACTGCTTATTACCAAACATTGAATCTTGACAAGATTGTGACAACTTCTAAACTACCAGAAAAATTTGCATATTTGATTTATTAGGCCTCGCTGTAGAGTTGCATGAGTTTTACCTTTTGTAGGCATGTGGTGATACCTACCTATCTCTCCCAGTAGAATCTAAAATCCTTGTGAACAGGAATAGGGTATTTCTCACTGTTATACCCCTATTATCTGATGTGTAATTGGTATTTAATAAACATTTTTGAAATGAATTAATTACTGAATCTTAGCTATTTCCATTGGCATTTCTTTGATTATTATTAATGAAACAGTAAATATTTCTGAAGTAGCAAATAGGAAAAGGGGTGGAGTAATTATTCTTTTGGCCCCTTCAACCCCTTTGCTAACGTCAAAGTAGATCATGTAACAAAATTGTAAACTAATTAGATACTGTAGTTGTCCTTCATAGGAAAATAAAACTGAATCAAGAATTTTTGAATCCCGTTTTGTTTCATTGTTAATATTAACTATTTCTCACATGCTTTGTATGAGAGAATGTTAAAATGTCCTGAATGTTCCTGCGCAGTCTTACGCAAATTTGGAGGACATTACTGGGTCACTAGCACAAACTCCCCTCTCTCAATGTTGTCCCTTGGTTGACTCCTAGCATTCTCAGAATCAAGAATCAAGATGTTTCAAAATGAGAGTATCCCAGACCAGCATAACTCTTTTCTCTCAAAGTTCAAGAATAATAAAATTCTAGTCTTGGGTTAATCACTATTTCCACCTCCTTTTATGGGGGTAAGGCTTATTTTACCAGTTGAGGATCAAACATAACAGAGGACAACCATCTAACAAGTAGGCTGCCTATGGCCTAGATTGAAGTTAACAGGTTGAACTCAAATAGCTGTAAATTGGACTCTGAGAAGTATATATGGAGCAGAAAAGAAAGTACAGTAAAGGGAGTTAAGCACAGTTGAGGAAACATCAAGGATCAAGATTCACAAATTAGAAAACAGTCAAGCTAAAGAGGCAAAAAAGAAAGGCATTCATTCCTTCATCAAATATTGTTAATATTTCTTGATTCTGGAGACAAAGAAGAACATAATAGAGGCATGAATCCTGACCTCATAATTACATTCTAGTTGAGATATCAGACAATAATCAAGTGTGTTGACAATTAAAATAATTGTAAGACTGAACACATGCTACAAAGGAAGTAAATAAGGGTATTTATAAGAATGACAACAGAGCAAAGTCTATTTAGATATTACAATCATGAATAGCCTCTCTGAAGAGATTATCATTAATAAAAGTAACAAGCCATGCAAGAAATGGCAGAAAGAGCATTTCAAGGAGATGAAACATGATAAGTCTTGAAGCAGAAAAGAGTTTAGCATATTCAAGAAACTGAAGATAGACCAAGTTAGCTAGAGCTCTGTAGGTAAGAGGGAGACTGGTTTTAAAAGAAAAAAGAGAGAGAGAGGCAAGGAGCCAGATTAAAAGTTGGAATTTTATTCCAAGTTAGATAGAAACCATTAGAGAACTTTATGAAGTTTAGTACCAAGATCATATTTATATTTCTAAAGATGACTTTATTTTAGTCTGTTCAGGCTGCTATAATATACAAAAGTACCACAAAGTAGTGGATTATAAACAGCAAACATTTATCGCTCACAGTTCTGGGGGCTGGGACATCCAAGACCAGGGCACTGGCTGATTTGGTGTCTGGTGAGAAAGCTCTTCAGTATTCCAGACTATCTTTTCACTACAACCTCACATGGCAGGAGAGGCCTCATTATAAGAGCACTAATCACACTCATACACATCATGGTGGTGCACAAGCGTGGCCAAGAGGAGCTACCCCACATCCGAGGTCAGGGGCGGTGGCAGAGAGAAGCTAGCCCACGTCTGAGGTAAGGAGCAGCAGCTGCACTTTGCTGGAGCAGCCGTGAAGAGATACCTCACATCCAAGGTAAGAGAAACACAAGTGAGACGGTAGGCACTGAGAGAGGACATCCAAGGGCAGATAGACTGAAACTACAATCACAGACAACTAGCCCATCTGATCACATGGACTACAGCTTGTCTAACTCAAGGAAACTAAGCCATGCTGTGTGGGGACATCCAAGACAGATGGGTCATGGTGGAGAGGTCTGACAGAACGTGGTCCACTGGAAAAGGGAATGGCAAACCACTTCAGTATTCTTGCCTTGAGAACCCCATGAACAGTATAAAAAGACAAAAACACAGAACACTGAAAGATGAACTCCCCAGATCAGTAGGCGCCCAATATGCTACTGGAGATCAGTGGAGAAATAACTCCAGAAAGAATGAAGGGATGGAGCCAAAGCAAAAACATCACCCAGTTGTGGATGGGACTGATGATAGAAGCAAGGTTCGATGCTGTAAAGAGCAATATTGCATAGGAACCTGGAATGTTAGGTCCATGAATCAAGGCAAATTGGAAGTGGTCAAACAAGAGATGACAAGAATGAACACCAACATTCTAGGAATCAGCGAACTAAGATGGACTGGAATAGGTGAATTTAACTCAGATGACCATTATATCTACTACTGTGGGAACAAATCCCTTAGAAGAAATGGAGTAGCCATCATAGTCAACAAAAGAGTCTGAAATGCAGTACTTGGATGCAATCTCAAAAACAACAGAATGATCTCTGTTCGTTTCCAAGGCAAACCATTCAATATCACAGTAATCCAAGTCTATGCCTCAACCAGTAACACTGAAGAAGGTGAAGTTGAACAGTTCTATGAAGACCTACAAAAACTTCTAGAACTAACACCCAAAAAAGATGTGCTTTTCATTACAGGGGACTGGAATGCAAAAGTAGGAAGTCAAGAAACACCTTGAGTAACAGGCAAACTTGGCCTTGGAGTACAGAATGAAGCAGGGCAAAGGCTAATAGAGTTCTGCCAAGAGAACGCACTGGTCATAGCAAACACCCTCTTCCAACAACACAAGAGAAGACTCTACACATGGACATCACCAGATGGTTGACACTGAAATCATATTGATTATATTCTTTGCAGCCAAACACGGAGAAGCTGTATACAGTCCGCAAAAACAAGACCGGGAGCTGACTGTGGCTCAGACCATGAACTCCTTATTGCCAAATTCAGACTGAAATTGAAGAAAGAGGAGAAAACCACTAGACCATTCAGTTCAGTTCAGTCACTCAGTCATGTCTGACTCTTTGCGACCCCATGAATTGCAGCACGCCAGGCCTCCCTGTCCATCACCAACTCCCGGAGTTCACTCAGACTCACATCCATCAAGTCAGTGATGCCATCCACCCATCTCATCCTCTGTCGTCCCCTTCTCCTCCTGGCCTCAACCCATCCCAGCATCAGAGTCTTTTCCAATGAGTCAACTCTTCGCATGAGGTGGCCAAAGTACTGGAGTTTCAGCTTCAGCATCATTCCTTTCAAAGAACACCCAGGACTGATCTCTTTAGAATGGACTGGTTGGATCTCCCTGCAGTCCATGGGACTCTCAAGAGTCTTCTCCAATACCACAGTTCAAAAGCATCAATTTTCCAGTGCTCAGCTTTCTTCACAGTCCAACTCTCACATCCATACATGACCACTGGAAAAACCAGGTATGACCTAAATCAAATCCCTTATGACTATACAATGGAAGTGAGAAATAGATTTAAGGGACTAGATCTGATAGACAGAGTGCCTGATGAAGTATGGACAGAGGTTCATGACACTGTACAGGAGACAGGGATCAAGACCATCCTTAAGAAAAAGAAATGCAAAAGAGCAAAATGGCTGTCTGAGGAGGCCTTACAAATAGCTGTGAAAAGAAGGGAAGTGAAAAGCAAAGGAGAAAAGGAAAGATATACCCATTTGAATGCAGAATTTCAAAGAATAGCAAGGAGAGAGAAGAAAGCCTTCCTCAGTGATCAATGCAAAGAAACAGATGAAAAGAATAGAATGGGAAAGACTAGAGATCTCTTAAAGAAAAGTGGAGATACCAAAGGAACATTTCATGCAAAGATGGGCTCAATAAAGGACAGAAATGGTAGGAACCTAACAGAAGCAGAAGATATTAAGAAGAGGTGGAAGAATACACAGAAGACTGTATTAAAAGATCTTCACAACCCAGATAATCATGATGGTGTGATCACTCACACTCAGCTAGAGCCAGACATCCTGGAATGTGAAGTCAAGTGGGCCTTAGGAAACATCACTACGAACAAAGCTAGTGGAGGTGATGTAATCCCAGTTGAGCTATTTCAAATCCTGAAAGATGATGCTGTGAAAGTGCTGCACTCAATATGCCAGCAAATTTGGAAAACTCAGCAGTGGCCACAGGACTGGAAAAGGTCAGTTTTCATTCCAATCCCAAAGAAAGGCACTGCCAAAGAATGCTCAAACCACTGCACAATCGCACTCACCTCACAGGCTAGTAAAGTAATGCTTAAAATTCTCCAAGCAAGGCTTCAGCAATACCTGGACCGTGAACTTTGAGATGTTCAAGCTGGTTTTAGAAAAGGCAGAGGAACCAGAGACCAAATTGCCAACATAGCTGGATCACTGAAAAAGCAAGAGAGTTCCAGAAAGACATCTATTTCTGCTTTATTGACTATGCCAAAGCCTTTCACTGTGTGGATCACAATAAACTGAGGAAAATTCTGAAAGAGATGGGCATACCAGACCACCTGACCTGCCTCTTGAGAAACCTATATGCAGGTCAGGAAGCAACAGTTAGAACTGGACATGGAACAACAGACTGGTTCCAAGTACCAAAAGGAGTACATCAAGGCTGTATATTGTCACCCTGCTTATTTAACTTCTATGCAGAGAACATCATGAGAAACGCTGGGTTGGAGGAAGCACAAGCTGGAATCAAGATTTCCGGGAGAAATATTTGTTCAACACCTCAGATATGCAGATGACACCACGGTTATGGCAGAAAGTGAAGAACTAAAGAGCCTCTTGATGAAAGTGAAAGAGGAGAGAGAAAAAGTTGGCTTAAAGCTCAACATTCAGAAAACTAAGATCATGGCATCCGGTCCCATCACTTCATGGGAAATAGATGGGGAAACAGTAGAAACAGTGGCTGACTTTATTTTTCTGGGCTCCAAAATCACTGCAGATGGTGATTGCAGCCATGAAATTAAAAGGTGCTTACTCCTTGGAAGGAAAGTTATGACCAACCTAGGCAGCATATTAAAAATCCAAGATATTACTTTGCCTACAAAGGTCCATCTAGTCAAGGCTATGGTTTTTTCATTGGTCACGTATGGATGTGAGAGCTGGACTATAAAGACAGCTGAGCACTGAATAATTGATGGTTTTGAACTGTGGTGTTGGAAAAGACTCTTGAGAGTCCCTTGGATTGTAAGGAGATCCAACCAGTCCATCCTAAAGAGATCAGTTCTGGTGTTCATTGGAAGGACTGATGTTGAAGCTGAAGCTCCAATACTTTGACCACCTGATGTGAAGTGCTTACTCATTTGAAAAGACCCTGATGATGGGAAAGATGGAGAGCAGGAGGAGAAGGGGACAGCAGAGGATGAGATGGCTGCATGACATCACTGACTTAATGGACATGGGTTTGGGTGGACTCCGGGAGTTGGTGATGGACAGGGAGGCCTCGTGTGCTGCGGTTCCTGGGGTCGCAAAGAGTTGGACACGACTGAGCGACTGAACTGAACTGATCACACTCATGAGGACATCCCTCATGACATCATCACCTCCCAAAGACCCCACCTCTTAATACCATCACCTTAGGAGTTAGGCTTCAACATAGGAACTTTGAGCGGAGACAAATATTCCATGTATAACACTCTGGCTATGGCATGGAGAATGACTGGAAGGCAGGCAAGAATGGAAAGAGGAAGAGAAAGTACAGAGCTAATATAATGTTACAAGTAAAATACCTTTCCACTAAGAATATTGACAATGGAAATGGAGAAAAAGAGGATATAGAAAATTCATCCTGGTGATATATTAATAATACGTAAATTTTATATGTTTTGTTCAACACCTCTTAAAAGACCTACCTCCAACTACAGTCACATACTGATGATTAAGACTTTAACTTAAGACTCTTGGGGGTCACAATTCAGCCATAATAGTTTTATATATATCTATTGTAATTGATGAAATCATTTCAGGAAAGAATGTAAAGGAAAAAAAAGATTCTAGAACTGAACCCTGAAGAACCCCAATATTTAGACAAGAAACTGCCAGCAAAGGGACTGAGGTTACATATTCAGTGAGATAATCAGGAGAGTATTGTGTTAAAGAAGTCAAGAATGAATCATGTTTCAAGTAAAGACTGGTCAACCTGACAAATTATTTCAAAGATTGAGTAAAATGGGACTGAGATGTGTCCTGTGGGTTTGTGACAAGGAATGTGTTTGTGATTTTGACTCAACAATTTTAGTGGGGGTAGGGGCAAAAAGACGAGGTTCAATACTGCATCTGAGATTAAAACAGAGACAAGAAATGTGTCTTTATGTATTATTTTTATCATAAAAACATAATTTTTATAATAATGAAAATAATAAAGCAAAGAAACATGGGTTGATAATTGACTCAATAAGGCCTTGAGAAAGCAAATGAGGATGGGATTCAGAGAGCAAGTAGCGAAGTCAGCCTTTGATATGAGAAAGTCATCTTTTTCTGTTGTAGCAGAAGGAAAAAAGGGACATAGCTACAGATGGTAAGTATTTTTATAGGCCTGATAGTAGGAAAATGAGCTATGCCTCTGACGGTTTTACTTTTCCAGCAAAATCTGATACAATGTCATCATTCAAGAATGACAGTGGGAAAAGTACTATACATGAGAATGACCAAGAGAGTACCTGGAAGCTTGAAATATCTGCCTATAGATGGCATTTAGTCTCCTCACTGTTATTTCACAGCTTTGTGGGGTTACTCCTTACAGGCAGCATCCCTGGTTCCCTGCAGGGCACTGATACTTTGCAAATTGTTCTTTGGGGTTAAGTAGAGAGAAAAGCTTGATTGAGAGCCTTTAAAACAAGTAAGATAATAAAAGGGAAAAAATTTTAACTTTTATTACATTCAAAAACAGTAACTTCAAAAGCAATTAAATTGAAAACTACATTTATTGAGTTAACAACTCATGAGTTAAAAACAATTTAATTTTTAAAGACTTTCATTGAGTTAAAAAAAGAGTGAAACTACTTTATTAATTTAATTGTTTTGAAGTCAGTGTTTTGGAACTCAATAAACATGTTTTTATTAGTTTTATTTTCCTAAGCTCTCTTCCATACTCAGTCACATCCCCTTTACCAATAAAGCCAGCCCAGCTGTAAATAGGGCAGATTCTACGTATGAAAGTAACATTTTTCATGTTCTTCTCTGACACCTTTTTTTTTCCTATTCCCTCCTCCAAAGGTCTTATTGTTCAGTTTATTTTGACCTCTGTCCTAAGCCACCCGTGTGTGTGTGTGTGTGTACTGCTTGCTGTGCCAGTTATTAAATGTTATCAGTCAGGGTCCATTCAGATGACACATAGAAACCATACCAATACTTCCATTAAGAGAATTATGAAGAATTGTTAAGTAGTTAAACATGGTTAACTTCTAGAAGAGGTATAAGAGACTCTAGGGTTGAGGAAGACGGAGCAAGAAAGAACTGAGAAATTTAAAAGAAGCCTTCCCCAAGGCTAGATTCAGACATCTGACAGGAGGGATATGACTTCTCCAGAAATACACAGTATGCCAGTGCAGGAACACTTGCCAGAGGCCAAAAGCTACATCTCAGTCTCTGGGCAATCCATCACTGGATGGAGTAGAAACCAGCTGGAAAGCACGGGCCATAGCTGAACTGTGACGAGTGCCACTGTGGTGGCAAAGAACCATACCAGAAGAACTGGGCCACTGCTCAACAGTGAAGTCTACTAAAGTTAACACTATCAGCATGCTGACATTAATCCCAAAGGTAAAACTGCACGCAGAAAGGCTTCCTCCTTCTCTAGTCCAGCGGTGTTCCTCTAGCGCCCTCTATTGGTATAACCTAGCAACAAGTCAGCTGGCACAGGAAAAACATCTGCATAGTCCAATTCCATGTGCGAGTTGGACTATAAAGAAAGCTGAGCGCCGAAGGATTGATGCTTTTGAACTGTGGTGTTGGAGAAGACTCTTGAGAGTCCCTTGAACTGCAAGATCAAACCAATCCGTTCTAAAGGAAATCAGTCCTGAATATTCATTGGAAGGACTGATGCCAAAACTGAAACTCCAATACTTTGGCCACCTGATGAGAAGAACTGACGCATTTGAAAAGACCCTGATGCCAGGAAAGACTGAAGGCAGGAGGAGAATGGGATGACAGAGGATGAGATGGTTGGAGGGCATCACCGACTCAATGGACACGAGTTTGAGCAGGCTCCGGGAGTTGGTGAAGGACAGGGAAGACTGGCGTGCTGCTGTCCATGGGGTAGCAAAGAGTTGGACACGACTGAGCAACTGAACTGAACTGAGTCCAATTCCAGTAACACAAAGGAAGGCAAAGAAGTGTGGATTCAGATAAGAGAGAAAATAAATTTATAACTATCACATTAAGCAACTGTCTCTCCGTTCCAATCCACTCTTCTGTACTCCTGTCATTTGGGAGTTGGGGCTGGTGTCTCCCTCTGCCAGATGATATATAAAGACTCTTAGAAACGAAAGGACCATCTAGTCTCATTCCCCCCACCTTCATTTAAGTAAGGGGAAGACTGATATTTAGGTAAGGTGACATGTCCAATATCTCATGCTTGGTCATTAGGACAGCAGATTTTCTGATCTCCAGCACTGTGGTTTTCCCAATGATCCTTTCTACCTCCCCTAGTAAGTCAACATTTTTAAACCACCACCTTGTATGTTTATGCTCTCTTGTCAATATTAGTACTTTTTTCAGTCATCTACTTAGGATAGCAAATCTAACTTTTACAAACAAGTACAAAACGCACTTGCAAATCTTTTAGAGAAATTTCCAATAGCTGCAAAGAAAAGCGGTCATTGTGTTATATCTGAATAGGTTTTTAAACTTTGAAAGAGAAAAATAAACAAAGTTTATATTTTTTAAATAAAGTCTTGGCTAGGCAGATGAGGGTTGATAGCTTGGTTAAGTAATCTTAAATGGCTTCATGTAAAAGGAACTTTAAGAATGAGTTGCACAGCAGCTGGTACTGGTTACTCTGGTTGCACAAGTAAACTTGATCCTGAGTGGTGAATAGGAGGTGATGTTGGATATTTGCCACTGTGTTCTTCCTATAGCTATTTTAAAGTGTTTAAATAACCAGGAGAGAAAACAGAGGATAACATTCAGGGCTTCAGCAGGTCTGTCTGCAGAAAGAAACAGAATTTGCTGAGGACAGCTACTTCTAGTGCTCATTAGCAGAGAGGCAAAACTGATACACTGCCTTGATAAAACAGCCGGGATGAAAGCCTGCCTACAGGGGCTTTTGAATACCCAGAAGCAGCTGATATGAGCCAGACTGGAAGTAGGGAAGCAAGCCAAGGTGACAGACTTTCATCCAGAGGCTGCTTTGTCCCCATGAAGACCAGATCCTTGTGTCAGCTCGTCTGGAAAGGTCTTTGGTCCTGCACGACAACATAGCCAGCTGTCTAGTTGGGATGGGGAGGGTTCCCTTTGCAGGAAGAACTAAATAAATTCAGGTCGGGGAGCACCCTGGGAAGTCCTCCATCTCCTCTGGTTTTAGGCATTCTGTTTTCCCCAAGGCATCTGTGTGCAGGAGACCATAACAGAAGCGAAGGTTTTAGAATTTAGACAGATCTAGATGGGCTTCTTTGGTAGCTCAGTGGTAAAGAATCCACCTGCAATGCAGGTGACATGGGTCGGGAAGATCCCTAGAGAAGGAAATAGCAACCCACTCCAGTATTCTTGCCTGAAAAATCCCATGGGCAGGGGAGCCTGGTGGGCTACAGTCCCTGGGGTTGCAAGAGTCGGACATGACTTAGTGACTAAACCACCACTATCAGATTCAAATCTAGGCTCTACAAATGACTTAATCTCTTGGAGTTAAACTTCTTATGAATAAAATGCCTACTTATAGGTTTATAGGGAAATGAAATAAGATGTGGAAGTAAAGCACCTAGATCCATGCCTAGCGTACTGATGCTTTGTAAATTATAGTTGATGCTACTGTTACTATTACTACAACTACCATTACTATTGGACTATCACAACTACTCTGAAATTTAAAAAGTCCCTTTGTAAAAGGAGAACCATGACAAAGTGAGCTTATGGAGCTGGATCTCTAATATCTGGGAACAGACTGGACTGAGCACAAGCACACACACAAACCTCCACTGTACTCCCATCCCACACAGATCTCCATGGCCAGCTCCCACCCCCTTAAGTACGAAAGATAGAGAGGCTGTGCTATTAGTGAGATTAAAATATGCTTTTATAACAGAAAACAACAAAGATAACAAGATAAAAACTAAAAGAAATAAAAGTATTTAAAACCAATGCTCAAACATGAAATGCTAAGTGGAAATAATGGTTTTGAAGAGACTTTATAGGACCTACCACTATGAAGGGCCTTAGGAAGCATCCCTATGAACAAAGCTAGTGGAGGTGATGGAATTCCACCTGAGCTATTTCAAATCCTCAAAGGTGATGCTGTTAAAGTGCAGCACTCAAAATGCCAGCAAATTTGGAAAACTCAGCAGTAGAAACGTTTTCATTCCAATCCCAAAGAAGGGCAGTGACAAAGAATGTTCAAACTACCATACAATTATGCTCATTTCCCAGGCTAACAAGGTTATGCTCAAAATCCTTCAAGCTAGGCTTCAACAGTATGTGAACCGAGAAATTCCAGGTGTAAAAGCTGGATTCAGAAAAGGCAGAGGAACCAGAGATCAAATCGGCAACATCCGCTAGATCAAAGCAAAAGCAAGAGAATTCCAGAAAAACATCTAATTCTGCTTCATTAACTATGCTAAGGCCTTCGAGTGTGTAGATCACAACAAACTGTGGAAAATTCTTAAGGAGATGGGAATACCAAACCACCTTACCTACCTCCTGAGAAATCTGTAGGCAGATCAAGAAGCCACAGTTAAATCAGACATGGAACAATGTACTGGTTCAACACTGGGAAAAGAGTGCATCAAGGCTGTATATTGTTACCCTGCTTACTTAATTTATATGCAGAGTACATCATGTGAAATGCCAGGCTGGATGGATCAATCTGGAATCAAGATTGCCAGGAGAAATATCAATAACCTCAGCTAAGCAGATAACACCACAGTTATGGCAGAAAGTGAAGAACTAAAGAGCCTCTTGATGAAAGTGAAAGATGACAGTGAGAAAGCTGGCTTAAAATTCAACATTTAAAAAATGAAGATCATGGCATCCAGTCCTATCACTTCATGGCAAATAGATGGGGAAACAATTGAAACAGGGACAGACTTTATTTTCTTAGGCTCCAAAATCACTGCAGATGGTGACTGCAGGCATGAAATTAAAAGATGCTTGCTCCTTGGAAGAAAAGCTATGACAAACCTAGACAGCATATTAAAAAGCTGAGATATAACTTTGCCAACAAAAGGCTGTATAGTCAAAGCTATAGTTTTTCCAGTAGTCATGTGCGAATGTGAGAGTTGGACCATAAAGAAGGCTGAGTGCCAAAGAATTGATGCTTTTGAACTGTGGTGTTGGAGAAGACCCTTGAGAGTCCCTTGGACTGCAAGGAGATCAAACCAGTCAATCCTAAAGGAAATCAACCCTGAATATTCATTGGAAAGACTGATGCTGAAGGTGAAGCTCCAATACTTTGGCCACCTGATGCAAAGAACTGACTCATTGGAAAAGACCCTGATGCTGGGAAAGATTGAAGGCAGGAGGAGAAGGGGATGACAAATGATGATCATTGGATGGCATCACTGACTCAATGGACCTGAGTTTGAGCAAGCTCTGGGAGATGGTGATGGACAAGGAAGCTTGGCGTGCTGCAGTCCACGGGGGTCACAAAGAGTCGGACACGACTGAGCAATAACATAGTGCCTACCAAGAGATTAGAGGCCACACTTGAAGAGAAAAAAGTTTAAATATGCTATAAAACAAACACTATTACATGCAAATAAATCAAAACCTAGAAAGTTGGAGAACAAACAAGTAAAATTCATCATTAGCTAAAATGATATACTAACAATATCACCTAGTAAAACGAAATAGTTTAAAATAAAGAACTTGTGACAAAACTACATACTGTAAATATATATAAAAATAAGCTTAGGATCAAACATGCCTGGGCAAAGAGCTGCTTTTCATAGAGGACTGAGGCACTCTTAGAAAAGGCCATACTACAAGGGAAGAACAGAGGCAATATCTAGCCAAAAGGTGATGGTCCAGTCACTGAAGGAACGCTTCTGAATACAATGCACACTATGTCTCTTAGCTGTCAAAAACAGTGGCAATTCAAATTCCTCCTTTTTTTTTTTTTTTTTTTACAGAAATTCCTTAGATTAGGGGTTGAGCTTGGGCTTTGTGAGAGACAGACCTGGGTTCATATCCTGGTTCTACTCCATACAAGCTGCGTGAATTGGGACGTTATATAATGCCTTTGTGTATCCATTTTCTCATCTACAAAACAGGGATATGAGGAGTGTCTTCCTCAGAAGGTAGTCATAAAATTCAAATGAGATAATCCATTTAAAGAGCTTAGTTTAGACGGCCACTCATTAGCATGAGCTCAATAAGTGACACACATGTTCCTCTTGCTATTATTAGCTTAGGTAACAGAAATAACACAGGTGGGGTGCAGCCATTTAGAGCATGACACACAGTGAACTAAGCAGCTAATAAGACTCGCCAGTAATAATATGAGATATGGAGAGGCAAGAAATAGAAACCCAACAGAGGCACCTTTAGCATCAGAGGAAAGTGACAAATGCCATGTAGAAGTTGAAGGAAGTGATAAATAAATGTACATGAGACCTTCTTCCCCACGAGGATAAAACACTGTAGGATGAATTTGAGGAGTCTGAAGTTCCTACAGATTGGTTGAGAAAAGAGAAATATATTCTTTGTAATGTCTACTATGTTCATGTTTGTGCCCCCATCCTACTGTGAGCTGGGGTAACATATTCTGACTGCAAGAGCAGAATCCAAGGATTGACAGGGAAGGAGACCTTTTGGGAGAGACGCTGCAGGCCCTAGAAGGCACCCTGTATAAAGGCCCTCCTAATAATGAAGTTCTCTACAGGAAGTCCTCGAGAATTAAGCCCCATGCAGTTATGCCTGAGATGGAAAACTTCTAACCAAAAAGCCCTTCAATTGTTAGTGATATCTTTAAAATAACAGAGAAGATTTCCAATTATCAACCAAAAGATCACCAGTGAATTCCTTGTAAGGCTCCAAAGGCAAGCCTGGACACCAGTAGACAGTCATACCAAATTCACCCTAAAAAGAGATAAACCTAATGAAATGCATATATCAAAGAAAACTTTGTTACAAGGATCACTTCATGGTGGATTCATTATAACCTCAGTCAGGTACAAGGCACCACTCCAAAGGATGATCATTTTTAAAGTTATTAATTTAAATTACTTTCCTTTGAGGCTTTTTCCATTTCTCATTATTTTTTATTGAAATACATGTACACACATAAGTTATACAAATATTAAGTAGTCAATGACTCTTCATTAACCAAATGCACCCACAACCATCACATAGATGAAGGAATATAACATACTAGCCTCTGGTAGCTCCCTTCATGCCCTGTTGGTTACAACTCTTCCAAAGATCACTACCCTCCTGAATTTTTAACAGCATAGGTAAGTTTCTGCTGTGTTTTCTGTATAAATGTTATCAGACACTATATGCTTTCTCCTTGATGATTCCTTTTGCTCAAAATTATGCTTTGAAATTTCTCCACATTGCTCTGAAAATCTGTAGATTATTCCTTCTCAATGTTGTCTGGTATAGTCTGACTATGTGTTTATCCAGTCTACTCTTGATGGACATTTGGATTGTTTCCACTTTGGGGTTATTATAAATAGAATTGCTATGAACTTTCTTGCACATGTCATTTAGTGACCATATGTGTGCATTTTTGTTGATTATTTACTTAATAAAGAAATTTATAGGTCATAAATTTCCTTAGATTTTTTATGTTTCCAAGTTGATGATACTGAATAAATCTTCTATCTGAAAAAAAAATGATAGAAAATGCTTACTGAAGTGTGGACAAACATGATCTACCATTTAGAGAGTTTGCAACACCACTGCGGGTGAATTTACATTTTGAGCCAAAGCTACTTCAAGACTACAAGTTACCTGGAAGAAATAAGCCTCACAGGGCTTATTTTGAAAAGTCAAACTAATTCAGTCACTTCAAATGTCTCACAGATTACTTTTGCACGTCCAACTACATTATTGTGGTGTGTGCTTAGTCATGTATGACTCTTTGCGACCCTGTGGACAATTGAATGCTTGTCTCCTAAGCCTCCTTCACTGGTAGCCTCCTTCAGTGGTAGGCAGATTCTTTACCACTGAGCTACCTAGGAACCCCCAACTACATTATGGATAGCCACATATAATAAAGACTGACACACATATTGATGGACATCAACACTATGCTCTTGTACTAAAATTACAAAAAAAAAAACAAACCTGGATTTGATTTTTCATTTAATTTTTCCCAAGATTTGGATGGACCATATTCTTATCTTTTCTTCTTGTTTTTCTTTTAATAATATTCAATAAGCCTGTTAAGTATATGAAAGAAAACAAAAATCACTGGAGAAAATCATCTGTTTAAGTCTTTGTACTTAAACCTTTTTTTTTTTTCCTATAGCTCTTAAAATGTCCAATCTGCTTAAAAAAGACAAAGGTTCTCAAAGATGTGAAGCTGCTAGGGCTTGATGGGAATTAACAACATGTTTAGTCAGATAAACAGTGCATCTGGAAAGTAAAATCTCCTGATGTTCAAAATGTGATTAGCATTTGTGACCCAAGATGTGATCCATCTTGGAGAATGTTGTATATGCACTTGAGAAAAGAGTGTATTCTGCTTTTGGATGGAATGACCTGCAGAAATCAATTAGTTACACCTGGTCTAATGTATCATTTAAAGCTTATGCTTCCTTAGTTTTATGTCTGGATGACCTGTCCATTGGTATAATTGAAGTGTTAAAGTCCCCTGCTATTATTGTGTTACTGTTGATTTCCCCTTTTACGGCTGTTAGCATTTTCTTTATGTATTGAGTTGCTCCTATGTTGGGTGCATAAATATTTACAACTGTTATATTTTCTTCTTGGATTGATCCCTTGATCACTGTGTAGTGGGCTTCCCTGGTGGCTTAGATGGTAAAGTATTTGCCTGCAATGTGGTAGACCTGGGTTTGATCCCTGAGTTGGGAGGATCCCCTGGAGAAGGGAATGGCTACCCACTCCAGTATTCTTGCCTAAAGAATTCCATGGAGAAGCCTGACAGGCTACAGTTCATAGTGTTGCAAAGAGTCGGACACAACTGAGCAACTTTGACTTTTCACTGTGTAGTATCCTCCCTTGTCTTGTCTAATACTCCTTAAAGTCTATTTTTTTCTGATATGAGTATTTCTACTTCAGGGAATATCTTTTTCCATCCCTTCACTTTCAGTCTGTATGTGTTCCTAGGTTTGAAGTGGGCTCTTGTAGGGCTATATGTATATATATGTATATGTGTGTGTGTGTGTGTGTGTATACACACACACACACACACACATGGTCTTATATATATGGGTATTATTTCTGTATCCAGCCAGCCATTCTGTATCTTTTGGTTGAAGCATTTAATCCATTTACATTTAAGATAATTATTGATATGTATATGTTCCTATTGTTGCTGCTGCTGCTAAGTCGCATCAGTCGTGTCCAACTCTGTGCGACCCCATAGACTGCAGCCTGCAGTCTGCAGACTGCAGTACTGGAGTGGGTTGCCATTTCCTTCCTATTACCATTTTCTTAATTGTTTTATGTTTGTTTTTTAGGCTTTTTTCTTCTCTTGTGTTTCCCACATAAAGAAGTTCCTTTAGCATTTGTTGTAAACCTGGTTTGGTGGTGCTGAATTATCTTAGTTTTTGCTTGTCTGTAAAGCTTTTAGCCAGAGAAGGCGATGGCACTCCACTCTAGTACTCTTGCCTGGAAAATCCCATGGATGGAGAAGCCTGGTAGGCTGCAGTCCATGGGGTCGCTGGGAGTCAGACACGACTGAGCAACTTCACTTTCACTTTCAGGCATTGGAGAAGGAAATGGCAACCCGCTCCAGTGTTCTTGCCTGGAGAATCCCAGGGACGGGGGAGCCTGGTGGGCTGCCGTCTATGGGGTCGCACAGAGTCGGACACAACTGAAGCGACTTAGCAGCAGCAGCAGCAAAGCTGTTAGCTTCTCCATCAAATTTGAATGAGAACCTTGCTGGATAGAGTAATCCTGGTTGTAGGTTTTTCCCTTTCATCACTTTAAATATATCTTGCCACTTTTTTCTGTC
This sequence comes from Bos mutus, assembly GCF_027580195.1. Taxonomy (NCBI): domain Eukaryota; kingdom Metazoa; phylum Chordata; class Mammalia; order Artiodactyla; family Bovidae; genus Bos; species Bos mutus. Next base: position 11,704,915 of record NC_091646.1, on the reverse strand, counting down.
CCGCAGAGTTTCTGCTGAAAAATAGGCTGATAAACTTATGGGGATTCCTCTGTATGTTATTTGTTGCTTTTCCTTTGCAGCTTTTAATATTTTCCCTCTGTATTTAATTTTTGTTAGCAGCACCACTCAATAAACAACTATGGCTTGAGGAGAAGGAGCAGTTGGAGCAGCCCAGCTGCCTTTGTGCTGACCACATACCAAGTTATCCAATAAAGGATTCATCTATACAGAGTGGATTTTGCACAAATTTTGCAAATTTTACCCCTGTAAACCCAGTATTCTGATGAGAAACAATCCCTTTTATTCTTCCCAGGATATGTGCAATGGCAGGAAACTGCTTGGCATGTAGTACAGAGTCAATAAATATGCATTTGTTGTTAATTGAGATCCAGGAGTATTCAGAGTCTCTACAGGGTTCAACTAGAACAGCCAGCTGTATTAATACAAATCATCCTTCAGAGGCTCTTTTACAAACTGTCTCTAAAGTGCTGAATAATGGGTGTAACAGACAACTTTGGTTTGCTGCCCAGCATCCATCTCCTCTCCTTCATGGTAACAGGATCCTGAACTTGCTCTACCAGGTGATTTTGTACAGGATTAACCTTAGTCCCAACTTCCGGAGGTGAATTCTGAATGGCTTAAATACATTAGTATTTTCCAAGTACCTGAACACAATATCACTGGGAATGGTAAGACACATTCATTCTCTCCTGTATAAGGAAACATATTCCTAGGGGATTGCTCACAACCTCCTGTGACATCAGGAGTAACTGGCCTTACTGCTGCTGCTGCTAAGTCACTTTAGTCGTGTCCAACTCTGTGCGACCCCAGAGACAGCAGCCCACCAGGCTCCCCTGTCCCTGGGATTCTCCAGGCAAGAACACTGGAGTGGGTTGTCATTTCCTTCTCCAATGCATGAAAGTGAAAGGTGAAAGTGAAGTCGCTCAGTCATGTCCGACTCCCAGCAACCCCATGGACTGCAGCCTACCACGCTCCTCCGTCCATGGGATTTTCCAGGCAAGAGTACTGGAGTGGGGTGCCATTGCCTTCTCCAGTAACTGGCCTTAGCATGATATTAACACCATGGAAAACTAAAATAAACTAGGGGCTGGTTTGGTCACTGATCCTGTTTGGTCATTGAATTACACTATCCAAAGCTCATAGTTTCTCTGAATTTTCCAGTTATATGACTCTACAAATTCCTCTCATTATATAACCAATTTTGAGTTCGGTTGTATGTTATTCACTTCCAAAAATATCCCTGTTTATACTGTGGTACTTGTGAAATGAAACTGAAACTGGTACTTAGTCTAAGATTTACTTTCAGAGTGATACAACCAGAGTGTCTTCTTGAAAAGAGAGAAAATAAATAAAATGACAAAGGTTCTGCATAAACACTTGTAAATCCATAGAATAGACTCTGAAACCTTATTATACCTTCAGAAGGAACTGAAGTCCTTTTCCACCCTCTGGTGAATTATTTCTTAAACTATCGGTTGGTGATAGATCTTCACTCCTTTACAGAGTGCAATTCTGGGAACCTGAGACAGATTCCATTGCTTATAATGCACTGACCTGAGTATACTCCATTCATTTCCTTAAAAGACTCCTCTACAAATGTTAAAATACTGTGAAAGTATAAATGAGAGTTAATATTAAAGTTAAGATCTATCAAGGGGAATTACTGGACATCCAAGGCTGTTCCAAGAGGCCTGAATGACCCTGGGCTATTTGGATCTAGTTGAAGGAAGAGGTGGGAATTACTGCCAAGTATCCTGGATACCTGATTGAAAGTACACAATTCCAGAGCAGAACCTCTTAGGAAGCACAATCAGAGTTTCCTACATAATATGAGTAAGTCAGGTCCCTACATTTTCATAACAAGAAAATTCTGACATTTGGCATTTGGTTACAAAAGCATATGGCCCCACTTCCAGTGATTTATATAGAATATCTAAGCTCCAGGAACCCAGTCTTAATTTGACTGCTAGCAAGTTATTGCCAAAATCCCAGCTAAATGGTCCTGGCACAAGAATTGATGGGCAGATTGATAGAATTTCATAGACATAAGCAAAACAAAATCAAGTCTAAATAAAAATGGAGCAAGTGATAAAGAAAATAGCATATACCAATGAGAAAACAACTATTCAACTAGTTTTTAAATAATTATTTACACAGCAAATGATGCATGAGAGCTCTTTAACCTATATATGAAATATATAAATTCTAGATAAGTCAAAAATTTAAATGTAAAACAATAAAACTTAAAAGTGAATATACAGGTGACTAATCTTTCAGTAGACAACTTCCTAAACATAAAAGTAATAAAATAATTTGCAAGGCAAAGGAAAAATTGGATTACCTAAAAGTTTAATATTTTAGTATGCCAAAAAAATTTTAAGGAGAATAACTAATTTATAAAAAACTTTCAAAAAACAGGTGATGTGTTAATGTACTTCATAAAGAAATTGCTCTTAATAAATTTAAAAAAATCCATCCTCTAACAGAATAACAGGCACAAAATAGAATGAAATTCATGTAATAAAAATAAATAACCCTAAAACAGACCTATTTGAATGGTTACAAGAAAAAACAATGAGAACACCAACTACTGATGAAGATGCAGAGATACTGGATTATTCATACACTGGTGCTGGGAATGTAAAATGTTACAGTCACTCTGGAAACTCTTTCTCACAAAACTAAATGTGAGTTAACCTTACAACTTAGCAATTGTGCTTTTGGGCCTATACCCCAGAGAAATCAAAATTCATGTCCACATAAAATTGTGTACAAGAATGTTATAGCAGCTGTATTTGTAACAGTCAAAACCTGGAACCAAAACATTCCTCAATAGATGACTAGTTAAACAAACTGTGTTATATCCGTACCATGGAATGTATGCTAAGTCGCTTCAGTCATGTTTGATTCTTTGTGACACTATGGACTGTAGCCTACCAGGCTCCTCTGTCCATGAGGTTCTCCAGGCAAGAATAATTGGAGTGGGTTGCCATGCCCTCCTCCAGGGGATCTTCCTGACCCATGGATCAAACCTGCGTGTCTTATATCTGCTGCACTGGCAGGTGGGTTCTTTACCACTAGTCCCACCTGAGAAGCCCCACCATGGAATACCACTCAGCAATAAAATGAAACGAACTATTTATATGTGCAAAAACTTACATGGATCTTAGAGGGATTATGCAGACTGAAAAAGACCCATCTTAAAAAGCTACAACTTATATGATTCAGTTTATATAACATTCTAAAATTGACAAAAGTTTAGAAATGGAGATGAAATCCATGGCTGCTAGTGGCTTGAAATGGGAATAGGTAGATAGGTGTGGCTATAAATGGTTATAAATTGATGTGTCCATCAACTCAGGTTGAGTAGTTGGCTGTTGGAGATGTTTGGATTTGGACTTAGGAGAGAGAAGGTCTTCATAAGCTTTGAATTTGAGCCAGAAGCTCAAACTCACTCTTACCAGAAAAATCTCTGAAATGGTACCTACTTGTCATTGCTCCCTCCATACATGGCACTCTTGGATACTGCATGGAGAAGACGACTGGCAGGGCAGGATTTGAGTATTTTGCATCCTATCTGAATCCTATGAAACGCAATCCCAAATTCTCCATTTCACCTCTACTATAGCTTAAAAACATCATCAGATACACTCAAAGATTTATGCATAGAATGTTTACTTCAATATTAATCATGAGAATCAAAAATTAGAGAAACTAAATGCTATGAAAAAGGGAATAATTTAAACTTATTCATTAAATTTAAATAATTGAAATTTAAATTTAATTGAGCCATTACCAAGAGTAATTCTGAAGGACAATTAGTGAAACAGTAAAATTGAAAAAAATTATATAAAATTTTAAAATCAGTATAAAGTATTTTTATTCGTAGGTTGAAATTGTGAAAGTAAATCTACATGCAACCTATAATATCTAATCAGATCAGATCAGATCAGTCGCTCAGTCATGTCCGACTCTTTGCGACCCCATGAATCACAGCATGCCAGGCCTCCCTGTCCATCACCAACTCCCGGAGTTCACTCAGATTCACGTCCATTGAGTCAGTGATGCCATCCAGCCATCTCATCCTCTGTCGTCCGCTTCTCCTCTTGCCCCCAATCCCTCCCAGCATCAGAGTCTTTTCCAATGAGTCAAATCTTCGCATGAGGTGGCCAAAGTACTGGAGTTTCAGCTTCAGCATCATTCCTTCCAAAGAAATCCCAGGGCTGATCTCCTTCAGAATAGACTGGTTGGATCTCCTTGCAGTCCAAGGGACTCTCAAGAGTCTTCTCCAACACCACAGTTCAAAAGCATCAATTCATTATACTTTATTTATTTTCTAAAATAATTGACATTTTCCTTAAAAATAGATGTTATAGGTTTTAATAATCAGTTTTTAAATTATATCTACTTACAACTAGTATATTACTGTGATCTAGACATAGGTGTTATATTTTTAATCATGGAAATTCGTTTTTTTAGAGTTACAGTTGTTAATTTTAACTAGTTATGGAAATAAAATTATTGCTTCTGTAGAAACTGTGACTCGATAGTTGGCTAGAAATCTTCCCAATTTCCCTTTCCTCCTCTGAAGTTAAAAAAAAAAAATCTACAAAGCTATATCAAAGACTGTGTGCTAAGTCTCTTCAGTCGTGTCAGACTCTATGAGATCCTATGGACTGTAGCCTGCTAGGCTCTTCTGTCCATGGGATTCTCTAGGCAATCATAGTGGAGTGGGTTGCCATTTCCTTCTCCAGGTGATCTTCCTGACCCGGGGATCAAATCCGGGTCTCCTACACTGCAGGCAGATTCTTTACCATCTGAGCCACTAAGGATTGTATCTGATCAGTTTCTATACCCTCAAGAAAAGTATACAAAAGAAAGTTCCTTTTAACCCTAATGTTCTGTGACTTTCATAGACTTTTACACAGCAGAATGCAGGAGAAAGAAGAAAAATAATAGCATGAACAGGAAGTCTAATCTACTTTCCATTGGTTACTGCCAGATAACTGTTTTTCCATCGACCTATTAAGCCTTTCCAATACTATTCCCAGGGAAAATGCAAGAAACAAAAGTGGACAGAGAGGTGAACCTCGTGTGGTGGTTCTGAACATCACAATGGATGGAGCTCCTGCCATATATTACACTTTTTTGTATCTAGCTTGCATCAGTGAAGGTTTAGATATCAAATTCATTTTTATTTTCCAGATGGACTTAGTTCACTTCAGTCGCTCAGTCGTGTCCGATACTTTGTGACCCCATGGACTGCAGCACGTCACACTTACCTGTCTATCACCAACTCCCAGAGCCTACTCAAACTCACATCCATTGTGTTGATGATGCCATCCAACCATCTCATCCTCTGTCATCCCCTTCTCCTCCTGCCTTCAATCTTTCCCAGCATCAGGGTTTTTTCCAAGGAGTCGGTTCTTCCCATCAGGTGGCCAGTGTATTGGAGTTTCAGCTTCAACATCAGTCCCTCCAATGAATATTCAGGACTGATTTCCTTTAGGATTGACTGGTTTGATCTCCTTGCAGTCCAAAGGATTCTCAAGAGTCTTCTCCAACACCACAGTTCAAAAGCATCAATTCTTTGGTGCTTAGATTTCTTCACGGTCCAACTCTCACATCCCTACATGACTACTGGAAAAACCATAGCTTTGACTAGATGGACCTTTGTTGGTAATGTCTCTGCTTTTTAATATGCTGTCTAGGTGGTCATAGCTTTTCTTCCAAGGAGCAAGCGTCTTTTAATTTCATGGCTGCAGTCACCATCTGCAGTGATTTTGGAGCCCCTCAAAATAAAGTCTCTCACTGTTTCCATTGTTTCCCCATCTATTTGCCATGAAGTGATGGGACCAGATGCCATGATCTTAGTTTTCTGAATGTTGAGTTTTAAGCCAACTTTTCCACTCTCCTTTTTCACTTTCATCAAAAGGCTCCTTAGTTCTTCTTCACTTTCTGCCATAAGGGTGGTGTCATCTGCGTATCTGAGATTGATATTTCTCCCAGCAATCTTGATTCCAGCTTGTGCTTCGTCCAGCCCAGCATTTTGTATTATGTACTCTACATATAAGTTAAATAAGCAGGGTGACAATATACAGCATTGATGTACTCCTTTCCCAATTTTGAACCAGTCTGTTGTTCCATGCCCAGTTCTCATTGTTGCTTCTTGACCTGCATACAGATTTCTCAAGATGCATGTCAGGTGGTCTGGTATTCCCATCTCGAAGAATTTTCCACAGTTTGTTGTGATCCACACAGTCAAAGGCTTTGGCATAGTCAATAAAGCAGAAGTAGATGTTTTTCTGGAACTCTGTTGCTTTTTTGATAATCCAGCGGATGTTGGCAATTTGATCTCTGGTTCCTCTGTCTTTTCTAAATCCAGCTTGAACATCTTGACGTTCACCGTTCACGTACTGTTGCTTAATGCTTAAGAAGGACTTAAGCATTAACCTTTTTACTATCAAATTATGTTTTCAGGAAGCTTTGTTACACACCCTTATATTCTTAAACTAATAGCAAATCTAACTCAGCTTTTTCAAATAACATTTTAAAATCACTGGTTTCAATACTGTGAACATCAACTCTGTCATATGAGACACACAGAGGTTAGCAAGTGGTATACGATTTTTCAGTCTTATCCCAAATGGCATCTGAATTATGTATGTTTAGAGGTGCCTGTATCTCGCCAATGTTTGTAACCATATTTTAGGGACTTATTTGTGCTTTCTCTACTTATATCCTGACTTACACTGAGATAGTGTTAAGATTTCATGTCTGTGAAGGCATCTTTCTCCTCTGCAGCCCATGCCTAGGGCAACAATATAAATTATTACCCAGACCAGGATACTTTTATAAGTGAAAAAGGATGCTATTAATAATTATGTACTAACAATATGAATAAACCAAGACTACCTTCAGCATGGAGCTTCCCAGGTGGCCCAGTGATAAAAGAATCAGCCTACCAGCACAGGAGATATGGAAGATGAGCTCGATTCCTGGGTTCAGAAGATCCCCTGGAGAAGGGCATGTCAACCCTCTCCAGTATTCTTGCCTGGAAAATTTCATGGACAGAGTAGCCAGGCAGGCTATAGTCCATGGGGTTGCAAAGAGTCGTATATGACTGAGCATGCACACGTGTACCGTCGGCACACTAGATGCATGGTTACCTGCCCATGAGAGTAGCCATTATTAAGAAGCTCAAAGTCATAAGGTTTGATAGATATCCTTTGGGGAAAAAAAAAAAAAAAACATAGTTTCAGTGCTCATTTATCTTCCTGGATTCCCAATTTCATTTCATTTCTCTCTTTTAAGGATTTTGCTTAATTTTCTTGTGAGTTTAGTGACGCAACTTAAAATATGCTTTTAAAAATACTTTATCTACTATTTTTAGTTGTTTTGCCACAGGAGGATAGTTCAGAGTATCTAGTCTCCCACTTGGCTATAAATAGGAATCCTGAATGCCATTTTTTAGTGTGTATAAATACAAGCATCCACATACAGAGAAATGCAATTTGGAAAAGAAAAATATCTGGAAAGAAACATAAAATGTTAAAGAACTACAATTTATAGGAAGCAGGAATATGGGGAACATGTTTTTCTTAAAAATGTCTCTATTTGCAAATGTTCTACATAAAGGTAAAAGTTGTGTTACTTTTGTAAAAATGAAAAAAAATGAGATAATTGACATTTGAGGCTACCAATCTAATGTAATATTAGTTGAGATTCAGCAAACTATTCTTACATGAAATTATACAATCAAAAAGTTCTGTATCTCGACCACCATATTTTACTTCCCTTTAGAAACACTTTCATCTTGTTATTTATAACTGCTTTTCCCTCATTTTTATTGTTGTCAAATAACAATTTGTCCTTGTTATTATGTTGCTATCAAAGGCCAATATATAAGAAACGATCACTTGAATAACATCTCAGAATGTTCTGTAAGACTACAATGGAAGAAACTACCCATTGTACTGTTCACTGTTCTTTACATATAAGCATTCATGTGACAAATTTCTCTAAGAGAAACCAGACAAAGTTTACCATCTGCAGCTTGGCATGGTTACTTTTCATCAGTAATGGCTATGAAATACCCTTCTTTTTGCCTAAGTGTCACTATCCTCAGTTGCAAAGTAGAGATAAGAGTCTGCTTAAGAGGGTTGTTGTGGAAATTGCATGGTATAATTTATACAAGATACCTATTATGACACCCAGTACAATGCTAACAAAATGTCATTGTTCTTTTACATCCTCACCTCTTTTCTGCATTAAGAACCACATGCAGCCCTCAATTATATTAAATCAGGTTTTTTTTTGGTTCTCCCACCTTTTCCCTTGTACCTGAGTACTTTCCTGTAAAACAAAATTACTTTGGAAAGTGGGTAAATATAAACAATCTATTGAAATTAATAAATTTATTGTAAAAGGGCTATGCATCACTTATGCTACCACTAGAGGGCTGATTTTTAAAAAATACCATGGATTCATTTAATATGTTTTATTGGCTGAGCAAATTTTACTTAACACCTACTATGTGCTTGGACTGCAAGGAGATCCAACCAGTCCATTCTAAAGGAGATCAGTCCTGGGTGTTCATTGGAAGGACTGATGCTAAAGCTGAAACTCCAATATTTTGGCCACCTCATGCGAAGAGTTGACTCATTGGAAAAGACTCTGATGCTGGCAGGGATTGGGGGCAGGAGGAGAAGGGGATGACAGAGGGTGAGATGGCTGGATGGCATCACCAACTCGATGGACGTGAGTTTGAGTAAACTCCGGGAGTTGGTGATGGACAGGGAGGCCTGGCGTGCTACGATTCATGGGGTTGCAAAGAGTCGGACACGACTGAGCGACTGAACTGAACTGATGTGCCAGATGCTTCTAGACACTGGGAATACACAATCGATTAAAGTAGACTAAGTAGCTGTCTTCATGTTGATAATTTTCGTCTGTGTTTGTGGAAGAGGTACGATGGTATGGAAATAGACAATAACAAAATGATTATAGATTATAATACACAGTTGGATTTAAATATGCAGAATAATGTGATTTAGAATGACTGGATGGATGTTTAAGCAGAGCATCAGGGTTATGGAGATGAAATTTGAGCTACTTATAAGCTAACATTTTTTCTTACTAGTGTCAGGCATATTTCTAAGCACTTCACAAATGTTAACTTATATAATGTCATAGCATCCCTACAAAGAAAGTATTATCATTATTTTCATTTTACAGATGAAGAAACTGAAGTACCAAGAAAGTTAAGTAACTTGACAAGATGAGGAAGTACAGACAAGATTCAAATGTAAGTATTTTCATTCCCAAGCCTATGTGCTCTACCACTACACTGTATGCAAAGAATAGGGGCAGGGTATAACAAGGAAGAGTAAATTCAAAGGCCCTTAAGTAGCCATAATTAAAATGATCCAGCAGAACTGGTAACACTGATGTACCAGATAAGATATAACAGCAAGAGTGACATCCTTAAGTAGTGAGAATTATTGCTGAGAGAAAAGGCAGCTGTGCACTGGTGTTCATGAGTTCTACTACCAAGAACAGTAATCGGGAACTAGCAAATCAATGACTACATAAAAGAAACATGTATATTATCATATGTGAAATAGATCACCAGTCCAGGTTCAATGCATGAGGCAGGGTGTTCACAGCTGGTGCACTGGCATGACCCTGAGCGATGGGATGGGGAGGGAAGAGGGAGGGAGGGTCAGGATGGGGAACACATGTACACCCATAGCTGATTCATGTGAATGTATGGCAAAAAAACACCACAATATTGTAAAGTAATTAGCCTCCAATTAAAATTTTAAAAAAATAAAATAAATGTAGAGATGTCAGGGTAGGTACACAAGTCTGAGCTGGAGGATATTTAGGAGTCAGAAAGTGGGTGGTACATGAAAACAGAGCAAAATTATTTTTCTCCCCATTTCTTCCTTTCTCCCTCCCTCCCTCCTCATGCTCTCTTGTTCTTTCTCTTTTTCCAACCCTTCCCGTCTTTCTTCTCTCCCTCCCCATTCAAAATAGATTAAGAAGATAAATAAAAGCAGAGAAAAATATGATATGATTTCCTTACAAGCACAACCATAATGGGTAATAAACATAACTGGATCTATAGAATTTAATCTGACTTATTTGTCAAGATATACAAATAATTTTATTTCATTACCATTACACCAGTAATATACCATTACTGTGGTCTTTACTAGAGAAAAAAAAAATTGAACAAGTTACCAACCTAACTTATTTGGCATTTATATGACACTATTTATAAAATAGGAAAGAAATCATATGCTGTTCTGTGACTAAAATAAAACTAAATTAGAACTTAATAACAGAAAGAAATCAAGAAAATAAGTATATATTAATAAATTAAACAATGTACCACTAAATAACTCATAACCCAAATAAGAAATCACACAGTAAATCAGAAATTATTTTGAACTAAAGGAAGATGAAAACAAAATAAAGTAAAATTTGTAGCAGGCAGGTAAAGCAGTATTTATATAAAAATGTAAAGCAGTAAGTCCTTCATTAACAAAGAAGAAAGTTTTAAAATTAATGATTTAATCTTCCACACCAGGAAGTTTGAAAAAGATCACATTGGACAGAAAGTAAACAGAAAGAGAAATGAGAGTATGGAAAATCTGAATGGCAAAGTCATGTAAGTGGCTTAACTGACATCTATAGAACAGCCAGCCCAACAATGGCAAAAGTCATACTCTTCAAGTACATAGGATACACTCATAAATATAAATCATATACTGGGCCATAAAACAAACCTCAACAGACTTAAATGGATTCAAGACACACACGTCATAGTCTCTGACCACAAAGGAATAAAATTAAAAGTCAATAACAAAGATTTCTAGAAAATTAAATTTTTAGAGATAATTAAAACCTAAATAATCTCTGGAACAAAGAAGTCACAGGAAAAATGAATTACTTTAAAGTGGATGAAAATTAAAATACTGTCCATCAAAATGTTTGGGATTTTGGTAAAGCAACATTTGGGGAAATTCTTAATTCTAAATGCTTATATTAAAAATAAAGAAAGGTTGCAAACCAATGACCTGAATATTCACATTAAGAAATACTAAGACACCTTAATGTTGTATGTCAGTTTATCTTAATAAAACGGGTGGGGAAGGGAAACTAGAATGAAAACAAAGAGTAAATTAAACCCAAAGTAAGCAGGAAAAAAGGAAATAGTCATTATTATGGAAATAAATATGAGAGAAAATAGAAAATACAATAGAAAAAAGAAGAAACCAAAGGCTAAATCTTCGAGAAAAGGCAATAAAATCAATAAATTCTCTAGTGAGACTGACCAGGAAAAAACAAGGAAGATACAATTAATCACCTTACATCAGGAGTGAGAAAGGTGACATAAGTATAGATTCCACAAATATTAAAAATATAAGCATGGAGTGTTATAAATAACTTTATGATAAGAAATTTCACAAACTAGTTGAAATTATCAAATTCCTTGAAAACTACAGGTGAATAAAAATCACTTAAGAAACAGATATCTATATCTACTGAATATATTGAATCATAGTTGACCCTTGAACAATGAGGGAGCTGGGGCACCAACCCTCTGTGCAGCTGAAAATCCACATGGAACTTAACAGTTACTTCCCTGTATCTGTGGTTCCACATTCATGGATTCAACCAACCATAGAAATGTAGTACTGTAGCACACACATAAAACAATCCCCATATAAATGGACCTGCACAATTCAATCCTATGTTGTTCAAGGATCAACTGTAGTAGTAAAAATCCTTCTCACAATGACCCAGATAACTATACTGATGAATATTAACATTTAAGGAATAAACCATAGCAGTTTTACATAAAGTTCTACATGAACTCAGAAAATTGAGTAGTTCCAAACTCTTTACCTAAGGCCTGCAGTACCTTGGTACCAAAACCAGACAAAGATAACTTAAAAATACAAATGAATACACTTCATGGACCTATGTACAAAAAAAAAAAAAAAAAAAGTTTTAACAAATCCAAAATAGGAAAGGATTAAATGTCATAAACAAGAGGAGTTTATCTTAGAAATGCAAAGTTGCTTTAGCATTTGAAAGTTAATGTAATTCACATATTAACAAACCCAAGAAGAAAACCCACAAGATCATCTTGATATACAACACACATTTGAAAAAAATCCAACATCCTTTCCAGTTAAAAATCTCTCATTAAATTAGAAATAGAAAGAGACTGCTGCTAAGTCACTTCAGTCGTGTCCAACTCTGTGCGACCCCATAGACGGCAGCCCACCAGGCTTCCCCATCCCTGGGATTCTCCAGGCAAGAACATTGGAGTGGGTTGCCATTTCCTTCTCCAATGCATGAAAGTGAAAAGTGAAAGTGAAGTTGCTCAGTCGTGTCCAGCTGTAGCAACCCCATGGACTGTAGCCTACCATGCTCTTCCATCCATGGGATTTTCTAGGCAAAAGTACTGGAGTGGGGTGCCATTGCCTTCTCCGAGAAAGAGACTACCTAACCTGATAAAGGGCATCTGTGAAAAAACCACAACTAATATATTACTTTGAGGTGACACACTGAACAGCTTGCTCCTAATATCCAGGATGTGCCAAGGATTTCTGTTCTCACCATTAGCGTTCATCACTGAACTGGTGTACTAGATAGCACAATGACACAAGAAAAAAAAATTTTAATTAAATAATCAATTGAAATATTAAACAGTTGAAAAACTAATTTAAAATGACTATTATATAATCAAAAATATGAAATTTAAAGATAAATCTAATGAAAACTGTACAAGAAGACCTAAACACTGAAACCTATAAAATTTGCTCAGAGAAACTACAGATCTAAGTAAATGGAGAGATATGAATCAGAAGACTCGGTATTATTGAGCTGTCAGTTAGTCTCAAATTTATCTATAAGGTTAACGTAATCTCAGTCAAAATGATACCAGGCTTTTTTTCAGTAGAAATTAATAAATTAATTCTAATAGCTACATGAAAATGCAAAATACCTTTAATTACTTCAAAATAACTTTGAAAAAGGACAAAGTTGGAGAACTTGATTTCAAGGCTTATTTTAAAGCTACAGTAATGAACACATTGTGTTAATGGTGTAAAGATATACTAATATCAATATATCAGAAGACAGAATTCAGAAATGGATAATACATTTACGGCCAACTGACTTTTAACAGAGGTGCAAAAACAGTTCAGTAGAAGAAACTTTATTTTTAGAAAATGGTGCTGAAACAAGTGAATATCCATAAGCACCAAAGAAAGCATTTAAATCCATATTTCACATCATATATAAAGATTAACTCAAAATAGATCACATACCTATAGTCAAAATTATAAAACTACAAAACTTCTAGAAGAAAAGATGAAACCCAGGGTTAGGCAAATATTTCTTAAATACATCAGAAGCACAACTCAAAAGAAAAAAAATCACCAACTGAATGTCTTCAATACTAAAACTTGTGTTCTTTGAATGATACTCTTGAAAGACTTCAGATAAACAAGTTGAAAGAAAAATATCTGTAAAACACACATTTAATAAAGAACTTGTTTTCAAAATACATAAAGAACTCCCAAAACTTTGCAATAAGAAGGCAAGCCACTTAAAAAAAAAAAAAAAAGGACAAAAGATTTGAAAAGGCGTGTTGGAAAAAAAGGCATAAAAGGATAAGAAATAAAAGATGTTCAACATCATTAGTCTAAGGAATGCAAGTTAAAAACATAGTGAAATAATGATACACACATTTATAAGAGCTAAAATTTAAAAGACTGACCATGGGACTTCCCTGGCAGTCCAGTGGTTAAGACTCTACACTTGCATTGCACGGGACATGGGTTCCATTCCTTGTCAGAGAACTAAGATCTCACATGCCTTGTGACATGGCCAAAAAGGAAAAAAAAAAAAAGACTGCCGATTTTAGCAAGGATATGGAGGAACTGAAATTCTAATACTCAGCTGATAGGTATACTAAAAGGTACAAACACTTTGGAAAAGAGTGTAACAGTTTCTTAAAAGCTTAAACATCCATCTACCATATGATCTAGGCAACCCACTACTGGGTATTTACCAAACAGCAACATCCATTCAAGAACCTGTACAAAAATGTTCATGGCAGCTGTTTGTAAGGATCAAAAAAATACAATATTGTAAAGTAATTAGCCTCCAATTAAAACAAATAAATTAAAAAAAAATGAAACCAAGCCAAATGTCCATCAAGTAATTGGTAACCACACTGCACTATATCCATATAATAAAATACTGCTCAGAATTTAAGAGGAATTTACTATCTGATATGGGAATTAATACAGGCTTCCCTGGTGGCTCAGATGGTAAAGAATGTGCCTGAAGTGCAGAAGACAGGGCTCGATCCCTGGGTGGGGAAGATTCCCTGGAGAAGAAAATGGCAACCCACTCCAGCATTCTTGCTTGGAGAATCCCATGGACAGAGGAGCCTGGCAGGCTCTCTATGTCTATGGGGTTGCAAAGAGTTAGATATGACCGAATGACTAATACTTTCACTGTTTTAAAAAATATATTAATTTATTTTAATTGGAGGCTAATTACTTTACAATATTGTGGTGGTTTTTGCCGTACATCGACATTAATCAGCCATGGGTGCACATGTGTCCCCCATCCTGAAGCCCCCTCCCACCTCCCTCCTCACCCCATCCCCCCGGGTTGTTCCTGAGCACCAGTTTTAAGTGTCCTGCTTTATGCATCGAACTTGAACTGGTCATCTACTTTACATGTGGTAATATACATTTGTCAGTGCTATCTTCTCAAATCATTCCACCCTTGCCTCATGGGAATTAACACCAGTGAATCTGAAATTACTCTATCTGAAAGGAGCCATACAGAAAAGGGTAGAGCTATATGATCCAATGTATGTACAGTTCTAAAAATTTCAGACCAATCTAAACTAAAAATTTCACAGAATACAGATCAGCCATTGTCTGGGGATGGTGGGGCCTGGAGACAACAGCAGAGAGCAATTTATCAAATGACACATGAAAACCTGTAAGGGGGATGGATGTACTGTACTGACAGTTTCATGAGTAAATAAATGTCAAAACTTATCAGTTTGTGTATTTAAATGTGTACCATTTTTTGGGTCAATTATACCTCAGTGACACGACTGAGCGACTTCACTTTCACTTTTCACTTTCATGCACTGGAGAAGGAAATGGCAACCCACTCCAGTGTTCTTGCCTGGAGAATCTCAGGGACGGGGAGCCTGGTGAGCTGCCATTTATGGGGTCGCACAGAGTCGGACACGACTGAAGTGACTTAGCATAGCATAGCATACCTCAATGAATCCATTAAAAATAAGTATGGTCGCATGAAAAAAAAAAATGAAAACTATAAAAAACTCCATGTTAATAATTTTGACAACCAAGATGAAATAAAGTTTTGAAACACAAATACTTCCAGAGCTCATTGAAAAAAATAGATATATAAAACTATAATATTTTAAAAACAAACTAAATTCATAGTCACAGTCAACCACAGGAGTGGGACTTATGTTAATACCAAGGCAAGAAAGTAGAATGATCCCTTTTTGCAGAAAACAAGTATAAATATTTTTTTAATTTTTTCATACTATTTTGAGACATAGGAAACTGAGCACAGCCAAACACATTGAGAAACATATGTTCTGGAAAACCCAAACAACATAGGGTGAAAATGGCAATGATCTACTGTGAATCTACAGACTGCCTGTTTTGAGTTCCTCCCATCCATACGCTCTCCACTCAGCTATCTGAGTGTAGTTCAGTGATTTGAGACTGACAACACAAATAGCACCTTTGCAAACAGTGGTGGTGAACTCAAATTGCTTTGTGGGGGGTGAGGGAGTAATGCAGATAATTGAAGGCTTGGTTGGCTTAAAGTGACAGAGTCACGTCAGAGCACAAAGGAAATGCCCAGGGCCTTATAAGCCCAGCCATGCTAAAATGATTCAGGGTGAATAGGTAAGAAAAAAAAAAAATTAAGGGGGTGATCCTAGAAATTCAAGAGCCATGAGACGCTGAGATTGGCTTTCACACAACCCTAGATGAACAGGGGAGATCCAGAAGAAACCATTAAAAAAAAAAAAATGAAAGCCAAGGGAAACTTGGGAATTGAATGCAACTTTGAATTGCATTTCTGAAATGACACAGCTCTGTATGCAAATAGATGGAGGTCTAATGGGCTCAAAGTATCTGAGGACTAACTCTTCCCCAGTTGAAGGTTGATGACTACCCTATTTATGTATAGGCACAACCCCTAAGAAGTCAGACTAAAAATATATACATAAGAATTTTTAAACAGGAAAAATGAAAACATACTTGAGATATTAGGGGCTACACAGGGGCAGGAGACCGACCTCACAGTAATCCAAGCAAGTTACACAAAAACAAAAACACAAACATGATTTTTAAAAACTAGAAAAAAAAAGAAACCAGAGATGCTATATTATATAAAATAATATATTTCAACCAAAAATTACTCAACAAGCACACAAGAAGTGTGACCCAGAGTTTAGGAGAGAAACAGTTAACAGTTGACCACACCTAGATGTTGAGTTTAGCAGTAGCCTCAAAACAGCTGTTATAAATATGCTTAAAGGATTGAAGAAAACATGTTTAATTATCTAAAGGATAATGTGGTAACAGTGAGTTTAAAAATCAGAAACCACAACAGAGGAATTAAAATTTTTTAAAAAAGAACAAAATGGAAATTCAAGATTTTAAAAGTACAATAACTTACATGAAAGAATCACTACATGGATTCAACTGAAGATTTGAGTTTGCAGAATAAAGACAGTAAACTTGAAGGTGAAGAGGTTAGTTGCTCAGGCGTGTCCAACTCTTTGCGACCCCATGGACTATAGCCTACCAGGCTCCTCTGTCAGTGGGATTCTCCAGGTAAGAATACTGGAGTGGGTTTCCATTTCCTTCTCCAAGGGATCTTTCCTGGATTAGAGACTGAACCAGTGTCTCCTGCATTGGCAGGCGGATTCCTTACCATTGAGTCACCAGGGAAGCCCCAACTTAAAGGTAGATAAAGAAAATTACTCCATTTTTAAAAGATCTTTAAAAGCCAAAGAACAAGTGAACAGAGCATCAGAGTTCTATGAGACAATGTAAAGCATGCCACCTATGTGTAACAAAAGTCTCAGAATGAAAAATGGGGGGGGATGCATAAATACATCTGAAGAAAGAATGGCGAAAACTCTTACATTTTACTTTTTAAAAATCCATCAATTTAAAAGATCCAAGAAGTTCAGTGGACCCTCTGCCTAGTATTCACAAAGAGAATCACAACTAGAAACACAGTAGTCAAACTCTTGACAGACAAATAGAAAATCAATATAAATCACAACCAGCTCCTCTTATCAATTTCCACAAAAGATAATAAAGTTAACTGAAACTTTACATTTCCGAAGAAACATAAAAGAAGAATGTGATTCTGCGTGACATAATTAAATAAGACTCAAAAAGCATAAACAAAAGAAAAATTGATAAATGGGACCTTATCAAAAAGAAAACTTCAGCTCTTCAAAACAGTGTTTGTAAAATGAAAACCATTTTTAAAATGAAAGCCCATAGCAAAATATTTGCAAAACACATATCTGATAAGAGACTTCTATCCAGTATATATAGAGGAGTCTTACAACTCACTAATAAGTCAACACAGCCCAATGCTAAACAAAACACTTGAATGGGTAGTTTTGAAAAGAAAATATAAAAATGGCAAATAAGCACTTGTATAGATGCTCAAAATGATTAGTCAATAAGGAAATACACATCAATGACACTGTGATACAACTACATACCCAATAGTATAAATAAAATGAAAAGACAATCAAAATTTGGTATGGATATGCAGAAACAGAGTCACTCACACATTGCTGGTGGGACTGTAGAATGGTTTCAGACATTTGGGAAATGGTTTGGCAGTTTATTTAAAAGTTTAACATACACTCTTAGATGAAACAGGAATCTACTCCTAGGTATCCATCCAAGAGAAATAAAAATATATTTTCACATAATGACTTGTACAAGTATGCTCATAACACCACTGTTCATTACATCCAAAATTTATGAACAGTCCAAGTGCCAACCATCTGGTGAATGGATAAAGAAATTGTGGTGTATATACACAAAGAAATACTGCTGATATTGTTTTATTTATTACTTTGTAATATACTTTGAAATCAACAAGTTGATGCCTCTAGTTTTGTTCTTTCTCAAAATTGCTTTGGTTATAAGGTCTTTTGTTGTTCCATTAAAATTTGGATAGGGACTGCATTGAATCTGTAGAAGCTTTTGGGTAGTATGAGTATTTTTAATAGTAGTAACCCTTCCAGTTCATGAACATGCCAACATCTTTCCATTTATTTGTATCTTCAATTTCTTTCATCAATGTCTTATAGTTTTTGGAGTATAGATCTTTCACTTCCTTGGTGAATTTATTCCTAAGTATTTTATTGTTTTTGATACTATGGTAAATGGGATGATTTTATTTCTTTTTCAGATAATTCTGTTATTGTGAAAAAAAAACAATTCAATGGTACTGGCAAAAACAAATACAGAGATAAACTGAATAGAATCAAGAACAAAGAAATAAACCCATGCATATGTAGACAACTGATACTAAGCAAGGAAGCCAGGAATACTCAGTGAGGACAGGATAGTCTCTTCAGTAAATATTACTAAGAAAACTAGATACTCACATGCGAAAAAAAAAAAAAGAGAGAGAGAAAGTGGACCTCTATTTCACCACTCACAAAATTAACTCAAAGTGGATTAAGGAGTTATATGTAAGACTTAAAACCATAAAACTCCTAAAAGAAAACACAGGGGATAAGCTCATTGGTCTTGGCAATGATTTTCTGGATATGAAACCAAAAGCATAAGCAACATAAGCAGAAATCAATTACTGGAAGTGTATCAAGTTAAAAAAAACTTCTACAAAATAAAGGTGGCTCAAGATGGTAAGGATACAAAGATCCTTTGTATACTTTCTCCTATAGGCACACCAAAATCACAATCACTTACAGAGAGATGTACATATGAGAATGTCATTAACACTAGAAGAAAGTATTTTCTACAGCTAAATAAAGAGGAAGCCACAACAAGATGGATAGGAGGGGCAGAGAAGCAGTCTAGTGAGGACTCATACCCCTAGTTTGGTGACACAAAAGCAAGAGGGATCACACAACTGTATAGGTCCTCCCCCAAAAGCCAGATGTCTGAGCCCCCTCCTGGGGGTCCTGCACTGGGAAGATGAGCCCCCAGAATGTCTGTCTTTAGAAACCAGCTGGGCTTACATTCAGGAGAGATGGAAGGCTATAGGAAACAGAGACTCCACCCTAAAAGGGCACACACAAGATCTCCCATGGTCCAAGCCTCAGCTCAGGAGTTTGAATGGTTCCTGAGTCACAAACACTTGCTGATCATGAAGAGTATCCCCAAGAGGGAAAAGACAGCTGGGACTCCCCTGGGGATTTAGACACTGGTGGTAGCCATTTGTAGAATCTTGTTCTAAAACAATGACACCAGCACTGGCAAGCACCATATTGGCATCCTTTCTCTAGCTTGGAGAAAGAAATGGCAACCCATTCCAGTACTCTTGCCTGGAAAATCCCATGGACGGAGAAGCCTGGTAGGCTACAGTCCATGGGGTCACAAAGAGTTGGACACGACTGAGTGACTTCACTTTTCTTTTCTCTAGCTTATTTTTAGCACAGAGGGCTTGCCACCCCCCAAACAGTGGACTATAGTATAGTCACAGACTTCTAGGTCACACAGTTAGCCCAACAGGAAGCCTACCCTGCGTATAGGGGCCATAGCAGTCACGTAGTAGTACCATGCCACATAACCAGCTATGCAGAGGACTGACCATGTCCACCAGTGTGCCTGCAGAAAATGCACAAGGTACCCTTCATAGCCAGCTGGATCAGGGGCCAGCACTGTCTACAACTGTACCCACAACTGTCTGCCTAAGCACAACAAAAGTGCGCATATCCCACACAGGACACACGTCTGATACATCTAACTCTGATGACCACAAGGTAACAAGCTGCTGGGACCCATAGGATGTCTCCTACACCAGCTCACTTCTCCAAGATCAGGAAATGTAACCAACCTACTTTATACACAGAAATAAATGAAGAGAATCAGGCAAAATGAGGAGACAAAAGAATATGTTCCAAACAAAGGAGCAATACCCAACCTAAGAAAGAGAACTAAATGAAATGGATAAACAATGTACCCAATGTCCATTACCATGGACAATGTACCAATGTCCAAGGTAATGATCATAAAGATATTCATTCAGCTAAGAAGAAGAATGGATGAACAGAGTGAGAATTTTAATAAGAACTAGAAAGGAAGAAATCAATAACTAAAATAAGAAATGCACTAGAAGGAATGAAGAGCACGCTAAGTGTGTGTGCATATATGTATATTGCTAACAGGCACATGAAAAGATATTCAACATTGCTAATTATTAAGAAAGGCAAATCAAAACCACAATCAGATATCTTCTTACACCTGTCAAAAAAAATCTACAAATAACAAAAGTTGACAACAATCTGGATAAAAAGAAACCCTTGTACACTGTTAGTAGGAATGGAAATTTGGTCCAGACACTATGGAAAAGCATACAGTTTCCTCAGAAAACTAAAAAATAGACCCACCATATGACCTAGCAATTATACTCCTGGCTATATACCCAAAAAACACTAAAAGATACATGCACCTCAATGTTCATAACAGCACTATTTACAATAGCCAAGACATGGAAGTAATCTAAACATCCATCTACAAATGAATGGGTAGAGAAGATGTGGTATATATTAATATACATGATGGAATATTACTTAGCCATAAAAAAGAATGAAATAATGCCATTTACAGCAACATGGATGAACTTAGACATTATCATACTAAGTGACATAGTCAGAAAAAGAAAGACAACTATAGCATGAGATCGCTTACATCTGCAACACAACAGAAGACTCTACACATGGACATCACCAGATGGTCATACCAAAATCAGATTGGTTATATTCTTTGCAGCCAAAGATGGGAAGCTCTATACACCAAGCAAAAACAAGACTGGAAGCTGACTGTGGCTCAGATCATGAACTCCTTATTGCCAAATTCAGACTTAAATTGAAGTAGGGAAAACCACTAGACCATTCAGGTATGACCTAAATCATATCCCTTACAATTATACAGTGAAAGTGACAAATAAATTCAAAGGATTAGAACTGATAGAGTGCCTGAAGAACTATGGACTAAGGTTCGTGACATTGTACAGGAGGCACTGATCAAGACCATCCCCAAGAAAAAGAAATGCAAAAAAGCAAAACAGTGTCTGAGGAGGTCTTTCAAATAGCTGAGAAAAGAAAGGACATGAAAGGCAAAGGAAAAAAGGAAAGCTATACCCATTTGAAGGCAGAGTTCCAAAGAATAGCAGGAGAGATAAGAAAGCCTTCTTCAGTGATCAGTGCAAAGAAATACAAGGAAAAAATAGAATAGGAAAGACTAGAGATCTCAAGAAAATTAGAGATACCAAGGGAACATTTCATGCAAAGATGGGCTCAATAAAGGACAGAAATGGTATGGACCTAAAAGAAGCAGAAGATATAGAGAAGAGGTGGCAAGAATACACAGAATAATTACTTTAAAAGATTTTCATGACCCAGATAACCATGATAGTGTCATCACTCACCTAGAGCCAGACATCCTGGAATGCGAAGTCAAGTAGGCCTTAGGAAGCATCACTACAAACAAAGCTAGTGGAGGTGATGGAATTCCAGTTGAGCTATTTCAAATTCTGAAAGATGATGCTGTGAATGGGTTGCACTCAATATGCCAGCAAATTTGGAAATCTCAGCAGTGGCCACAGGACTGGAAAAGGTCAGTTTTAATTCCAATCCCAAAGAAAGGCAATGCCAAAGAATGTTTTAACTACTGAACAATTACACTCATCACACACACTAGCAAAGTAATGCTCAAAATTCTCCAAGCCAGGCTTCTCCAAGCCATGGTTCAACAGTATGTGAACCATGAACTTCCAGATGTTCAAGCTGAATTTAGAAAAGGCAAAGGAACCAGAGATCAAATTGCCAACATCTGTTGGATCATCAAAAAAGCAAGAGAGTTCCAGAAAAATACCTACTTCTGTTTCATTGACTATGCCAAAACCTTTGACTGTGTGGATCACCACAAACTGTGGAAAATTCTTCAAGAGATGAGAATACCAGACCACCTGACCTGCCTCCTGGGAAATCTGTATGAAGGTCAAGAAGCAACAGTTAGAACTGGAACAACAAACTGCTTCCAAATCAGGAAAGGAGTACGTCAAGGCTGTATACTGTCACCCTGCTTATTTAACTTATATGCAGAGTATATCATGAGAAATGCTGGACTGGATGAAGCACAAGCTGGAATCAAGACCACCAGGAGAAATACCAATAACCTCACATATGCAGATGACACCACCCTTATGGCAGAAAGTGAAGAAGAACTGAACAGCCTTTTAATGAAAGTGAAAGCTCAACATTCAGAAAACTAAGATCATGGCATCCGGTCCCATCACTTCATGGCAAATAGATGGGGAAACAATAGAAACAGTTACAGACTTTATTTTCTTGGGCTCCAAAATGACTGCAGATGGTGACTGCAGCCATGAAATTGAAAGATGCTTGCTTCTTGAAAGAAAACCTATGACCAACCTAGATAGCATATTAAAAAGCAAAGACATTACTTTGCCAACAAAGGTCTGTGTAGTCAAGGCTATGGTTTTTCCAGTAGTCATGGATGGATGTGATATTTGGACTATAAAGAAAGCTGAGTGTTGAAGAACTGATGCTCTTGAACTGTGGTGTTGGAGAAGACTCTTGAGAGTCCCTTGGACTGCAAGGAGATCCAACCAGTCCATCTTAAAGGAAATCAGTCCTGGGTGTTCATTGGAAGGACTGATGCTGAAGCTGAAACTCCAATATTTTGGCCACCTGATGCGAAGAACTGACTCATTTGAAAAGACCCTGATGCTGGGAAAGATTGAAGGCAGGAGGAGAAGGGGGTGACAGAGTATGAGATGGTTCATCGATCACCAACTTGATGGACATGTGTTTGAATAAGCTCCAGGAGTTGGTAATGGACAGGGAAGCCTGGCATGCTGCTGTCCATGGGGTCGCAAAGAGTTGGACACAACTGAGCAACTGAACTGAACTGATATGTGGAATCTAAAACATGACACAGAAGAAATATTCTGTGAAATAGAAACAGACTCACCATCATAGGGATCATACTTGTGGTTGCTGAGGGAGAGGAAAGATGGAGATTTTGGATTAGGCGTTTGGGGTTGGCAGATGTAAACCATTAGATATAGATAAACAATAAGGTCCTACTGTATAGCACAAGGAACTACAACATAGTTAACACCCTGTGATAAACCATAATGGAAAAGAATATCGAAAGGAATGTGTATGTCTGTATAAAATAATTTTTTAAAAAACTGCTTTGTCATTCCTATGTTTTGGGTATTCTAAGTACTTTAAACATTTTAACTCATTTAATCCTTATGGTGAGGTATAGAGGTGAAATGCCTTATCCAAAGTCATAAAGATAGGAAGTAGAAAATCCTGGATTTAACCCAGGTCTGCTGAAAACATACTAATACCCCCAAATACTGTGAATATACAGGCTAATGCTCAACTTGTGATGCTACGGTTAGCTTTCACCAACATCACAATTGCTACCACCTAATGCTTCCCTCGTGGCTCAGATGGTAAAAACATCTGTGCAATGCAGGAGACTCGGGTTCGATCCCTGGGTGGGGAAGATCCCCTGGAGAAGGAAATGGCAACCCACTCCAGTACTCTTGCCTGGAAAATTCCATGGATGGAGGAACCTTGTAGGCTACAGTCCATGGGGGTCGCAAAGAGTCAGACACGACTGAGCAACTTCACTTTCACTTTTCAAAAACACTATAGAGGCACTTCCCTGGTGGTCCAGGAACTAAGACTCCACACTCTCAATGCAGGGGATCCAAGTTTGACCCCTGCTTGGGGAACTAGATACTACACACTGCAACTAAGAGTTTGCATGCCACAACAAAAAGATCTTACATGCCACAATTAAAGATCCCGCATGCCACCACAGGGGCTTCCCACATGGTGCTAATGGTAAAGAACCTTCCTGTCAGTGCAGGAGATATAAGAAACGAGGGTTCGATCCCTGGGTCAGAAAGATCCCCTGGAGAAGGACGTGGCAACCCACTCCAACATTCTTCCCTGGAGAATTCCATGGACAGAGGAGCCTGGTGAGCTATGGTCCATAGGGTCGCAAAGAGTCAGACATGATTGAAGCCACTTAGCATGAGTGCACACACATGCCACAATGAAGATCGAAGTTTCTACATGTTGCAACTAAGAGCCAGTGCAGATAAATAAATAAAAACATTATAGAGCATCTGGAAAGACATGTACCATGCTAGGAATCTGGGCTCCAGATTTAAATATGATGTAGTTTCTGCCCTCAAGGGCCTTACAATTTACAGTTCTAGGAAAGTAATGTAAGATAGTTGCTTATGACACAGATACTATCAGCTAGGTCCTAAATAAATAGTACCAGCAAAAATTAATTGTGGGCATCATATGTGGGCATAATTTTTACTGGGGTGTCACTGGATCTAAAAATAGGTCTTAAATGAAAAGATGGTGAAAATTCCACCAAGCATAGGAAACTATGTGGTCAGAGAGAGTGGTGTCCTTGAAACCTGATGATATGAGAAGGGAAAAAAACATTAGCTTTCTGGTTTGGGCAGAAGCAAAAACTCCGTGTAATAATAAGTACAGTATAGATTTACAAGGTGCAAAGTCATCTACCTGGATTATCTATTCTAATCTTCACAGGAACTTTGAGAAGTTGGTATGGTCTTCAATTCACAGATATAAAATCTGAGCCTTAGAAAGATGCAGGACTTTTTCAGAGTCACATTACAAGTGGCAGAGCTAGGATCTGATCCAGGACTGTCTGATTCCAGAGCGTTAGCCATCCTTCCGTATCTCTCCTCTAGCAATGCCAGGCTGCAAGAGCCTGAAAGGCACCAGATGGAGGAAATCTTCAATGTGCTTCTTCCTCAACTAAGTCAACCTAAGTGCATGTTTAGTAAGTGCATGGTACTAGCTGAAAATCTGCCTGAAAATTCTCAATAACAAGTATCTTCCATTTTTTGCAATACAGTGTCTTGCAGATATTTCCTTTTACTGTAGAACAGCTGACCATTCTGCTTCTTTTTCTTGTCCTCTCATGGCTTCTGCCTTGGTTTGCAACTTAAGTTTTAGAAACAATAAATTACATTTTATACCATAATCACTTTTGTCCCTTGTCCTGTAGCAAAATAAAGAAACTTGAGAGATGCTTCAAAATGACAATGGCATTTTCAAAATGACAAGGGTGCATTCATTCAGGAACCTGTGGTATGCTGAATTGAATGGGACTGCTCTCCTCAGGGGAATAAGATGATAAAGGGGGTCACAAAATGCTAAAAGGGGAATCTGATTCATATCCATAACAAGCAGCAGCCAGACTTGTTGATCTACCATCGAAAATTGGAACCATGGAAGGAAGGCACAAGACAATGACTGATACAGAAATATACCATTCTAGACAACACTTCCACTCACCCTAGGTCCTAAAGGAGAGAGTTCTTCAAAAAGAGCATTTTCGTCAGAAAATTTTAAGCAATTAAATATCCGTAGCATCTTTATGCCAGAGAAGGCAATGGCACCCCACTCCAGTACTCTTCCCTGGAAAATCCCAGGGACGGGGGAACCTGGTGGGCTGCCATCTACAAGGTCACACAGAGTCAGACACAACTGAAGTGACTTAGCAGCAGCATCTTTATGCACTAGCAATTTAATGTATATTTATGAAGTCTTTAGAGAAACAGGAATAAGAGTTATACCAAAACTAAACAAGGCATCAGGACTACAAGACACACAAAATTATACTGAAGCAGTAAAACTGGCTAGGTTGTAATAGAAATCATAACAATTCAGATACAGGTAAGAGGCTAGAACTAGTTCATCCCTACATGCTTTCAGGACAAGATACTGGGTGGTTCATTTTATTTAAAAAAAAAAAAAACAAACAAACAGTAGGAGGTATTTGCCACCATTGTATTTCCCCTCACATATGCATTTCCCTGTTGCCAAACTATACCTGTTAACTGATCTGAGGACCCAACCAGGTGTAATACTTTATATATGTATAATTTTTTCAGAGAGAAAAACATGTTACTTTGACAAACTTTTCCTTGACTCTTCTTGGTCATTAGTTACTAAGTCCCGAAAATATCTTGAAACAAAACACTGTTATCCTTATCTTTCCATGATCATTGCCACTACCCTAAGTTACTACCCATGCTCTCACACTTACTGGTGAGCACACTGATCTCCTAAGTGATATTCCTGCATCATGCTCCTTGTACACATTGCTGGCCAAATACATTCAACAGTTACTGAGAGCCTTGTACATATCAGGCACTGGCCTAGGTGCCTGGGATATATTAGTAATCAAAACAATGATCCCTGGTCCCATGGAACCAAAAATCTAGCCATAGGAGATAGACATGAGTTTGAGCAAGCTCAGGGAGTTGGTGATGGACAAGGAGGCCCGGCGTGCTGCAGTCCATGGGGTTGCAAAAAGTCAGACACAACTGAGTGACTGAACTGAAGAGCTAGACGATGAAAAATATGCATAATAAATAGTAAATCATACTGTGTGAATAAGGAAAATGCTGTGGGGAAAAAAGAAAGAAGAAGATACATAAAATCTTCCCCAAGCAGCATTTTTTTTACCATGCTCGTCTCTCCCACTGTTTATCAGCTTTCAATGCCTCCCTGTTACTCATATGTTTCAATGGAAACTTTTTAGCCTGTCAGCGGCTTCTATTAATCTGTCTCACATTCAAAATTCCAATATCACTTTATCTGATATCCCTCCCCACCCACAACTTACCAATCTAGCAAAGGTAGTGAGCTTCCAGTAAGGAGCTCACAACATCAACAACAGTAATAATACCAGATAAATGAGCTCTTACTACGTGCCAGACACTGTGCTAAATTCTTCACATGGCCTACCTCATTTCACCCTCACATCTTCACACTGTCCAATAAGGTAGGTATTATTATCATCTTCATTTTCAGATGAGGTAATTGAAGGACTGAGAGGAACTTGTTCAAGGTCACATGGTTGCATAAAGTTGCCAAGCTCTTTTTTGAATTCACGTCTGTCTGACACTAAACCTGTGTTGTTCACTGGTATGCATTAGAATGATGACCTGAAACCACTGCACCGGAGCAAGGTTTGACAAAAAAAAAAAATTTTTTTTTTCTGTAAAGGGACTCTTGAGAGTCCCTTGGACTGCAAGGAGATCCAACCAGTCCATTCTAAAGGAGATCAGTCCTGGGTGTTCATTGGAAGGACTGATCCTAAAGCTGAAACTCCAATACTTTGGCCACCTCATGCAAAGAGTGGACTAATTGGTATGCATTAGAACGATGACCTGAAACCACTGCACCAGAGCAAGGTTTGACAAAAAAAAAAATTTTTTTTCTGTAAAGGGTCAGATAGTAAATACTGTAGGCTTTGTAAGCCACACGACTGTCTGTAACAACTCCTCAGCTCTGCCACTGTAGCATCGAAACAATCATAGGCAATATGTATACAAATGGGCATGATTGTGTTCTAATAAAACTTTATTTATAACAAAAGGCACCTGGCTGGATTTAGTGAATGCGACCATAGTTTACCTACCCCTGTGCTAGACTGAATACCTCGACTAGTCTGTGAGCTCCAAAAGGTCAATGATCAGATTCTATGCCTCTTGTTAATCCCAGTGCTATCTACAGTGCTTGAAAACTAGGCCTGGAGTCTGCACAGTTTGTAAGTGATGAATCTAGGATGTTGATCTAAGCACTTTTACTAAATTTTATACTCCCCAAAATATGCTAGTCTGACTCTTAATGATTAAATAATATCATACACATAAAATTTATAGAGTGCATGGCACATAGTAAATCCATAAAAATAACAGTGATTATCATCATCAACTAAAAAAGAAGCTACCACTGCATGAATCATAAACCTAAATTAATACAAAAGCTTTTATGAAGAATGTTTTCATTTTTATTTTAATGTGAAAATACAAAGATAAATATAAAAATGAACCTAATATTTTATGGAAAAAGCAAAGGAGAAAAGGAAAGATATAAGCATCTGAATGCAGAGTTCCAAAGAATAGCAAGGAGAGAAAAGAAAGCCTTCCTCATCAATCAATGCAAAGAAATAGAGGAAAACAACAGAATAGGAAAGACTAGAGATCTCTTCAAGAAAATTAGAGATACCAAGGGAACATTTCATGCAAAGATGGGCTCGATAAAGGACAGAAATGGTATGGACCTAAAAGCAGCAGAAGATATTAGGAAGAGGTGGCAAGAATACACAAAAGAACTGTATGAAAAAGATCTTCACAACCCAGATAATCACAATGGTGTGATCACTCACCTAGAGCCAGACATCCTGGAATGTGAAGTCAAGTGGGCCTTAGAAAGCATCACTATGAACAAAGCTAGTGGAGGTGATGGAATTCCAGTGGAGCTATTTCAAATCCTGAAAGATGATGCTGTGAAAGGGCTGCACTCAGTATGCCAGCAAATTTGGAAAACTCAGCAGTGCCCACAGGACTGGAAAAGGTCAGTTTTCATTCCAATCCCAAAGAAAGGCAATGCCAAAGAATGCTCAAACTACCACACAATTACACTCATCTCACACGCTAGCAAAGTAATGCTCAAACTTCTCCAAGCCAGGCTTCAATAGTACGTGAACCGTGAAATTCCAGACGTTCAAGCTGGTTTTAGAAAAGGCAGAGGAACCAGAGATCAAATTGCCAACATCCGCTGGATCATCGAAAAAGCAAGACAGTTCCAGAAAAAGATCTATTTCTGCTTTATTGACTATGCCAAAGCCTTTGACTGTGTGGATCACAATAAACTGTGGAAAATTCTGAAAGAGATGGGAATACAAGACCACCTGACCTGCCTCTTGAGAAACCTATATGCAGGTCAGGAAGTGACAGTTAGAACTGGACATGGAACAACAGACTGGTTCCAAGTACCAAAAGGAGTACATCAAGGCTGTATATTGTCACCCTGCTTATTTAACTTCTATGCAGAGAACATCATGAGAAACGCTGGGTTGGAGGAAGCACAAGCTGGAATCAAGATTGCCAGGAGAAATATCAATAACCTCAGATATGGAGATGACATCACCCTTATGGCAGAAAGTGAAGAGGAACTCAAAAGCCTCTTGATGAAAGTGAAAGAGGAGAGTGAAAAAGTTGGCTTAAAAC
Source organism: Bos mutus (assembly GCF_027580195.1). NCBI lineage: Eukaryota > Metazoa > Chordata > Mammalia > Artiodactyla > Bovidae > Bos > Bos mutus. Next base: position 11,675,446 of record NC_091646.1, on the reverse strand, counting down.
TCAACATTCAGAAAATGAAGATCATGGCATCTGGTCCCATCACTTCATGGGAAATAGATGGGGAAACAGTAGCTGACTTTATTTTTTTGGCTCCAAAATCACTGCAGATGGTGACTGCAGCCATGAAATTAAAAGGCGCTTACTCCTTGGAAGGAAAGTTATGAGCAACCTAGATAGCATATTCAAAAGCAGAGACATTACTTTGCCAACAAAGGTCCATCTAATCAAGTCCATGGTTTTTCCAGTGGTCATGTATGGATGTGAGAGTTGGACTGTGAAGAAAGCTGAGCACCGAAGAATTGATGCTTTTGAACTGTGGTGTTGCAGAAGACTCTTGAGAGTCCCTTGGACTGCAAGGAGATCCAACCAGTCCATTCTGAAGGAGATCAGCCCTGAGTGTTCTTTGGAAGGAATGATACTAACTAAAGCTGAAACTCCAGTACTTTGGCGACATCATGCAAAGAGTTGACTCATTGGAAAAGACTCTGATGCTTGGAGGGATTGGGGGCAGGAGGAGAAGGGGATGACAGAGAATGAGATGGCTGGATGGCATCACTGACTCGACGGACATGAGTATGAGTGAACTCCAGGAGCTGGTGATGGACAGGGAGGCCTGGTGTGCTGAGATTCATGGGGTCGCAAAGAGTCGGACACGACTGAGTGACTTAACTGAACTGAATCATCATCAACTAAAAAAGAAGCACTTAGGTACAGAATAGTGAGGGCCATTACTGCCAGTTTATAAACAAAATAATTACAAATTTTTCCAGCTTTATTGAGATATATTTAACAAAACTGAATGTATTTAAAGTATACAACATTATGATTTGATATATGTATATAATGCATGCTAAGTTGCTTGAGTCATGTCCAACTCTTTGTGACCCAAGCTCCTCTGTCCATGCAATTCTTTAGCCAAGTATACTGGAGTGGGTTCCTATGCAGTCCTCCAGGGGATCTTCCCGACCCAGGGTAAACCAGCATCTCTTATTCTCCTGCTTTGGCAGGTGGATTCTTCACCACTAGTGCCACCTGTGAAGCCCATATGTATGTGATAAGGAAAAACAAATTCGACTTCATATTAGATCTGTTTCTTTTTTTCCTTATTTTTTAATGTATTTTATTGCTTTTTAAATTTTTTTTTTTTAATTGAAGGATAACATAAAGTAAATAGCCAATGGGAACTTGGAGTATGACTCAGGGAAATCAAACAGGGGTTCTGTAACAACCTAGAGGGGTGGGATGGGGAGGGAGATGGGAGGGAGGTTCAAGAGGGAGGGGACATATGTATACCTATGGCTGACTCAAGTTGATATTTGGCAGAAAACAAACTTCTGTAAAGCAGATGTTTCTTTTAGTTTACCCTTTGTTTTCTATTGTTTTTGCTATTTGAGTTAATAGCTAAAGGAAAGCCATCTATAGCATAATGACCCATCTCCAGGAACCCTGCCCCCCATGACTGAGTGTTAGTCACTCCTTCTGACCCTATTGACTGTGGCCCTCTAGACTCTTCTGTCCAAGGAATTCTCCAGGCAAGAATACTGGAGCCATTTCCTTCTCCAGGGCATCTTCCTGAATGAGGGATCAAACCAAGGCCTCCTGTATTGCAGGCACCTTCTTTACAGTCTGAAACACCAGGGAAGCCCCCTTGCGTAAAGGTTAAACTAAAATAACTTTGTTTAACTCACAGGAAACATCCTGACCCAGCCCACTTGTGAATGGCTACAGGCTATAAATTAACATATCACTTCCCCCGCCTGAAACCAAGAGATATTTGCAACAACAGCTTATGAGGCTTCTGTGATGGCTCAGCCAGTTAAGAATCTGCCAACAATGCAGCAGACATGGGTTCAATTCCTGGGTGGTTATACAACAGATTCAGTTCAGTCGCTCAGTCGTGTCCGACTCTTTACAACCCCATGGACTGCAGCATGCCAGGCCTCCCTGTCCATCACCAACTCCTAGAGTTTACTCAGACTCAACGTCCATTCAGTCGGTGATGCCATCCAACCATCTCATCCTCTGTCGTCCCCTTCTCCTCCCGCCTTCAATCTTTCCCAGCATCAGGCGCTTTTCCAGTGAGTCGGTTCTTTGCATCAGGTGGCCAAAGTATTGAAGTTTCAGCTTCAGCACCAGTCCTTCCAATAAATATTCAGGACTGATACCCTTCAGGATGGACTGGTTGGATCTCCTAGCAGTCCAAGGGATTCTCGAGTCTTCTCCAACACCACAGTTCAAAAGCATCAATTCTTCAGCACTCAGATTTCTTTATATTCCAACTCTCACATCCATACATGACTACTGGAAAAACCATAGCCTTGACTAGACGGACCTTTGCTGACAAAGTAATGTCTCTGCTTTTTAATATGCTGTCTAGGTTGGTCATAACTTTTCTTCCAAGGAGCAAGTATCTTTTAATTTCATGGCTGCAGTCACCATCTGCAGTGACTTTAGAGCCCCCCAAAAATAAAGTCTGTAACTGTTTCCCCATCTATTTGCCATGAAGTGATGGGACCAGATGCCATGATCTTAGTTTTCTGAATGTTGAGTTTTAAGCCAACTTTTTCACGCTCCTCTTTCAGTTTCATCAAGAGGTTCTTTACTTCTTTGCTTTCTGCTTTAAGTGTGGTGTCATCTACAGTAATTGATATTTCCTCCAGGCAAACTTGATTCCAGCTTGTGCTTCATCCAGCCCAAATGAAGTACATCGATACATTTCACATGATGTACTCTGCATATAAGTTAAATAAGCAGGGTAGTAATATACAGCCTTGATGTACTCCTTTTCCTATTTGGAACCAGTCTGTTGTTCCATGTCCAGCTCTAACTGTTGCTTCCTGACCTGCATACAGATTTCTCAAGAGGCAGGTCAGGCGGTCTGGTATTTCCATCTCTTGCAGAATTTTCCAGTTTGTTGTGATGCACACAGTCAAAGGCTTTGGTATAGTCAATAAAGCAGTAGATGTTTCTCTGGAACTCTACTGCTTTTTCGATGATCCAGCAGATGATGGCAATTTGATATCTGGTTCCTCTGCCTTTTCTAAATCCAGGTTGAACACCTGGAAGTTAGTTCACTGTTCACATACTGCTGAAGCCTGGCTTGGAGAATTTTAAGCAATATTTTGCTAGAGTGTGAGATGAGTACACTTGTGTGGTAGTTTGAGCATTCTTTGGCATTGCCTTTCTTTGGGATTGGAATGAAAACGGACCTTTTCCAGTCCTGTGGCCACTGCTGAGTTTTCCAAATTTGCTGGCATATTGAGTGCAGCACTTTCACAGCATCATCTTTTTGGATTTGAAGTAGCTCAACTGGAATTCCATCACCTCCACTAGCTTTGTTTGTAGTGATGCTTCCTAAGGCCTACTTGACTTCACTTTCCAGGATGCCTGGCTCTAGGTGAGTGATCACACCATCATGATTATCTGAGTCATGAAGATGTTTTTTGTGTAGTTCTTCTGTGTATTTTTGCCACCTCTTCTTAATATCTTCTGCTTCTGTTAGGTCCATACCATTTCTGTCCTTTATTTTGAACCACTAAACCATTCAGGTATAACCTAAATCAAATCCCTTATGATTATACTGTGGAAGTGACAAATAGATTCAAGTGATTAGATCGGATAGATAGAGTGCCTGAAGATCTATGGACAGAGGTTCCTGACATTGTACAGGAGGCAGTGATCAATACCATCCACAAGAAAAAGAAATGCAAAAAGGCAAAATGGTTGTCTGAGGAGGCCTTACAAATAGCTGAGAAAAGTAGAGAAGCGAAAGGCAAAGGAGAAAAGGAAATATATACCCATTTGAATGCAGGGGTCCAAAGAATAGCAAGGAGAGGTAAGAAAACCTTCCTCAGGGATCAATGCAAAGAAATAGAGGAAAACAATAGAATGAGAAAGACTAGACATCTCTTCAAGAAGACAACAGATTAGGAAGAAATATTTATAGTATATCCAGAATACACAGAGCATTCTTATAACTCAAAAAAGGGAAGATAAACACCTCCATAAAAATTAGGAACATATTTTCACTGTTGTTTCACAAACATAAATAAATTGCCAACAATCACATGAAAAGATGTTCAAAACCATCAATTATCACAGAAATGCATTTTATAACCATAATTCCCAGGTGGTCAGTGGTAAAGAATCCATCTGCCAAACAGGAAACTAGGGTTCAATCCCTAGGTTGGGAAGATTTCCTGGAGAAGGAAACAGCAACTCACTCTAGTATTCTTTTTACAATTTTTTTTTAATATTTATTTATTTTTTAAGTGAGGGATAATTGCTTTACAGATTTTGTTCTCTGTCAAACCTCAACATGAATCAGCCATATATTACATATTATTCTTGCCTGGAGAATCCCATGGCCAAAAGAACCTGGCAGGTTACAGTCCATGGGGTCACAAAGAGTGGGACATGACTGAATAGACTTAGCATGCAGGGCCTTTTTACTTTACCTCTTTGGCTCCCCCTTTGTTCCATTAATACAAAAGAAACTGGCAGAAACAATCACAGTATTGTAAAGTAAGTATCTATCAATTTAAAATTAAATTAAAAAAAAAAAAAGAAACAAGCAGCCAGGCCTCAGTAAGACGGTTCTCTAGGGGAGCAGAAGAAGCTTGGACTTAGTAGCATGTATACATTGTGAGAGAATCACCACAGTCAAATTCATTAACACATACATCACCTCATATGGTTAACTTTTTGTCATAATAAGGTTTAAGATCTACCTCTCAGCAAATTTCAAGTATATGATATAGTATAATTATAGTTACCATGTACAGTAGATCCTTGGAACTTATAGTATCTAATGAAATTCATGTATGTCCTCATGGGTGATTTCTGAACATCCAGAAAACACAAGGAAAATGGAATGGCAGCATCCATCCTTTTCGGCACTTTAACAATGGAATGGGACTAACCTCTTCCACAGACACCAAGCTTCTTATGGGTTTGGTCTAAAGCATCTGGCACTAACTCAGGGTTAAGTCAAGGTCTTGTCACCTTAGGAAGCAGAAGGACAAGACTCAGAAACCAGGCCAAGGCCTTCAAATCTTCTCTTGGCCACAAGATGAGCCATGAATGGTTACCAAAGTAAACTGGCTCCTGTACACTCCCTTGGGGCCTGGCTACTACTTGATAAGCCATGACGTGCCTGAGTGTGAATTCCAGCTTTGACTTGGGTTCCCATCTTTTAGGTTGGGCACACAAACAGCCCCAGTATCAACTCGGTCTGCCACTGTCCTATGAAAATGCTGGTCTTGGCTGCTCTGTAAAATCCCTCACCAGGGCTATCCTACCACTCATAGGCAGACATGAACAGCCAGCTTCTTTCCCGCTGCCCTCCACCGTCTGCCTTCCATCTGCTACACTCAATTGTTAATACCAACTCTGCTGGCCTCAGCTGAGTCATGGAAGAGAATCCCTCTGAACTGCAGCATCCGAGGATATTACACAAAATTTTGTTTGTTTTTTGTTTATTTTACTGGCAGAGGAAAAAAAAAAAAAACTATCTTGCCTGTGACACTGATTCAGAATCAGAGGGATTCCTTAAATGTTACTGTCTATAAGTATCTACCCATGAGCCAACTCACTTTTTTCCCTTTATTCTGTAGGATAAAGTATATGTTAAGATACTATCATATATATATATATATATATATTTCAAAAGTGTGCATATAGTGTGAAAAAATAACTGACCCCCAAATTGGTACCAGAAAGAAGCATATTGCATAACCTGTACCTTTCCCAAAGAGAGAATGTCCCCTCCACATCCACAATAAAGTCCAGTTCCAAAGACCACGAGGGAAATTCCTATAGTCAAAGTTAGGTTTTCTAACTTGCAACAGGGAAGCCTACACACCAAGAGCAATCACTGGCTGCCACAGGAAGGAGGAGTCATGTTTGTTACAGCTACCATAACAAGTACCGCAGACAGGACAGCTTCACAGAAATATATTTCTCAAAGTTCTGGAGGCTTGAAGTCTGAGATCAAGGTGTCAGCAGGTTTGGTTTCTTCCAGCACCTCTCTACCTATCTTACTCATGGCTGTGCTCTCATGTCTGCTGTCTGAGTCTTAATCTCCTCTTTCCTAAAGATACTGGTCAGACCAGATTTAGGGCCCACTCTAAAGATCTCATTTCATGGAGTGGCAACCCACTCCAGTATTCTTGCCTGGGAAAACTTAGCTCAGATCTCAGTTGAAATGAGATCTTTAGAGTAGGCCCTAATCTAATTCGACTAGTATCAATCACCTCTTCAAATACAGGACCTCCAATTATGGTTACATTCTGAGGTGTGGGAGGTTATGATTGCAAATTTGGGGGGTGGAGGGACAATTCAGTATTTAGCAGATGGAAACGTTTGGGCTTGTGCTGAATAATTTTAGGGAGAATTTAAATAAATGGGGGTCTGTTCTGGATTGAGTGCTATCAGGTAATAAGGACAATTCTGTAATTTAGGATCATATGCTTTATCCAGGAAGTAGAAGGAATGATTTGGGGCTAGATTTGCCGTTGGTAAAGCCGTTATATTACCCAGAATGAGAAGAGTTTAATTATTTTTTGTGGTTATGTAGTGTTCTGGATTTTTGTCTGTGTTTGGTCCTGATAACTGAGTGGTCTTGTTTTTTCCTCTTATTTCATCAAGGTCACAGAGTGATCTCTTTTCAAATATTGTTGATATTGTATGGAATTGTTTATTTCAGCAGGGAACACCATGGCCTAGCTATTTAGCAGTAAACACCACGGCCTAAATTTAGTTACTAGGCCTGCTACCAGCTGTCAGCTGTCAGGGCTGTTCATTTCTTTCTCACTCACTTCAGATGTGGCAATGAAGAAGAATGAGCAATAAAGAACACTGCAGAATGTATGGATAACCAGGGGCCACTGAGAGTAACAGAAAGAAGGAATTCCTCCGAGAAAGCAGAAGTAAGGGCTTATCACAGAAGTTTCTTCACTACCATGGCAGGGAAATGATACAGTATTTGCCCAGTAGAATCCCGTTACTGCTCTAGATCAGGGATTCTGGCATGTTTCCCAATTTTCCCTGTCTGAACGGGATTTCTTATTGGGCTGCCCTATCCCACCATTCTCTATTGGGTACCATGAGGTAGAGGTGCTGATAATTCAGCTTGTCTTTTTAAGTCATAGGTAGGCCATAGAGGCTTCCCAGGTGGGACAGTGGTAAAAAATCTGCCTGCCAATGCAGGAGACACAGGAGACTTGGGTTCGATTCCTGGGTTGGGAAGATCCCCTGGAGAAGGGAATAACAACCCACTCCAGTATTCTTGCCTGGGAAATCAGAGAGGAGCCTGGCAGGCTACAGTCCATGGGGTCACTGAGTTGGACGCAGTTGAACATGCACACACACACACACACAAAACATAAGTAACTATGTCAGGATCTGATTAAGCAAGATTTAGTGACTGTGAGATTTCAGGCTGTCTCACTTAAAGAGGTCTCAGTGTGTGCTGTGTGTGAGAAGGATCCAAAGGAATATTTCAACCAGGATGGCAAACGTCACAGAAACTGTTAACAATTCACACAATGATAGATTATATTTCCTAATCTCATTGTATCAACTGTGGTTATACAAATGAGATCTAGCCAACAAACTGTGAGAGGAAATAAGGGTGCTATATTAATTCCTGCTGCATTAGAATCTCTCAAGTGTATTCATGCTCCATCCCCGTTTCAGCTGATTTGAATGAAAATTACCATGGAGACGAAGGTGGCCAAGTATAATGACAGCAAAGTCTTTGCCAGCCTGGAACGATTGTAGAAGAATCAACTTCCCCAACCAGAAACATTCTTTTACATTTTTAAACGAGCAAGAAACGAATCTATATTTTAATCAGGCCATTATACATTTGGCTATATATTCATTCAGCAGCAGGAGATAGCCTAACCTCAGCCCTATTTAGCATAATTATTAATGAAATGATTACTTATTGGTTGCTATACTAGAAAAAATATAAACCCTTAGAAGTGCATTTTTTTTTTTAGAAACATGCATTTTTTTTTTGCTGGCATATTTAACAATACCTAGGTCACATCCCTCTGGCACTAAAAAAGTCAACATTATCGAACTACAAAATGTCTTCGCCCTCGGCTGTCCTAGGCAGCATGCAAGTCCCTGCACAGGGGAATACCCAACCGCATCACTACTAACAATCCCCCCAAGCCCTCTTGACAAAATCGTCCTGGAGTTTGTGGAAAGCAAAACATTCATTTTACCTAATTCACTCATATACTTCTTATACGAAAATAAGGATAACTACATGATGCATGTTTTCCAATTTGTTACAGATCTTAAGAAGTTTAGATCTGTGTTTCATGAGAGCTATCCTCAGACACAGTTTTTTTAACATACTCCATTCCTTCTACCACTTGGTTTACATGTTTTAGCCAAAGATCAGATCTCTCCTCTTAGAAAACGTATACTTCTCTGTATAGTGCCTTGCATCTTTCTCAGAAGCAGACATTGGATATGCATATACTTGCATATTTCCCTTTCTCCTTCAATTCTTCTCAACATTCTCCATGATCTCTAAAGTTTCCCCCCAATAATTTCAAACCTGCCTGTTGCATATTATTTTTACTTATTTGAAACCATCCATAGTTACCAGAAGAAGGCTTTGAGTTTAGCAATCAGGTTAACAACCCAGAAGTAGTAGAGTTTGGGAAGAACATATGCAATTACTTTTGTCTAATTTGTTTCACTTTTTCTATTTTATTCAGTGCTCCCATTTCATTTAGTCTACATTTTCCAATTTATCCATCTCTTTGTTGTTCTTTCTCAACTCTTTATCAAGCATGAAAGCTTTTGTATACATATATATATAAACAGTATATATTTTAGAAAATTAAAAATGAAAATGAAATGGTACAAAAAGCAAAGAGTATCCAGTTACTTCTCATTGACCATGGAAGTAAAAGGCAGAATAAGACTTTAACTCAGTCATGGAATTCCATCAAGATTCTCTAGCCCAACTTATTTTTTCTTCCACCAGCCTGGATTCTTGGCATGGACACAGGGGAACTACACTAATTTTCACAGTGCGGTAAGAAACATCCCCAGGTAAAGCAAGTCACGCTGGGTACTTGCTTTCTGGTTAGAATGCTCTTTAAAGCTGAGGGAAACACTGGAGCAGTGACTCGGGGCATCTGTAGCTGCCCCTTCCTTCTCCAAAAGGAAGGCCTGAAGCTACCTTCCAACTTCCAAATGGAGATTTAAAAATGCCACCAGCAACATAGCTGAGCCTTCCCCTGGACAATTTGTCCCCATCCCTGGATGAAAGTGCCTCTGTGGGAGCTGTGGGATCCACCACTGAAGGCCAAGGGCCCTGGGAGGAGTCTTGCCAACCCATTCGTAGGCTAACGGGTATACAGACCTGGTCTTGGTTGTGGACCCTTTGGGCCCTTCTGGTCGTGGTCCCGGAGCTGCTGGAGAGCATGGTCTCAGGCACTTGCGCACAGATGAGGAAGCCTTTGTGGAAGTCAAGGTTCCCAGAGGAAAAGCTCCAGCACCTCATTGGAGAAAAAACAAAAAAACAAAAAAACTATCCGAGTTGGGATGCGGGGAAGAGGGTAAGAGGAGCAGCTTGACCTGACTCGCACCACCCCTCTATCAAGGCAGCACAGCTCAATGCCCAGAAATGCTTTCAGCTGTGATGAAGGGGAATGTGGGGGCCTGTGAGTTAGTGCCTGGCTTCCCAGCTGCACAGGATGCTGCCATAGGCCCTTTTCCCTCTGGCCCTATCCATTGGATGAGTCCGGAGCTGCAAGGCTGGGGTTGCAAAGAAGCTACAAGACAGGCAGATAGGACTCTCTCAGAAGGCACTAAAGGGAAGTGGATCCTACTAAGTACATCACCAATCCCATCAAGAAGCCCACCCACAAACCGCTGGGAACCTCTTGTCCTGTTCTGTGTACTTAGTCACTCAGTCGTGTCTGACTCTTTGCAACACTATGGACTATAGCTCTCTAGGCTCCTCTGTCCATGGGCTTATTCAGGCCAGAATACTGGAGTGGGTTGCCATGCCCTCCTCCAAGGGATCTTCCCAACCCAGGGATCAAACCCAGGTCTCCCACATTGCAGGTGGATTCTTTACCCTCTGAGCCACCAGGAAAGTCTGACCTCAACTATATGTGGAGCCTAAAAAAGCCAAACCCACAGAAACAGTAAATTAGTGGTTGCCCTGGGCTAGGAGTGGGGGAAATGGGAAAACGTTGATCAAAGAATACAGACTTCCACTACAAATGGATAAATACTGGGGATCTAATGTACAGCATGCTGGCTATAATTAACAATATGAATTCTATAACTGAAAGTCAGTATGAGAGTGGCAAATAGATGGGAAAACAGAGGAAACAGTGGCTGATTTTATTTTTTGGGGCTCCAAAATCACTGCAGATGGTGACTGTAGCCATGAAATTAAAAGACACTCACTCCTTGGAAGGAAAGTTATGACCAACCTAGACAGCATATTAAAAAGCAGAGACATTACATTGCCAACAAAGGTTCATCTAGTCAAAGCTATGGTTTTTCCAGTAGTCATGTATGGATGTGGACTATATATAGTCCCCAGAGTTGGACTATAAAGAAAGCTGAGTGCCGAAGAACTGATGCTTTTGAACTGTGGTGTTGGAGAAGACTCTTGAGAATCCCTTGAACTGCAAGGAGATCCAACCAGTCCATCCTAAAGGAGATCAGTCCTGAGTGTTCATTGGAAGGACTGATGTTGAAGCTGAAACTCCAATACTTTGGCCACCTGATGCGAAGAGCTGACTCATTTGAAAAGACCCTGATGCTGGGAAAGATTGAAGGCAGGAGGAGAAGGGGACGACAGAGTATGAGATGGTTGGATGGCATCACCGACTCAATGGACATGAGTTTGGGTAGACTCCGGGAGCTGGTGATAGACAGGGAGGCCTGATGTGCTGCGGTTCATGGGGTCACAAAGAGTCGGACATGACTAAGTGACTGAAATGAACTGATGAGAATAGATCTTAAATGCTCTCACCAAACATACACATATACACACACAAAGGGTAACTATGTGAAGTGCTGGGTGTGTTAACTAATCTTACTGTGATCATCACTTTGTAATATATAAGTATCAAGCATCACGTTGTACACCTTAAACCTACACAATGTTATATGTCAATTATAGGTCAATAAACCTGGAAAAAATAATGAGATTCTAAATTGTAATACATTCTAAACAGTACAATTTCCTCTGCTCCCACTCCCATTTCTGTTGTTTTCTCAGAGATATATAAAAACATTCACCAAAATATCTTTTTCACAGAATTCCAGAGATAGCTTTTAAAGAACAGAAAAAATGAGTGTATTTGTCAGAAATGTGGCAGCCTATAAATCTCTGATGCTATTGGCTAGTTCTTTCCCCAGCCCTAGGTAATTCCACACAAGTATCTATCAGTACTATATTGATTAATCATGGTAAACTCTCCACAGAACTCCACAATTATTTCTCTGCGTAGCTCTCAGAATAATTCAGTCTTACTGTGTTTTCTTTACACATATTTAAATGTGGTATATGACTTAAAGACACTTGCTACTGAAGGAAGTTTTGATCATTACCTCAAAGAAATTCATATCCTTTTTAAAAAAATACCATAATCTAAGAGATATATTTAGTAAACAAAGTAAGTGCTTACTTAACTGCTCAGATTCTGTGCATTTTAATGGTCATTGCTATGCTGTAGATATTAACTAATAAATGAACAATTATCCCCCACCTTTTTTTTTCCTAGTATTTCTCTAATGTGCTTCACTCACTTCTCTTCTGTCCATCATTTTCTACACTATCAATCTAAAGAAGGGCTTGCACCTTCTATCATAGATGAGACTCTTATAAGGGAAAGAGGAAAGTTTCAAGCCCTAGGGAGAGTGTGTATTTGTGTGTCTGTGGGGAAAACTGGGCTAGATTGCCACATGGGGGGCCTGAGTATGACAGTACAGGGGAGTGTTTGTGCATCAGAATGTAGCTCAGTCACGTGACAAAGAGCCTATTGCCTCAATATATATCTGAAGGAATGAGATTTAGTATGGCTGTGTGATCTCCTGTGAGGTTGTGTGTCTTGTGTAAGGGAACTAGACTTCTGTAGAATTATGCAAGATAGGGAACTAGGCTGGCATGAGCTAACTGTGTGGAAATGGCAGGAGGGGCCGGATACAACTGGACTGTGTGGTAAAAATGAGCAGGCAGAGCTTCAGCTACTAAACTTCCAGAGAAGTCAGATTTCATTCTACCTAATTTGAATTTAGTGACCATGTCCTCAAAGCCCTTTGTTCTAGGACAAATTCTGAAAAATAAATGAAGATTACAAAGCATACCACCAAAACATCATATTTGAAAATGCCTGGCGTGCTGCAATTCATGGGGGTCACAAAGAGTTGGACACTGAGCGACTGAACTGAACTGAATGTTTCAAAATTTCATTTTGAAGTAATTTTTATGCTGCCGAAGCACTTAAATAAAATTTGGATGACCTCTAAAAACACCCAGAAAAACAAATGAAGTATTATGAGCAAAGAGCTAAGAAGTCAGGATCTATTTATTTAAATACAATTTGGCTCTGGAAGATCCTTTGCTTGCCAAGTTGAAGAGAGCCTATCTTGGTCACTATTTTGCTATAGGATGCAGGACTTCCATGGATAAGTAGAAAAGTAAAATTAATAGGCAGAGAAGGGTCATTTTAAAGAGAGCCCATCGCTCCCATTATTACCCCATGTCTAATGGAAGGAAGTCCAGAACAAATTCATGACCAGTTGGAGAATCAAGTACTGATATTCTTTTAGAGGAAAGACTCTGAAAGGTATTAGAAGAGAACCCAGCAAATGCCCAATTGCTAATTGTTTGTGAACCTGTACACTGAACAGTTTATGAACACATCTGTTCAGTGTGCCTAGCAAAGTGCTAACAGAAGAGTAGGTAGAAGTTGGCCAGACATACAAGTTTTATCCTGATGCTCAAGTGGAGAGAGATCCAGCAAATATAAATAAGGCATTTTACCCTGGGCTTCCCTTGTGGCTCAGTTGGTAAAGAATCAGCCTGCAGTGCAGGAGACTTGGGTTTGATCCCTGGGTTGGGAAGATCTCCTGGAGAAGGGAAAGGCTACCCACTCCAGTATTCTGGCCTGGAGAATCCCATGGACTATACAGTCCATGTGACTATACACTCGCAAAGAGTCGGGCACGACTAAGCAACTTTCACCCACTTACTCTGAAGAATATACCACGTTTCCTGTTACCCACTCAAGCCCCAGAACTATGCTATGCTTAGCATAGGTGCTATAGCATCAAAGGACCAGTGGTAATACAGCATGACCTTTGCTTGCTCTCTTTATTGAATTTCTACAGGAAGGGATTGCTTTTGAATGTATAAGCCATATCTGATTAAACATAAATTTGTTCAAAGTTCATTCAACAGTTACTAGAAGACTATTATGTTCTAGGACCTTAAGATACAATGTTAAATAAAACATAACAAGATCCTACCCTTCCTTTTGTTTTTCAGTCGCTCAGTGATGTCCAACTCTTTGTGACCCCATGGACTGCAGGAGGCCAGGCTTCCCAGTCCTTCACCATTTCCCGGAGCTTGTTCAAACTCATGTCCATTGAGTCAGTGATGCCATCCAACCATCTCGGAAAGATCCTGATTCTGAGAAAGATTAAGGGCAGGAGGAGAAGTGGGCAACAGAGGATGACCCCTCACTGGGAAGTTGGTATTTAGGTGAGGACATGAAGGAGGCAAGGAAGTTGGCCAGGGTCCTGTATAGGAAAAGAACACTGGAGAAAGGGCATTGCAGGCAAGGAAGACAGGTAAACACACCAGAGGTGGGAGCATGCATGGCCTACTCACAGAACAGCAAGGCAGATGGTAGGTTTGTGCAGAGTGAGGGAAGAGTAGGAGACAAAGTCAGAGCTGGGGGTTGACTGTGGTAGTGGTATAGATCACGTAGGGGCTTAGGGGTCAGGGAAAGGACATAAAGAAGGCTGCAATATGGGGGAAAGAATACTGCATCCGGAGTCAGCAGCACCAGGTTCAGACTGTGATGTCTACATCTGTAGCGGTGTAACTTTAGGCAAGTTACTTGACTGCTCATGGCCTAAGTGTCCTCAAGTCACTTCGACAAGTATTTCTCAAGTGTTCTGCTGCACCAGTGGATTCAAAGATGGGAAACTTCACAAATGGGAATCACCCATATGGCCCAGAAGTCTACAGGCTCTTAAGGAGAGAAGACAAGAAAACTGACAGGTGGAGTCAAGAACAGTGAAGAAAACAAGTGAAAGATAGTGAGACAGAGGCAGGGGGAAGCTTCCCTGACCACATAGTCACCACCCCCATCCTCCTCGTGTATTACATTACCCTGCATTCTTTTCTTCGGGGCACTGAAACTGATCAGTCTGCAGGTCTTACATTTTCTTTTGGCATATTGTCTCTCCTCACTATAAAACATCTCAGTAATCACTTTTTGTCTACTTTATGCTCTATTGTATCCCAAATGCCTAGCCCGGAGCCAGGCACAAGGTTATGAAAAGAATGACTAGAGTATATGACAAGGGAAAGAGTCACAGGGTGGGGAACACATCAACATTTAGAGAGAGTTCAGTAGACAGACAAGGTGGAGTAGGTTATTCCCAGAATAGTAAGCAGCTTGGGCAAAGGCAGAGGGTGTGTTTAGCAAGAATCACACACGAACAATACAGGGGATAATGCCAATTCTTTCATAAAGCAGTTATGAGAATTCAACAAGATCATGCATCCCAGTGATATGGAATGGCTCCCCATAGTTACCAATGGAGCCATGCAGAGAATATTTGTTACAGATGGATTTACCTTTGTGCTGCCAAAAGACCTCTTTGATGGAGCTGTTATACAATTGACTAGATACCTGTGCCATTTAATGCAAATGTTATATCAGTAAGAAAAATTCATGAGCAGGTTGTTGCTGCCTTTTAACTTTCCAAATGGCTGTCCGAACCCTGATTCTCCTTTGTAGTCTCCCTCCACCTCAGCACCACTGGGATAAAACCCTAATAAATAATCAATATAGCTCTTCTCAAGGGAAATGCCATTCCTGCACTCCATGAAAGATAAATGTTGCTTTACCCTTGAAAGAAGTCACCTTTTTGAAAGATCTATGAAATCTCTATGGAGGACCTTCAAGGGGGAGAAAAAGAAGGCCAACAAGGGATCTTGGTAGATTCACCCACACCAATCCAGAAATGTTGTAAAACAGCATACACATCACCCCACTAGAAGTCAGCAATCAGCATTAATAAGGCAGCTGGGATCTAGCCTTGTGATGCGCTCGTATGATTCCCACAATACTATTTTTCATTTAAATCCAAACTGACAGTTGAAAAGATTTTCAGAAATCTATGCCCATAATAATCTTTTTAGTGTTTCATTGCATCTAGTGTGAGAGTAACGTGATAGAAAACGAGAAAGGAAAAAATATGCATGGGAAGATTATTTTGGGGGCCTTTGAGTCTATTGAGGCTGAAGACTAAAAAATAGTAGGGGATTTGGAATGACAGAATATTTGTGTTCATATCCTGCTCGGATACTTAATTAAAGCTGTATGATTATCAGAAAGTCACTTTGTCTCTAGGCCTCATCTATAAACTGGAAATAATGAAGACATCTGAGGTCATGGGGTTGATGGAAGGAACAAGTGAGATAATAGATGTGAAATATATTCTTTAAAATGTAATATTCCATACAAAGGTTATTATTCCAGTTGTTTTACTTTTTTAAGCATTAACTGGGAATAGCACAGGTTTTCTAGCAGTTTCTACTAGTGAAAACACATTTCTAGTAGCTTTGTAAAATACTTTTTTTCATGAAAAGTTATGATCATGTTGCTGCCATACTACTTTTGATAATCCTCTTGCCTGCAGGCTATGAAAATTCTATATTTAGCATCCAAGGAACTTTGCAACATTACATGAGATTAAAGACTGCTTTATCCACTCTTACATCACCACTGTCCAGACCAGTCCCTGGCACATAGGTGGTTCTCAACAAATACTTGTTGATGAATGAATTAACTAACAAAGCTATTTTTACCTCATTTCCCATTACTCTTCTTGATACACATCTCAGCTTCATTGAATTACATTCTCCTTATATGCATTCTGTATTTCCTCAGTGCCAAGTCTTTGTTTAAACTTACTCCTTCTACCTGGCATGCATTCCCACCATTCATTTTCATGTGTTCCAATCTTAATTTAGAAGCCTTCACTTTTGTCCCAGTTAGTAGTATCTTCGTCCTTTGGGGTCACAGAGTATGGTATTTGTACTTCTCACATGATACTTGAAACATTTCATCTTGTGATATGCAAATTGAAGAATGTATTTTATTTCCCCAACCAAGCTACATTCTTAATGGATACATTGATGCATTTAGCACAGTGCCTGCCACATTATGCTATGCTATGCTATGCTAAGTCACTTCAGTCGTGTCCGACTCTGTGCGACCCCATAGACGGCAGCCCACCAGGCTCCCCCATCCCCGGGATTCTCCAGGCAAGAACACTGGAGTGGGTTGCCATTTCCCTCTCCAATGCATGAAAGTGAAAAGTGAAAGTGAAGTCGCTCAGTCGTAGCTGACTTCCAGCAGCCCCATGGACTGCAGCCTAGCAGGCTCCTCCGTCCATGGGATTTTCCAGGCAAGAGTACTGGAGTGGGGTGCCATCGCCTTCTCCGGCCTGCCACACTACTGTGCACAAAATAGATGCTCAATAAATATTTGTGGAATATATGAATGCAAGTCAAACAGAAGGCAGAAAGAATTATGCTTCCTTCTCACTGAATAAAAATTACAGGAAGTACTTCAGTATTTAAACCAGAATATGATTTCTTGAGAAAATAAGCCCACAGTTTGCTATTGAAAAATTAAGTCACCAGCACATATTGAATTCAACACTCATATTAAAATGTCTTGGGAGCTTATATTTTCTAATTTAATGATTCAGTAGAGATGAAGGAAATATATATGATGCAAATTTGTTAAAAATTCAGCAACCTATATTCACTAAATCTCAATCTGCAAGCTGAAACTTTCCTATGATAATATTCTATTCAGTGACCTTTTATATTTATCCTTTGGAAACTATGCTTAGACTTAATAACCCAACTTTCTCATTATCATTTATTTTGACCTCAAGACTAATTTTGCAGCCTGCAGGGGAAAACTTTTCCTGCTAATTAGTTCTTCTTGGTTGTGTTCCAAAAGAAATGACAAATTTCACCTTGTTTAAGAAGCCTCCTGATACTGGTTTAAGCCAACTGAAGAAACCATGTATAAATTTTAAACTCACATATTTTTTCTCATGACAAAGAACCCAACATTTTATCCAAACACTTCTCATTCCTTAATACCACTTAGCAACACGCAACTTGGAATTCTGGTATTTAATTGTTAGCATAATGAAATATAGAAGTTGTAAAATAATTTGGAGATCACATACTATTTTCAATAAATTAACTACAGTCTGACTTTCATCCGATGTATTTCAAATAATTACTTTGTTACTAAAGTCTGCCTCTATTTCCACTGTCAGGTTGATTATACACTGTTGTCTTGTGCAATTAAGGCATATTTTAGTGAAGTTAAATAGTTTATTAATGGGACTATGAGTGTCAATCCTCAGACATTTGTTTATCCTTCTAGAGGGACACAGAGGTACAATTAGTAATTCTGTTTTAATTCCAACTTCTCCACTGTTTCAAAATTCTTGGAGATGATTCAGCTTTCGAGAGTCACCCATTTTCAATAGTGACATTTTTATTGGACTGTCGACAAGAGGCATACTTTTGTGTTGTCAGCACCACTCTCCCACATGTCCTTTTACTGTTGTTCTGTTAAACATCTCAGATCAAGAAAGAAAATCAATATTTTCCCTATTTTCCACTTATTGATGCTTTATCAAAAGGAATATTTGGCAAAGCTGGCTTCAGATTTCAGTATTGTCACTGACTCATGGGTTTTGCCAATATTCTCTTCAAAACCCATTGCTATAAGATATTTAATATCTCTATACATATTTCTCATTTATAAGATGAGTATAACACAGGTACTACCCTTAATTTATACCCCAAGACTTTGCAAAGCACAAATTTAGCCATGCTATCTGTGCTTAAGATTCACCAATGGCTTCCTGGGCCATTCGTGGGCTTTCTACAGGATGAAGTCTATACCCCTTATCTTGGGAAGCTAGGTCCTCTCTGATCTGACCATACTGATCTCCACAGTTTTCACGTCTGCAAATTGAGGTGCTCCAACTGGCCCAGACCACTCCATGCCAATTGTTACCATGTCTTCTCAACTCTACATTTAGTGATGTGAAAACAGCCATGATAGGGGTATTTACATCAAAAAAATAAGCAACCAGATTGTAGTTTGTTAAACACTGAGCAGCACACCATTGGGGTTAAACACTTTAACCACAGCAGCTCTGATTATAAACCTCCAATAATATCCCATCCAACTCAAAGTGCAATGGCTTAGAATGCTGCCCTTCATCACTTCTCTAATTTCATTATTGCTTCTTCTAGCCACATTAGTCTGTTTACTGTTTCTCAATAGACCAGGCAAATGCCCACTCAACAGCAACCTGACAACTCTTGCTGTTCCTTCTACCTCAAGTACAGATCTTCACGTGGACTTCTTCTTATCTTTCTAAGTCAAATCTCAAATGCTACCTCTTCAGAGAGATCTTTCCTGATCAGTGCTGTAGCTCCCTTATGTAGCCTGTTTCTGTAAATCAGAGCAAAGTTGCCTCTTGGATGGGTTCATCCCTGCAGGCCCAGGCCTTGGAGAACAGGCAGTACCTTTGGAGGAAGCAAAAGGTGACCCTAACTCAAAGCAAATGCCACCTGACACAGGGCACTAAGCTGACAAGCAGAGTTTAAACTCAGTGTCAGCTCTCACTTTGCCCTTCAGCTGAGCACCTGTGTATAGTGCCAGTCCACACAAGTGTACATGGGGCACTGTCCCTCACCAGCCTTTATCCATAGCCACAGCCTCAGGTATCCTCTATCATGGCACCTTCTTTGTTTCCTTTGTATCACGTATCACAATTTTAATTACAGATTTAAGCTAACTGAAAAAGCTATGTACACTTTTTAAAACTAGCTTATTTTTCCTCATAAGAAAGAAACCAGTGCTTTACCCAAACATTCCTCTTTATCACCATTTGCATGCTATGTCACTTCAATCTCCAACTCTTGGCAACCCTATGGACTGTAGCCCACTAGGCTCCTCTGTCCTTGGGATTCTCCAGGCAAGAATACTGGAGTGGGTTGCCATACCCTCCTCCAGGGGATCTTCCCAACCTAGGGATTGAACACAGGTCTCCTGCATTGCAGGCAGATTCTTTAAGGTCTGATCCACCAGGGAAGCTCTTATCACCATTTAGCAGCATACAATTTGGATCTCTGGTATTTCATTAACATGATGAAATACAGAAGCAGTAAAATAATTTGGAAACCACATACTACTTTCACAGTATCTGACTTGGATTCTTGATTTATCTCCAATGATTGGTTTATTACTAAAGTCTACCTCTATTTCCTCTGTCAGATTACACTTTTTGTTTATTAGTTTAGTTGTTTAATAGCTTTCTTCTCTACTCACAGAATGTGACCTTCATGAAAGTAAAGAGCATGTCTTGTTAATACTATATCTGCAGACCTTAGAACAGTGTTCAACAAATGTTTATTGAATATCAAAAGAATGTTAAAACAATAGGCTTCTATGTAATATTTCATGTGAGTGAAGACTTTTTTTCTGCCTAAATGTAAAAAAACTTTTTTATTGATCAATTTCTATTCCAGTATAGTTGCTTTACAATGTTGTTTTAGTTTCTACTGTACAACAAGGCAATCAGTTGCACATATACATATATCTCCTCTCTTGGATTTCCTTCCCATTTAGGTCACCACAGAACACCAAGTAGACATTCCTGTGCTATGCAGCAGGTTCTCATTAGTTACCTATTTTATGAAAGTGAAAGTGTTAGTCACTCAGTCATGCCAGACTCTTTGCGACCATAGACTATTGCCCTCCAGGCTCCTCTGTCCATGGAATTCTCCAGGCAAGAAGACTGGAGTGGGTTGCTATTCCCTTCTCTAGGGGATCTTCCCAAACCAGGGATCAAACCCAGGTCTTCTGCATTGGAGGAAGATTCTTTATCACTGAGCCACCAGGGAAGCCTAGTTTATATATAGTGGTATATTAGTAGTGTATATATGTCAATACCAATCTCCCAATTCATCCCACCCCATCTTAACCTTTTGGTACCCATATGTTTGTTCTCTATATCTGTATCTCTATTTCTGCTTTGCAAATAAGTTCATCTGTATCATTTTTCTAGATTTCACATACAAGTAATATTATGCAATGTTTGTTCTTCTCTTTCTGACTTACTTCAGTCTGTATGACAGTCTCTAGATCCATCCATGTTTCTACAAATGGCACAATTTTTACTTTTTATGGTTGAGTAATATTCCAATGTATATATGTACCACATCTTTTTTATATATTCCTATGTTGATGGGCATTTAGGTTGCTTCCATGTCCTGGCTATTGTAAATAGTGCTGCAATGAACATTGGGGTGCATGTATCTTTTCGGATTATGGTTTTCTCTGGATATTTGCCTAGGAGTGGGATTACTGGGTCATATGATAGCTCTATTTTTAGTTTTTTAAGGGATCTCCATACTGTTCTCCATAGTGGTGCTTCAATTTATATCATCACCAACTGTGTAAGAGGTTTCCCTTTTCTCCACACCCTCTCCAGAATTTATTGTTGTAGATTTGTTTTTGATGATAGCCATTCTGACTGGTGTGAGGTGATACTTTATTGTAGTTTTGATTTGCATTTCTCTAACAATTAGTGATATTGAGCATATTTTCATGTGTTTGTTGGCCATCTGTGTGTCTTCATTGGAGAAATATCTATTTAGGTCTTCCACCTATTTTTTGATTGGGTTGCTTGTTTTTTTGATATTGAGCTGCATAAGCTATCTGTTTATTTTAGAGATTAATCCCTTGTCAGTTTCTTCATTTGCAAATATTTTTTCCCATCCTGAGGATTGTCTTTTCTCCTTATTTATGGTTTCCTTTGCTGGGCAAAAGCTTTTAAGTTTAATTAGGTCCCATTTCTTTATTTTTGTTTTATTTTCATTACTCTTGGGGGTGGGGAAAAGTATAAAAACTTTTGAATTAGATTACTTCATCTCTTCCAATTCAGCCATTCTAGGATTTGATATTATTATCACTCTGAAACTTTCAGCAAAGGTAGTGTAAGGAAATGTATGCAACAAATTTCCAAGATCCTGGAACCTTCCTCCTGTTTTCTGGAGGTGGAAGGTTAGAACTGAAACTCCAGTTTATGTACTTTGAAAAAATATGTTCCTCCATTTAGGCCTCAGTTTCCTTATCTGCCAAATGATGGGCTTGGACTAAACTGAACTTAAAAGAAAAAGCTCCACTTTTAGTTTTTTTAATGTCAAAAATATCCCCCCCACCAAAAATCTTGTGAGGAACCCTAGTATATAAAACCAATTGAGGAGTTTCTGCTCTGGTGGAAGAGAGAGCAAGAGAATATCATTAAGTCCATAGAACACAGCATAAAAACTCTTGCACTAGACACTCCTGAAAGTCTATGCCACCCCTAGCATTCTATTCCTTTCTGATTTTGTCTTTCACTAGATTCCAGGGCCAGTGGGGTATATATGGGCAATGATGAGTTGAGAATTCTTTCATTCAACAAATATTCGAGTGTCTTCTATATTCCAGGTACTATGAAAGAGTGAGTAAACAACATGTAAAAAAGCATAGAGATTCTCAGAGCAAATTATGGGTTTCCTAAGCTATTCTCTCAAGCCTTCTTCCATTCTCACTATACCCATCCTCACCTCCCCCAGTAAAAGCAGACTGCATCTAAACATACAGAATAAAGTGGAAAACCTTTAGGTGCCTTAAGACCTAATGCTTTAGGACCATAATTTTTTTTTTACAAGAGTAATCTCTTCTGCTTAAACAAGTTCATTTGCCCAAAGCTTTTTGACTGTGAAATAAGTGACTTAAATATTACTCTGAGATAATAAATGGTAGTTTCCTCTGTAGCTCAGTCATTGGAGTGAAGCCAATTGCTCATAAACTAAAAAACAGCAGCAAATCAACCAAGAAGTTCACTGGCTTACAAAGTCCATGCAGTGTACTTTCCATGAGTTAGTCAATAAAAATCCTAAAAAGTAATTGCCCAAACACCCAGCCTACCAATTTTGAGTAAGACTTGGTTAAAGATCCAATTTACCATCTAGGTTTTTACAAACAAGGAAACCAGGCAGAATATATTTTGATGCCATGAAATAGAGCAACAGTAGTCAGGTAAATTCTAGAGATGTTTAGAAGATATGCTCAGCAAAACCTGTATTTTATTCTCTGTAGATGGCAGAGAGAAGGATGGAGTCAAGGATGAATCTGTTTTCTCACTTCTATGACTAGATAAATCAGGTGGTACCTACTGCTGAGATACTTATGAGATATGCTTACGTAGGGTAAAGACATGATTGAAGTAGAAGAAAATGATGAGTTTAGTTTAGACTTTAACTTTCCCATGAAACTTAAAAGTGAGGTACTCAATATCAAGGTGGGGGTCCATAGACATATTCTCAAGGATCTTTTATTATTTTTTTTATTCTGTTTTCACTGTGATGGTTAAAATTTTCTGTAAAAAGCTATAAATATAAATAAGCATTTGTAATCAACTAGTGGAATGGAATTAACAATAAATGGTACATTCAAGCCAAGTGAAGGCCAACTGATATCATGGAAGTCTATTATATATAATTTTTAAAGTTTCACCATCGTTTAAAAAAAGAAGTATTGTGACATACTTGAGTCATCCCAGAGCACATAGTGTAGGCATAGGCATGCTGAATTAAAGACAAAAAAAAATCTGTCCTTTAGCAGTCAACACCATATCCACAATGAAGGAAGTGACTTATTTTTAACAAAACAAGATTATCTGTCACATTCAGCTGTGATTTTATAGTTTTTACTATATTTAATTTGAAATATCATTTTAGATTTAATTATAAGGAAAACACATAGGATTTATATCTTTGAAGAATTCTTATAAGAAGAATATAAAAATAATTAAACTCAACAAAGAAGAATAATCAAACTCAGTGCTTGGGCATCTGTATAAATTATCTTTCTTTTAAAAGAATAAACATATTATTCAAGTTTTCAAAGCAACTGTGAGAAACACTGGGTTAAATCTCAAGACATATTTGAATTGAAGATATAGCTATATATATAGATAGATAGATACATATATATGCTGCTGCTAAGTCACTTCAGTCGTGTCTGACTCTGGGCAACCCCATAGACAGCAGCCCATCAGGCTCCCCCATCACTGGGATTCTCCAGGCAAAAACACTGGAGTGGGTTGGCATTTCCTTCTCCAAAGCATGAAAGCGAAAAGTGAAAGTGAAGTCGCTCAGTCGTGTCCGACTCTTAGCGACCCCATGGACTGTAGCCTACCAGGCTCCTCCGTCCATGGGATTTTCCAGGCAAGAGTACTGGAGTGGGTTGCCATTGCCTTCTCCAACATATATATGGGAATCAACTATCTGTAGATTGAATTGAAAGTGTGAGACTAGCACAGAGAATAAGGAGAGAACAAGAAAAAGCTTATGACAGAGCTTTGAGAACCATTAATATCTACAAGTGAAGCAAGAGTCAAGATTAGCCAGTAAAGGAGACAGAAAAGGAGAAGCTGGAGAGGTAAAGGAAAAACCAAGAAAAATGGTGCAATAAAAGGGACCTATCAAGGAAGAGGTAATGAGAGGTCATATTAGAAGAGACTTAGAATTGAACATTGGATCTAGTTGAATTCTTCCCATCCACAGATATGGGATTACTCATCCCCTCCAACAACCCATTCCTACTTTCGGCATATATCCAATAGCTAGCCAGCTAAACATGAAGTCTTAATTATTCTGCCCCCCACCCCTACCCCAAACCCCTGCAAGCTTGAATGCTGGATCTTTTAATGGGTTTTTGTCTTTTTGTGACCAAACCCAGTTCTACCTGCCCACCATGGCACCAGCCTGATGCTGACTCTTATCTCCATGAGTTCTCATATCTGACTTCTCTGACATTCAACTTGCTTTCCAATACTTTTACTATGGCCTAGTTTATAGATCTCCCCTATTCTGCATCAGTGGACCAGTCTGGTTTGCAGGATTTAGCATGGGTCTTCATCCATTCGTCTAGTGCCAACCAGATATCAATTCATTTGATCATCATAGATCCCCTTATGACCTCTTTTTCAATCAAGATATTTCCATTCTACCTGAACTACTTTTCCTGCTTAACACACTGTCCACCGTTACCAACACTCTGTCACAACAATGAAAGAAGTCAATAATCAAACACCTTCATCAATATTCACAGTCAAATCTTCAGTTTCCTGTGGGTTCCTTACATTTTCTATATTCCTTTCTGCATAAAGACCCACTTTTTACAGTACATTCTACTCCATGCCTTTAAATCTACTTTATTCCAATGCAGCAGCAAAGAGATGACTGTCAGCTAAATTGCACTTTCCATTAAAAAAAATTAAGCACCTTTTAAAAGAGCACAAGATGACATATTTCAGCCCAGCCACTGCATTTACTGCAGAGTTTGTTTATAAAATTCACCACTGAATTTTAAGACTATATGTGTGGCTTGTTCATGGGTCATTAGGGCACACTCTGCAGGCTTCAGCAAGGTGATTTTGTAAAAATCTACATGAGTTAATGAATTCAAGTTTAATTAAACTGTTAATTGCCTTCAGTGAGAAGCTGTGTAGTGTTACTTTCTAATACAATTACCAGAAATCACAGTAGAGGAAGCTCTGGGAAATTGGAAGGGCAAGTGTATACAAGATAGAAATGCTCATTCCTTTTGGATTCACCTCTTGTTAACCTTGAGCATTGTCCCCACAGGATTCTGAGTTGGCTTTGGGAATATCACTTGCTGGGAAATTGCACTGGAGTGAATTGAATTCCAAAGTATAAAAAACACTCACAAGGCCATTCCCATCTCTATCAGACACACTTCAGAGGGCTCCAAACTTGGGCAGAGCCTTGAATTCCCAATGGTGAGTCATGCTTATCATGTTAAGTACCAAGAAAAGTTTATACAGAAGTCAGAAGACCTGGGTTTCAGTCCTGGCTTTTTCATATGTTGGAGAAGGAAAAGCCAGGTTTCCTTTCTAAGGAGCTATTTTCTCCTTTGTATATGGCGCATAGATCCATATTCTGCCTACCTGCTTGTTTCCGTGAGGGTCAAACGAAATCACATCCATCCCTTCAGGGAGAGGCAGCTCACCACCAGTCAAACTGCAAGGCTATGAGTCTCCCAATACTAAGTTGTTTCTGTGGCTAGTCACATGTGCAGCTATGTAGGTCAAGGCGACCACAGCGTGACTACTGTGTAAGTGCTCACTCCCTGAGAAAGTGTTACTAGCTTGGCTTGTTTACTGCTTGCTACAATGTTTGCTTCTTGTTCAAAATGTGATGAGTCCTTGGCCGTGGTTTCCTCAGCTATGGTGCAGTGGAACCTACCATGTACCTAGCATCTCTCTGGGCCTCTCACATTACCCTGAGGGACTCAGAAGCATGGGAAACTGGACAACTATGCTGATGTTTACCTTGTTGGTTAAGCTGTAAGAACAAACTGTTTTGCTTTCATTCATTAAGTCCCATGATCTACTTTCAACCCTTCTGGGGTTGTAACAAGTTTATTCCTTGACCATTATCTATGAGTTGGGGTTCTTCCCTTCAATCCTCAACCCTCAGATCTTCTTTCTCATATGGTACCATAGCTTCAGTTATCATGTATGTGCTAAAGATCCCAAATGTACGACTTCAGCTCTATCGACTATGTTTCTAGATCTCATACCCATCTCCCCACAGAACAGCTCCCATGAGTAACCTCAAGTTATAACAGATAACTTCAAATCTACCTATCTACCCCTAGGCTCAGTACCTCCTTCACCCCCTATTCAGATCTGTTCTTCCCCTTTGCCTATCTTGGTTAATAGAACCATTCACTGCCTAATGTTCCAGTTAAAAACCATGCATCATTCTCAAGAACTCCTTTCTCCTTATCAATCTCCCAAAACATATGCATTCAATTAATCAAAATATTCTTCAATTTCTACTTGCTTACCATGTCTTGATTCAATTACCTCTCCTCTATCCCCACTGCCACTGCTCTAATGTCATCATCTTTGCCTAAATGTACCTTCTTTCTTTCCCTAATATATGAAAATTTTATTCTTGTTTCAGGAATTTACATTTGCTTGTCTCTCTGCTTGTTGAAACTGCATAACTTATCATCAGTATCTGGCTTCTACTCATCTCACCAACATCATCTTTTGCCATCAGTCTAACATTATAACCTTATGCCCCCATAATAAGAAAAAAAGGCAATTACTTTCTGGCTTCTAAACTTGCAATGCTCTTTTACTCTTCCTTATATGAGTACATCTAAGGAAGATGTGATGTTGGAGAAGACTTTTGAGAGTCCTGTGGACTGCAAGGAGATCCAACCAGTCCATCCTAAAGGAAATCAGTCCTGAATATTCATTGGAAGGACTGATGTTGAAGCTGAAACTCCAATACTTTGGCCACCTGATGCGAAGAGCTGACTCACTGGAAAAAACCCCAATGCTGGGAAAGATTGAAGGCAGGAGGAGAAGGGAACGACAGAGGATGAGATGGTTCGATGGCATCACCAACTCGATGGACATGAGTTTGAGTAAGCTCCGGGAGTTTGTGATGGACAGGGAAGCCTGGCATACTGCAGTCCATGGGGTCTCAAAAGCTGGACACGACTGAGTGACTGAACTGAACTGAACTGAAGATGGTACATAGATGGAATATAAGATCTTCCTTTTGGTACATAAGATGTACCATAGATGATACACCCAGATCCCTCTGCAAGGAAGTACTTCTTGCCTCAACTGATGGGAATTCTTCAGTGGACAGCCCTCAAGGGGCAGATCTTTGAAGGACTGCCTCAGCTGCAGAGAGCTAGGTCACACCCTTGTTTGCCCAAGGTCACACCCTTTCCCAGGGGCAATTCACATCTAATGACCAATGCAAGAGCAAAAAGACACGGACTTTTTGGCCCAAAAGGGGACAAGTCACAACGCTGTAAAACCATCTCAGATTCTGAGGTCCTTGTGGTATCCTCCAAGACCTATATCACGCGTGGACTTCTGTCTCTGATCAGTCCTGCTTCTTCTCCTTCCTTTCATAAGTACTGAACCCAAGGGTACTCCTTAATAAATAGCCTGCACACTAAACTCCAGCTCAGAGTTTGATTCCCAGGAAAACCAAGCTATGACACCATCCCACAAGCTATTTCTTCTTTGGGACAATATGCTCCTCTACTTATCCATGTGCTGCTGCTGCTGCTACTAAGTCGCTTCAGTTGTGTCCTACTCTGTGTGACCCCAGAGATGGCAGCCCACTAGGCTCCTCTGTCCCTGGGATTCTCCAGGCAAGAACACTAGAGTGGGTTGCCATTTCCTTCTCCGATGCATGAAAGTGAAAATAATAGCAAATGAAGCAACTGACAAACAACTAATCTCAAAAATATACAAGCAACTCCTACAGCTCAACTCCAGAAAAATAAATGATCAAATCAAAAAATGGGCCAAAGATCTAAATAGACATTTCTCCAAAGAAGACATACAGATGGCTAACAAACACATGAAAAGATGCTCAACATCACTCATTATCAGAGAAATGCAAATCAAAATCACTATGAGATACCATTTCACACCAGTCAGAATGGCTGCGATCCAAAAGTCTACACATAATAAATGCTGGAGAGGGTGTGGAGAAAAGGGAACCCTCTTACACTGTTGGTGGGAATGCAAACTAGTACAGCCACTATGGAGAACAGTGTGAGATTCCTTAAAAACTGGAAATAGAACTGCCTTATGATCCAGCAATCCCACTGCTGGGCATACACACTGAGGAAACCAGAAGGGAAAGAGACACATGTACCCCAATGTTCATCGCAGCACTGTTTATAATAGCCAGGACATGGAAGCAACCTAGATGTCCATCAGCAGATGAATGGATAAGAAAGCTGTGGTACATATACACAATGGAGTATTACTCAGCCATTAAAAAGAATACATTTGAATCAGTTCTAATGAGGTGGATGAAACTGGAGCCTATTATACAGAGTGAAGTAAGCCAGAAGGACAAACACCAATACAGTATACTAACACATATATATGGAATTTAGAAAGATGGTAATGATAACCCTGTATACGAGACAGCAAAAGAGACACTGATGTATAGAAGAGGCTTATGGACTCTGTGGGAGAGGGAGAGGGTGGGAAGATTTGGGAGAATGGCATTGAAACATGTGAAATGTCATGTATGAAACGAGATGCCAGTCCAGGTTCAATGCATGATGCTGGATGCTTGGGGCTGGTGCACTGGGACGACCCAGAGGGATGGTATGGGGAGGGAGGAGGGAGGAGGGTTCAGGATGGGGAACACATGTATAATTTTTTTTTTAATTAAAGAAAAAAAAATAATTCCTCCAAAAAGTGAAAGGGAAGTCGCTCAGTCATGCCCGACTCTTAGCGACCCCATGGACTGTAGCCTACCAGGCTCCTCTGTCCATGGGAGTTTCCAGGCAAGAGTACTGGAGTGGGGTGCCATTGCCTTCTCCGACTTATCCACATAGTGAACACCTAATGAGCCCTTAAGAATCAAATCAAGCATCACCATTTTAGTGACACCTTCCTTGAACTTCCTTCTTCACTGCCACCCCACCACTAGTATTCATAATTACATAATCCTTCTTTTGTGCTACTACTATGTTTTATAGTAAATTCTATTAGTGTGCTCATCACAGATAATTATATAATTCATTCAGCTGTCTGTGTCTCTTAATTACCCCTGTACTCCTTCATGTGAGGCTCTATATACCTGTCTTTATATCTCCATCATCTAGCACAGTTACTGGCATGTGATTAGGGCAGAATAAATACTCATAATATTTCAGTGGAAAATTAGGGAATATTTCAGGTAGATTGGATATGGATTTTATGTGGATATTGTATTTAAAAAGTCACCACACCCACATGTAAATCAATGAAGTTAGAACACACCCTCACACCATACACAAATATAAACTCAAAATGGCTTAAAAACTTAAACATATGACATGACACCATGAAACTCCTAGAAGAGAACATAAGCAAAACATTCTCTGACACAAATAATACAAATGTGTTCTTAGGTCAGTCTTCCTAGGCAATAGAAATAAAAACAAAAATAAACAATAGAAATAAAAGCAAAAATAAACAAATGGTACCTAATCAAACTTACAAGCTTTTGCACAGCAAAGGAAACCATAGGTAAAATGAAAAGACAACCTACAGACTAGGACAAAATATTTGCAAATGATGCCACAAGGGCTTAATCTCCAAAATATTTGAACAGTTCATACAACTTGAAAACAGCAAAAATACAACCCAATAGAAAAACTGGTAAAAAAAACGAAACACACATTTCTCCAAAGAAGACATACAGATGGCCAACAGGCACATGAAAAGATGTTCAACATTGCTAATAATTAGGGAAATGCAAATCAACACTACAATGAGGGATCACCTCACACCAGTCAGAATGGCCATCATCAAAAAATCTACAAATATCAAATGCTGGAGAAAAGGGAACCCTCCTACACTGTGGGAATGTAAATTGGTGCAGTCACTATGCAGAACAGTATGGAAGTTCGTTAACAAACTAAACATAGAGTTGCCATATGATCCAGCAACCCCACTCCTGAGCATATATCTGGACAAAACTATAATTCAAAATTTAAAAACATACATGCACCCCAGTGTTCACAGCAGCACTATTCACAATACCCAAGATATGGAAGCAACCTAAATGTCTATTGACAGATGAATGGATAAAGAAGATATGGTACATATATACAATGAAATACTGCTGCTGCTAAGTCACTTCAGTCGTGTCCAACTCTGTGCGACCCCATAGATGGCAGCCCACCAGGCTCCCCTGTCCCTGGGATTCTCCAGGCAAGAACACTGGAGTGGGTTGCCATTTCCTTCTCCAATGCATGAAAGTGAAAAGTGAAAGTGAAGTCACTCAGTCATGTCCAACCCTCAGCAACCCCATGGACTGCAGCCTACCAGGCTCCTCCATCCATATGATTTTTCAGGCAAGAGTACTGGAGTGGGGTGCCATTGCCTTCTCTACAATGAAATACTGCTGCTTCTGCTGCTAAGTTGCTTCAGTCGTGTCAGACTCTGTGTGACCCCACAGACGGCAGCCCACCAGGCTCCCCATCCCTGGGATTCTCCAGGCAAGAACACTGGAGTGGCTTGCCATTTCCCTCTCCAATGCATGAAAGTGAAAAGTGAAAGTGAAGTCGCTCAGTCGTGTCCAACTCTTCACGACCCCATGGACTGCAGCCTACCGGGCTCCTCTGCCCATGGGATTTTCCAGGCAAGAGTACTGGAGTGGGGTGCCATTGCCTTCTCCACAATGAAATACTACTCAGCCATAAAAATGATGAAATAATACCATTTGCAGCAACATCGATGGAACTAGAGATTATCATACTAAGTGTAGTAAGTCAGAAAACCACAGACAAATACGAGATGATATCACTTATATGTAGAATCTAAAATATGACACAAATGAGCTTATCTATGAAACAGAAACAGACTCACAGACACAGATAATGAACTTGTGGTTGCCAAGGGGGTTAGAGGGATGGAGTGGAGTTAGGGATTTGTGGATGCAAACTATTATATATAGAATGGATAGACAACAAGGTCCTACTATATAGCAGATGGGACTATATTTCATATTCTGTGATAAACCCTAATGGCAAAGAATATTTTAAAAATGTAAATATATATGGATAACTGAATCACTTTGCTGTACAGTGGAAATAAACACAACATTGAAAATCACAACTATACTTCAACAACTCACCAAGTCATAGCAGTGAATTATGTGCTCATATGTCAGCTAACATTCATTCATTCATTCAACAAATATATTTCGAGTACCCACTATTTGCCAATACCATATTTCTTACAGGGAACATAGGGATAAACAAGACAAATATGGTCCCTTTACAATTTAGCAAAGAAGACAGATACTGAATAAGTTAGTAGAAGCATTTTGAGTGTTACAAAGTAGTTCAGAACATTACAGGGTTCTATAGCAGGAGAGTCTAATCTAGAATAGAGGGCTTGGTTAAGGCTTGAGTAATTTTGAACACTTAGTAGTAAGTAACCATCAGCTAGCTGAAGAAGGAAGAATCCAATAATAAGAAATCAGCATGTGTCAGGACCCTGACGGGGCAAAGAGTATGAAAAGGCTCAAAGATTTGGAAAAAAGCCTGGAAATAAATGCTAGAAACTGCCACTGAAAAGGTAACTTGGAGCCAATTTATTTAAAACTTTTAACTAATGGTAAGCGTCTCCTTGGCAGGAAAGTTATGACCAACCTAAACAGAATATTAAAAAGCAGAGACATTACTTTGTCAAGAAAGGTCCATCTAGTCAAGGCTATGGTTTTTCCAGTAGTCATGTATGGATGTGAGAGTTGGACTATAAAGAAAGCTGAGCATCAAAGAATTGATGCTTTTGAACTGTGGTGTTGGAGAAGACTCTTGAGAGTCCCTTGGACAGCAAGGAGATCCAACTAGTCCATCCTAAAGGAGATCAGTCCTGGGTGTTCACTGGAAGGACTGATGTTGAAGCTGAAACTCCAATATTTTGGCCACCTGATGAGTCAAAAGAGCTGACTCATTTGAAAAGACCCTGATGCTGGGAAAGATTGAAGGCAGGAGGAGAAGGGGATGACAGAGGATGACATGGTTAGATGGTATCACTGACTCAATGGACATGAGTTTGGGTGAACTCCGGGAGTTGGTGATGGACAGGGAGGCCTGGCGTGCTGCAGTTCATGGGGTCACAAAGACTCGGACACAACTGAGCAACTGAAGTGAACTGAACAGAATGGTAACATGTTATATAGTCTTACCTGGTAGAATTCTGCATCTAGTTAAAAATAATTTAGTCAAATATCAACATGATTATCTGCTGCATTGATGGTAGTTTAGAAGGAAGAGAGACTGGAGGCCGAAAGTCTGGTTAAAATATTGTTCATTAATTTATGTATATTTTAAACATATATTTAGGTGAGAAATGACTGCCTGACCTAAGGCAATGGCAGATGGGAGAGAGACAAGGTTTTACATAGTAGAGATTTTTTAAGTGGAACTGGAGGATTTAGTGACATTAAATATAGGAGGTGAAGAGGAATGAATTGAAAAATGCCTTAGATTGTCTTGCAGAATATCTGAGGAGGAGAAATTAATCAGAGTTCTTCTCTGCCAAGACACTGGAGTCAAGAACTGAGCATCCAGAGGAAAAAAAAAATAGATTTATATGGCTATACCTAATCAGGTGTTTATTGAAGATAAATGTGATTTTTCTCTTTATAGAGAAATCAAAATACCACAACAGTAGGATCTGACATTTTTCTCCACCAAGCTTATTCATTCAGCTAATACATATTTATTGAACCCTGCCTACCATGTGCCAGGCACTGGGCCAGGCAACAAGGATAGAGTATTGAAAAAGACAGATTCATTCCCTGCCGTCACAGAGGTGAATTTTACCTAATAAATAATCTGATCAATTTCTATTCCAGTGGTTCTCTGTTCTATGCATTTTAATTCTGAGAAATTCCTATCAATGTGGACTGTAAATATTTATCATCCTTTTAAATGATAAAGCTACTAGGAGAGATATATGCATTGCCAGTACTTATTTTCAATATTCACTTAATATCTAGTCTTCTTTATAGTAACATAACATCTATTTAAAGGAGCTTTTCAAACTGCAAGCAACCAACCAAATTATCCAGATTAAATACGGATTAGGCACTGTCAGGGAGAAGGCAATGGCACCCCACTCCAGTACTCTTGCCTGGAAAATCCCATGGATGGAGGAGCCTGGTAGGCTGCAGTCCATGGGGTCTCTAAGGGTCGGACACAACTGAGCGACTTCACTTTCACTTTTCACTTTCATGCATTGGAGAAGGAAATGGCAACTCACTCCAGTGTTCTTGCCTGGAGAATCCCAGGGATGGGGGAGCCTGGTGGGCTGCCGTCTATGGGGTCACACAGAGTCAGACACGACTGAAGTGACTTAGCAGCAGCAGCAGCAGGCACTGTCAGCATGCAGGTTACTTTTTCAGTTAAGATCAATGGTGGCCATTAGCTCAGTTGGTAAAGAGCCTGCCTGCAAAGCAGGAGACCACAGGTCAAGTCCTGGGTCGGGAAGATCCACTGGAGAAGGGATAGGCTACCCACTCCAGTATTCTGGCCTGGAGAATTCCATGAGCTCTATAGTCCATGGGTTCACAAAGAATCAGACACAACTAAGCGACTTTCACTTCTCTTTAGGGAAGAGTTTCCAGAGTCTCCACAATTACTGTCTCTGGCTGTTGGTTTAACACAACTCTGAGCATATAGGAAAGGTAAAATGGCCAATACAGGTGAAACAAAGCACAGTGTGTCTATTGCATAGCTCCATATTCTGTGACTTCTGGGAACCTGTTATTGTGGCCTCAAGAAAGGACTGTGGTGGTGGTTTGCCAGCCCTGTCTCTGGCCATGCAGTTGCAACCCTGAGGCCTCTGCAGGGCTTTTTTAAAGTAGTGAGCTCACCACACTACTGTTACTGTCCAGCCTGGAAAGGTGGCTATCAGAAAATAAAGGCACCTGACTTCTCTCATCATGGGAATCAAAAAGCAAACAAGAAATTGTTCATTTAATCTCTGCTTCACACATTGTGATACATGAATGCCCTCATTGGCATGTTGGTTTCCTTTGTGAAATTTAAATCTCTATAAAATGATGGATGGATCTTTAACAAATTAGTAAACTAATTGTCCCTGAGGAGTCCTGAAATACCTTTCTATGGCATACATCTTGGCCTTGGAGTTAATGTGGGTCAACGTGGCTCTATGCTGTTTTAAAAGCAGAATGGAAGGCTTTCAGGATACAGTGCCTAAGGAGCAGAATAATGAATGTTTACCTTTCTTACATGAGCCAGAGCGACCATTTAAAACCGCAAGTTTGTAAAATAGGAAAATCCATGGTGATAGGTAATGCCCTACTCCCTGTCAGATGTCCTTCTTGGAGCTTCAGATGCATTACCTCACTTGATACCCAGAACAATCTTCTGAGACAACTATGATTATCTCTACTTTTTAAAATTAGGAAATCAGTGTTACAAGTGCTTGTGTCTCTTGTCCAAAGTTTGCCAGCTAGTTACTGCGAGGCAGGATTCACGCTTATGTCCTACTCTAAGGTCCACATCCTAAGCTACAGTGCTCCTTTCATTTGCAGGTGCTTACTGTGTTCCTCCTAAGCCCCATATGCTCTCCACCCATCACTTTGGATTGCAAACTGTGCAAGCATCCTATATTTCCTGACATTCAAGAACTTATTCCCTCCTGAACCATTCCCATGTCCATTTGCTAGGGAGAGCAGAGCACAAAAACCAGGAACAACATGGCTTCTGGAGCAGTTGTACCAGGCCTCAGGCCTGGACTACTTCCATATTCTTTATTATGTGAGGAAGTAAAGCCCTTAAGTGGCATGACCTTTGTGAGGGTTTTGAGTTTGGTTTTGTTTTTCCTTACATTCAGCCAAATGCAATCAATGCAGTAACATGAAAGCATCCAATAAACTGTCCAGGACCACCGGGGATTTTCCTAGAAAACACACACATATGTGTACTTACACAAATATGCATATATTCACATACTCTTGCATGCAACCATATACACACATTCCACAACCACATGCACATTTTCAAAAAGATGCACACGTGTACAGTGAACACTCATGTACTCATGCACACTTACACATGCAAGCACCTGAACATACACACACAAATCTATAATACGTACACACATGGTTACATGCATACAGGTTTACATACTCAGACACGCACAGATACTCACACATACACTCAAACATATTTTCCTCTAAAAACATATAGTGAAAAGTGTAAGGGTCTTGATCAGATGTTGGCCCAGGTCCTGGCTGTGCCAGTAACTAATCATATGACTTTTCTGACTCTCAAATTGCTCATATTATTACAAGCCCTGACTCACCACACCACAGTGACATGCAAAGATAGAAAGGCATCTGGAGAAAGGCTCTCTAAAGCCTGAAGAGCTCTACTCAATCATGTAATCGTATATAATAATGTCAGCTTTTCAAGAGGCTGGTTTTTCTTTACAAAACCATTCAGTGTGGTTGGGACATCTGGTAATACCTTTTATAGATAAAAATAATTCAAGGCACAGAGACTTTTAAGTTAACCCAACCTGTGAAGCACACATTATGGAATTTGTGTTCTAACCCTGTTCTCTTACCTGTGGGAATCTTGCTATAAGCATCATTGCAGTGTTGTACTATGCCTTCTGGAGCTACCATGCTGATGCCATAAAGGACACTGCACTCAGATGGCAACTTAAGCTTAACCAGTTTTAGCTTTTAAAAAATTGGCTTAAGACTCTAAGTGGAAATATGTAACTGTGGATGTGGCTCAGAGGACTACAGAGCCCTATACTATAACTCTGCTTCTTTTGAAAGCCAAAAAAATAATGAAATAAAGAAATAAGTATGAAAAATGAATTGTTGGAGAATATAAACTTATACCACCCATATGTTTGAATTTGAAGGTATACTACCTTGAGAAGGCTCAGAGTTGCAAAGCACGAGAAATTTATTGCTTGGTTCTCTTGCCCAGAATAGTGTTCATTCTATTTTAAATGTCACCAAAGTACATTTATGTCAAAAGAAATATACCTAATCAAACTGACAATGACTCAGTCATCAGCACTGGGCAGAAATTATTCTAGGAAGTATCTGCCACACAAATTGATGGGGAATTTAACAAAGATGATATCTCATGTCTCATCAGACATCACAGCACTTTCTCAAAGACAAAAATGTACCTGTAAAAAAACCCTGCAAGTTCTTTTGAGGTTATATGAATGAAACCGCTATCTAGAACAGATTTTGCTTGCAATTTGAAGCAAGAGGTTCTAAATATTCTTTTATTTCCCACTGTGATGGTCAATTTTATGTATCATCTTGACTAAGCATAGGGTGCCCACATATTTAAACATTTTTTTGGTTGTGTCTTTGATAGTGTTTCTGGATGAGATTAACATTTGATTTGGTACACTAACTAAAGCAGATTCAGTTCAGTTCAGTTCAGTAACTCAGTCATGTCCAACTCTTTGCGACCCCATGAATCGCAGCACACCAGTCCTCCCTGTCCATCACCAACTCCCAGAGTTCACTCAGACTCACATCCATTGAGTCAATGATGCCATCCAGCCATGTCATCCTCTGTCGTCCCCTTCTCCTCCTGCCCCCAATCCCTCCCAGCATCAGAGTCCTTTCCAATGAGTCAACCCTTCGCATGAGGTGGCCAAAGTACTGGAGTTTCAGCTTCAGCATCATTCCTTCCAAAGAAATCCCAGGGCTGATCTCCTTCAGAATGGACTGGTTGGATCACCTTGCAGTCCAAGGGACTCTCAAGAGTCTTCTCCAACACCACACTTCAAAAGCATCAATTCTTCTGCGCTCAGCTTTCTTCACAGTCCAACTCTCACATCCATACATGACCACTGGAAAAACCATAGCCTTGACTAGATGGACCTTTGTTGGAAAAGTAATGTCTCTGCTTTTCAATATGCTATCTAGGTTGGTCATAACTTTCCTTCCAAGGAGTAAGCGTCTTTTAATTTCATGGCTGCAGTCACCATCTGCAGTGATTTTGGAGCCCAGAAAAATAAATGCTGACACTGTTTCCACTGTTTCCTCATCTATTTCCCATGAAGTGATGGGACCAGAGGCCATGATCTTCGTTTTCTGAATGTTGAGTTTTAAGCCAACTTTTTCACTCTCCTCTTTCACTTTCATCAAGAGGCTTTTTAGTTCCTCTTCACCTTCCACCATAAGGGTGGTGTCATCTGCATATCTGAGGTTATTGATATTTCTCCCGGCAATCTTGATTCCAGCTTGTGCTTCTTCCAGTCCAACGTTTCTCATGATGTACTCTGCATATAAATTAAATAAGTAGGGTGACAATATACAGTCTTGACGTACTCCTTTTCCTATTTGGAACCAGTCTGTTGTTCCATGTCCAGTTCTAAATGTTGCTTCCTGACCTGCATACAGGTTTCTCAAGAGGCAGATCAGGTGGTCTGGTATTCCCATCTCTTTCAGAATTTTCCACAGTTTCTTGTGATCCACACAGTCAAAGGCTTTGGCATAGTCAATAAAGCAGAAATAGATGTTTTTCTGGAACTCTCTTGCTTTTTCGATAATCCAGCGGATGTTGGCAATTTGGCCTCTGGTTATCCTCCCCCATGTGGGTTCGTCTCATCCAATACATTAAGGGCCTGAATAGAAGAAAAAAAAAAACCTTAAGTGAAAGAGGATTCTCTATGTCTACCTTACAGTATCCAAGCTAGATATAGGCCTTCAGAATCATACCCTCAATACCATCGGCTCTCCAAAGTCTCAGTTCAGTTCAATCACTCAGTTGGTTCCGACTCTTGCAACCCCTTGGACTGTAGCATGCCAGGCTTCCCTGTCCATTACCAACTCCCGGAGCTTACTCAAACTCATGTCCATCGAGTCAGTGATGCCATCCAACCATCTCATCCTATGTCATCCCCTTCTCCTTATGCCTTCAATCTTTCCCAGCATCAGGGTATTTTCCAATGAGTCAGTTTTTCGCATCAGGTGGCCAAAGTATCGGAGTTTCAGCTTCAACATCAGTCCTTCCAATGAATATTCAGGGTTGATTTCCTTTAGGATTGACTGCTTTGATCTCCTTGCAGTCCAAAAGACTCTCAAGAGTCTTTTCCAACACCACAGTTCAAAAGCCTCAGTTCTTCAGCACTCAGCTTTCTTTATGCTTCAACTCTCACATTTGTACATGACTACTGGAAAAACCATAGCTTTGACTAGACAGGCTTTTGTTGGCAAAGTAATGTCTGCTTTTTAATATGCTGTCTAGGTTGGTCATAATGTTTCTTCCATGGAGCAAGCTTCTTTTAATTTCATAGCTGCAGTCACCATATGCAGTGACTTTGGAGCCCAAGAAAATAAAGTCTGTCACTGTTTCCATTGTTTCATGTTTATTTGCCATGAAGTGATGGGGCCGGATGCCATGATCTTCATTTTTTGAATGCTGAGTTTTAAGCCAGCTTTTTACTCTCCTCTTTCACTTTCATCAGGAGGCTCTTCAGTTCCTCTTCACTTTCTGCCATAAGGGTGGTGTCATCTGCACATCTGAGGTTATAGATATTTCTCCTGGAAATCTTGATTCCAGCTTGTGCTTCATCCAGCCTGGCGTTTTGCATGATGTACTCTGCATATAAGTTCAGTAAGCAAGGAGACAATATACAGCTTTGGCATACTCCTTTCCCAATTTGGAACCAGTCTGTTGTTTCATGTCCAGTTCTAACTGTTGCTTTTTGACCTGGATATGGATTTCTCAGGAGTCAAGTAAGGTGGTCTGGTATTCCCACCTCTTGAAGAATTTTCCACAATTTGTTGTGATCCACACAGTCAAAGGCTTTGGTGTAGTCAGTAAAGCAGAAGTTGAAGTTTTTCTGGAACTCTCTAGCTTTTTCTATGATCCAATGGATGTTGGCAATTTGATCTCTGGTTCCTCTGCCTTTTCTAAATCCAGGTTGAACATCTGGAAGTTCACAGTTCACGTACTATTGAAGACTGGTTTGGAGATTTTTGAGCATTACTTTGCTAGTGTATGAGATGCAGTTTGAAAATTCTTTGGCATTGCCTTTCTTTGGGATTGGAATGAAAACTGACCTTTTCCATTCCTGTGGCCACTGCTGAGTTTTCCCAATTTGCTGGCATATTGAGTGCAGCACTTTAACAGCATCATGTTTTAGGACTTGAAATAGCTCAGCTGGAATTCTATCACCTCCACTAGCTTTGTTCATAGTGATGCTTCCTAGGGCCAGGGTCTGACCTCTCCTTATTGGTTTTCTTTCTCTGGAGAACTCTTGACTAATACATGGATCATTGCAAAGTTGTCTTATCACCATTCGAGTGCAAATCATTACCATTCAAGAAGACAGAAAATAGAAGACTTAGCTACAGATGTCCAAGACGAAGAATAGCAAAACAAAGTTGATTGAAAAAGCAGAACAGTTTTAGGTAATTCTGGAAATAAATCCCACACTCTTTGGAAGCCAATTCATTCATAAGAAAGAAAATAGGTACAGAAACAAAATATGGGTCAGCTAAGAGCAAGAACAAGTATTTTTACAGTACTTTAAAGGAGTTGGTGATGGACAGGGAAGCCTGGCTTGCTGCAGTCCATGGGGTCACAAAGAGTCAGACAAATCTGAGCACCTGAACTGAATTGACTGAAAGTACACAGAGTACTTTTGTCTGTACCATTTCACTTAATTCTCAAAATGCTATAAAACAAGAAAAACAAGCATCATTTCTACTTTTTAGATAGCAACTAGACTCAGAGTTGCTTGCTAGTCCAGGACTCTAAAGAGTCTTAAAAACAAATAAATGGAGCAGGAAAGTATATAAAAGCTACAGGAAACAAAGCATGTTCTCTAGAATGTTTTTCTACCTTCAACATCTAATTCCATAGTATTTGGAACAGTGATTTTCTAACTTGGCTACACACTGAAATCGTGTATGGAGTTCTTTAAAAAAAAAAAAAAAATTGATGCCTGAATTCTACTTCCAGTGATTCATACTTGGTCTGGGTCACAGCTGGGACATCAAAATATTTGGAATTAATTTGGGTCCTTTATCTTGCAGTGGCTTAGGAACTGTTGGCCTATAACACCACACCAGGCCTTAGAAGTAAGGTCTTTATCATCTCTGATATTGAGTTAAAGATGCAGCTATATTTTAACATTCAGAGAAAATCCAAAGAACTGAAAATTTCCTTCCTTCAAGGAATGATATGTGTTTGGCATTATGGGAAATCAGACATGAGTCTTATCTCAGAGGATTTACAGGCTAGTGAGAGACAAGGAAGTATTCCAGTAGCCATGTAACAATTTGACACACCATTACTTATGGTATAAAACAAATGCTATCATTTTTCAAGCAAATGGTTTTGTTGATGCTGAGAGAGGTTGGGAAACTCCAAAAAGAAAGTAGTTTGTTGATCTGGACTCTGAAAGACAAATCAAAGCACCAGGCCAAGGGTAGGACATTTGAGATGTGTGGGGTAGGGATCACAAAAGCATTGGAAAGAAACAAGAGGAGGCAGAGGTCAGTTCAGTCGCTCAGTCCTGTTCAACTCTATGCGACCCCATGAATCGCAGCGCACCAGGCCTCCCTGTCCATCACCAACTCCCGGAGTTCACTCAGTCTCATATCCATCGCGTCAGTGATGCCATTCAGCCATCTCATCCTCTGTTGTCCCCCTCTCCTCCTGCCCCCAATCCCTCCCAGCATCAGAGTCTTTTCCAATGAGTCAACTCTTCACATGAGGTGGCCAAAGTACTGGAGTTTCAGCTTTACCATCATTCCTTCCAAAGAAATCCCAGGGCTGATCTCCTTCAGAATGGACTGGTTGGATCTCCTTGCAGTCCAAGGGACTCTCAAGAGTCTTCTCCAACACCACAGTTCAAAAGCATAGATTCTTCAGTGCTCAGCCTTCTTCACAGTCCAACTCTCACATCCATACATGACCACCGGAAAAACCATAGCCTTGACTAGACGGACCTTAGTTGGCAAAGTAATGTCTCTGCTTTTCAATGTGTTATCTAGGTTGGTCATAACTTTCCTTCCAAGGAGTAAGCGTCTTTTAATTTCATGGCTGCAGTCACCATCTGCAGTGATTTTGGAACCCAAAGAAACAAAGTCTGACACTGTTTCCACTGTTTTCCCATCTATTTTCCATGAAGTGATGGGACCAGGTGCCATGACCTTCGTTATTTGAATGTTGAGTTTTAAGCCAACTTTTTCACTCTCCTCTTTCACCTTCATCAAGAGGCTTTTTAATTCCTCTTGACTTTCTGCCATAAGGGTGGTGTCATCTGCATATCTGAGGTTATTGATAATTCTCCCGGCAATCTTGATTTCAGCTTGTGCTTCTTCCAGCCCAGCATTTCTCATGATGTACTCTGCATAGAAGTTAAATAAGCAGGGTGACAATATACAGCCTTGATGTACTCCTTTTCCTATTTGGAACCAGTCTATTGTTCCATGTCCAGTTCTAACTGTTGCTTCCTGACCTGCATACAAATTTCTCAAGAGGCACGTCAAGTGGTCTGGTATTCCCATCTCCTGAAGAATGTTCCACAGTTTATTGTGATCCACACAGTCAAAGGCTTTGGCATAGTCAATAAAGCAGAAATAGATGTTTTTCTGGAACTCTCTTGCTTTTTGATGATCCTGCAGATGTTGGCAATTTGGTCTCTGGTTCATCTGCCTTTTCAAAAACCAGCTTGAACAA
Organism: Bos mutus; assembly: GCF_027580195.1. NCBI lineage: Eukaryota > Metazoa > Chordata > Mammalia > Artiodactyla > Bovidae > Bos > Bos mutus. The sequence continues at coordinate 11,633,750 of NC_091646.1, read as the reverse complement.
CTGGAAGTTCATGGTTCACGTATTGCTGAAGCCTGGCTTGGAGAATTTTGACCATTACTTTATTAGCGTGTGAGATGAGTGCAATTGTGCAGTAGTTTGAACATTCTTTGGCAGTGCCTTTCTCTGGGATTGGAATGAAAACTGACCTTTTCCAGTCCTCAGCCATTGTTGAGTTTTCCAAATTTGCTGGCATATTGAGTGCAGCCCTTTCACAGCATCATCTTTCAGGATTTCAAACAGCTCAACTGGAATTCCATCACTTCCACCAGCTTTGTTCATAGTGATGCTTACTAAGGCCCACTTGACTTCACATTCCAGGATGTCTGGCTCTAGGTCAATGATCACACCATCTTGATTATCTGGGTCATGAAGATCTTTTACTGTCGGCAGGAATCCCTCAGAAGAAATGGAGTAGCCATGATGGTCAACAAAAGAGTCTGAAATGCAGTACTTGGATGCAATCTCAAAAACAACAGAATGAACTCTGTTCGTTTCCAAAGCAAACCATTCAATATCACAGTAATCCAAGTCTATGCCCCACCAGTAACGCTGAAGAAGCTGAAGCTGAACAGTTCTGTGAAGACCTACAAGACCTTTTAGAACTAAAACCCCAAAAAGATGTCCTTTTCATTATAGGGGACTAGAATGCAAAAGTAGGAAGTCAAGAAACACCTGGAGTAATAGGCAAATTTGGCCTTGGAATATGGAATGAAGCAGGGCAGAGACTGATAGAGTTTTGCCAAGAAAATGCACTGGTCATAGCAAACACCCTCTTCCAACAACACAAGAGAAGACTCTACACGTGGACATCACCAGATGGTCAACACCGAAATCAGATTGATTATGTTCTTTGCAGCCAAAGATGGAGAAGCTCTATATAGTCAACAAAAACAAGACCAGGAGCTGACTGTGGCTCAGATCATGAACTCCTTATTGCCAAATTCAGACTTAAATTGAAGAAAGTAGGGAAAACCACTAGACCATTCAGGTATGACCTAAATCAAATCCCTTATGACTATACAGTGGAAGTGAGAAATAGATTTAAGGACCTAGATCTGATAGATAGAGTGCCTGATGAACTACGGACTGAGCTTCGTGACATTGTACAGGAGACAGGGATCAAGACCATCCTCAAGACAAAGAAATGCAAAAAAGCAAAATGGCTGTCTGTGGAGGCCTTACAAATAGCTGTGAAAAGAAGAGAAGTGAAAAGCAAAGGAGAAAAGGAAGATGTAAGCATCTGAATGCAGAGTTCCAAAGAATAGCAAGAAGGGATAAGAAAGCCTTCCTCAGCAATAAATGCAAAGAAATAGAGGAAAACAACAGAATGGGAAAGACTAGAAATCTCTTCAAGAAAATCAGAGATACCAAGGGAACATTTCATGCAAAGATGGGCTCGATAAAGGACAGAAATGGTATGAGGCAGAGGAAAGGGGGAGTAATCTGATCAGGTTCAAGACACAGGGTGGCGCCATGGAGCAAGAAAAGATTAGGCTAAAGGGTTAAGTTCATCTGTTCATTTATTATTTTAAGAGGTTCATAGGATAAAAAGCTCATGCTCTTCAAGTGTCTACTTAATATAGAGAGCTCAATGCTTGGTTCCAATTCCCCCAAATCCTTGTTCATAGGTTTTGGAATATCAGTGTAAAAGAAAAAAGAAGTGATCTGTGTTTGAAATCTTATACAGGAAAAATTAGATTTAAAGAAGTTCAACACAAGTTCTATATTTTAAAATATTGATTAAAAATAAGATAAAATACAACTGGCAAAGAAAATAAAATACCTGAGGGATTACACTGAACTAGAATCAAATAGGCTTGCACAATTTTATTAAAACACTTATAAATTTTCCCATCTTACAGCTGTGTCTACAAAACAAAGACAATAAAGGAAAAAATTACTTGATTAAGAACGATAAAAATGCATTCACTTTAGACACCCACAATCACAAAGCAAGCATGGGTATCTATTCTCTTCCTCCCACCATCCCCCCTGCAAAGGAGAAGAAATAGCTACATTTTTTTTTATAAAATCTTGCTGCAAGAAAGACATTTCTAAGCAGAACACTAAAGAAAAAAAATTAAAGAAAAAGATTAATAGATTTGGCTATCTGAAAATATAAAGCTTATGCATGACAAAAATCATTCAAAAAAAGAAGGCAAATGATAAAATATGATAAATGATAAAATGTCAATATTTATAAAATATTATATAGAGAGAGTTAGTATCCTTAGTAGACAAAAAACTTTTACAAATCAAGAAAAGAAAAATGACAACTCCCACCCCACCCCCCAAAATACGGGGAAAGTGATCAAGTAGACAAGTCACAAGAAAACATGTACTTATCCAATAAACACCATAGAAAATATTCTACCTCATCAGTACTTTGGGAATATAATGAAATTAAAATAATGAAATAGGTTCATCTACCAAAGCTTCAAAGTTATAAAACATAAGGATAAACTCCACGCAGGCAGTATATTGAGATGGTCCTCTCGTGGGCTCCTGGTGGCAGCATAAACTGCACAATTTCCTACAGAATAACTTGGCCACAGATATCAGACAACAGGCAAAACGTTCAGATGCTATCAATTTATCATAAGAAAATAGGCTAAGATTTGTAAAGATCTGAAAGAGATGGGAATACCAGACCACCTGACCTGCCTCTTGAGAAACCTGTATGAAGGTCAGGAAGCAACAGTTACAACTGGACATGGAACAACAGACTGGTTCCAAATAGGAAAAGGACTTCGTCAAGGCTGTATATTGTCACCCTGTTTATTTAACTTATATGCAGAGTACATCATGAGAAACGCTGGGCTGGAAGAAGCACAAGCTGGCATCAAGATTGCCAGGAGAAATATCAATAACCTCAGATATGCAGATGACACCACCCTTATGGCAGAAAGTGAAGAGGAACTCAAAAGCCTCTTGATGAAAGTGAAAGTGGAGAGTGAAAAAGTTGGCTTAAAGCTCAACATTCAGAAAATGAAGATCATGGCATCCAGTCCCATCACTTCATGGGAAATAGATGGGGAAACAGTGGAAACAGTGTCAGACTTTATTTTTCTTGGCTCCAAAATCACTGCAGATGGTGACTGCAGCCATGAAATTAAGACGCTTACTCCTTGGAAGGAAAGTTATGACCAACCTAGATAGCATATTGAAAAGCAGAGACATTACTTTGCCAACAAAGGTTCGTCTAGTCAAGGCTATGGTTTTTCCGGTGGTCATGTATGGATGTGAGAGTTGTACTGTGAAGAAGGCTGAGCACCGAAGAATTGATGCTTTTGAAGTGTGGTGTTGGAAAAGGCTCTTGAGAGTCCCTTGGACTGCAAGGAGATCCAACCAGTCCATTCTGAAGGAGATCAGCCCTGGGATTTCTTTGGAAGGAATGATGCTAAAGTTGAAACTCCAGTACTTTGGCCACCTCATGCGAAGAGTTGACTCATTGGAAAAGACCCTGATGCTGGGAGGGACTGGGGGCAAGAGGAGAAGGGGATGACAGAGGATGAGATGGCTGGATGGCATCACCGACTGGATGGACGTGAGTCTGAGTGAACTCCGGGAGTTGGTGATGGACAGGGAGGCCTGGCGTGCTGCGATTCATGGGGTCGCAAAGAGTCAGACACGACTGAGCGACTCATCTGATCTGATCTGATGTTAAAAGAAGTGCATCACATTATAACATGGAATTGGTGAAATAAATTATGATGCCTATTAATGAAATGTAATTCAACCACTAAAAATCACTTCTCTAGTAATATTTAACGGTATAAAAAATGTTCAAAATGTAATGCTAAGTGACTAAAGCATACCAAGCATAAAGGCAAATCTGTCTTCATTCTCTTTTGTCTCCTTCTTCCCTCTCCTCCCCTCCCTTTCCTCCTCTTCCTCTTTTTTCTGCCCCTGCCCCCAACACAGTAACAAATACAAGGAAATACCCCAAAATGCCCACTGTGGTTATCCATGGGTGGTAGGATTATTTTTATTTTGTTTGTTTTCTACAATTTTCTATTCTCTGAAATGAACTTGTATGGCTCACTAATCAGAAAAACACTATCATATGACTCAAAGAACAGCGAGACTCAACATCTTGGTGCATTTTCCACATTGCTTTACATTTTGGATTCCGGTTGTTAAATAGGAAGGGAACACAGGAATGATGAACTAAATGGGCTCATTTTGAAGACAAGAATAAGAGAGGCTCATGGAGAAGGTTCTCACCCAGAATCATATAGTAAATGGTCAATGGAGTTAGAACAAGAACACAGGTGTTCTTGCCTGCTACATTAGTTGTATTTTTATTATACCACATATTCATTTATATTCCTTCTTTCTGGGGATATGATTCTAAATACTTGACTCTTTTCAGATTAGAATAGAACCATCTTTGAAATAAAAGTACTATCATAGATATTTCCATTTTCCAGGTTACCTTAATTTTAAATCCATTAAGCTATTTAGCTTCTACTATGTTCAGAACGCTGCTATATGCTATAAAAACAGGAAATGAAATAAGACCTCATCCCCATCTTTGAGAAACTTTTCCTCTAGTAAAGGAAGCAGACATGTTAAGAACCAATGTAAAGCAGAACCAAACAAGCGCTGTAGAACCACAGGCAAGGCGTATTCCATGCCTTGGAGTCCATCACTTCACTGATTCTTGAGCACATGGAATCTTTGGCTGTGGATTTTAGACACTTGTAATCATCTCGATGTTTTCCACCTCCAGGTTTTTGGAAAAACACTGACTGCACATTTCTACTCATGAGAGCACACTGGGCTTATCCTCATGGCCTGATTCCCTCTTCTGTAGACACTTCAGTTCACCTTATCTTATGAGAATTTAGATGAGTGTACATTTGATCTTCTCTAATTTGTCCAAATAATTTCTATGTATGCAATAAATATATAACAATGATCTAATATATACAATGAATAAGTGAATATAGAAAACAAAGGAATTGTTATGCCATCTATCTTAGTAGCAAGGTGCTAAGCTAAGGGAAACTCCTAGAAAATCTAAAACAGATAAATATATCAGATTTTACTGAAACAAGCAACTGCTGCAAGGATTTTTAAGTATATACCAAGCTTCTCAGGTCTCCCAGCATCCCACTGGTTGTCCTCTCTTTCTGTGACACAGCCTACTTTTCTTCTCTTTCACTTCCAATCTTCTACCTCACCACTGAGCCGGCTGTCCTAATGCTGGAACTATACCTGCAGCTTAATGTGTAAAATACCAGTAAAGCCTTTCTGCTTTTCCTTAGGCCTTCCCATAGCATATAGAAGAAAGAACAGAAGAAACCAAAAATGTGTGCTTGGCCTATCTTATGGGCTGTTTTCTGATCGTAACTCTGGCATGCTTGGGTTTCCATACAATGGGAAGAATGGTGGTGGTTTAGTCGCTAAGTCATGTCCAACTCTTCGCAACCCCATGGACTGGAGCCTGCCAGGCTCCTCTGTGCATGGAATTCTCCAGGCAAGAACACTGGTAGGTTGCCATTTCCTTCTCCAATGGGAAGAATGGTGGTTGTTAATTCCTTCCTCACATTCCTGCTATTTGCTTTCCACAATCCCTTTCAAGCAGAGTCACAATTGAACCTTACCTACAGATTTAATCCTACATTAATTCCTGGTCCAATCTAAGCCAAGCCCATGTGTGGTGACAGCCTCAAGCCTGTTCACTGGTGGAATCTGGAAAGTGATCTCCTCGTCAATTCAGGGCTCAGTGTGCCAGGGATGAGCTTTTACATCTGTATGCCTCAATCATTACGAGCAGAACTCTGTCTCATTTTCTCTGCCAAGCAATAAACTGTGATGCTGGTCCTCTGAATCTGCCTGCTCTACTGAATCCTGAGCATCCCTCCTCCACTAACCTTCTTCCTAGTACTTCTCTAAGGCCCACTCTGATAAGTCAGGACCATCTTCCTTCCTACTGGATTCTTATTAACACTTAAAATCCCCCACTCCAATGGTTTATTCACCAGATAGGGCTCCCATAAAAAGCATCCGTGTTAGGCTCAGTTCAGTTCAGTCGCTCAGTCATGCCTGACTCTTTGCGACCCCATGGATCGCAGCACATCAGGCTTCCCTGTCCATCACCAACTCCTGGAACTTGCTAGGCTCAGATGTTGACAAAAGCCCAAGGAAGCCATGCCCTGTGGGCAACTCTGCAACTGAATTGGTCATACCCTCCCCAGACTATATCTCGACTCATACCACCTTCCTCTACTTCCTTACCACCCAACGATGCTAACGTTCCAATATGTCTCATCTCTAAGCACCCAAATAATGACATCCACTCTGCCAGGCTCACATAGCTTTTAAAGGCATTAACTGAACAGTAAAAATGAAAATGATGCAAAACCTGTAAAGATTTATTCAAATATGAGCGTTTCATCTTATTGTTTACAAATAGTTGTTAAAGGCACTCTCCTCTCAAGAGTCTTCAGAGACCAGCTGTATGCTCAGATGACTGTGAACTTCATCACTTTTTTTTAGCACCTATCTGATCTGTAATATCTTTCTGGAAAAGACTGAATTCTCTGTATGTTTTTCCCCTTAGGACTGGCACAAAGTTTTATGAAAGACTGTGCAAACATGCTTTCTCAGACTTCACTTAATGATGTCAGCCTGCTCTGCCTCTCTATCAAGGAGAAATAAAGCTGAAAAATCAAAAGGCCAAAGGTCAAAAGATCACAACAGCAATGTTCGCTTGGCTAGTTTTATATACGCTCATCCAATTGATGAAGCCTGCATGGCAAATGGAAAAGCAGAGGAAAATCAGTGCCGCCTAAGTCAGAGAGCATTGTGGCAACATAGGGACAGATGTCACATCATCTGTCTCTCAGCTAGAACCTTGTAAATCTTCCTCAGGTGCTATAGTCAGTGAGAAACCTGAACAATTTCCATATTTCAAATGGCTCCTGACTGTATTGCTAAGGTCTGCCGGCCCAAAGGAAGAATGGTCACCATTCTACTGAAGAGCATCTCTCAATGTTAGAAAAGAGACTTATTTCCAGAGGAATAAGAGGCATTATGAAGCAAATACATATTTTTAAAAAACAGCTCCCTTATAGTATCCTGAAAACAGGAATAGAACTCCCCTAAATCACAAGGGAAAATTATTTTCAATTAATACATATTTCTACCCGGCCATATGCCACACAGAAATTAAAGTGACAGGTTCAATCATTGTCGAGTGGCCTCACAAGTGACCATGTATTATGGGTTCTACTGGAAGCCATGCCGTTGATGACACGTACTAGTCTGATCCTGTCCTTCCCCTTCACTCTCACCCTCACTCCATAAGCCAAAAACAAGACTTCTGGTCCCTAAATCTCCTACTCACTTTAGAGTATAGAGTCTATATGAAATATTCCTTCTAGGGAAACAGGGAGGCAGCAACAGTAAGGAGTAGATTCTAGAAACACCTGTGCACATATATATAGCCCCCTTTCTGTGTCATTTCCTCATGCAAGGGATTCTTTTCTCTTTACCACTCACCCCCCAACTTCCAGGAGCCCAGTTTCCTTCTGGTATTGTTAAGCTGCAAAGTCATGTCCGACTCTTTGCAACCCCATGGACTGCAGCATGCCAGGCTTCCCTGTCCTTCACCATCTCCCAGAGTGTGCTCAAACTCATGTCCACTGAGTCGGTGATGCCATCCAACCATCTCATCATGCACTCAATCTTTCCTCCCACTCTCCACTTAAACATTACTAGACATTTAAATCAGTGTGACCTCTCCCTCAACCCCTTTTCATAAGATTCCCAATATGTGAACCGTGAACTTCCTGATGTTCAAGCTGGTTTTAGAAAAGGCAAAGGAACCAGAGATCAAATTGCCAACATCTGCTGGATCATGGAAAAAGCAAGAGAGTTCCAGAAAAAAACATCTATTTCTGCTTTATTGACTATGCCAAAACCTTTGACTGTGTGGATCACAATCAACTGTGGAAAATTCTTCAAGAGGTGGGAATACCAGACTACCTGACCTGCCTTTTGAGAAATCTGTATGTAGGTCAGGAAACAAGAGTTAAAATTGGACATGAAACAACAGACTGGTTCCAAATAGGAAAAGGAGTACATCAAGGTTGTATATTGTCACGCTGCTTATTTAACTTATATGCCGAGTATATCATGAGAAATGCTGGACTGGATGAAGCACAAGCTGGAATCAAGATTGCTGGGAGAAATATCAACAACCTCAGATATGCAGATGACACCACCCTTATGGCAGAAAGTGAAGAAGAACTATGAAGCCTCTTGATGACAGTGAAAGAAGAGAGTGAAAAAGTTGGCTTAAAACTCAACATTCAGAAAACTAAGATCATGTCATCTGGTCCCATCACTTCATGACAAATATATGGGGAAACAGTGGGCTCCAAAATCACTGCAGATGGTTACTGTAGCCATGAAAGTGAAAGACACTTATTCCTTGGAAGGAAAGATATGACCAACCTAGACAGCATATTAAAAATCAGAGACATTACTTTGCCAACAAAGGTCTGTCTAGTCAAGGCTGTGGTTTTTTCAGTAGTCATGTATGGATGTGAGAGTTGGACTATAAAGAAAGCTGAGTGCCAAAGAACTGATGCTTTTGAACTGTGGTGTTGGAGAAGACTCTTGAGAGTCCCTTCGACTCCAAGGAGATCCAACCAGTCCATCCTAATGGAAATCAGTCCTGAATATTCATTGGAAGGACTGATGCTGAAGCTGAAACTCTAATACTTTGGCCACCTGATGCAAAGAGCTGACTCATTGGAAAAGACCCTGATGCTGGGAAAGATTGAAGGCAGGAAGAGAAGTGGATGACAGAGGATGAGATGGTTGGATGGCATCACTGACTCAGTGGACATGAGTTTGGGTAAACCCCGGGAGTTGGTGATGGACAGGGAGGCCTGGTGTGGTGTAGTCCATGGAGTTGCAAAGAGTCGGACATGACTGAGCAACTGAACTGAACTCAATAAGGGAAAGATTGGGGAGTCTAAATTCTTTCCCAAGCCCCAGCATTGCACCATCTCAGAGCAGGCTCTGTGTGTGACAGGAGCTGCAGAGCACAGTGACTAAAGCTCAAAGCTCTGAGTTCATCCTCAGGTGCCCCAACTTAGTAGCTATATGTTTTTGGGTGAGTCACCTCATTGAGCCATAGGTCCCTCAACTGTAAAATCAGCCTGAGATAGAAGCTATTTATAAGTATGTTTCTTTATTTAAATGGAGTGATCCTTATCAACTATTTTCTGGTACATATTTTATAAATAATAATTTCTATGGTTTCAATTGTCCCACCAGTTCATATACTGAAATCTTAATCCGCAATACTTCAGAATGTGATCGTATTTGGAGACATAAAGATTTTATTTGGTCTTTACAAAGGTAAAAAGTTAAAATAAGGTCACCAATATGACTGGTGACCATAAAATAAGGGTAAAAGTGGAGACAAGGAGAATGTATACAGAAAGTACACCATGTGCACACACAGGAAGAAGAGCATATGAACACACCTGCAAGCCAAGGAGAGAGGCCTGGAGCAGATCCTTCACTCACAGCCCTCAGCAGGAACCAACCCTGCTGACACACCTTGATTTCATACTTCTGTCCTCCAGAAATGTGACACAATAAATTTTGGTTAAGCCATCCAGACTGTGGTCCTTTGTTAGAGAAGCCCTAGAAAACTATTTCAATAATCATTTATAATAAAGCTGACTGCACATATACATCTCTTCCTGGTCAGCACCTCTGCTTGAGGATCTCAGAAAATAGGGTATATATAAATAATTATAGCCTACCTGGAAGGTCAGTGTACCCATGTCTATTTCAAGTTATAGGCAGTAAAAGAAAAATAACAAATAGGATAACTATATAATTTATCACCCATGCTGGGGTAATTTTGAGGATGAAAACACATAAATAGACTCAATCATCAGTAAGTATGAAAACAGGACAAACCAAAACTTGTGGTGTCTTTAAACATGAAAAACAAGGATGTTACCCACCCCTGAACTGCATCAACCAAGTCCGCTATCAGAAAGTTTACTAGTTCCACTAGAGAAATCTAGTTAATTTAACTAGAGCTATCAATTAGCTTGCAAAACTAACAAGTTAAGGTCAGAAGAAAATAAGCCCAAGTTAATTATCTCCATGTAATTGACTTTGACATCTTGTTCATTTCCAAAATATCCTGAGGCTGACAGACCTTAAGTTCAGAGTTTTGGGCAAGTTTCTATACAGAGATTAGTGTATACCCAGTGAGGAACTTTTACTTTCTGATTCTCTAACTTACAATGGGAGAACAAGACAGGGAGGTACTCAGTATAATACATATCCCTTCACAGAATCTGATCATTGGCCAACTGAGCCAACAAGTCAAGGGTGGTCATTCCTCAGTGGGCAAGGGAAGAGAAAGTTGTTAGCTCTGAGAAAATCCCTTCCCAACTGCCCCCTGCCCCCACCCAGAAAAAGAACAGTTAGTGTGCCCTAGGAGTTGTTCCCTTGGCATGGGTTCCTCCCTGTTCACCTCAATTGCCACACAACCACCTCTATACAAGGGGGGCTACTCAAAACTAGAGGTTGTTGTGAGTACAATATTTGCCATCCATACTAATTGATTTTTTAAATTAATCGCTTCATTTAGAATCCATTCAACCTAGTAGAGATGAGCATTCATCATACTAGAAAGACCGTAGCTCAGAGAGAACATCCATGACTGGTAATTAGTCTATGAATGGCTTAGGAGTCGTTAAATGAGATTGAAGCCATTTTTATGAAGCTAAAATGCCATGCAACATTAAAAAGTTAAATAACCTTGTGAACATTTTTAAAGAGAAAGCTAAATGCAAAGTTAACCTATTTAGAAAAGTCTTGAGTCAGTTGATTTTATTACCAAGAAGAAAGAGATTAATGAATGGACAGTCCTAAAACTCACCACTGCCCTTTGCCCATGTGGGGGGCAATGTGGTATGAAAGGTGTGTCTTGCATTAAACAAGCTGAGACTGCCATTTTCTACCTGTGCAGTCTTGGTTCTGAGACTTATTGTCTACAGCTGTAATACAAAGCAAGCAATTTGTAGGGCTCTTATGAAGATTCAGTGAGCTAATGTATTTGTAATTCAATGAGATAACATATTTGAAATCTATTTGTATTAAAAATTATGAAATATAGTTAATTGGTATTATTAGTACAGTTTTTTTGAAAGCACAATGGATATTTATAAACCTTAACATATAATTGTTGAGGTACCAAAATAAATGAAATGTTCACATCCTAATCAAACTGATAATGAAGCAATGGTACAGCCTGTAAAATACTAGCAACTCTCTTTAACTCCCCGACCCTCATCAAACTCACCCTAATGATAATGGTATTAATGAATGATACATTCCATGAAAAGCACTTCAGTACAGGTCACATGTGGTTGAGCAGGCTTGCCAAGAGCTGCCAGAGCAGCCATGTTCAACAGTGAAGGGACAAATATGATGTGCCAGAAAACATTTGAGTCTTTAACAAAAGTATTTTAATAAAAGAACATCACACTTCAAACTCAGTACTTAGACTGCAAATGATAAATCAGTGATGAATAAAAACAACAAAATTTAAACAAGTTATAGAAGTAATCAATTATAATTCAGCTGGTTTAACCAAGGAACTGATTACAAAAGCTCAGATTCTAGTTCATTGAGCAAGTTAAGATTGCTTATTAAAAGTTCCTGATTACAGGACAAAGCAAAACTGTTTTTCCTCAGTGTTGTGAAAGAAACACACAAGCACATTTTCTTCCATTCTAAAAAGACATCTTTTCTTACAGTGTTATTCTTAATCACTGCATTCTTATCACATTGAAAATGGCCCTTATATTCAAAGTGAGAGCTTAAATTTTAGTACTGGATTAATCTTGTGCTGCAATGAATATCATTAATACTGAGAACTAATAACAACTTATTATCAGAATAATAATTCCATTAACAGCTTTTAATAGAATTGTACAAACTCTAAGTGCGTTTCTAACAAATTATTCCAAAACAAGTGCCACTTTCATATAATCGCTCCCTTGGAATATAGCGAAGTCATAGCTCCCTTTTCTGACTTTCCTAGATATGACTAACCAAAGAGCATTAGAGTCAGAAAGTTCTTAGGGTGATTTAGTTCATCTTCCTCATTTCAGGTGAGGAAAAAGAAGCTCCAAAGAAGCCACACAAGTGGTCAGTTCCAACATATCCTCAACACCCTGCAAAAGTCATCTGTATTTCACAATCATGTATTTTCAGTCATGAGCAAAATTCATAATACTAGTTTATCTTTCTAGAATAACCTTGAAACTGAGGAGGACACTTGGGGCCCTCCTGGGTACACATCTTATCTGTATTCCCAATTACTTTTTGTAGGAAATAGGCTTCATTCAGCTTCCTAGACATTCCCTGGGTCCTGAGGGCAGATTCAAAAAGTTGCTAATCAGGGAGTATAGAATGAAGCAGGGCAAAGGCTAATAGAGTTTTGCCAATAGAACGTACTGGTCATAGCAAACACCCTCTTCCAATAACACAAGAGAAGACTCTACACATGGACATCGCCAGATGGTCAATATCGAAATCAAAGATGGTCAATACCGAAATCAGATTGATGATATTCTCGCAGCCAAAGATGGAGAAGCTCTATACAGTCAGCAAAAACAAGACCGGGAGCTGACTTTGGCTCAGATCATGAACTCCTTATTGCCAAATTCAGACTTAAATTGAAGAAAGTAGGAAAAACCACTAGACAATTCAGGTATGACCTAAATCAAGTCACTTACGATTATACAGTGGAAGTGGCAAATAGATTTAAGGGACTAGATCTGATAGACAGAGTGCCTGAAGAACTATGGACAGAGGTTCCTGACATTATACAGGAGGCAGGGATCAAGACCATCTGCAAGAAAAAGAATGCAAAGAGGCAAAGTGGTTTTCTGAGGAGACCTTAAAAATAGCTGTGAAAAGAAGAGAAGCTAAAGGCAAAGGAGAAGAGGAAAGGTATATCCATTTGAATGCAGAGTTCCAAAGAATAGCGAGGAGAGATAATAAAACCTTCCTCAGTGATCAATGCAAAGAAAGAGAGGTAAACAATAGAATGGAAAAGACTAGAGATCTCTCCAAGAAAATTAGAGATACCAAGGGAACATTTCATGCAAAGATGGGCACAGTAAAGTACAGAAATGGTATGGACCTAACAGAAGCAGAAGATATTAAGAACAGGTGGCAGGAATGCACAGAAGAACTATACAAAAAAGCTCTTTATGACACAGATAATCACGATGGTGTGATCACACACTGAGCTAGGGCCAGACATCCTGGAATGTGAAGTCAAGTGGGCCTTATAAAGCATCACCATGAACAAAGCTAGTGGAGGTGATAAAATTCCAGTTGAGCTATTCCAAATCCTGAAAGATGATGCTGTGAAATTGCTGCACTCAATATGCCAACAAATTTGGAAAACTCAGCAGTGGCCACAGGACTGGAAAAGGTCAGTTTTCATTCCAATCCCAAAGAAAGGCAATGCCAAAGAATGTTCAAACTACCACACAATCACACTCATCTCACACACTAGCAAAGTAATGCTCAAACTTCTCCAAGCCAGGCTTCAACAGTATGTGAACCGTGAACTTCCAGACATTCAAGCTGGTTTTAGAAAAGGCAGAGGAACCAGAGATCAAATTGACAATATCCGTTGGATCACTGAAAAAGCAACAGAGTTCCAGAATAAAATCTACTTCTGCTTTATTGACTACACCAAAGCCTTTGACTATGTGGATCACAACAAACTGGAAAATTCTGAAAGAGATGGAAATACTAGACCACCTGACCTGCCTCCTGAGAAATCTGTACACAGGTCAAGAAACAACATTTAGAACTGGACATGGAACAACAGACTGGTTCCAAAAAGGGAAAGGAGTATGTCAAGGCTGTATTTTGTCACCCTGCTTATTTAACTTATATGCAGAGTACATCATGAGAAATGCTGGACTGGATGAAGCACAAGCTGGAGTCAAGATTGCTGGGAGAAATATCAATAATCTCAGATATGCAGATGACATCACCCTTATGGCAGAAAGCAAAGAATTAAAGAGCCTCTTGATGAAAGTGAAAGAAGAGAGTGAAAAAGTTGGCTTAAAACTCAACATTTTGAAAACTAAAATCATGGCATCTGGTCCCATCACTTCATGGCAATTAGATGAGGAAACAGTGGAAACAGCGGCAGACTTTATTTTGGGGGGCTCCAAAGTCATTGCAGATGTCACTGCAAAGTCACTCCAAAGTCATTCCAAAGTGACTGCAACCATGAAATTAAAACACACTTGCTCCTTGGAAGGAAAGTAATGACCAACGTAGACAGCATGTTAAAAAGCAGAGACATTACTTTGCCAACAAAGGTCTGTCTAGTCAAAGCTATGGTTTTTCCAGTAGTCATGTATGGATGTGATAGTTTGGCTATAAAGACAGCTGAGAACCAAATAATTGATGCTTTTGAACTGTGGTGTTGGAGAAGACTCTTGAGAGTCCCTTGGACTACAAGGAGATCCAACCAGTCTGTCCTGAAGGAAATCAGTCCTGAATATTCATTGGAAGGACTGATGCTGAAGCTGAAACTCCAATGCTTTGGCCGCCAGATGTGAAGAACTGACTCCTTGAAAAAGACCCTGATGCTGGGAGGGACTAGGGCAGGAGGAGAAGGGGATGACAGAGAATGAGATGGCTGGATAGCATCACTGACTCGATGGACGTGAGTCTCAGTGAACTCCGGGAGTTGGTGATGGACAGGGAGGCCTGGCGTGCTGCGATTCATGGGATCACAGAGTCGGACACGACTGAGCGACTGAACTGAACTGAACTGAACAGTAATATTAAACATCTTTTCATGTGCTGATTGGCCATTTGTATGTCTTATTTGGAAAAAATGTCTATTATTTTTCCAAATAAGACATGTAAATACGTTACCCATTTTTCAATCAAGTTGTTTTTTATTTTGTTGTGTTGTATGAGTTCTTTGTATTTTTTGGATATTAACCCCTTAGCAGATATATAATTTGCAAATCAATCTCCTGTTTGGTAGGCTGTCTTTTCATTTTGTTGCTTTGCTGTGCAGAAGCTTCTTAATTTGATGTACTCCCATTTGTCCATTTTGCTTTTGTTTTCCTTCCTGAGAAGACATAGCAGGAAAATCTTGCTAAGGCCAATGTCAAAGAGTGTATTTCCTATGTTTTCTTCTAGGAGTTTTATGGTTTCAGGTCTTACATTCAACCCTTTAACCCATTTAGATTTTTGTAAATGGTGTAAGATAGCAGTCTAGTTTCATTCTTTTGCGTGTGGTTGTCCATTTTTTCCAACACCATTTATTGAAGATACTATCCTTTCTCCATTGTATGTTCTTTGCTCCTTTGTTCTATATTAATTGTCAATATGTGTGTGGGGGTTTATTTCTGGGTGTTTAACTCTATTCCATTGATTTGTATGTCTGTTTTTCTGCCCATACCATGCTGTTTTGTGTACTATGGCTTGTATAATATTATAAACTGATGTTACTTCACATAAATAGATAAGAAATATAATTTAACTTCCTATTATGAACTGCAAAATGCAGAAAGATCATGGCATTTGGTGACACAGAAAAACAAACGTATAGTGTCTTTGGAGTCTGGCAACATGTAGGCGTGAACCCACTCAGTTATGCAGATTGGTAGATACTTAGGTAAAGGAAAGATAGAAATTCAGGTTCCCCAATGGAGTGGCTGTGTGAACTTAGGCACCTTCCTTGGTTGACTGTACGGGGTAAAAGCAATCCTGACTAGACTACCTAAGTCAAAGTGTTAGCTTTACCCATTAAACGTTCCATGACTTTGGACAAACTGCTAAAATCCTTGGTGCTTTGGTTTCCTCATGGGGATAAATGAGGATTAAAAGTGGGTTAATATTTGTAAATACTGTGTTTAGGGCATAAGTAAGTGCCTATAAAAAAAATCCTCTCTAAAAAAATTAAAACTGGATTAAAAAAATCCTCTCTAAACTATAGTACTCAAAACAGCATGGTATGAGCAGATAAACAGATATACAGATCAATGGAATAGAATTAAACACCCAGAAAAGTGATTTGGTAAATCACTTCCCATGGGTTTTATGCGGGAAGAAACAAATGCATTAAATATATAAAATTGTATATTATCATTCCTTTATATTCCTGATGAATACACTAAAAAATAATAGCAAGGGAAACAAAGTCCTGTTCATAAGGAGAAATTCTAAAATCTCATGCAATTGGTAACAAATAAGAGAAATAGAAGTAAAATTTGGCTGTACTTCGACATAATGTATGTAGCTTCCACAGGGAAGAAATTAGGTTCTATATTCACAGGATGCAGTGAGAATTCACTGTTAACCAAGGATGTAGGCAGAGGTCGATCAAGTATTTGGAAAAAGCAAGGATACCAAAGACTAATAGAATCACAGTTTCTATGAATGGCAAATATCCTTCGGAAACAAGGAGTGCAGTTCTTTGCTTAGTAAAGTGGGAGACTGAGATACAAGTGGAAAAAAAATAATAACAACAACAACAAAACTGTTCAACATCACAAAATCAATAAGTTGCAATACTCGGGCAAAGGCTGAGTCCAGGGATTCTTCAACTATGCCATGTACAAATTCAAAATCCCATGTATTAAAAGTTCATGCACTGATTTTTTTTCCCAAACCACACAAAGAAGATACATTGGGAGAGATTATTCACTTTGAAATAAAAAGACTTTGCTTAGAAAAAAAAATCTCACAGCAGGATTCCTTCAGATAGCAGCTCTCTTCTTGCATTTGAAATTAGACATGAATTCTACTGAAAATGAGAAGCCCCGTAGTAGTTCAGAGGCCTAGTCTCCCAAACACTAAATAAAGACTCTGATGAAGTTTGCAATTAATTTCATTTGCATAAATAATCATAGTTATGACTTCACAAGCATATAAATCAGAGATGTTGTGAAGATGAACATGTGCTCTTTTTATAGATACAGAAAAATCCCAAAGTCAGAGGAGCCTTAGGGAAGGGCACATTTGGGTCTGACTTGGTGACTAATTATTTCTTGGTTTGTTATGAACAGCCTTTTCAGAGCAGTGGTATTTGCCACTTACACGACCATGTGTCACTCCCTCTGGGAAAACTAAGACTGCTTTCTCCCTGATTAGACTATGATTCCCTCAAGGACAAGGACAAAGCTCTTAATGTTCTCATCCTCATGTCCCTACTGTTCAGCACAACATCTGGCACAGAAAACAACACATGCAATGACTGTTGGGTGAAGAAAAAGTGAGTCCAGTTAGGTTTCTTTAAATCAAGCACATTTGTACCTATAAATCTCTAGACAAAGGGACTTAGTGATGTTTTTGTAGATAGAAACTGACAATAAAAATAAATTATATTGTTCATCAGATGATGGTACATGTGGTGGGGAAAAAAAGCAGGGCAGGGATATAGAAAGCGCTAGGGAGGTGGAAGAGGCTTTAAAATTGTAAACAGGGAGACCAGGAAAGGTCTTACTGTGAAAGTGGTATTTGAGTAAAGATTTGAGGGAGATATCAGACCAAACTATGCTGTTAAATGGGAGAAAAACATTCCAGGCAGAGGCAAGGACTAGTACAAAGGTCTTAACGTGAGAGCTTGCCTGTTTGAGGAACAGTAAAATATCTGTGTAGCTGGAGGAGAGCAAGTAGAGGGAAGTGTGGCAGCACATAAGGTCAGAAGGGCAGCTGGGGTCCAATATCATGGAGCATCTGGTCAGCCCTTGTAAGGGAAGGCAGCGGAGCGGTGAAAGCAGGAAACTGACATGATCCGACTTATGTCTAAAGAAATAACCATGGCTTCTTTGATTAGACTCCACCATAGAGAGTGAGGGATGAAGTGGACAGACCTACAAAGAGGCTCTCTTCATTCATTGAGATGGAAGCAGATGGTGACTTGGATAAGGTTGGGAGCAGGAGATATAGTGGGAAGTGATCAGACTCTGGATACATTCTGACTATGGGACAGATGGCATTTGCTGTGGGATTTGATGTTGACTATCAAGAGAGAAAAGTGAACAAGTGGAGAAGGCTAGGGAGGAGGGGGCATTTTCATCAGAGAGTGGGGTACAGAGAACAGTGATTGATATAGTCATATTAAACCTGAGATGTCTATTAGATATCCAAGATGATAGAATAGGCAGATGGAATGGATGGCAGGGACACAGAGTGGAGACATAATCTAGGATGGTACTAAAAGTCAAATTATTTAATGAAAGCAACAGGTGAATTCTGTCCCCTCCCCTCAAATTCTTATGTTAAAATCCTAACCTCCAGTACTTAAGAATGTAGCCCTATTTGAAGATAGGGCATTTACAGAGATAATTAATTTAAAATGAGGTCATTAGGGCGACTCTATTCCATTAGGACTGCTGTCCTTAGAAAAAGGAGAAATTTGAACACACACACACACAGACACACACACACACGGAGAACACCATGTAAACATGAAGGTACCATCTACAAGTCCAGGAGAGAGACCTGGAACAGGTCTTGCCCTCAGAGCCCTCAGGAAGAACCAACCCTGCTGACAGGGTGGATTTCTAACCTCCAGGATTGTGAGACAACAAATTTCTGTTGTTTAAGTCACCTAGTCTGTGACACTTTGTGACAGCAGCTCTAACAAACTAATACATCAACTTAATGAGTAAATGTGGAAAGAGAAAGATATCCAAGAACTGAACTGGACCCTTAGCTACTACCACCTTTAGAGTTCATGAAAAGGAAAAGTAGTCAGCAAACGGGATTGACGAGAAGCCAGTAAGATAATAAGCAAGCAAGATAACTAGTGAAAGTGAAGCCAAGGAAGTGTTGCGGCACGGAGGGAGGGATGAGCTTTGTATGTTTGCATGCTAAGTCACTTCAGCCATGTCTGACTCTTTGTGATCCCATGGACTGTAGCCGGCCAGGCTCCTCTGTCCATGGGATCCTCCAGACAAGAATGCTGGAGTGGGCTGCCATGCCCTCTTCCAGGGGATCTTCCCCAACCAGGGATCGAACACATGTCTCCTGTGGCTCCTGAATTGCAGGGGGATTCTTTACTGCTGAGCTACCAGGGAAGTCCATGAGCTTCATACACTAGTACTTATAGTTCAAATAACATGAGGGCTAATAACTGACCATTGGATTTAGCAGCTTTAATTTAAACCCTGATCTTGAAAATAGTAGTTTCATCAAAATAGTGGGTGTAAAAACCTGACTGGTGTGGGTTCAAGTGAAAAAGGGAAATGAATTGGAAACAGCAAATGGAAATACTCTTTGGAAGAGCTTTGTTGAGAAAAGGCAGAGATATGAGGTGCCAGGAGGAAGGACGTATGGAAAGAGGATTCTTCTCTCAAGATTAGAGAAACTGCAGCATACTGGTATTATAAAGAATCCATGAGATTCAAATTGGTAATGTAATTGGTGGGGAGAACTGCTGAAACAATCTATTTGAGAAGGAATTGTGATCTAGTATAAATGGAAGGGCAACAGAGAAAAAGAGGAGTATAGTGTTGTTGTTCATTTACTAGTCATGTCCGGCTATTTGCAACCCCATGGACTACAGCACGCCAGAGTTCCCTGTCCTTCACCGTCTCCCAGAGCTTGCTCAGACTCATGTCCATTGAGTTGGTGATGCCATTGTGTAGTATAGCATAATATGCCATCCTATAGAATTTTATGAGGATTTAATTAGATGATGCCAGGAAGGCTTTTAGCCCCATGCCTGGCACAATGTGATTGTTTAATGAATGTCATTGTAAGATACTATAAAAATGTTGTTGAACTAATCTCCCCCTGCCTTTCTTTACTCTCATTTGTGAGTCATCTGCATATAAGTGTATGTGATGACATGGGTGTACCTGAGATCCTCTTAAGAGTGTAGATAGAGGAGGAGAGTGCTGAGTATTTCAGAGTTGACAGATAAAAAAGAAGAGCCTGAAAGTGAACCTGAAGAATGAATGACCTGAATAGTAGAAGAGAAATGGTACAAGGAAACCCAAAGGGGAAGTATTCCTTAGCTTGGGTGGTAAGAAGAGGTAACAGAACTCATGATGGTCAAAAGTCTGGACAATGTCAGTAAGCTGCTGACATTTTTCCTCAGGGAAACCTGAGGGCAGAAGAAAGTGGCAGCTCAATTGAAAAAAACAAAAAGATCAAAGGGGCCTAGTAGTCTGCTCTCATCCCACATGGATAGAGGGGAAATGAGGAGGGATTGGCTTTGGCTACTATAGAGTCACCAAACTTCACTGTAGTCCACTGAGGTCACATCAAAGGAGGGAAATCTCGGAACTCCATATAACATGATTTGGATTTTTAAGTTATCAACTATACTTGCCTCTCTACAGTACCAAAAATATACAGTTTGCCATTTCAATCAGATTAAGCTAATGCACTTGTTCATCAAATACATCTTACCTTTGAGGACAATCTGTCCTAAAATTTTGGCTAGCAGTTTCAATGTTCAATTCTATAAATGGAAATTATGTCACATGCTGAGAGAAGTTCCCAAATAGGCAAACACATCAATTCCAGAAACTCTGATAGACTTCTTGAATTGTTCTTCTCAGGACTGACATAGATCTGTGCATTTTTTATTGCATTTTATTTTGTTATTCATTATTATATTTTTCAATCAACATGTTCCAATAGCTACTATTTACATATTAAAACTAGAATAAACGCTAAAATAAAAGAAAGGGCAAAGACTTGTCAGGTAAATGCAAGGAAATTTTAAGTAGGTTTGATAATATTAAATTCAGACAAACAGAACATAGAACAAAAATTGAGAAAAGAAAGGTCATAGTTCACTAATGAAAAGAACAGTCACAGATATTAAGATGAAGAAACTGTTAGAAATAAAAAGAAAATATATAATCATAACATTATTCTTAAAACTGGTAAACTGGAAATAACCAAAGCTACATAAATATATATTACCAAATAAAAGACTAAAAAATGATAAGAAAATATATCAGAATGTTTTCAATGATAATGCAGGGGGTAATATGATCATATTTGCATTTGATAAAAATATAAAGATTCCACTCACAGTAGCCTAAATTTAAACATGGGATCCAAATAAAGATAATATTAAATTTTGCTGACAGTATAAACATTTGAATAAATGGGAAGACATTATATTTCTGGATGTGAAGAATTAATACAGAAAAACTATCAATTCTCCCCTTAATTATTCATAGGTTTAACACAATCATGTGGTGATAGGGGCTTTCCTTGTAGCTCAGTCGGAAAAGAATCTGCCTGCAGTATAGGAGACCTGGGTTTGATCCCTGGGTTGGGAAGATCCCCTGAAGAAGGAAATGGCAACGCACTCCAGTATCCTTGCCTGGAAAATCACATGGACATAGGAGCCTGGTGGGCTACAGTCCATGGGGTCGCAAAGAGTCGGGCATAACTGAGTGACTAACACACTTAACACAATCATAGCTTAAGCCCTTAATAAACCACAGCCTTGTCTAACTCAATGAAACTAAGACATGCCGTGTGGGGCCACCCAAGACGGGATGGTCATGGTGGAGAGGTCTGACAGAATGTGGTCCACTGGAGAAGGGAATGGCAAACCACTTCAGTATTCTTGCCTTGAGAACCCCATGAACAGTATGAAAAGGCAAAATGATACGATACTGAAAGGGGAACTCCCTGGGTCAGTAGGTGCCCAATATGCTATTGGAGATGAGTGGAGAAATAACTCCAGAAAGAATGAAGGGATGGAGCCAAAGCAGAAATAATACCCAGCTGTGGATGTGACTGGTGATAGAAGCAAGGTCCCATGCTGTAAAGAGCAATATTGCATAGGAACCTGGAATGTCAGGTCCATGAATCAAGGCAAATTGGAAGTGGTCAAACAGGAGATGGCAAGAGTGAATGTCAACATTCTAAGAATCAGCGAACTAAAATGGACTGGAATGGGTGAATTTAACTCAGATGACCATTATATCTACTACTGTGGGCAAGAATCCCTTAGAAGAAATGGAGTAGCCATCATGGTCAACAGAAGAGTCTGAAATGCAGTACTTGGGTGCAATCTCAAAAACCACAGAATGATCTCTGTTTGTTTCCAAGGCAAACCATTCAATATCAAGGTAATCCAAGCTTATGCCCCAACCAGTAACGCTGAAGAAGCTGAAGTTGAACAGTTCTATGAAGACCTACAAGACCTTTTAGAACTAACAGCCAAAAAAGATGTCCTTTTCATTATAGAGGACTGGAATGAAAAAGTAGGAAGGCAAGAAATGCCTGGAGTAAAGGCAAATTTGGCCTTGGAGTACAGAATGAAGTAGGGCAAAGGCTAATAGAGTTTTGCCAAGAAAATGCACTGGTCATAGCAAACACCCTCTTTCAACAACACAAGAGAAGACTCTACACATGGACATCACCAGATGGTCAACACAGAAATCAGACTGATTATATTCTTTGCAGCCAGAGATGGAGAAGCTCTATACAGTCAGCAAAAACAAGACTGGGAGATGACTGTGGCTCAGATCATGAACACCTTATTGCCAAATTCAGACTGAAATTGAAGAAAGTAGGGAAAACCACTAGGCCATTCAGGTATGACCTAAATCAATCCCTTATGACTATACAGTGGAAGTGAGAAATAGATTTAAGGGACTAGATCTGATAGACAGAGTGCCTGATGAACTATGGACAGAGGTTCGTGACATTGTACAGGAGACAGGGATCAAGACCATCCCCATGGAAAAGAAATGCAAATAAGCAAAATGGCTGTCTGAGGAGGCCTTACAAATAGCTGTGAAAAGAAGAGAAGCAAAAAGCAAAAGAGAAAAGGAAAGATATAAGCATCTGAATGCAGAGTTCCAAAGAATAGCAAGGAGAGTTAAGAAAGCCTTCCTCAGCAATCAATGTAAAGAAATAGAGGAAAACAACAGAATGGGAAAGACTAGAGATTTCTTCAAGAAAATTACAGATACCAAGGGAACATTTCATGCAAAGATGGGCACAATAAAGGACAGAAATGGTATGGACCTAACAGAAGCAGAATATATTAAGAAGAGGTGGCAAGAATACACAGAAGAACTGTACAAAAAAGAGCTTCACGACCCAGATGATCATGATGGTGTGATCACTCACCTAGAGCCAGACATCCTGGAATGTGAAGTCAAGTGGGCCTTAGAAAGCATCACTACAAACAAAGCTAGTGGAGGTGATGGAATTCCAGTTGAGCTATTTCAAATCCTGAAAGATGATGCTGTGAAAGGGCTGCACTCAATATGCCAGCAAATTTGGAAAACTCAACAATGGCTGAGGACTGGAAAAGGTCAGTTTTCATTCCAATCCCAAAGAAAGGCACTGCCAAAGAATGCTCAAACTACCACACAATTGCACTCATCTCACACACTAGTAAAGTAATGCTCAAAATTATGGCAGCCAGGATTCAGCAGTATATGAACCGTGAACTTACAGATGTTCAAGCTGGTTTTAGAAAAAGCAGAGGAACCAGAGATCAAATTGCCAACATCTGCTGGATCATGGAAAAGCAAGAGAGTTCCAGAAAAACATCTATTTCTGCTTTATTGACTATGTCAAAGCCTTTGACTGTGTGGATCACAAGAAACTGTGGAAAATTCTGAAAGAGATGGGAATACCAGACCACCTGACCTGCCTCTTGTGAAACCTATATGCAGGTCAGAAAGCAACGGTTAGAACTGGACATGGAACAACAGACTGGTTCCAAATAGGAAAAGGAGTACATCAAGGCTGTATATTGTCACCCTGCTTATTTAACTTCTATGCAGAGTACATCATGAGAAACGCTGGACTGGAAGAAGTACAAGCTGGAATCAAGACTGCTGGGAGAAATATCAATAACCTCAGATATGCAGATGACACCACCCTTATGGCAGAAAGTGAAGAGGAACTAAAAAGCCTCTTGATGAAAATGAAAGAGGAGAGTGAAAAAGTTGGCTTAAAGCTCAACATTCAGAAAACGAAGATCATGGCATCTGGTCCCATCACTTCATGGCAGATAGATGGGGAAACAGTGGAAACAGTGTCAGACTTTATTTTTGGGGGGCTCCAAAATCACTGCAGATGGTGACTGTAGCCATGAAATTAAAAGACGCTTACTCCTTGGAAGGAAAGTTATGACCAACCTAGATAACACATTGAAAAGCAGAGATATTACTTTGGCAACAAAGGTCTGTCTAATCAAGGCTATTGTTTTTCCAGTGGTCATGTATGAATTTGAGAGTTGGACTGTGAAGAAAGCTGAGCACTGAAGAATTGATGCTTTTGAACTGTGGTGTTGGAGAAGACTCTTGAGAGTCCCTTGGACTGCAAGGAGATCCAACCAGTCCATCCTAAAGGAAATCAGTCCTGTGTATTCATTGGAAGGACTGATGCTGAAGCTGAAACTGCAGTACTTGGCCACCTCATGCAAAGAGTTGACTCATTGGAAAAGACCCTGATGCTTTGAGGAATTTGGGGCAGGAGGAGAAGGGGATGACAGAGGATGAGATGGCTGGATGGCATCACTGACTCGATGGACATGAGTCTGAGTGAACTCCAGGAGTTGGTGATGGACAGGGAGGCCTGGCGTGCTGCTATTCATGGGGTTGCAAAGAGTCAGACACAACTGAGTGACTGAACTAACTAACTAAAGTTCTCATAAAAGATTGAAATTCATGTGAAGAATATTAGAGAATAAGAAAAATTTGAAGCAAAGAATGAGGAGTCCAGAGTTGACTTTAATTAATTAATATTAATTGGAGACTAATTACAGTACTGTAGTGGTTTTTGCCATACATCTATATGAATCAGCCAGGTATGCACAAAGTTGACTTTTCAAAGGTAAGTATACTTTCATAGATATCTGTTCTTGGACTGACTAACTGATGAACAAGACAGAATACAGAACCCTAAAATGGACCCTATACACTTAGGGTTGCCAGATTTATCAACCAAACCTAATCAAACATGTTGGAGACAAAAGTAGAAGCAAAAAAAGAAATCAACTTGGACAAATCACAACAAATATGGCAGATAAGAGAAAACAATTGTTAATGTCCTTATTGTTGTTTTACAAGCCAATAAGAAAAGAGTGACTACTACTCAAAGAAAAGTGGTAAAGGATACAAACCAAAATTGCACCAAAAAAGAAATGCAAATGGCCAACAAGTACATAACACTACTTTCTACCTTGTAAGTAATAAAAACAAACAAAATCACTTTTTCTCTTTTCTGGATTTATCTTTCTCTTGTTCTTTACCTGACTGATCCCTTCTTATTTTTAACTCCCTGCTTAAATGGAGAAGCAGGTGGCAGAGCATGAGATGTTTAGATAGAAATATCCACTCAAAAGACATGAACTTGAGCAGTCTTTGGGAAATAGTGGAGGACCGAAGAGCCCGGTGTGCTATAGTCTGTGGGGTCACAAAGAGCTGTACACAACTTTGCAACTGAATGACAAATAAATGCCACCTCCTCAGAGAGAACTTCCCTAACTCCCTTATTTAAATAAACACACACACCTTCAATCAGAGAAGGCAATGGCATGCCATTCCAGTACTCTTGCCTGGAAAATTCCATGGACGGAGGAGCCTGGTAGGCTGCACACCATGGGGTCGCTAGGAGTTGGACACGACTAAGCGACTTCACTTTCATGCATTGGAGAAGGAAATGGCAACCCACTCCAGTGTTCTTGCCTGGAGAATCCCAGGGACAGGGGAGCCTGGTGGGCTGCCGTTTATGGGGTCACACAGAGTCGGACACGACTGAAGAGACTTAGCAGCAGCAACACACCTTCAATAGGGCACACATATTTTTCACAATTGCGGCACACTGTACTGCATAGCACATACCTTAATATATGCGTTTGTTTATTTTATGTCTACCCCACTGAACAAAAAATTCCACAAGATTAAAAGCATTTATTTACCAATATCTACTTTGGCCACCTCATGCAAAGAGTTGACTCACTGGAAAAGACTCTGATGCTGGGAGGGATTGGGGGCAGGAGGAAAAGGGGACGACAGAGGATGAGATGGCTGGATGGCATCACTGACTCAATGGACGTGAGTCTGAGTGAATTCCGGGAGTTGGTGATAGACAGGGAGGCCTGGCGTGCTGCAGTTCGTGGGGTCGCAAAGAGTCAGACACAACTGAGCGACTGAACTGACTGAACTGATGCAGTACTTATCATGGTGTCTGGCACATGACAGGTACTCAAATAATTTTTGTCAAATAAATAATGAAGTTTTTTGGTTCCTTTTTTTTAATGACCATATCTATTGTCAGGAAAGACCTCTGACATGCTGCCAGTGAGGGGTAAAAATCAGTACAATCATTTTGGAGGGCAATTTGTTTATACTTTAAAACATAAGTCAGATATTATCTCTTCTCTGCTCAAAATCTTCCAATGACTTCCTATCTCCTGTGAGTCAAAGCCAAAGGCAAAAAAAGGCCTGTGAGATACTACATAAAAAAGAGACT
The DNA here is from genome assembly GCF_027580195.1 of Bos mutus. NCBI lineage: Eukaryota > Metazoa > Chordata > Mammalia > Artiodactyla > Bovidae > Bos > Bos mutus. The sequence continues at coordinate 11,607,218 of NC_091646.1, read as the reverse complement.
CTACATGATCTTGTCTCCCTTCCCTCTACCATCCTGGCCATGTGGGCTGTGGCTCTCTCCCCACTCACTCTTCTCCAGCCACACTAACTTCTTGTAATTCCTCAGGACCTTAGATGGCCCCTGGCTTACATGCTGGCCGTTCTCACAGATGGGAATAGGAATGTTCTTCTCTGGATATGTAAGTGCCTCCTTCCCTTCCTATCCTTCAGCTCCTCCTTCAAATGTCACCTCAGTAGGAAGATCTTCCCTGACTATTTTATAAAAATAGTCATTCTACCCATGCCCAACCCCAGAGCTCCTCATTCTATCACCCTGTATTACTTTTCTCCATATCACATATTACCACCTGACATCTTATATGCATATATGTATATATACATATTTTTTAATTGTATGACTTCCCTCACTAGAATGTCAGCTCCATGAGGATAGAACTTTTTTTTTTTTAATCCACTGCTATATACTCAACCCCTTCAAGAGAGCCAGGCATATAAGAGATTCTCAATATGTGGGAAATGAAAAAGTGAATGAGTAAAAGAATGAGTGAATATCAAGAGCCTGAAAAATGTTCATGGCATTTCACCTAATCTATTTCTAAGAATCCATGCTAGGTAAATAAAGAGATCTAGTTGTACAAAGGTATATTTACCAGGTTTTCCTTCACAACATTACTTATAAGAGTAACGAATTAGAAATAATCTCACGTCCTACAGTTATAAAGATGTTAAATAAAATTCCATAAAATTTTTAATGGAATATCATGAAATCATTTAAAAGTATGTCATAAAATTATATTAATGACATGGGGAAACGTTCACAATGAAATACTAAATGAGCAATTCATGATATCACAAAGTGTTCATAGCATAGTCCCAAATATGGAAAACTAACATATATAGTATATGACAATCTTAATGAATATGACAAATATAAAGAAAATATACACATGCATATATATAATAATAATAGAGAGAAAGAGCCAGAGAGAGAGTGATGACTAGAAAAACTTAAAATTTCCATAATGGTTACTGTTGAGTAAGGGCATTATGGGATTTGGGGGCGATTTTCCCCCCTTTTTTGGATTTTTTTTGTACTGTTAATATTTTTTATAAAGAAAAGAGCTAAAAAGACAATGGTATAAGAAGGAAAAAATCCATAATATTCTTGTAGATAATCTAGCTCTAAACAAAACCACTTTGGGCTGTTTTTTGCAGGATAAAATAGCAACAAAATACAGTCAATGGAACTTAACAAATGGACATGCAACTTTTTAAAATAAAGGGCTTAAATGATTTATTTTGTCCAAGTTAATGTTAAGTAGCTCCTACTCATACACAGATAACAGGGTCATTTGTCTCTTATGGTCTGGCTCATTATAATCTGCTTTTGGCTTATAGATAGATATTTGTCCTTCCATTTCTAGGTCAGGGGAAAAAGCATTCAATTTATCTAAAAATGAAACCAAGCCACAGAATTTAGCTCCTTAGGAATAACTGTTGCAACGTATACACAGTAGATATGAAACAGTTAAATACTGGGCCAGACAGTTCCTTTGATGTTATGTTTGCTGTGGAGATATTTGTCCTAATAGCTAGGAAGTATCCTGAGAAAAGAATGAGTAATAAGTGACTGTGTTCCCAGAAGTCTTGAGCACAGGGGAAATTCTTTTCTTGCCTAAAACCATGACGTTTTGACTACAAAATCTCCCTCTGCACAAAAGCAGGACACATTCCAGTACATTCATGGAAGGCATTCTGGAGCTTTAAAAGGGAATTAGCACAGCAGAGAAGCATCATATGCATGTATGCACTTGCAATTTAAGAATAAAAATAAGCAAGGGGACAGCATTAGAAATGCAATCAGCAAACTCTATGAAATAGAGTCAGGAGATCTGTGTACTTTAAGGATAGAACTTTGTGCAAATACAAATAGACTGAGAATGTTCCCACACTGAAACCATTCTGTCCAGCTGGACCATGGTCAGATGCAGCCACAGACATGAGGGGTCAGAGACAGGACCATGAAAGAGAGAAGCCAGATCAGAAGGCTCAGAGAGCACTAGCAGAAATGAAGTTCACACCTGCAGCTGCTCATAGGCTTTAAATATAAGTTCACACTCAATAATAATAACCACAATGATGACAATCAACTTTTTAGCATGTTCAGTTCAGTTCAGTTCAGTCACTCAGTCGTGTCCGACTCTTTGCGACCCCATAAACTGCAGCATGCCAGGCCTCCCTGTCCATCACCAACTCCTGGAGTTCACCCAGACTCACGTCCATTGAGTCAGTGATGCCATCCAGCCATTTCATCCTCTGCCGTCCCCTTCTCCTCCTGCCCCCAATCCCTCCTAGCATCAGAATCTTTTCCAATGAGTCAACTCTTTGCATGAGGTGGCCAAAGTACTGGAGTTTCAGCCTCAGCACCACTCCTTCCAAAGAAATCCCAGGGCTGATCTCCTTCAGAATGGACTGGTTGGATCTCCTTGCAGTCCAGGGGACTCTCAAGAGTCTTCTCCAACACCACAGTTCAAAAGCATCAATTCTTCAGCACTCAGCCTTCTTCACAGTCCAACTCTCACATCCATACATGACCACAGGAAAAACCATAGCCTTGACTAAACAGACATTTGTTGGCAAAGGAATGTCTCTGCTTTTGAATATGCTATCTAGGTTGGTCATAACTTTCCTTCCAAGGAGTAAGCGTCTTTTAATTTCATGGCTGCAGTCACCATCTGCAGTGATTTTGGAGCCCAGAAAAATAAAGTCTGACACTGTTTCCACTGTTTCCCCATCTATTTCCCATGAAGTGATGGGACCGGATGCCATGATCTTCGTTTTCTGAATGTTGAGCTTTACGCCAACTTTTTCACTCTTCACTTTCACTTTCATCAAGAGGCTTTTGAGTTCCTCTTCACTTTTTGCCATAAGGGTGGTGTCATCTGCATATCTGAGGTTATTGATATTTCTCCCAGCAATCTTGATTCCAGCTTGTGTTTCTTCCAGTCCAGCGTTTCTCATGATGTACTCTGCATAGAAGTTAAATAAGCAGGGTGACAATATACAGCCTTGACGTACTCCTTTTCCTATTTGGAACCAGTCTGTTGTTCCATGTCCAGTTCTAAATGTTGCTTCCTGACCTGCATACAGATTTCTCAAGAGGCAGATCAGGTCGTCTGGTATTCCCATCTCTTTCAGAATTTTCCACAGTTGATTATGATCCACACAGTCAAAGGCTTTGGCATAGTCAATAAAGCAGAAATAGATGTTTATCTGGAACTTTCTTGCTTTTTCCATGATCCAGCGGATGTTGGCAATTTGATCTCTGGTTCCTCTGCCTTTTCTAAAACTAGCTTGAACATCAGAAAGTTCACAGTTCACATATTGCTGAAGCCTGGCTTGGAGAATTTTGAGCATTACTTTACTTTACATGGCAAATATTGTGCTAGGTGTTATTTACATTATCAGTCCTTTTAAGTTTTATATTATCAGCAGAATCATTTGATATCAACTCTTTAAGATAGACATGAGAGCCTGTGGAACCAATATTCCCCTATTTGCAGTAAAAATACTGCTCTCCCCATATTTTAACTAATCCCCATTGGAATTACATTCTTTTAGTTACCTGTGACTCCAACTGCCTCCCTTCCATTGCAGGATGTATACAATACTGAGGTGAAACCATCATCAGTTACACTTATACCAGGACTAGATGCACCTACTGGAAAAGGCAATGGCACCCCACTCAAGTACTCCTGCCTGGAAAATCCTATAGATGGAGGAGCCTGGTGGGCTGCAGTCCATGGGGTCGCTACAAGTCGGATACGACTGAGCGACTTCAATTTCACTTTTCCCTTTCATGCATTGGAGAAGGAAATGGCAACCTACTCCAGTGTTCTTGCCTGGAGAATCCCAGGGACGGGGGGGCCTGGTGGGCTGCCATCTATGGGGTCACACAGAGTCGGACACGACTGAAGTGACTTAGCAGCAGCAGCAGATGCACGTACCGGACACTGCCGTTTACAGTCTCTGTCTTGGACCTTCTCACTACTGACAAGGTGATAAGGACACGTAGACCCAGTGCCAAGTAGGGCAGCCCTGACTAAGGAAGTCTCTCAGATCCATGCCTCTCAAGTGCCTCTACTTGCATGCCATTTCCCCTCAGATTAACCATTACCAATTCTCCAAACTGTTCCTCCCAGGACAAGGGCTTGAACCTTTACAGGTATGTCAATATCCCCTTAAAAATGTTGCTCCGGATTTCTGGGTGGCAATCTGGTTGAAAGAAAGGGCTCCAGTCAGAAACACTATCTGTATACAGCACATTGTGGAAGACTGAGAAAATGTCTAGTCTCCAAAACAAAGATTGCAGGGAGACGTAGGGAAAGGGGGTCATTGAAGGTGATATAGTATAGGAGGCCAAAACAAACAAGCAAACACATTCCCAAAACAAACAAGTAAAACAAAAGAGAACAAGCCACTCCTGGGCCTGGTTACACATAGGACTGAAGGAGGAAGTCCACCCAGCACAAGGACATCAGTATGATCACTTCTTCTGTTCCAGATTGTATGCTTCTATTGCTGTAGCTAAGATTGACTCACTGAATTTATGACCAACTAAAATTCTCATTTTAAAGTGCATCTTTCCTATCAAGTTGGTTTGTGGAGCCAGGGGCAAGGTGGACATATTTTCTTCATTATTTTGTTGGAATTGGCCATTCCTCCTAAACTGTCAAGATCTTTCGCATTCCTAAAGCCTTAGAAATTTCTTCCAGTCTCATATCGTTTGCAAATTTGTACTGCAGACTCATTTGCTTGGAAAACACACGTGCACATGTGCTGTGAAAGGTAAAATAAATGTGGTTAGTTTTTACCTCAAGCATTCCATTCAGCTTTCTCAGACACTGAATAAGGCAACAGTTGCCGTAATGACTCAGTTAATCACTTCTTGCTATTTAGAGCAAACACGTGGACTTTAACACAAAAGGTACTAGCAATTAAGCTTTCAAATCTTCAATTAAAACATAGACTCTGTAAAACTTGCAACTGGGACAATCATCATATCCAACACCCTGGGATAAATAAAAATAACTTCTAGCTTAAGAGAAAGAAAGAGGACAGTGAAAAGTTTTACAAACATGAAAAATACAAAGTGATGGTTTCATATTCAAACCCAGTTCACACAAAATATCACTGGGTAGGCTGATTGATACAAAAAGCAAGGACCAAAAGAAGCACCCTTCTCCCTCTGGCATGAACCAGACTTGTGTGCCTTGGACAACCTTATTCGTACTCTCATTCAAAGGGTACCCATGAGTCAGCAGTTTCTACTGGCTGATGCATTGGCTCCTTCTCTGGTGTAAATATCTTTGCACGTGAAGAACAGATCAAGCACATTTGTTTTGGAATTTGTTAGTAGATAATCAGGAATTTCAAATTCTAAAGAGAAAACAAAGCATGCAGTCTTATGATTCCAGTGAATTCTCTGCAGAGGCTTGGTCTGCTCATTCTGTACAAAGTAAGACCTGGAATCTCAAAACCGCAGGTTTGAGTCCTATCTTGAGGGCTTTGTGGGAGCTGAAAGACTTGGATTTGAGAACTATCCCTAACCAGTTGTGTGCATGTGTACTAAGTCATTTCAGTCATGTCTGACTCTCTGAGACCCTATGGACTGTAGCACGCTAGACTCCTCTGTCCATGGGATTCTCCAGGCAAAAATACTGGAGTGGGTTGCCATGTCCTCCTCCAGGGGATCTTCCTTAACCAGGGATCAAACTCACATCTCTTAAGTCTCCTGAATTTGCAGGCGGGTTCTTTACCATTAGCTTTTGGATGAGATGAATGACTGAAACTCTTAAAAATAGTTGAATTTTTTTTTTTTAATACAGGTGAATCTCATGGAAACTTAGTTAATAACTGAGATTAAAAATATATAAACCAAAGCTTTGAGTAAAGCAAGGTAGCAGCCCAGATTTCTTCCAACTTAGCCCCAGAAATATCTCTGAGAGACTCACCAAATTTCTGTAAGCGCAGTTTAAAAACCAAGAGCAAGGTCCCTTCCGGTTCTGTGGAATTCCATTCTGGCTTATTATACAAGGAATGTAAGCTACTGATCAACTCCTACATTCTATGGGAATATGAAGCAGAGTCTTGGAGCCTTGTAACAGATTGTCCACATTATGAATAACCATACTGACCAGCACTGGTGGAGGTCTACTGCCAAGAAAGCTGATGATCACAGAGAGGAAGAGACAAAGTCAGATCCTGAACACAAGTCTGATGATAATAGATGAAGGCACTACAGTGTGACAAGTGCTAACACAGCTCTAGTTACCAAATATGTGTGAAAGTTGCTCAGTCATGTCCAACTGCTTGTGATCCCATGGACTATACAGTCCATGGAATTCTCTAGGCCAGAATACTAGAGTGGGTAGCCTTTCCCTTCTCCAAGGGATCTTCCCAATCCAGGGATCAAACCCAGGTCTCCTGCATTGCAGGTGGATTCTTTACCAGCTGAGCCACAAGGGAAGCCCAGATATACTGGAGTGGGTAGCCTATCCCTCCTCCAGCAGATCTTCCTGACTCAGGAATCGAACTGGGGTCTCCTGCATTGCAGGTGGATTCTTTACCAATTGAGCTATATATAGTGGGATCACAAAAGAGGAGGTGATCAGTTCTACCTGAGGACGTAAAAGAAGCTGACCCTCGATCCAAGCCTTGAAAGATCAGTATCAGATTATCAAGAAGCAGATTTGGCAAAGGAATTCAGGGCTGTGGACACAATATATACAATGGCAGCAAGGTGCAAAACATCATCAACACAGAAGACTGACTGGAGACGCAAGCAAGAGTGTGATCCTGAAGACATCTGAGTCTCACACTGAGGAACTGAGACTTCTCTTTTGGGAAGACACCATTGCAATGTCTCAAACAGCAATGTGAGATAGCCCCTCTTTCTTTTTCTCCAACTCTCTTCCTTTCTCATCTTTCAGGATTCAGCTTACTGATCATTGACTCTGAAAGGTCATTTGTTACCCTTTTTCTTTTTTTTTTTTAAATTTTATTTTATTTTTAAACTTTACAATATTGTATTAGTTTTGCCAAATATCGAATGAATCCGCCACAGGTATACCTGTGTTCCCCATCCTGAACCCTCCTCCCTCCTCCCTCCCCATACCCTCCCTCTGGGTCGTCCCAGTGCACCAGCCCCAAGCATCCAGTATTGTGCATCGAACCTGGACTGGCGACTCGTTTCATACATGATATTATACATGTTTCAATGCCATTCTCCCAAATCTCCCCACCCTCTCCCTCTCCCACAGAGTCCATAAGACTGATCTATACATCAGTGTCTCTTTTGAGGGCTTCTTTCTCTCTCTCCTCCTTAGAACCAAAGTTTCATGAGAGGTGAAATCTTGGCAACCTGGTTCCCTGGTTCCTGGAACCAGGAACTCTGGTTCCCTGGATACCCCCAGCACCTCGGAGAGTACTCAGCACATACTAGGTGCTCAGTAGATATTTACTGCAAGAATGAAAGAAATGAAAGTGTCTGCAAAGTGTGGACTCACAACCACCTTCACAATATCTCTTCAGCTGGGCCTGTCTTGTTAGTGAATAAGGGATAGTGTTGATAATAGCAAGGTATCCAACAAATGAAGAGACAAGCATGAAAGCTGTGGTGTCTAACCAAGAGCAAGGAGCAGACTGTATACAGAAATTTCTTTAGTTGTCTTTAAATGCTGATGCCCATGCAGACGTGGTTACCTGACTACTGGAAAATCTAGGTGAAAAGATCTGTCTCTCAGAGCTGCTCTGCTGACTTAGAGGAATTTTTTGACGCATTAAAATCATAATCACATCCTTCTACATATCAAAATGCATTCCATTTTTCCCACCAAAATTAAGTACGATGAACCTAACTGGCTGGAAGGAGCTTATGACTATCTCTGGCATGTTATTTTGCCTTAGTTTTCTCTATAGCAAAACAGAAATTATAGTGACTGTTACCTCACAGGTTTGTAATGACGATGAGACCAAATACATACAACACACTTAGCACAGTGACTGGTCCAAAGAAGACCTTCAGTGTTAGCTTTTACAATCATTATTGTGATCAGTAGCATTATTAACACAGTGAAGGCATTTATGAGAAAGAATAATGCATTTTGTGAAGGGAGCCAAATCGTCCTTGCATAAACCTGCCTCTCCCTGTCTAGCAGGTCCCATACCCTGACCACAAGGGCCATAGATTTGGTATCTGTTCCTCCCCAGCAATATCTTCAAGCCTCTTTTCATTTGTCTTTTCCCCTGATTAATAAGCCACTCACCACTAATTACTTATAGTCATTTTCTGCTGCATAGTTTTATATGTGTTTATTATGTTCACAGCTGTCTTGCCTCTCAAGGGTAGAAATCTATTATCTCATTATTATCCCTGAGTCTCCTGATCACAGTGTCCTTGCTTCCCATCTCACTTCCACCAAAAGTGTCTCCTGGCAGGACAGGATTTTCCTTCCTCCTCATCCTTTCCTTTCTATGCTCCACACATCTCATAAGGAAAGAGGAATTCAGGGTAGAATAAAGAGACAGGAACTTTGTTGGCATATAAACTAAACTAGTTAAACTATGAGATATGATTTTGCTATGAAATAAACCAGGAGATAAAAGATGATCAAATATTTTCTTACAAAGAGCTCACTCGAAAATTATTCATTGAAAAAATATTTAGCACATTCTGTGTTCAAAGTTCTGGGAATTTGGCTGTGAACAAAAGCAGGCCAAATCCTTCCTTTTCATGAAGCAGACCTTCTAGTAGGGGAGACAGACAACAAATATGTATGTATCATCAAATAGTGACCAGTGTTGAGAAAAAATAAAACAGGGTAATAGAATAGGGAGTGTTGAGTGCATTTCTGGAGGAAGGATGGTCAGCGAAGATGTTTTAAAGAAGTTCCATTATATCATTGGAAGTTCTCATATCTCATAGGACTTCAAGGATTTGGTGCTTCCCCGCTGTGGATGAAGTCAAGATTTGCAGGGGGGGCTGGAGAGGGGAGGGGGCAGACGGGAGAAGGGAGGGTGGTAAAAAGACCACAGAGGAGGAGAAGGAAGTTCTCAAGTGCTCATTCAAGATGAAATATTCATGGAAAATGGAAGGGAATGTTTGCACCACGATGAACATTAACACAAATTTGCTCAATTGATAGTAAAATTTCTGTGGTAGTACCCTGGAGTTCCAAACGTATATCATCAGTTGTGTTAGTCTTGGATATTATCTTCTTCCAGGCTCCAGGGGAGAAGGCCCCAGCTTATATAAAGGACAAGGAAATGGCAGGTCAGAGTTCCAGGTGGTGATTGACAGACAGCTACCTCAAAAAGACAGAAAAGGTAGGAAACAAAAGAGTAAATAAAGCCAAACCTTGTGATTGCTCCTGTAGCCAAGGAATGCTGCCCATTTAAAAATGAGGGACAGCTAGGGAGGCAGCCACAAACACTTGGGTTACAGCAGTATTCTATTATGCTTACTAATAAAATCCATGATCATCCTAGAGGTATTTAAGTACTTCACATTTTAAAAAGTTTTTCATTGCTGAAAGAAACTTCTACATATATTATTTTTTGATCTTCTGCGAGAGAGACAAAGTATGAATTGTTATCCAATTCCATGTATGAGGAAACAGACTTAAGTGACTTGTTCAAAGTCCCCCAAATGAGTGGGAAATTCAAATCCAGAACTTTCTGCTTCCCTATCCAAGCATTTACTGAGCTTCTACACTCAGCCCAGGACTGTCTGAAGCACCAACAAGATACTGAAATCATCGAGTATTATGTTTGTGTAAATAATTTCTGGGAAATCAGTGATGAAAGTGAAAGTAAAAGTGTCCAACTCTTTGTGACCCCATGTACTGTACAGTTCATGGAATTCTCTAGGCCAGAATACTAGAGTGGGTAGCCTTTCCCTTCTCCAGGGGATCTTCCCAATCCAGGGATGGAACTCAGGTCTCCTGCATTGCAGGTGGATTCTTTACCAGCTGAGCCACAAGGGAAGCCCAAAGTGAAAGTGAAAGAGTAACTCAGTCATATCTGACTCTTTGTTACCCCATGAATTGTACAGTCCATGGAATTTGAAATTATCTAGGCTAGAATACTGAAGTAGGTAGCCGTTCCCTTCTCCAGGGGATCTTCCCAATCCAGAGATCAAACCTAGGTCTCCCTCACGGCAGGCAGATTCTTTACCATCTGAGCCACCAGGGAAGCCCATAGAAGGAAAAACCCTCTACCTAAAACTTGCACTTTATACAAAATTAACTAAAAATGAATCATAGACCTAAATGTAAAACTATAAAACTTTTAGAAAAAGTCATAGGAGAAAATCTTCAGGACATGGATCTAAACCAAGAGTTCTTAGAGATGACACCAAAAGCCAGCCACATAAAGTAAAAAATGGGTAAATTAGACTTCATCAAAATTAAAACCTTTTGATGTGCAGAAGACCCTGTTAAAGGGATGAAAATACAAGCTCCATACTGGGGAAAATTATTTCTAAACCACATAGCTAGATATGATGCCTTTCTAGAATATATAAAGAACTCAAAATTCAACTAAAAAATCCATTTATAAAATGGACAAAAGATAGGAACAAGGGACAGACATTTCAGTGAAGAGAATATAGAGATGGGAAAGAAGCACATGAAAAGATGTTCAATATCAACAGGGAAATGCAAATAAAACCACAGTGAGATATCATTATACCTTCAGAATGACTAAAATAAAAAATAGTAAGGACATCAAATCCTGGTAAGGCTATAAAGACACTGGATCACTCATCCATTACAGGTGTAAAATGATTCAGCCACTCTGGGAAATAGTTTTTCAGTCTCTTACAAAACTAAAGATGTTAAAAAAAAAAAAAACTAAAGATGTGCTTACCATATGACCCAGCAATTACAGTCTTGAGCAAGTGCTCCAGAAAATGACAATTCATGCCTACATAAAACTATGTACACAAATGTTTTTAACAGCTTTATTTGTAACAGCTGAAAACTGGAAATAAGGCCCAGTTGTCCTTCAGTGGGAAAAAGATTAAATCAAATAAAGATATAAAATAACATGTTTTAAAGATATAAAATAAAATCTTTATGATGGGCTCGATAAAGGATGGAAATGGTATAGACCTAATAGAAGCAGAAGATATTAAGAAGAGATGGCAAGAATACACAGAAAAACTGTACAAAAAAGATCTTCACGACCCAGATAATCACAATGGTATGATCACTGACCTAGAGCCAGACATCCTTGAATGTGAAGTCAGGTGGGCCTTAGAAAGCATCACTATGAACAAAGCTAGTGGAGGTGATAGAATTCCAGTTGAGCTATTCCAAATCCTGAAAGATGATGCTGTGAAAGTGCTGTACTCAATATGCCAGCAAATTTGGAAAACTCAGCAGTGGCCACAGGACTGGAAAAGGTCAGTTTTCATTCCAATCCCAAAAAAAGGCAGTGCCAAAGAATGCTCAAACTACCGCACAATTGCACTCATCTCACACGCTAGTAAAGTAATGCTTAAAATTCTCCAAGCCAGGCTTCAGCAATATGCAAACCGTGAACTTCCTGATGTTCAAGCTGGTTTTAGAAAAGGCAGAGGAACCAGAGATCAAATTGCCAACATCTGCTGGATCATGGAAAAAGCAAGAAAGTTCCAGATAAACATCTATTTCTGCTTTATTGACTATGCCAAAGCCTTTGACTGTGTGGATCACAATAAACTGTGGAAAATTCTTCAAGAGATGGGAATACCAGGCCACCTGATCTGCCTCTTGAGAAATCTGTATGCAGGTCAGGAAGCAACAGTTAGAACTGGACATGGAACAACAGACTAGTTCCAAATAGGAAAAGGAGTACATCAAGGCTGTATATTGTCACCCTGCTTATTTAACTTACATGCCGAGTACATCATGAGAAACGCTGGACTGGAAGAAACACAAGCTGGAATCAAGATTGCTGGGAGAAATATCAATAACCTCACATATGCAGATGACACCACCCTTATGGCAGAAAGTCAAGAGGAACTAAAAAGCCTCTTGATGAAAGTGAAAGTGGAGAGTGAAAAAGTTGGCTTAAAGCTCAACATTCAGAAAATGAAGATCATGGCATCCGGTCCCATCACTTCATGGGAAATAGATGGGGAAATAGTGGAAACAGTGTCAGACTTTATTTTTTGGGGCTCCAAAATCACTGCAGATGGTGACTGCAGCCATGAAATTAAAAGACGCTTACTCCTTGGAAGGAAAGTTATAACCAGCCTAGATAGCATATTCAAAAGCAGAGACATTCCTTTGCCAACAAATGTCTGTCTAGTCAAGGCTATGGTTTTTCCTGTGGTCATGTATGGATGTGGAAGTTGGACTGTGAAGAAGGCTGAGCACCAAAGAATTGATGCTTTTGAAGTGTGGTGTTGGAGAAGACTCTTGAGAGTCCCTTGGACTGCAAGGAGATCCAACCAGTCCACTCTGAAGGAGATCAGTCCTGAGATTTCTTTGGAAGGAATGATGCTAAAGCTGAAACTCCAGTACTTTGGCCACCTCATGCGAAGAGTTGACTCATTGGAAAAGACTCTGATGCTGGGAGGGATTGGGGGCAGGAGGAAAAGGGGACGACAGAGGATGAGATGGCTGGATGGCATCACTGACTCAATGGACATGAGTCTGAGTGAACTCCAGGGGTTGGTGATGGACAGGGAGGCCTGGCATGCTGTGATGCATGGGGTTGCAAAGAGTCGGACACGACTGAGCGTTGATCTGATCTGATCTTATCCATACAATGGAATACTTCTGAGCCGTAAAAAATAAGAGCTTACAGATACACTCAACAACTTGAATGTACCTATGCTGAGTGCACAGAGCCAATCTCAAAGGTCACATACTATATGAGTTCATTTACATGTCACTCTCAAATGAGAAAAGTACAGAGATGGAGAAGACATTACTGGTTGCCAGGCATTAGTGATGGAGTGGAGGGATGCAGGTATGAATATAAAGGATTAACGTAAAGGAAATCTTTGTGGTGATGATACAGTTCTGTATCTTGATTGTGGTGGTAGTTACATAAATCTTCACAAGAGACAAAATTCCATAAAGCTACACAGACAGGAATCCATGTAAAACTGACACAACCTGAATAAACTCTTCTCCTGGGGATCTGCCTGACCCAAGGATAAAACTTGGGACTCCTGCATTGAATACAGATTTTTTACTTTCTGAGCCACCAGAGAAGCCCAAGTAAACTCAGTTTATTCACTTTGATATTGTACTATCATTATGCAAGATTTTACCATTGGGTAGCATGTTACTCATGTTGCATGCTAGCAAGGTTATACTCAAAATCCTTAAAGCTAGGCTTCAGCAGTATGTGAACAAAGAACCTGCAGGTGTACAAGCTAGATTTAGAAAAAGCAGAGGAACCAGAGATCAAATTGCCAACATTTACTGGATCATGGAGAAAGCAAGGGATTTCCAGAAAAACATCTACTTCTGCTTCATTGACTACACTAAACCCTTTGACTGTGTGGAACACAACAAACTGCAGAAAATTATAAAAGAGGTGGGAATACCAGATCACCTTACCTGCCTCCTGAGAAAGCTGTATGCAGGCGAAGAAGAAACAGTTAGAACTGGACATGAAAAAACAGACTGGTTAAAATTGGGAAAGGCTATATATTGTCACCCTGATTATTTAATTTATCTACACAGTACATCACAAAAAATGCTAGGCTGGATGAATCACAAGCTGGAATCAATATTTCCCAGAGAAATATCAACAACTTCAGATATGCAGATAACAGCACTCTAATGGCAGAAAGTGAAGACGAACTAAAGAGCCTCTTGATGAGGATGAAAGAGGAGAGTGAAAACCTGGCTTAAAACTCAACATTCAAAAAATTAAGATCATGGCATCCAGTCCCATCACTTAATGGAAAATAGATGGGGAAAAAATGGAAGCATTGACAGAAATTATTTTCTTGGGCTCCAAAATCACTGCAGATGGTGACTACAGCCATGAAATTAAAAGATGCTTTCTCCTTGGAAGAAAAGCTATGACCAACCTCAACAGCATATTAAAAAGCAGAGACATCACTTTGCAAGGCTCTTATAGTCAAAGCTATGGTTTTTCCAGTAGTCATGTATGGATATGAGAGCTGGATCATAAAGAAGGCTGAATGCCAAATAATTGATGCTTTCAAACTGTAGTGCTGGAGAAGACTCGTGAGAGTCCCTTGGACATCAAGGAGATCAAACCAGTCAATACTAAAGGAAATCAACCCTGAATATTCATTGGAAGGACTGATGCTAAAGCTGAAGCACCAATACTTTGGCCACCTGATGTGAAGAGCCAACTCATTGGAAAAGACCCTGATGCGAGGAAAGATTGAGGGCAGGGGGAGAAGGGGACAACAGAGGACAAGATGGTTGGATGGCATCACCAATTCAATGGACATGAATTTTAACAAACTCTGATAGTGGAGGACAGAGGAACCCAAAATGCTACAGACCATGGGGTCACAAACAGTTGGACACAACTTGGTGACTGAACAACAACACTATTGGGAGAAGTTGGATGAAAGATACATTGGACTTCAATATACTATTTTTGCAGTTTCCAAAAGATCTATAACCATTTCACAATTAAAATATTAAAGAAAATAAGTGAGTGGGACCTTTGTGTATTCTGAATCCAATTCCTTCTAAGATGAAACCTTCTGGAGAACAAAAGCAGCATACAACAGCATGGCATGCTGGGAAGAAAGACTAAACCAAGGATAAAAATATTTTGAGCCATTATTTACCCTCTGTGGTTTCTGTGGCTTTGTCTTCTCTTGTCACAGACCTTGCTCCCCTTGTCAGATGTGTGTCTATCTGACCTAGACCAGGTTTATCAAAATCCTGTATCTCCTTGAGTGTGAACTTTGATCCAAAAAATGGCATATACCCCAAGCCAGGCCACCCAGAATCTTTGGGATTTCCAGAGTTGGTGCTGAGCATGTCAGCGCTAGTAGGCTTTGTTTTCCCCATTGGATTTGAAAAAAGTTTATTTATTTATTTATCTCCCATGCTGCTGGGAACCATGTCCCTAGGCAGTTGGAGAAAACTGAGAGAAAAAGGGCAACATGCAGACTGAAGCTGAGCTAGCTAAGGAGCAAAAGAGAGATCAGTGGCCACATGCAACCCTGGATACATTAGATCCTGAGACCAGACACATCCATCCTTCCTGCATACCCTGAACCAATAAATTCCTTTTCACAGTTATGAGTGTGTGTTGGATTTGGAACTAAAAGTTTTCTGAACAGTGTGATCTTTTAGAATCTCAATTTGCATGTCTATAAAATGAGAAGAAGAATATCTGATCTATTTGCCTCACAATTTTGCAATGATAATCAAAAAAGACAGCAGACACGAATGTTCTATACAGCATTGTGTAAATGCAACGGGCTGACAGCTATTATTACAGAAACAAACAAAATTACTCCAAAAAATCCAGCTCCTTTCCTCAGGATTTTCATAACAATTGTATTCCAGTAATTTCTAAGGCAATACTGAGAGTAAGAAACAAACACCAAAATATCACTAGAAATAGATTTGTTAATTATTATGATTCATGTTCAATGATTCATTTATGACTCAGAAAAAGCAACCAGAGACCAGCATTCACATATGTACAAAAATCTCTAATTTAAAAATATAAGAAAATTTTATGTGTGTTTGAAGATGCTCTCATGTGAGAATTTTAAAAATGATCTATGCTTCCATTTTGATCAGAAACTTCCTGCTTATATTATTGTATGAAGCCACTTTCACATACTATACACTGTGGTCAGATGGATTCTCTATTTCTTAGGTGGACTAAATGCCTCAACAAGTTGCTTGTTTCTTTCGTTTCATGTTAAATGGGTCAAACCCCAAATGAGTTCACCCCTCCCTTTTTATTTTTATTTTTTTTTTTTACTTTTTAAAATTTATTTTAATTGGAGGCTACTTACCTTAAAATGTTGTGGTGGTTTTTGCCACACATTCACAGAAATCAGCCATTGGGTGTACATGTGTTCCCCATCCTGACACTCTCTCCCACCTCCCTCCCCACCCCATCCCTCAGGGTCCTCCCAGTGCACCAGCCCTGAACACCCTGTCTCATGCATTGAACCTGGACTGGCAATCTATTTCACATATGATAATATACATATTTCAATGCTATTTTCTCAAATCATCCCACCCTCACCTTCTCCCACAGAGTCCAAAAGTCTGTTCTTTATATCTGTGCCTCTTTTGCTGTCTCACATACTGGGTCATTGTTACCATATTTCTAAATTCCATATATATGCATTAATATACTGTATTGTTTTTTTCTTTCTGACTTACTTTACTCTGCATAATAGGCTCCAGTTTTTTTCACTTCATTAGAACTGATTCAAATGCATTATTTTTCATACTTGAGTAATACTCCATTGTGAATATGTACCACAGCTTTCTTATCCATTCATCTGCTGATGGACATCTAGGTTGCTTCCATGTCCAGCCTACTGTAAACAGTGCGGCGATGAACATAGGGGTACACATGTTTCAATTCTGGTTTCCTTGGTGTGTATGCCCAGCAGTGGGATTGCTAGGTCATATGGCAATCCTATTTCCAGTTTTTTTAAGGATTCTCCACATTGTTCTCCATAGTGGCTGTACTAGTTTGCATTCCCACCAATAGCATAAGAGGGATCCTTTTTCTCCACAGCCTCTCCAGCATTTATTGTTTGTAGACTTTTGGATAGCAGCTATTCTGACTGGTGTGAGATGGTACCCATTGTGGTTTTGATTTGCATTTCTCTGATAATGAGTGATGTTGAGCATCTTTTCATGTGTTTGTTAGCCATTTGTATGTCTTCTTTGGAGAAATGTCTGTTTAGTTCTTTGGCCCATTTTGTGATTCAGTTCTTTATTTTCATGGAATTGAGCTGCAGGAGTTGCTTGTATATTTTTGAGATTAATTCTTTGCAGTTGCTTCGTTTGCTATAATTTTCTCAGATTCTGAAGGCTGTCTTTAGACCTTGCTTATAGTATCCTTCATTTTGCTAAAGCTTTTAAGTTTAATTAGGGCACATTTGTTTATTTTTGCTTTTATTTCCATTACTCTGGGAGGAGGGTCATAGAGGTTCTGCTGTGATTTATGTTGGAGTGTTTTGCCTATGTTCTCCTCTAGGAGTTTTATAGTTTCTGGTCTTACATTTAGATCTTTAATCCATTTTGAGTTTATTTTTGTGTATGGTGTTAGAAAATGTTCTAGTTTCATTCTTTTACAAGTGGTTGACCAGTTTTCCCAGCACCACTTGTTAAAGAGATTGTCTTTTCTCCATTGTATATTCTTGCCTCCTTTGTCAAAGATAAGGTGTCCATATGTGCATGCATTTATATCTGGGCTTTCTATTTTGTTCCATTGATCTATATTTCTGTCTTTGTGCCAGTACCATACTGTCTTGATGAGTGTGGCTTTGTAGTAGAGCCCGAAGTCAGGCAGGCTGATTCCTCCAGTTCCATTCTTCTTTCTCAAGATTGCTTTGGCTATTCGAGGTTTTTTGTATTTACATACAAACTTTGAAATTATTTGTTCAGAGTTGCCATCATCTGCAGGGTTCTGTGGGTTTTCCCTCCTCTCAGACAGGCTAAGAATAACAGAAAGGGCATTGGAAAATGAACCACTGAAAGTAAGGTTGTCATAAACAAGAGTGGGGAGACACTCTTATGGCTCCATATCTGAGAGAACTATGGTTACAGAACAGAACAAAAAGGATAAAAGAAAGAAAAAAAATCTCTGACATTGTAAAAATGCTGAAAATTTCAACTATGCAAAAATAAAATCATTGGGGGCCACCTTACAGGCAACCTACCACACATGTAGTTTTAAAAATAAGAATTTAAACCCCTCGTTGTTTTTCATAATGTTTTTATTATCTCAAGATAGAGGTTATAGAATCCAATAACTCTTTTAGAGAAGCAATATTTATTTGAAGTTTAGGGAGTTAACACTGTTTACTTCTCTGTTAAATCAAAGAGAATTTAATCTAATACCTACTAAAAACAGCCAGTAAAATATAATCCCAACTTGTAAAATTATATCTGTCTCTGTATCTAGCTATATAAATGCACAGATCAACATATGTAATTACATTTATGAATAAATTGTGTCAAAATGAACCAGACAATTGCTTTGTCAATACAGTAAAGCCAAGGATACCTGCAGGACACAGTCAAGAAAGGAAAATCTTCACCAAGGAGACATTTCAACCGAAAAAGTTTTATTCATTGATGCTTCAAAAGGGAGCCCTTGGTCACTGCCTTTGTTTTATGGAATAAGATCCTGATATACAATTAATTCCCCTATTTGGCAGAAATAAAGATGAATTAACCAGTAACCAGTGATTTCCAAGAAAATAGTCAAATCAAGGATTTAACATTTTCAAGAAGAAAGAACACTAGACCATGAGTGGAAAATACTTGCATTCTAATTTTGTCTTTTCCACTAAATTGCTAGCTGATATTGAGAAAGTCTAGATCGCCTCTACAAAGTGAGGGTCTTTGACAAAGAAATCCACAGAACTAATCACTCAAGATGATCCAGTAAAGAAAAAATGGCACCATGATCAAGTGAGTTTGGAAATACCTCTCTTGGAGTTTCCCATTGAACATTTTCATATTTAAGGATTCAAGTACTTCTGAAATAAATGTATTAAAAACTACTTAATCTAAATTTTCTGTTTATAAAAATTTTTATGTCATATACACTTCTTTACATATTACTATTACCCCATGATGGGTGACCTCCTCCAAGATAAGGAGCAACGGCTATGCTTTGCTGGAGCAGCCATGAAGAGATACCTCAGGTACAACATAAGAGAAACCCAAGTAAGAGGGTAGGTGTTGTGAGAGGGCATCAGAAGGCAGACACAATGAAACCATAATCACAGAAAACTAGCCAATCTGATCACATGGACCACACCCTTGTTTAACTCAATGAAACTAAGCCATGCCGTGTGGGGCCACCCAAGATGGATGGGTCATGGTGGAGAAGTCTGACAGAATGTGATCCACTGGAGAAGGGAATGGAAAACCACTTCAGTATTCTTGCCTTGAGAACACCATGAACAGTAAGAAAAGGCAAAAAGAACACTGAAAGAGGAACTCCAAAGATCAGTAGGTGCCCAATATGCTACTGGAGATCAGTGGAGAAATAACTCCAGAAAGAATGAAGGGATAGAGCCAAAGCAAAAACAATACCCATTTGTGGATGTGTCTGGTGACAGAAGCAAGGTCTGATGCTGTAAAGAGCAATATTGAATAGGAACCTGGAATGTTAGGTCCATGAATCAAGGCAAATTGGAAGTGGTCAAACAGGAGATGGCAAGAGTGAACGTCGACATTCTAGGAATCAGTGAAATAAAATGGACTGGAATGGGTGAATTAAACTCAGATGACCATTATATCTATTACTGTGGGCAGGAATCCCTTAGAAGAAACGGAGTAGCCATCATGGTCAACAAAAGAGTCCGAAATGCAGTACTTGGATGCAATCTCAAAAACCACAGAATGATCTCTGTTCATTTCCAAGGCAAACCATTCAATCCCATGGTGATCCAAGCTTATGCCCCAACCAGTAACGCTGAAGAAGCTGAAGTTGAAAGGTTCTATAAGGACCCACAAGATCTTTTAGAACTAACACCCAAAAAGATGTCCTTTGCATTATAGGGGACTGGAAGGCAAAAGTAGCAAATCAAGAAACACCTGGAATAACAGGCAAATTTGGCCTTGGAGTACAGAATGAAGCAGGGCAAAGGCTAATAGAGTTTTGCCAAGATAATGCACTGGTCATAGCAAACACGCTCTTCCAACAGCACAAGAGAAGATTCTACACATGGACATCACCAGATGGTCAACACTGAAGTCAGATTGATTATATTCTTTGCAGCCAAAGATGGAGAAGCTCTATACAGTCAGCAAAAACAAGACTGGGAGATGACTGTGGCTCAGATCATGAACACCTTATTGCCAAATTCAGACTTAAATTAAAGAAAGTAGGGGAAACCACTAGACCATTCAGGTATGACCTAAATCAAATCCCTTATGATTATACAGGGGAAGTGAGGAATAGATTTAAGGGACTAGATCTGATAGATAGAGTGCCTGATGAACTATGGACAGAGGTTCATGACATTGTACAGGAGACAGGGATCAAGACCATCCCCACGGAAAAGAAATGGAAAAAAGCAAAATGCTGTATGAGGAGGCCTTACAAATAGCTGTGAAAAGAAGAGAAGTGAAAAGCAAAGGAGAAAAGGAGATATACCCATTTGAATGCAGAGTTCCAAAGAATAGCAAGGAGAGATAAGAAAGCCTCCCTCAGTGATCAATGCAAAGAAATAGAGGAAAACAACAGAATGGGAAAAACTGGAGATCTCTTCAAGAAAATTAGAGATACCAAGGGAACATTTCATGCAAAGATGGGCACAATAAAGGACAGAAATGGTATGGACCTAACAGAAGCAGAATATATTAAGAAGAGGTGGTAAGAATACACAGAAGAACTGTACAAAAAAGAGCTTCACAACCCAGATAATCATGATGGTGTGATCACTCACCTAGAGCCAGACATCCTGGAATGTGAAGCCAAGTAGGCCTTAGGAAGCATCACTACGAACAAAGCTAGTGGAGGTGATGGAATTCCAGTTGAGCTATTTCAGATCCTGAAAGAAGATGCTGTGAAAGGGCTGCACTCAATATGCCAGCAAATTTGGAAAACTCAGCAGTGGCCACAGGACTGGAAAACATCAGTTTTCATTCCAATCCCAAAGAAAGGCAGTGGCAAAGAATGCTCAAACTACCGCACAATTGCACTCATCTCACACGTTAGTAAAGTAATGCTCAAAATTCTCCAAGCCAGGCTTCAGCAATACGTGAACTGTGAACTTCCGGATGTTCAAGTTGGTTTTAGAAAAGGCAGAGGAACCAGATATCAAATTGCCAACATCAGTAGATCATCAAAAAAGCAAGAGAGTTCCAGAAAAACATGTATTTCTGCTTTATTGACTATGCCAAAGCCATTGACCGTGTGGATCACAATAAACTGTGGAAAATTCTTCACGAAATGGGAATAAAAGACCACCTCACCTGCCTCTTGTGAAACCTATATGCAGGTCAGGAAGCAACAGTTAGAACTGGACATGGAACAACAGACTGGTTCCAAATAGGAAAAGGAGTACGTCAAGGCTGTATATTGTCACCCTGCTTATTTAACTTATATGCCGAGTACATCACGAGAAAGGCTGGGCTGGAAGAAGCACAAGCTGGAATCAAGATTGCCGGGAGAAATATCAATAACCTCAGATATGCAGATGACACCACCCTTATGGCAGAAAGTGAAGAGGAACTCAAAAGCCTCTTGATGAAAGTGAAAGGGGAGAGTGAAAAAGTTGGCTTAAACCTCAACATTCAGAAAATGAAAATCATGACATCTGGTCCCATCACTTCATGGCAAATAGATAGGGAAACAGTGGAAACAGTGTCAGACTTAATTTTGGGGGCTCCAAAGTCACTGCAGATGGTGACTGCAGCCATGAAGTTATAAAAGACACTTACTCCTTGGAAGGAAAGTTATGACCAACCTAGATAGCATATTCAAAAGCAGAAACATTACTTTGCCAACAAAGGTCTGTCTAGTCAAGGCTATGCTTTTTCCAGTGGTCATGTATGGATGTGAGAGTTGGATTGTGAAGAAAGCTGAATGCTGAAGAATTGATGCTTTTTTGTTTGTTTGTTTGTTTACTGTCTGAGCCACAAGGGAAGCCCATGCTCTCTTCAGTTCAGTTCAGTCGCTCAGTCGTGTCCGACTCTTTGTGACCCCATGAATCACAGCATGCCAGGCCTCCCTGTCCATCACTAACTCCTGGAGTTCACTCAAACTCATGTCCATCAAGTTGGTGATGCCATCCAGCCATCTCATCCTCTGTCATCCCCTTCTCCTCCTGCCCCCAATCCCTCCCAGCATCAGAGTCTTTTCCAATGAGTCAACTCGTCGCATGAGGTGGCCAAAGTATTGGAGTTTCAGCTTCAGCATCAGTCCTTCCAACGAAAACCTAGGACTGATCTCCTTTAGGATGGAATGGTTGGATCTCCTTGCAGTCCAAGGGACTCTCAAGAATCTTCTCCAACACCATAGTTCAAAAGCATGAATTCTTCGGTGCTCAGCTTTCTTCACAGTCCAACTCTCACATCCGTACATGACCACTGGGAAAACCATAGCCTTGACTAGATGGACCTTTGCTGGCAAAGTAATATCTCTGCTTTTCAATACTCTATCTAGGTTGGTCATAACTTTCCTTCCCAGGAGTAAGCGTCTTTTAATTTCATGGCTGCAATCACCATCTGCAGTGATTTTGGAGCCCAGAAAAATAAAGTCTGACACTGTTTCCACTGTTTCCCCATCTATTTCCCATGAAGTGATGGGACCAGATGCCATGTTCTTCATTTTCTGAATGTTGAGCTTTAAGCCAACTTTTTCACTCTCCTCTTTCACTTTCTTTTTTTTTTTTTTGGTCCTACCAGTAAACATTTTATTCCAGCACTATTATACATTACTAATGTAACTGACAGGAATGGATGTATGGCATCAAAATTACAGAGTTTTCATTTCTAATTCTCTGGACTACTACAAAAGATGGGTAGAAAAAAATTGTAAAGGACATAATGCAAAAGAAATCTTGAATAAAAACATCCTCACATTAAGAAAAATCTACACTCAATAATTTTACATCCAAATTATCAGTCATATCAACAATGTTTCAATTATGGATGATTTTTAAAAGACTTTTTATCCATATCAAAGTAAGGAAGAGATTTTTTTTTTTAAACCATGACTCTTGTTCCTTCTAAGGAAAGGCACCAGATCTGAGATTCTGTAGAGTGGTGGCCACCTGAAGGCATATTTGGAGAAAGCAATTTATCAGTACATGACAAGGTCATTTCTTTCTTATCCTCCCTTCTCAACTTGACACATAGTAGAATTGATGCTTTTGAACTGTGGTGTTGGAGAAGACTCTTGAGAGTCCCTTGGACTGCAAGGAGATCCAACCAGTCCATCCTAAAGGAGAACAGTCCTGGGTGTTTATTGGTAGGAGTGATGCTGAGGCTGAAACTCCAGTACTTTGGCCACCTCATGCGAAGAGTTGACTCATAGGAAAAGACCCTGATGCTGGGAAGGATTGGGGACAGGAGGAAAAGGGGACGACAGAGGATGAGATGGCTGGACGGCATCACTGACTTGATGTACATGAGTTTGGGTGAACTCTGGGAATTGTTGATGGACTGGGAGACCTGGCGTGCTACGATTCATGGGGTCGCAATGAGTTGGACACGACTGAGTGACTGAACTGAAATGATTACCCCATGAAGAAAGCATCATGACTTAACAGATGAGAACATTTTTATTATTAGCAAGATCTCTTTAAACAAATAAAAACAATTTTTATATACAATTTATTTTGTTTCCATTCGAGAAAAGATTAACTTACATTTGAATCCTAACTCCACCAATGTAAACACGTACTAACCATAATTCAAAATCTATAACTAGACAATAGAACCCTGCTGTTTACTATTATCAAAGCAACCACATTCTGAAAAGCAGGGCAATAACTGAGTGTTTCATATGAAGCCATGGTAAGGAATCAAATCACGCTTTTTGCAATTGCTTTATTTTTCATTCCTCCAATAAATCTTTCCACTGCTCATAAAGTCATTTCCAGAAGCAATTATATTTTAAATCATTTAATTTTTAACTGAATGTATTATTCAAAAAGTGATAACGTTTTTCATCTGTTGCCTCATGAATTGTGTTATTCTTTATGTTGCAAATAAAAATGAACAAATTAAAGTTTGAAACTGCCCATAGACTTAATAAGAATAACTTATCAAATAATTACAAGATGCAATCACAAAGGAAGCCTTATTATGTTATGAGCAAAGAGCAAAATGTCTCCATTATTTCAAGAGAGAGGAGACATTTTTGGTTTAAGCTCCAATATATAGAGAAAAAAGCAATAATAACAACAACACAATAACAATAATTACCCTTTACTGAATCCTTACTATATGTAAGGCACTGACCTGAGTGCTTTATGTTTCATTTCATTGTTACAGCTACCCATAATTTATGCACTATTTTTAGTCATATTTGATGGTGAAAGGAAAAACAACTAATTCTCAGAGAAGCAAAGTGGTTTATACAAAGCTAGCAAGTGGTACAATCAGGACAAGAACAAAGAGCTTTCTCTTAACTTCTGTGAAAGATTATTCACACTCTATGTGCTCTTTCTTTTTTTTTTTATGCTTTTATTTATTTTTATTTATTTTTATTTTATTTTTAAACTTTACATAATTGTATTAGTTTTGCCAAATATCAAAATGAATCCACCACAGATATACACGTGCTCCCCATCCTGAACCCTCCTCCCTCCTCCCTCCCCACACCATCCTTTTGGGTTGTCCCAGTGCACCAGCCCCAAGCATCCAGTATCATGCATCGAACCTGGACTGTGCTCTTTCAAATATAAATTTAAATGTTTAAAAAATTAAGAGATATTATATAACATAATTTAATTTTAAAAATAGCTGAGAATCCAAATGACCTTCTTCAAGAACACATCAATATGTAGTGATGCATTCTGACACTGGGTGAGTTCATACCATCTTAAACTGAAAACTAAAAGGACTCGTGGTTGCCATCTGGTCCCACTTCGCATCTGGTCCTTTCAACAGCCTTCCTAGATGCCACAGAGCCTTAATTTGCTTGCTCCAAATGACATAAACTCATTGCCACAAAGCGAAAGACCCTGTGCTTTGGGATATCTTTAGACATATTAGAATATAAAGTCTCAGTTTGATCCAAAATTGTCATTCTTTAGCTTCTACAAAGTTTTATGGCCAACTGATATAACCCAGTGCTTGGTCCTTCTACATTATCATGTTTCCAATGATAACAGTTACCTCTTCGCCAGTTTTGTATTTTTACTGTTTTAACTTTTCTGAGTTGAAAGCAAAGCCTTCCCCATCCAGCTCTCCTTCCTTCAGAGGCATCCTAATTTGCCATTGCTCCCTTGAAATGTGAATACAGTATTCCTGGCACGTTTGAATCAATACAACATTGGTTAGCTATTTATTCTGTGATCTAGACTTTGCAGGGATCACATCCCCATTTTAACATTCACATCAAACTGTTGGATTACAAAAATATTTAATTCATTTTCATATAAACCACTTCCAAGTCAAGTCTCCTCTATTTATAATAATGTTTCTAAATTAAATTCAGAATTTATTTTTTTATAAGTTTCCTTCACCTGATTTCAGCTCAGCATTCCCATCTGGGTCATTTGGGAGGATTTTGAGTCTGTCCATTTGTTTACCAGATTGAAGACACAAAACTCTCACTTCATTCCAGTAATTTCACAGAATCACTACCTTGGAACTTGTTCAGTTCAGTTCAGTTCAGTTCAGTCACTCAGTCTTGTCCAACTCATTGCAACCCCATGAATCGCAGCACACCAGGCCTCCCTGTGCATCACCAACTCCTGGAGTTCACTCAGACTCACGTCCATTGAGTCGGTGATGCCATCCAGCCATCTCATCCTCTGCCGTCCCCTTCTCCTCCTGTCCCCAATCCCTCCAAGCATCAGAGTCTTTTCCAATGAGTCAACTCTTCACATGAGGTGGCCATCATTCCTTCCAAAGAAATCCCAGGGCTGATCTCCTTCAGAATAGACTGGTTGGATCTCCTTGTAGTCCAAGGGACTCTCAAGAGTCTTCTCCAACACCACAGTTCAAAAGCATTAATTCTTCAGCGCTCAGCCTTCTTCACAGTCCAATTTTCACATCCATACATGACCGCTGGAAAAACCTTGACTAGCCTTGACTAGAGGGACCTTTGTTGGCAAAGTAATATCTCTGCTTTTCAATATGCTATCTAGGTTGGTCATAACTTTCCTTTCAAGGAGTAAGTGTCTTTTAATTTCATGACTGCAGTCACCATCTGCAGTGATTTTGGAGCCCAAAAAATAAAGTCTGACACTGTTTCCACTGTTTCCTCATCTATTTCCCTTGGAACTTGTACCTTATGCTAAATCCAAACCAAGAAATACTATCTAAATCTGACATTTGCCTTCTAAGAGAAAAATGTGGTTAAATGTGTCTCTCAGGGAAAAACATGCTTTATATTTCATTAAACTACTTGGGCAACTTGTATTTTTTTTCTTCCTCTCCCCTCCAAACAATTCTAAGAATCTTAAAACCTAAAACATTCTCTACATAAATGCACTTTTAATCTACCATGACATCTTAGTCTAAGGCACACAAGTTTAGTTATCAACTAGATATAAAAAGTTCAAACCTCTCAGATTCACTCATCAAACCATTGGAAAAGTACTTAAAAGAGGCCTATGCATACACATTTGTGACTGACCTGGTCATGATAAGGTTCAATACCTTTTCTTAGCTGCTAAGTTTGAGCCCAAGGTTCAACTCTATGGAAGGGACATACCCAAGAGCCTGTGGGACATATCCAAGTACCTGTGCACTGTAGTGGGGTCACGGTGGAACCACAATGTGTCAGACATTGTTGGAAAGACAGCCTGAAAGCAAGCATATACAAGCATACAAGGAGTTCATAGTCTACTGGGAGACAAGAGCAATTCACCAGCATGTTGAATTTGTCCATGAAAGTGAGTAGAGAAAAGTTTTGGGAGAATGTTTATGACTAGAGTACACATGAAGACAACAGAAGCAGATGAAACAGGAAAGAGAGAAAGGATGGGTAAAAGGCTTGAAGGGCAGCCAATGGAGTGTCCACTTGATCCTTTAAACAAGGGAGTAGGGGAAAGGACATCTAAGTTTTTAAATCAGAGGGTAGCATGATTAGACCTCTGTTGTGGAAAGATTCTCTGGTGGTCACGTGAAAAGAGGTGGTATATCATGAGGTAAGATGGGTGACACAGGAGGCCAGGGAGTAGGCTCTTACAGTAGTGTTAAGTGGCGGGTGATATGGGCTTGAATTAGGGAAATGGCAAAGGGCGGAAGGAATCTTTGAATATTTAGGCTGAGGGAGAGGAGAGTAGGATTGCTAGTGTGGGTGACTGAGTTGATGTAGTAAGAAGAGTAAGTTTAGAGGGGAAGATGGTGGGAATAATGAGATGCCTGTGACACATATAGGTAGATGGATCCAATAAAGAGCTTCACGTATAGTTCTGGACCTCAGGAAAGGAATCATATCTGAAAAATAGAATATCTGATTCCTTTGATGACAGATGCAGGATATAAAATGAATTTTCTGCTCAGATTGGAAAAATATGTGAGTGCAAACAGGGCTCTCTGAAGCTGAGGCAGACTCTGAGCTAGAAATGAGCAGGCAGGAGATGTATTAGGGAGGGCTCTTGAGATCAAAACCTATGAGAGGAAAGGAACCAGGGCTTAGTAGAAGAAGAAACTGATATATGATATAGTCCCAGTGAAGGTCTAGCTGACTCCCTAGACGGAGCAATGGACCTGTGATGGTCCTGAAAAGTGGCCTCAAACTGAAGGAATGCTCTTTCTAACCCTGAGTCGGTCAGTCAGTAGATGGAGGCTGCCCCTAAAAGCAAGTGTGATCTTGACAAGGTAGATTTCTTTAGCTGAGGCCATCTCCAAAGATTTCTAACAGCTAAGGGTCATTGACACCAACATTCATAACAGAAGGAGAAACAAGTTCTTCTCTGAAGACAGATCTAGCAATGCATTCCAGTATCTACCACATGCATCAAAGTTATCAAGATGGGTTAATATAAAGTTCTGCACTTGGTCACCCAAATACAACTATACTAATGCAGGCAAGATATGACTCAATACTCATGGTAAAGACAATATGGCCCGTTAGCTGACTATATCATCAATATGATTATTGCTGTGGTTCTGTTTTTTAAAAAATAAAAAAGCAAAAGTAATCAAACTTTATCAATAAAGGTGTAGTATCTAGAAGTTAGGAAGTGTGACTTCTGCTCAACTCTGTTATTGATAAAATCTCACCAGAATGTCTGTTTCAGTTTTGAGTATTACCTCAAATATACCATTGACAAACTAGTATATGTCCAGCTCAAGATAATCAGGACAGGAAAGTGAGGATATTTTAAACTCTGGCATGAAAAAATTGGGGGCTTCCCTGGTGTTCAGATGGTAAAGAATCTCCCTGCAATGCAAGAGACCTGGGTTTGATCCCTGGGTCAGGATTATCCCCTGGAGAAAGAAATGGCTACTCACTTCAGTATTCATGCCTAGAGAATTCCATGGACAGAGGAACCTGGTGGGCTACAGTCCATGGGGTCACAAAGAGTCAGACACAACTGAGGGGCTAACACTTTCACTTTTCTCTCATGAATAAATTAATTGGAAATAAATCCATAAATTATATGTAAAAATACTTTTATCTTCAAAGACTTGGAGGACTGATACAAGGAAATAGAATTAGATGTACTTGTGTTATCCCAAAAGTAGAAACATGGCTGAAAGCACATTGTGTCACACTATAAGGAATTTTCCAAGGATGGAAGTCAACTAACAGTGGAATGGACAGCTTCAGGAAGCAGAGAGAAGGAGTTCCTGCCACTGAAACTCCTGGAAGAGGCTAAGTAGCCAATTGTGGGAGAAGAAGTGAGGATGGGAAATGGCAAGGAGAAAAGAAACATTCTAGAAACATCTAGAGCTGTATGAGATGTCTCCATGACCCATGACAGGCCTTGGATTTGTCGATTTACCTTATCTGATGATGGCTTCCCAGTTGGCTCAGTGGTAAAGAATCTGCCTGCCAATGCAGGAGCCACAGAAGCCTCAGGTTTGATCCCTGGGTCAGGAAGATCCCCTGGAGAAGGAAATGGCAACTGACTCCAATATTCTTGCATGGGAAATCCCATGGACAGAGGAGCCTGGTGGGCTACAGCTCATGGGTCACAAAGAGTTGGATACAACTGAGCAAGCACTTACATCTGATGATAAAAATGTAAACAGCAATAAATGAGATACTGGTAGCCAGATCTTGGTAAATTAAAAATATCTCTCTATTTATTCTCTCTGTTTATACCTCTTCCTCATGTCTATATGCTCAGTGACATGAGAATCACATGTTCACACCAAACAAGTTACTTAGTAGGAGGAAATTAAATGTATTTAATAATCACCAGTCCAGGTTCAATGCATGATACAAGATGCTCGGGGCTGGTGCACTGGGATGACCTGGAGGGATGGTATGGGGAGGGAGATGGAAGGGGGGTTCAGGATGGGGAACACGTGTACACCCATGGCAGATTCATGTTGATGTATGGCAAAACCAGTACAATATTGTAAAGTAAAATAATAATAATAAAATAAAGTCTCTGTAAATGTCATTCTGAATAAAAGTTGCCTATCTTCAAAAATAGCACATGTTACAATACTCTATGCATTAGAACAGATTTGTTGAACAAATATGGTGAATAGGAATCCATAGGAAGTAAAAATGAAATGGACTAATAACCCAAGAAGTACTAGCAATGGAGGAGGCCAGTAGTGCAGAAAATCCCCAGGCTTGAAGTATGTGCAGGCAGAGACGCTCACTGCAGTCAAAGAGCTGCTCACTCTGGAATCCAATCCTCAAACTCTTAGCCACTGGATACTTCAAATGCATGGACTTAAATGAGGGACTTAAAATAAATCCCTCAGTCACGCTAGCCACGTTTCAAGTATTTAGTGGCCACGTGCAACCAATATTAACCATATTGCGTGCAGATCAAGAACATTTGCTTATCACTGCAGAAAAGTACATTGGATAGCAGTATTAGGGAACCAATGACTAAAACTACACTCCCTGGACAGGCATGATAATAACAATAATAACAATTTGCATGAGTTGTCTCACAACAGGAGGTCTTGATAAGGAACAAGGTACTGATGAGTTGCAACAGCTGCCGCCAAAACTGACCAGAGGAATTTGGGAGGGGCCAAAAAGAGGGAGGAGACAGCAGCCCATAATATGTCCTGCCAACCTCAGAAACTCTCGCACTGGAAAACATCTTTTTTTAAAAAAAAAAAATCTTGACTAAAAGAAGCCATGTGCCACAAGGAAGGGTCCTCAGTCAGACCAAATATGGACACTAGATGATTGCCCAGATGCTACCTAGAAAGCTAAACCCACCATCATAAAACCTAAGACTGAGCCATGTGACAGAGGAGTTCTGGGTTCCCTTACCTTGCTGCTCTCCCTTTGAATGCTCCTTTTCAATAAAGTCTCTTGCTTTGTCAGCACGTGTGTCTCCTCAGACAATTCATTTCCAAGTGTTAGGCAAGAGCCTTCTCCCAGGCCCTTGAAGGGGTCTCTCACTGTAAAAGAAGTGTCTTGGCCCTTTCCTCTGAACTGAACATAATTACACAAAACAACAAATAAGGTTTCACCTCTCCTCCCCTTCTCTGTCTCTCCTTTTTGGTTAAAGCTATCATGGTTCAGAAATAACTTCTTCAAACCAACTTCTCTGATGAAGTGCCCTCCTCTTTCATGTGTCATCTTATAATGACTCTCAACTATTCACAGGGACCTGAGAAAAGAACAGGCTCAATGTGTAGCAGATGGCTCAACCCAGTGTGAAATTATGGATTTTTAGCCACTATGCAATAGTTAAATGCAACTGATTTGCACATTTATTTCAAAGCAAATAAACAGTATTGGAAAGATCTTGGGAATATTCTTTATCAGTAGCAGATCTCCTCCTTCCCCAGCTGCTCACTCTTGCTATGAGTTTCTAAAGGAAAAATAGCTTTAGCAAGAAGGGGATAAAAATGAAACAGTCATAACATGGCATGTTTTCCTTATATAACATCTAGAAGCCAAAGGCATTTTTGGTATTTTGCTAAAATATAAATGCACATACAAAACATATTATAACCTATGAATCTTATGAGGAAAACAGTTTAAGAATAAAAATCACATGGATCAAGGGGAAAGAATAACTAAAGAGAGATTTATATGTGTTTATACATAATATCAACATTTCAAATTCCTGATCCAGGAAAACCAGACTGGTTTGGTGGTGATTGGTAGTGGCTGGGAACAAAGACTGGTTCCATTTTTGCCTATAAGGTAATAGGCCAACTTTTCAGTGCCCAGGCCTGCAGGTAGTGGGGAGATTGGGACAAGGGAGCCTTCCCTAGGACTAAAAGTTAACTCAAAGGATCCAAACACAATGGAAAATCAAAGATCTGAAAGGTTTGAACTTGATACACAAGGTTTCCCATAGGCCAGAGCGTAGCAAGCTCAGAGTGATGAACTTAAGTGCTAGGTAACAGAGGTTAGCCCAGGTAAGCCAGGCCATCTACTCCTTCCCTCGTATCATGCAAGGGGGCTCAGAAAGACTCAGGCTTCATGGCACCCACACAGCTGGTAGAGTGAGGGAGGGCAGAGAAAGAGACAAGTGAGATACAGAGGAGACCGAGGCTGGCCCCTTGATCTGATGGGTATGGAGGTTCTGTCATAACACAGGCATGGCCACTTCTTCTGTTTGCATTCCAGTGAAGGAGTAGGGACAAAGCAGGGGATTAACAGAACGGTCTATGTTCAGACACCACACAGTGCTTCCCACCTCATCTATAGGCCTGTTGACACGTGGCAGGTACCAGCCCAAAGGCCAGTGTGGGGAAGGTAGGATCCATTTCTGAGGAAAGTGGCTGCCAGAAGCCAGATTAGTCCCAAATAGGACCCAGCCATGCAGGAGGGTGAATGACTCAGGGCTTTCCCTGGCCCAAATGTACTTGGTAACAGAGGTGAATATAGGGAGGGAAAAGAGAGGACAAGAATACACTGCTGACTGGAGCCCTAACCCTCATTTTGGGAAACTACCTCTATTCCTCAGACTTCCCAGACAGACAAGATAAGGAAGCAGAGGCTGTTGAGATGTATAAGCTCTTTTCTTATCAGGACTTATTGAGAACAGGACTGGAGAAGGCAAGGAACATGCATGTGTGCCTGCTTGTTTGTTGTGCAAGTGGTAGGGTAAATACAAAGGAGACAAGGCAGATGCTCCAAAACTGCAATAAAGCATTCTGCTCAGCGTGTTGTTCCATAGCTTAGGGAGTGTACCTTGCCTTCTATCTTCTCTCTACTATCGCCCACTTTGTGATACTCAGAACTTTCAGACCAATAAATGCTTACATTAATATGTCCCTTAGATATTTCCTGGACACAGCATGGTGAAAACTTAGCAAAACGACCCCAAAATAGGTTTCCAATGACCCCCACTTTCCTCATGGATTTCCACTGAGTCCCACTTTCCTCATGGATTAAGTCAGAAAATAAAGATTATTTCTAATTAAGTGGTTTCCAAGAAAATATTTGAACAAGTAGATACAAAGCTCTGATTCACTGAGATTTCATCTTGTCATAGTGTTCTTCAGATCTCCCAGAGGGATGTTATTCTCAAAACCAAACTCAAAACATCTGGGAAATAGCAAAGCACCATATTCAATTTGACAGGCACTTTTTTCCCCCTAAGTTTCATGCCATCCCCACCCAACTGTAACTGCTCTTGAACTTAGAATTAAAAACAGAAAGCAGTAAAAATGAAGGGACTCAGCTACAGCTTGTTAAGATCCCAGTTGAGCTTAGGAAAACATTAATGGAAGTGCACTGGCTGTAGGGGAGTTTCCTTACTGATACCTTCAGCCTGTTCCTGCTACCCAGTCATGTAAACACACAGAAAACTAGACAAGAGATGCAGCCCACCAGAAACCACACAGGATCGCCAGCTCTCTGCATAGACAAATCACACGCAAGCTTCCTGTAAAAACAATGTCCTCCCCTACCCCACTCCCAACCTGCAACAATTAAATCAGAACCTCCAGCTGTGATGTCCAGGCAGAAGGAAGAAGGGAAGGAGGGAGGGCAGGAAGGAGGGAAGGAAGAGAGAGATGGGGAGAGAAAGGTGGCACTCCACTTACTCTCTATAGTATTCCCTTCCCATAAGTGTAAAATAAGAAACTTTGACTAAACCATCCCTGACATTTCCATCAGGTTTATGATTCTATAAACATGAAATTTGATGCCTCAAGACATATTTCAAGCCCAAGTATTGCTGTTTACTATATATACATGTCTCTTCATTTTAAATGTGATGTTTATTTAAATTATAAGACACTTTTCATTCAGAGAAAACTACCTAGTATTAATTTTAGAGTAAGTGATCCCTACTTAAAGATGGATTGCCCTACATGTAATAGTCATGTACTAAGAGCAATGGCACCCCATTCCAGTACTCTTGCCTGGAGAATCCCATGTGTGGAGGAGCCTGGTGGGCTATAGTCCATGGGGTCGCTGGGAGTCGGACACGACTGAGCGACTTCACTTTCACTTTTCACTTTCATGCATTGGAGAAGGAAATGGCAACCCACTCCAGTGTTCTTGCCTGGAGAATCCCAGGGACGGGGGAGCCTAGTGGGCTGCCATCTATGGGGTCGCGCAGAGTCGGACACGACTGAAGCGACTTGGCAGCAGCAGCAGCAAAGGTTATAAAATTGGCCTACACTCTATGATGATAAATAAAACACATTGAAATTCTACAAGCAAATAAGGCTGTTGTTGTTAAAGAGGAGAAACAAAATAACTTACTCCATCAGCCACAATGTACTACACTAATGGTATGCTTTGCTCAATGGAGTAAATTGTACAACTGACCCTTGAACAAGAGCAGGTTTGAATTGCACAGGTCCAATTATATGCAGACACTTATCAAGAGTGAATACTACAGTCCTACACAGTCCATGGCTGCTTGAGGAATGGCAGATACTAAAAACCAAGGGCTGACTATAAGTTATATACTATTAAACCCCGCATTATTCAAGGGTCGATCATATAGATTTAGTACTTGTGAACATACTTCAGAAACACACCTTGGATGATATAAAAAATTGGAAGAAAATGATAGAATGGAGAAAAATGTTAATTCAGTAGTCAAAATATAATGCAAAGAGATTGTAGTTGTTAAGATTGTATCCTTGTCTTTAGGGATAGAGTATGGAATAGAGGAGCAGCATCAGGGCTAAGTTGCTTCAGTCATGTCCAACTCTTTGTGACCCCATGAACTATAGCCTGTCAGGCTCCTCTGTCCATGGGATTCTAGACAAGAATACTGGAGTGGGTTGCCATGCCCTTCTCCAGGGGATCTTCCCGACCCAGGGATTGAACCCGGGTATCTTAGGTCTCCTGCATTGGCAGGCAGGTTCTTTACCACTAGTGCCATGTGCAAAGCCCTGTTTCCTGTGTTCACAGCCCATCAAACAGAAATCTGATCTGACTCAGCTACAAATTTTTCCATTCACAGTAAGTAATCATTAGCTTAAGTACAAAGCTTAAAATTTAATACTAAACTTTAGTGTAATACGATCCTGCCTGCCAACTCAAAATGAATTTTTTTATAGTGTTGATTCCATCTTTTAGTGTTTTAGTAGCCCTGATAAATTGACAGTCCCCTCAGGTACTCCTTCACAAAAGGGGTATCAGATTCACCCTTACTGAACACACAAGTTGTCTACCATCAGGTTTCCTCCTCTACAAATACAGACAGTAATGCTGATCAGGGTCATCTTGGAAATTGCATAAAATTATCTATTTGACCACACAGTAAAATCTATGTTATTGAGGTCTTAAACCTTAAAAAAAATCCTATGAAATGTAAGATATAACCATATTCATTATTCCCACTATCTTCCCCTCTAAAATTACTCTTCTCCTGCACAGAGTTCTATTATTAACATCTTATATTAATGTGATGCTTTTTTTATTCACAAATATTGAACCACTATTGACACCCAGGAGATGGTGAGGGACGGGGGGCCTGGTGTGTTGCAGTCCATGGGGTCACAAAGAGTTGGACACAACTTAGCACCTGAACAACAACAACAGCATTGATACCCAAGAAATAAAAGTGTTAGGTATATCTCTAACAACAACAACAACAAAAGTACAAGATCTATAATGGGAAAATTCTGACGAACAAAGTTTTAAAAATTTAATAAATGGAGATATAATACATGTTCATGGATAGGAAGATTCAATATTGCTAAGGTGTCAGTTTTCCCAAACTGATCTATAGACGCATGCAATCCCAATCAAAATTCCTGCAAGTTACTTTCTGGATATTTATTCTAAAGTTTATTTGGAAAGGCAGAAGATCCACAGTAGCCAACATAATTTTGAAGAAGTTGGAGGAAAGACTCTGTCCAACTTGAAGACTTACTATAATGTTACAGTAATTAAGACTGTATAGTACTGGTGAAAGAATAGACAAATATCTCAGTATAACAGCATAGAGAACCCACACAAATATAGTCAACTAATCTTTGACAAAAAGGCAAAAGCGATTCAATGGAAAAATGAGTCTTTTCAACAAATGGTGCTGGAACAACTAGACATCCACATGCAAAAAAAAAAGTCTATACTCCAGAGAGAAGAAATCCAGCTCCACCCACCAAAACACTGACACAAGCTTCCCTAACCAGGAAACCTTGACAAGCCACCCATACAACCCCACCCACAGCCAGGAAACTTCACAATAAAGAGAACTCCACAAACTGTCAGAATACAGAAAGGCCACCCCAAACACAGCAATATAAACAAGATGAAGAGACAGAGGAATACCCAACAGGTAAAGGAACAGGATAAATGCCCACCAAACCAAACAGAAGAGGAAGAGATAGAGAATCTACCTGATAAAGAATTCCGAATAATGATAGTGAAAATGATCCAAAATCTTGAAAACAAAATGGAATCACAGATAAATAGGCTGGAGACACCGACTGAGAAGATGCAAGAAAGGTTTAACAAGGACCTAGAAGAAATAAAAAAAGAGTCAATATATAATGAAGAATGCAATAAATGATGGAGAAGGCAATGGCACCCCACTTCAGTACTCTTGCCTGGAAAATCCCATGGGCGGAGGAGCCTGGTAGGCTGCAGTCCATGGGGTCGCGAAGAGTCGGACGCGACTGAGCGACTTGACTTTCACTTTTCACTTTCATGCTTTGGAGAAGGAAATGACAACCCACTCCAGTGTTCTTGCCTGGAGAATCCCAGGGATGGGGGAGCCTGGTGGGCTGCCGTCTATGGGGTCACACAGAGTCGGACACAACTGAAGCGACTTAGTAGCAGCAGCAGCAGCAGCAATAAATGAGATCAAAAACACTCTGGAGGGAACACATAGAATAACGGAGGCAGAAAATAGGATTAGTGAGGTAGAAGATAGAATGGTAGAAATAAATTAATCAGAGAGGAAAAAAGAAAAATGAATTAAAAGAAATGAGGACAATCTCAGAGACCTCTGGGACAATGTTAAATGCCCCAACATTCGAATCATAGGAGTCCCAAAAGAAGAAGATAAAAAGAAAGATTATGAGAAAATACTTGAGGAGATAATAGTTGAAAACTGCCCTAAAATGGGGAAGGAAATAATCACCCAAGTCCAAGAAACCCAGAGAGTCCCAAATAGGATAAACCCAAGGTGAAACACCCCAAGACACATATTAATCAAATTAACAAAGATCAAACACTAAGAACAAATATTAAAAGCAGCAAGGGAAAAAACAAAAAACACACAAGGGGATTCCCATAAGGATGCCAGCTGATCTTTCAATAGAAACTCTTCAGGCCAGGAGGGAATGGCAGGACATACTTAAAGTGATGAAAGAAAATAACCTACAGCCCAGATTACTGTACCTAGCAAGGATCTCATTCAAATATGAAGGAGAAATCAAAAGCTTTACAGACAAGCAAAAGCTGAGAGAATTCAGCACCACCAAACCAGCTTTCCAAAAAATGTTAAAGGATCTTCCCTAGACAGGAAACACAAAAAGGGTGTATAAACTCGAACCCCAAACAATAAAGTAAATGGCAACGGGATCATAGTTATCAATAATTACCTTAAATGTAAATGGGTTGAATGCCCCAACCAAAAGACAAAGACTGGCTGAATGGATACAAAAACAAGACCCGTATATATGCTGTCTACAAGAGACCCACCTCAAAACAAGGGACACATACAAACTGAAACTGAAGGGCTGGAAAAAAGATATTCCACGCAAACAGAGATGAAAAGAAAGCAGGAGTAGCATATATATGGAATTTAGAAAGATGGTAACAATAACCCTGTATGTGAGACAGCAAAAGAGACCCAGATGTATAGAACAGTCTTTTGGACTCTGTGGGAGAGGGCAAGGGTGGGATGATTTGGGGGAATGGCATTGAAATGTGTATAATATCATATGTGAAATGAATCGCCAGTCCAGATTTGATGAATGATACAGGATGCTCTGGGCTGGTGCACTGGGATGACCCAGAGGGATGGGATGGGGAGGGAGGTGGGAGGAGGGTCCAGGATGGGGAATACATGTACACCCATGGTGGATTTATGTTGATGTATGGCAAAGCCAATATAATATTGTAAAGTAATTAGCCTCTAATTAAAATAAATAAATAAACATTAAAAAATAAAGAGATAAATTTCTAGTTACAAAAAAAAAAAAAAAAGTCTAGACCCTTACACCCTACACAAAAATTAAGTAAGGAGATTTATAGACCTAAGTATAAAAAGCAAAACTATAAAACTCCTAGAAGATCACATAGGAGCAAATCTAGGTGACCTTAGTCTGGCAATGACTTTTTATGTTTAACACCAAAAACATGATCCAGGAAAGAAAAACTGATAAGTTGAAATTCATTAAAATTAAAGGCTTCTCTTTGCTGAAAGACACTGCTAAGAGAATGAAATGACAAGCCCTGGACTGGGAGAAAAATCTTAGCAGAACATTTACCTGATAAATGACTGATAACTATAACAGGAAAAAAAAAAAAAACCTCTTAAAACTCAACAATAAGTATATAAACTATTCAGCTAAAATAATGGGCAAAATATCAGAACACACACCTCATCAAGGAACAATGGCAAATAAGCATTTGAAAAGATGTTCAAGATCATATGTCATTAGGAAATGTCTCAAAATGGTGAGACATCACTAAATGCCTATTCAGTTCAGTTGCTCAGTCGTGTCTGACTCTTTGCGACCCCATGGACTGCAGCACGTCAGGCTTCCCAGTCCATCACCAACTCCTGGAGTTCACTCAAACTCATGTCCATTGAGTCAGTGATGCCATCCAACTATCTCATCCTCTGTCATCCCCTTCTCTTCCTGCCTTCAATCTTTCCCAGCATCAGGGTCTTTTCAAATGAGTCAGTTCTTTGCATCAGGTGGCCAAAGTATTGGAGTTTCAGCTTCAACATCAGTCCTTCCAAGGAATATTCAGGACTGATTTCCTTTAGGATGGACTGGTTTGATCTCCTTGCAGTCCAAGGGACACTCAAGAGTCTTCTCCAACACCACAGTTCAAAAGCATCAATTCCTCGGTGCTTAGCTTTTTTATAGTCCAACTCTCACATCCATACATGACTACTGGAAAAACCATCGCTTTGACTCAGTTCAGTTCAGTTCAGTTCAGTCACTCAGTGGTGTCTGACTCTGCAACCCCATGAATTGCAGCATGCCAGGCCTCTCTGTCCATCACCAACTCCTGGAGTTCACTCAAACTCACCTCCATCGAGTCAGTGATGCCATCCAGCCATCTCATCCTCTGTCGTCCCCTTCTCCTCCTGTCCCCAATCCCTCCCAGCATCAGAGTCTTTTCCAATGAGTCAACACTTCGCATGAGGTGGCCAAGTACTGGAGTTTGTCTAGACAGACCCATTTCTAAAATCCAAAATAGTGACAATACCAAATCTGGTTAGAATGTGAAGCAATGGAGAGCTTCTTCTGTTACTGATGGGAATGCAAAATGTTCCACTTTGAAATACAGTTTGGAAATTTCTTACAAAACTAAGCATACTCTTACCATACAATCCAGAAGTCATGTTCCTCGGGTATTTACACAAATGTATTGGGAACTTATGTCAACACAAAAGTCTGCACATGGATGCTTATAGCTGCTCTACACATAATTGACCAAACTTAAGAGTGATCAAAATGTCCTTCAGTCAATGTATGCATGAACTGTGGTACATCCAGACAATGTAATATCCTTCAGCACTTAAAGGAATGAGTCATCAAGCCATAAAAGACATGGAAGAACCTTACACACATACTACTAAGTGAAAGACACCAATGTGAAAAGGCTACAAACTATGGTTCCACTGATGTGACATTCTGGAAAGGACAAAACCATGGAGACAGTAAACAGACCAGCAGTTGTATTCCCCACTCTGAGTCTGAGGGTGTGTTTATCACCATTTATCATTATTGCTGTCCTATTTTTCTTATAGTATAGACAATAAATTGTAGATAGTCTAAAAATGATAATAAAACAAGAACTGGATAGTTAAATATTCCTGGTTTAGTTTCTCTTTACAATTTAATTTTAAAATATAATCTACAGTACATACATGCTATAATTGTAAAATATAATCTACAGTACATACATGCTATTTCAGGAGCAAAAAGATGAATGTGTAGCAAAGAGTAGTGATAGAAAATGGTGAGCATTAATAGACTGGAGGTCTCAATTAGAAAAGGATGTTTAAAATCAAAATATCAGAAATGGTGTAAGGGAGTTATGGACAGTTATTAATATATGGGAGTGATTATATGTTATCTAAAATGTAAGTTTTATGAGTCCAAGATCTTTATTTTCCTCATCACTATATCCCAGACAAGCACATAGTAGTTGCTCAATTAGTACTTAAAGATATGGATGTAAATAAAGATGACTCAATTAGTACTTAAGTAAATGGATGTGTATAAAGATGGCTCACAAAATACAATGGGTAAAGAGATACTTGAGGTCAGGATGGGGAAGACAAATAAAGAGAAAGGGTAAATTAAGTATTATCAGTGAAAGAATTGCAGTCAGCAAGCCAGAAGAATAAGAGGAAATGATTAGAGAATGATATACTTGAAATTGGAATTTCAGAATCGTAGACAGGAACTTTGTGGCTAATTTGGGCTTGAGGGAAATGATCAGTGGCAACAAGGTCACTCAACTGGAAGGCCAGAGTATTGGACAGGTCATGCCAGCAAAAATGACAGGAATAAAGAGGAATACAGTGAACCAGGTACTAAAGTCTTAATGGGGGAGGTGTGGTGGTGCTCAGGATGTGGGCAGATGACATCAACAAGGAGATGAAGTGGGTCAGTCAGTCAGTCAGTTCAGTCGCTCAGTCGTGTCCAACTCTTTGTGACCCCATGGACTGCAGCATGCCAGGCCTCCCTGTCCATCACCAACTCCCGGACTTTACTCAAACTCATGTCCATTGAAGTGAGTAGTATAGCCTTATGACACAGGTTTCAAAGAAGTAGGGAATTTTGAAGTAAAAATAAAAAGAGAAAATATTTGGAAGAGTCACCAACAATTATTTTTATTCAATTGATTGATGAGCTGAAGAAAGACTGACATAGCTTCCTTCTTGTTCTTTCTCTTCTCATCACTGTTGTTCCTGTGGTAGACAGAATAACGACCCCCACAGATGTCTGTGCTGCAAGCTCTGGATCCTGGACCTTACCTCATATGGCAAAAAGGACTCTGCAGACATGATTACATGAAGGACCATGAGATGGGGAGCTTATACTAGATTTTCTATGTGAGCCAGATGTCATCACAAGGTCCTTACAAGGAGGAGATAGGAAGGTCAGAGAAGCAGGAGATGTGAAGACAGAAGCCAGAGACTGGAATAATGTGAGGAAGGAAACCTGCAAACCAAGGAATACAGGTAGCCTCTAGAAGCTAAAAAAAGGTAACAGAACAGATTTTCCTCTGATAAACTCAGAAGAAATACTGCCCTACTTAGACCTTGATTTAAAACTTCTGACCTCCCAAAATGAAAGAGAAACAATTTGTGTTGCTTTAGTCACTAAGTTAGTGGTAGTTTGTTACAGAAGCAGTAGGAAACAAACACAGTCTCTGGATGCCATCATGAGCCATCAGGGAAAGCTGTCACCCCAAGGTGATGTGTCATGCTTCAGGCAACCCTTCTCTCTTGCATTACAGATTCTGAGGCACCCTGCTTCACGCTCGTGCCTGTTACAGTACATGAACATGTTGTCATGTGAACTCCTTAAGGGAAGTAAACCCTTCCTATTCATTCATTAATGCAACAAATATTTAATTGCCTATCTAAACTAGACACTGGAAATACCATGAGAAACAAGACAGATTCCTGACATCACTGAATTCAGTCTAGCCAAGGGGATAGACGGTGGATGAACAATCTTGCATGTATAAGGATCATTGCACTTTTCACAATCAGATCAGATCAGTCGCTCAGTCGTGTCCGACTCTTTACGACCCCATGAATTGCAGCACGCCAGGCCTCCCTGTCCATCACCAACTCCCAGAGTTCACTCAGGCTCACGTCCATCGAGTCAGTGATGCCATCCAGCCATCTCATCCTGTCGTCCCCTTCTCCTCCTGCCCCCAATCCCTCCCAGCATCAGAGTCTTTTCCAATGAGTCAACTCTTCACATGAGGTGGCCAAAGTACTGGAGTTTCAGATTCAGCATCATTCCTTCCAAAGAAATCCCAGGGCTGATCTCCTTCAGAATGGACTGGTTGGATCCCCTTGCAGTCCAAGGGACTCTCAAGAGTCTTTGCCAACATCACAGTTCAAAAGCATCAATTCCTCAACGCTCAGCCTTCTTCACAGTCCAACTCTCACATCCATACATGACCACCGGAAAAACCATAGCCTTGACTAGACGAACCTTTGTTGGCAAAGCAATGTCTCTGCTTTTGAATATGCCCTAGGTTGGTCATAACCTTCCTTCCAAGGAGTAAGCATCTTTTAATTTCATGGCTACAGTCACCATCTGCAGTGATTTTGGAGCCCAGAAAAATAAAGTCTGACACTGTTTCCACTGTTTCCCCATCTATTTCCCATGAAGGGATGGGACCGGATGCCATGATCTTCGTTTTCTGAATGTTGAGCCTTAAGCCAACTTTTTCACTCTCCACTCTCACTTTCATCAAGAGGCCCTTTAGTTCCTCTTGACTTTCTGCCATAAGGGTGGTGGCATCTGCATATCTGAGGTTACTGATATTTCTCCTGGCAATCTTGATTCCAGCTTGTGCTTCTTCCAGTCCAGCGTTTCTCATGATGTACTCTGCATATAAGTTAAATAAACAGGGTGACAATATACAGCCTTGACGTACTCCTTTTCCTATTTGGAACCAGTCTATTGTTCCATGTCCAGTTCTAACTGTTGCTTCCTGACCTGCATACATATTTCTCAAGAGTAGATCAGGTGGTCTGGTATTCCCATCTCTTTCAGAATTTTCCACAGTTTATTGTGATCCACACAGTCAAAGGCTTTGGCATAGTCAATAAAGCAGAAATAGATGTTTTTCTGGAACTCTCTTGCTTTTTCCATAACCCAGCGGATGTTGGCAGTTTGATCTCTGGTTCCTCTGCCTTTTCTAAAACCAGCTTGAACATCAGGAAGTTCACGGTTCACATATTGCTGAAGCCTGGCTTGGAGAATTTTGAGCATTACTTTACTAGCGTGTGAGAGGAATGCAATTGTGCGGTAGTTTGAGCATTCTTTGGCATTGCCTTTCTTTGGGATTGGAATGAAAACTGACCTTTTCCAGTCCTGTGGCCACTGCTGAGTTTTCCATACTTGCTGGCATATTGAATGCAGTACTTTCACAGCATCATCTTTCAGGATTTGGAATAGCTCAACTGGAATTCTATCACCTCCACTAGCTTTGTTCGTAGTGATGCTTTGTAAGGCCCACTTGACTTCACATTCCAGGATGTCTGGCTCTAGGTCAGTGATCACACCATTGTGATTTTCTGGGTCGTGAAGCTCTTTTTTGTACAGTTCTTTTGTGTATTCTTGCCATCTCTTCTTAATATCTTCTGCTTCTGTTAGGTCCATACCATTTCTGTCCTTTATCGAGCCCATCTTTGCCTGAAATGTTCCTTTGGTATCTCTGATTTAGTTTATGGTAATTATTTGGATGTCTTAACCAGCTTTCCCCTGACTGTAACTTCCCTGTAGTTTTCCTATGTAGTCTCAGTTTCCTTAATCTCTGTGCTTAGCAAAAGATTTGTCACTGTGCTCAACATACACGAATTAAATAGAATCTAGACAGGGCAAAACATACCCCTCACCTACCCGGAAGAAAGTTCAACATGTATGGTATGGGCTGTAAAGAGGGCAGAAACAGGGTCACAAGGCAGGGCTAAGAGCAGCACACAAGCCTCATTGATGAATCCTGTTTGCTCCTTAGATCCCACTTGCCTGGGTCAGGTAGTCCAGGAGCCTGACATGTCTTTTATGAAAACATGCAATGCAAGCATGAGATACTTGAGTGACACTTGCCTCAGTCACAAAGTCCATCAACAAGTCTGGATTGTACAATAACTTTTAAAATGAGCAGCAAAATAAAATCTCCAGGCCTCTCATTAAATAGTCACCTTATGAGTCACATAAGATAACTGGTCCCATTGTTTACTAGTCACACCTTATTTCTGAGAAAAATGGAAATTTGTTGAAAGAATCCATGTATGAATTTAAGACTTTGAGTCTTCTTAGGAGTAAAAAATCTTCACTCAAAGGACAAATAATATATCACAAGATCTAAAGGCCTCTTCTCAAACAGATTATCTGGAGGAAATAGCCAACATGTGTATGTTTACATTTTGATCTCTGTGTTAAAAATCGCTTGCATTCCTTTCCCCAGCTTACCAGGAGTAACTCTGTGGCACATTTAAAATGGCCTCTGCCAGTTACAGAGGTAGCTTATCTCAAAATAGGGTTTTGAGCCCCAAAACAAAGCAGCCTTGATTTTCTACTATGAAAGCTTCCTGTAATTCATTCACTAATCCAACAAATATTTAATTGCCTATCTAAACTAGACACGGGAAATACCATGAGAAACAAGACAGATTCCTGACATCACTGAATTCAGTCTAGCCAAGGGGATAGACAGTGGATGAACAATCTCAACGGTTATGAGTTTTATGTCATAGTGAACACAGAGTGCCATGGGAGTGCATACAGAGGAGTCTCACCTCATCTGGGGAAATCTTCTCTAAGGAAATGGCCTTGAACTGAGAGCTAAACAACACATCAGCTGGGTGAAAATGGCAATAGAGATGGGAAGAATGGGCGAGATTACAGGCAAGGGATCAGCACGTCTACAGGCCCTGAAGCAACAAAGAGCGTGACTATTTGAAGAATTAAAATAACTTTGGTATGGCTAGAGCAGGGAGAGTAAGA
This sequence comes from Bos mutus, assembly GCF_027580195.1. Taxonomy (NCBI): domain Eukaryota; kingdom Metazoa; phylum Chordata; class Mammalia; order Artiodactyla; family Bovidae; genus Bos; species Bos mutus. The sequence continues at coordinate 11,562,838 of NC_091646.1, read as the reverse complement.
AGGAAAAGGTAGGCAAGACACTAGTATGGTCAAGTCCACAGGTCCCTAGAGCTCATGTTAGAGGTTTTTCTCAGAAACAGAAGGAAAGAATACCATCCAGATCTATGAATCTTTGATGGATTTAATTTAGGTTGTATTTCTATTGAAGTTCTCGTTTCAGGTGAATAAAATTTATTTATGTTTTTATTTATTTACTTATGTTTCTATTTATTTGGGGTATATTTTATTACAGGCAGCTGATTCTGGTACATGAAGACCAAGTCATAGGCAGGTCACACCAGGAAGAACACGTAAGCTGGCTTTGAACCTAAGCACAAGCTGGTAATAGTTATGCCAAACTGCGTGAAATGCATCTCACAGCAGGGGTTCCTCCTCCAAAGCAATGTCCAAAAAATTTGGTGTCTACTCGTGGTGAAAGACTGCCCTTTCCCAGATGCTGGCTTCAGAGCCTGCTAAAGCAGAGGTGACTTCTGCCACACACTGACTGTTCTACTTGGTGGCACCTGTTTGCATTAGAAGGTGGTACATGGCCAGTTCTGGCTCTCCAAAGTGGCCTAGTATGCAAAGAGCTGTGGTCGCACACAGCGGTCACTATCCTGTGTTGCCAGCATCATAGGCACCTGTGCTGACCATCCATGAAAATGGCTCCCCACTGCTGAGAATGCCTAGGTGAGGGACACCGTAAGAAAATCTAAAATAAACAACAAACCCATAAGTTCCGTTTCTCTTCATCACAAACACCTTAATTATTGGTAGAGTCAAGCACTGCAGTCATGCTAAATACAGACCACCATGACATTTAAAATCCCATGTTGCTTTAAGATTAAATAGCTTCAGAGTGAGAAATTATTGCTATAGTAACAGATGATCCATGGTTCTTTTAAAAATAAACTTCCATGTCAAAGCAAGAATCCATTCAAATTGTATTAATAATAAGCAAGCAAACTGAGAAAGAGAAAGGTGGTATTTAAAAGCATTGAATGTTTTTCATTTTTATTTCTTAAAAAAAAAAAACAACACGTAACCATACCTAGAATAGAAATTTTGTACTGAATCAAAGGATTCCCATTTGCTCAACATCAAGGGAGAGCTTTGTTTTTTAAGTGAAAACATTTCTTGCTTTTTATACCTAAGATTTTAATAAAGGGCACAACATTTGGAAATGTATTTGGTTCTTCTGAGAAGAACAAAGACCTCTCTCTTTTTTTTTAAGGGGTTGGCTGTTAACTACAAAGAGGGGTGTTTTGTTATAAACATGGATTGAAATTAGATGGATTTCAGTTTTTCTTCAATTTTCTATTTATGTGATTCTTTATGTGACCTTAGACAACCAGTTTTCCCCTTCTGTGTGGATTAGGTCAAATGCCTGAAAAAAAAAGGGCAAATGTTTGAAGACCCGTTGCTCAGCATTAACTACACGAGCCAGCATTAGTCAAGTGGGTCCCCAGAGGCACAGGACTCACAGAGTCCTGGGCTTACATCCTTGCTCACGGCCCAGGAACTTGTGACCTTGAGCTAAGCCCTTCACTTTTCTAAAACTCACATGTGTGCTCAGTCATATCCGACTCTTTGCAACCCCATGGACCATAACCCACCAGGCTCCCCTGTCCATGTAATTTCCCAGGCAAGAATACTTGAGTGGGTTGCCATTTCCTCCTCCAGGGGATCTTTCTGAGCCAAGGATCAAACCTGCGTCTCCTGCACTGGCACGCAGATTCCATGCCACTACGCCACCTGGTAAACCCCAAACTCACATACATCATCTGTAAAACAGGACTTGTGATGGCTTCATGCCTTCTCCCACACTGGATTTTGGGGAGAATCAAAACAATAAGATATACGAACATGCTATGGAAACTCCAAAATTGAGAGGTTATAATTGCATTGTTCTCCTCTCTCACGAGGAAAGTTGTTGTTGTTGTTGTGTGTGTGTGTATGTGTGAATTTTTGCACTCTTAGAGTGTGGTCTCTCAGAACAGACACTGTGTTTCTTAGCCATAGGAGATGTAGTGCTTCTGAAGCCTAAGAGAAAAAGAGAGAGACTCTCATCAGCATGCAGTCTGGATATGGAAGAGCATGCTGCAGCTGCCAGTAATTTATAACTATTCTCCCATTTTACAGATGAGGAAAGTGAAACTCAAATAAATGTTTCAAGTCAAGGACACAACTCATAAGGAGCAAGATCCAACCTAAATTCAGGTCTTATGAATTTTTAGTCCGGTCTTCTTTTCAGAAGAACTCCAGAGGAAATTTGGGTTACATTTGAGTGCTAAAAGGATGAGACTGGGTATAAAACATTTTGGTCAGTTTCACTTTGAAAGGTAAACTGTGAAAAGAGAATGCATTCCTATTTCAAGGACCACTTGAGGTTGTATATCTTAACTACAGAAACACAAAGTTAGAACTGAGCATGAGGAAAAGAGGAGACCAGTGGCCTCTAATATTTTTTTCCTTAGAAAATAAATGACCATCCCTGAAAAACAAACAAAAAAAGATGACTGTTAGCAGAAGTGAGGAAATCAAGATTCTGTTTTCTGGCTTTCAGAGACATTTCATCAAGGAGATTTTTAACTGTATGGAAGCAAACACCTTACCTAAGATCACACTGCTGACCTCAGACAGGAAAAACCACCTCAACTTTCAGCTTAGGCCAGGATCTCTAATTTCAATGACAAAGCTGAGCCTGTGGCTGGGGGCTCCTCCTCAGTCTATGAGCAGATAAACTGGATCTAAGTTAAACAGTGAATTTGATTCAGATTCGCCTCAGTAGGTATGTATGATTCAACACTGCACAGAAAAGTAGTCAGAATGGATTGTTTTACCAGAACGGAATATTGACGAATTTCTCAGAAATCTTTGTGTACAAGAGGTAACGAAGTTTCTATGTCAACATACACCAGGAGCAAGGCAGCCTTGGGGGGGAATGACTCCAGCGCCATCTAGTGTACATGCAGTTCGAGTAAATGTTCTTGAAATGAGAAGTACTCACAAGTGCCATCTAGTGACCCAGGGAAAAAGTACTCCCAGGACAAGAGAATTTATTAATAGCTAGAGTGTTATCCTTTGTGAACTAAAAGCTAAATAAAACTGATTTAATTGAAATCTCTCATAGATAGGAATTAAGTTGCATTTCTGATTGAAACGTATTAAAACATATCTCCTTTGGGTCTTCTCTGAGAAAATAGCCTTATCAGACCTCCCCCTCCAAGTCCATTCTCCAAAATACAACCTTCTCCACTGAGCTCCCCAGCCCTTTGCTCATGTCTTCCACCCTCTCTACTCACAACATAGACAGCAGCCAGATGAGGTTTTCTAAAAATATAATCCAAGTCATGTCATCACCCTGCTCAAAACTCCCTGAGTTTCTCATGTCGGTCAAAGTACAAGTCAAATTCCTAACCAATCCTTACATCATTAAGGCCCCAAAGACCTCTCTGAAATATTTGCCACACTTTCTCACTTTCCCACACAGTTCCAGCCACGCTGGTATTCTTACAATATCTGGAACACATCAGACATGCTTCTGCCTTAGATTTGTTGATCTTTTCCCTCTGCCTCAATGAATGTACTTAACGTGCTCAGTCACTTAAGTTGTGTCCGACTCTTTGCGACCCCATGGACTGTAGCCCACCAGGCTCCTCTGTCCATGGGATTCTCTGGGCAAGAATACTGGAGTGGGTGGCCACACCCTCCTCCAGGGGATCTTCCTGACCCAGGGATTGAATCTGCATCTCTTGCATCTCCTGCATTGGCAGGTGGGTTCTTTACCACTAGTGCCACCTGGGAAGCCCAAATGTACTTATTATGTGAAATAAAATTGAATTGGGAAAGACTGGCTTTCAGAAAACAGATGGTATAGTATAGTGGTTAAGAGCATGGGCATGGGTGTCATGGTTAAGTCATGGACCCACTCCATACTAGCTGTGTGACTTTGAATAAGTATTCAAACTCCCTGATTCTCAGTTTCCACATCTGAAAAAAAAAATGATAATAAAAGCTATTATTATATTTAATATATAATATTATATATATTGGGGTGTGCCCTGGTGGCTCAGAGGTTATATATATTATATATAATATTGAAAGCTATTAGAATGCTGTGGCAAGAATTGGCTGCTAAAAGGCTGGTTCCTAGCAGAGGCTAGGCACATAGAAGAAGTTCCTTAAATATTGCCTTACTGCTATTATTAAGGTGGAAAAATGCAGGCTGATGATGGTTTAGTCAGATGGTGCTTTACTGGCATGAAGAATTGGACCCAACGTGTATTTCAAAGAATGTAGCCAAAGCTGCTCAGTCTGAGACCCTGCACATTTCCCACAGGAAGACAGACATGGCCTGCCCTTCAAATCAGAGAAGGTATGAAGGAATCACAGCAAAACAGTAACCCTGCAGGACCCTATGGGGCCATCTTGGGACAGGCCTTCCCTGTATCCTCTGCTTTAACTCCTCTCTGAGGCACTAGGATACTACTACTTGAAGCAAACTTCCTCTGATGTTTTGCAAATGTGAAAACCTCCCACCATAGGGAAGATGTTAACTACTTGATTGCCAGGAGCCCACAGCCCCTGGCCTCCTGGATCCTAGGGAGGCTTATACCCTGTAACACCACCCTATTCCCTTACCATCAGCCAAACAGAATTGTGCATGATCTGATTGTTTACCCTGAGACACCGCCCCCACCCCCACCACCGCCTCACCTGGCAACTCCAGCATTTCCGTTTGTTTGGCCCACTGTGTGTCAGGCACACAAACTTGTGTTAACTAAACCAGGTGGCCAAAGATCTCACCAAGCAGGAATGCTGGGCCCACATTCTCATCATGAAAGATAAACAGAATGCTTAAATGATTACTCTTATCTCAAGACACAGAAGGATGGGAGAGGGAGATGTGGCTTAGCAACAGCACACGCAGAGACGGCAGGAATGTTAGTTATCTGCAAGTTCAGTAGAAACTAGGAGGGCAGCATGACTGCCAGAGGGTTCATCTGCTCCTGGAGTGCATTAGCAAGAGCACCAGGATCAGAACAAGAGCTGGGCTGGCTCTATCCTCCCTGGATAGCTGAAGTGGTGGGCTCATTTCTGGGCAGCACCCTTTAAGGAGACACGTCTAAAGAGAGTAGTGACTCAGATGGGGAAGGAATGACAGACATGGGAAACAGTTCACAGGCCTTGGGATGTTTAAGCTGAAAGTGTGCAGACCTGAGAGCACTGCCTTCAAATCCACACAGGGCTGTCATGTGAGACAAGAAACAAACTTAATTCCGCTCCTTTTTCTGGATAGCTTCACTCAACAAATCCCAAGGACTTAGAAAAGTCCCAGGGAGACAGATTCAGACTTGAACAAGGAAATCTCCCATTTAAAATCGCTTCTGTACGTGGAGTTGCTTTGTGATATAGTCAGTGCCTTATCACCAGAGACTGGCCAGGAGACCTTGGTATGGAGAATACTGCAAACGCTGTCCAAGCCTTCTGGCAAAGTTGAGCTAATCACAAAGCTTCGAATCCTGAGTCTAGGAGATGCCTGACAAGGAACCAGACAATCTTGATCTAGAGATGCCAGAGTTGGCTATGGATTGAAAGTGAGAGATGCAGAGAAGTCAAGCAAAGACTTAGAAACGCAGCAAGAAAATGAGAGAAGTTTGAGGTGCAAGCTGTTTGTTGCTAAGCAGAGTAGGAGACAAGACATGATGTCAGCATTGTCTGAGTCTTCAAGTCTCCTCTTTGTCAGTAAGGCTCAGGGCCCAGAGCCTTTCGCTGGGTGAAATCTGGGCTCCCAGGTAGCCAACCTGAGTCAGTTTTTTCTGTTTTACATGTGGCAGAGGATGAGATGGTTAGGTAGCATCATCGACTCAATAGACATGAATTTGAGCAAACTCTGGGAGATAGTGGAGGACAGAAGAGTCTGGCATGCTGCAGTCCCTAGGGTTGCAAAGAGTCAGACACAACTTAGCCACTGATCAACAACAACAATGCCCAATCCATTTCCAAGTTGGCAAATTCATAACCTACAGTAGTGTTTTGGTCTTTGCTCTTCGGTTATGGTTAGCTGTTCAGCCTGGGAAGGTCCCAAGAGGCAGTGATACTCACACTTGATGGGAGGATTTAAATCATCCAAGTGAATGGGGTAGGAAGGAGGTCCCAGCAGAGACGGAACCAGCAGCTAAAGTTCAAGCACTTCCACAAGTATAGAGCATCTCAGGCTGCTATAGCAAATTACTGTAGACTGGGTGGCTTAAACAATGTTTATTTCATACAGTTCTGGAGGCTGAGAAGTCTAAGATCAAGGTGCTAAGAGATCCAGTGTCTAGTGAACAACCACTTCCTGGCCTGCAGATGGCCAGATTCTTTTTTCACACAGCAGGCAGACATCTCTCTAGTGTCTCCTTTTATAAAGGGATCCATCCCACTCCTAAGGACTCATGACCTAACTACCTCCCAAAGGCCCCAGTTCCAATACCATCATATGGGGGCTGAAAAGTTCTACCTAAGATTTTTGGGAGGACACACATTTACAGTTCATAACACAGAGCATAAAGCACAAGGCAGGGGAGATGCTCAAGATAAGGAGATGCCTACAGAGCAGATCTAATCTAATGATACAACATAAACGTTAGCATTAAACCAAAAAATCTTGTCTTTTAACATGGATAGCTACAATGGCCATAACTTAAAATAACTGGATGTTGACATTTAAATCCCCTTGGCAGTTTGAAAGGGAACATATCTATCCCTCCTGGTTTGGCATCTCCTGAAGGGGCAAGGTTTGCTGATCATGGTGCAAAATTCAGCAAGCATCAGACCATTTTTCATGGGTTTGTTTACAAGGCCCACTTTTTATCCAATGACCCTAGAAGGCTAAAATTTTATGGGCTCGGAAAGTGTCCATTGATCTTATGAGTTAAACAATGTTGAGATGTAACCACTTAGGACTGAGGTGACTCATGGCGCCTCATTGTATTTATTAGAGCAAATTAGCGTCTGTCGCTCTCCTGAAGTAGCACGGGAAATGGATGATCAGAGACACGGCTTCATGATGTCCACTTAGCCCCAAAAAGCAGAGGCATATGATGGGAAGATTTCCAAATGTGAGCTTTGACATATTCGGACTCAGTCACAACTTTGCCGTGAGACCCCCCAGTCCCAGAGCATCCATCAGATAAGTGTCTGTGTGAACTCTGCACACAGCTAAGTAGCCAGTTCAGGCTCTCTCCCTCTCTTTGACCTAGTTTCCTGGGTCTCATCTAACAACAAACTCCTTTTTATCATGATCAGTGTGGGTGAGAACACCCAAAGCACGAAGCTAAGTCTTTGGACACATGGGCATGATGCCTTGCTTTAAGAAAAGCAAATATAGTATGGATGGCCCCAAACTGCCCACCGAAAATATATAGTTTTTAAAAAAATTCATTAGCTTTGCAAAAAATATATACAACAGGCTCTCTGCAGTTAAATTATGCACAAATCTATAAATATTTGCAGAATATGCATAAATAAGTTTATTACATAAAAGGAGGTACATGTGCAGAGAGCAATTAAACAGTAGCCCTGGAGGAGAAAAGGGAAGCATTCATTCTTGTCAGCTGTACTTTCAGGGTAGCTCCACTTTGCAAATGTAAACCCACCAGATCGCACAGAACCCTGGCCAGAATTAGGGGTACATGATATCAGGGAGAGTTTAGAAATCATCTATTACATTGTATATTGGTTCAGTTCAGTTGCTCAGTCGTGTCTGACTCTTTGCAACACCATGAACTACAGCCTCCCTGTCCATCATCAACTCCTGGGGTTTACCCAAACTTATGTCCACTGAGGCGGTGATGCCATCTAACCATCTCATGCTCTGTCGTTCCCTTCTCCTCCTGCCCCCAATCCCTCCCAGCATCAAGGTCTTTTCCAATGAGTCAACTCTTCATATCAGGTGGCCAAGTATTGGAGTTTCAGCTTCAACATCAGTCCTTCCAATGAACACTCAGGACTGAGCTCCTTTAGGATGGACTGGTTGGATCTCCTTGGACACCAAGGGACTCATAAGAGTCTTCTCCAACACCACAGTTCAAAAGCATCAATTCTTCGATGCTCAGCTTTCTCTGTAGTCCAATTCTCACATCCATACATGACTACTGGAGAAACCATAGCCTTGACTAGATAGACATTTGTCGGCAAAGTAACGTCTCTGCTTTTTAATATGCTGTCTAAGTTGGTCATAGGTTTTCTTCCAAGGAGCAACTGTTTTTTAATTTCATGGCTGTAGTCACCATCTGCAGTGATTTTCGAGACCAAAAAAAAATAAAGTCTGCCACTGTTTCCACTGTTTCCTCATCTATTTGCCATGAACTGATGAGACCGGATGCCATGATCTTAGTTTTCTGAATGTTGAGCTTTAAGCCAACTTTTTCACTCTCCTCTTTCACTTTCATCAAGAGGCTCTTTCCTTCTTCTTCACTTTATGCCATAAGGGCAGTGGCATCTGCATATCTGAGGTTATTGATATTTCTCCTGGCAATCTTGATCCCAGCTTGTGCTTCATCCAGCCTGGCATTTTGCATGATGTTCTACATATATAAGTTAATTAAGCAGGGTGACAATATACAGCCTTGACGTACTTCATTTCCTATTTGGAACCAGTCCATTGTTCCATGTCCAGTTCTAACTCTTGCTTCCTGACCTGCATACAGATTTCTCAAGAGGCAGGTCAGGTGGTCTGGTATTCCCATCTCTTTCAGAATTTTCCACAGTTTACTGTGATCCACACAGTCAAAGGCTTTGACATAGTCAATAAAGCAGAAATAGATGTTTTTCTGGAACTTTCTTGCTTTTTCGATGATCCAGCAGATGTTGGCAATTTGATCTCTGGTTCCTCTGCCTTTTTTAAAATCAGTTTGAACATCTGGAAGTTCACTGTTCAAGTATTGTTGAAGCCTGGCTTGGAGAAGTTTGAGCATTACTTTGCTAGCATGTGAGATGAGTGCAATTGTGCGGTAGTCTGAGCATTCTTTGGCATTGCCTTTCTTTGGGATTGGAATGAAAACTGACCTTTTCCAGTCCTGTGGCCACTGCTGAGTTTTCCAAATTTGCTGGCATAATGAGTGCAGCACTTTCACAGCATCATCCTTCAGGATTTGAAATAGCTCAACTGGAATTCCATCACCTCCACTAGCTTTGTTCATAGTGATGCTTTCTAAGGCCCACTTGACTTCACATTCCAGGATGTCTGGCTCTAGCTGAGTGTGAGTGATCACACCATTGTGATTATCTGGGTCATGAAGATCTTTTTTGTATAGTTCTTCTGTGCATTCCTGCCACCTGTTCTTAATATCTTCTGCTTCTGTCAGGTCCATACCATTTCTGTCCTTTACTGTGCCCATCTTTGCATGACATGTTCCCTTTGTATCTCTAATTTTCTTGAAGAGATCTCTAGTCTTTCCCATTCTATTGTTTTCCTCTATTTCTTTGCATTGGTCGCTGAGGAAGGCTTTCTTATCTCTTTTTGCTATTCTTTGGAACTCTACATTCAGATGCTTATATCTTTCCTTTTCTCCTTTGCTTTTCACTTCTCTTCTTTTCACAGCTATTTGTAAGGCCTCCTCAGACAGCCATTTTGTTTTTTGCATTTCTTTTTCTTGGGGATGGTCTTGATCCCTGTCTCCTGTACAATGTCACGAACCTCCATCCATAGTTCATCAGGCACTCTGTCTATCAGATCTAGTCCCTTAAATCTATTTCTCACTTCCACTGTATAATCGTAAGGGATTTGATTTAGGTCATACCTGAGTGTTCTAGTGGTTTTCCCTACTTTCTTCAATTTAAGTCTGAATTTGGCAATAAGGAGTTCATGATCTGAGCCACAGTCAGCTCCTGATCTTGTTTTTGCTGACTGTATAGAGTTTCTCCATCTCTGGCTGCAAAGAATATAATCAATCTGGTTTCGGTGTTGACTATCTGGTGATGTCCATGTGTAGAGTCTCTTGTATTGTTGGAAGAGGGTGTTTGCTATGGCCAGTGCATTATCTTCGCAAAACTCTATTAGCCTTTGCCCTGCTTCATTCTGTACTCCAAGGCCAAATTTGCCTGTTACTCCGGGTGTTTCTTGACTTCCTATTTTTGCATTCTGGTCCCCTATAATGAAAAGGACATCTTTTTGAAGTGTTAGTTCTAGAAGGTCTTGTAGGTCTTCATACAACTGTTCAACTTCAGCTTCTTCAGCATTACTGGTCAGGGCATAGACTTAGATTACTGTTATATTGAATGGTTTGCCGTGAAACGAGCAGAGATCATTCTGTCATATATTGGTTAATGAGGAAAAATATATGTTATTTATATAAACATATGGACGCCCCAATGGGTGACTCACATTTTCTTCTTCAGAAAGTTGTTAACAAAATTCAGACATTGAATTGTTAGGCTGTCATTTTATTTCAATCAAGTCAATACACTTTTGACCAATTATTAACTATAAGACACTCTGCTAAGTGCTACATGAGACAGAAAGATGAACAAGACACAGCCTTGGCTGCTGTAGCACTCACGACATGAAGAAAATAAGAATGTCAACATCACTTACAACACAAGACCAGTAAAGAGCTTTCACATTATGCCTTGAGTAATAGGGAGTCATTGAAGTCCTTTAAGCAAAGCAGTGATGACATTCAGGTTTCATTTTAAAGAGATCACTCCTCAGTGTGAATAATGGGCTGTAGGAATAGCAAGAATGTGAATACAGAAACCCATTAGAAGGTATTGCAGTGGGCCACAGGAGCAATAATGCTGGTCTAGACCACCACAATGGAAATTGAAAGCAAGACATGCTAATGATGTCATGCATGCAAAATCCATCTGATCTTGCAGACTTGATCCAGAAGACAGCTATGCTTGAGAAGGAAAAGAGGCCTCTCAGATGAGCATGTGGGCACTTGGAGAAATGCGATAGCTATCAACAGACACTGAAGCAGAGAAAGCAGTGCAAATTTAGGATATAGCAGAAGGTGATGAGAGGGCTCATAGATGTTTCCCCAGATTTTTTTTCATGGAATAGATACTGATTCTAGCCTGAGTTTTCATAATGTTAAGAAAGCAATATGTTTACAGAATCTTCTGGCCAATTTAGTGGAAAGAGATCACCAGTGCAGGTTACCTGGAATATGCAGAGTGACACATGAATCAGTTGGAAAGATAACTACATCTGAGAAAGTGGATATTCTTCTGGTCAACATCCTCAGATGCTTAGGAGCCCAAGAACTGGGAACTGGGTTCAGAGCTCAGTAAAATAAAATATTCATCCCATGCTCACCTTTCAGAAAAGTATCAAAAGATATTTTAACAGGACCAAGACTCAATCCTAATGACTTCCTTTCACGGCAGCTGAACTATGTTGTCTTTTCATACAGAATATCTAGAGACCAGATAGACGATGGTAAAATCTACAGAACTTGCAAATTTCTAAATAGCACAAGAAAGGGAAAAGCTTTTAAATACTGGACCTTCAAGACACTGTTTTCTCCTCACACTTTCATACCTCTGCCTCCTCAGAAAGCCTACTAAAGGCCACCTCCATGGTTAAATGCAAAACACTCCTCATGACTGCATTCAAAGATGATTTGTCAGATGACAAAATTCCCACTGTCCGTTTTATCTTGATATCCATTCTGACAGAGACTTGAATATGTGGGTTAAAGTTCCAGGAAATGATAAGTAGCCTTAAAATCGTGGAGTGATGTAATATGAATCCACTGATTCATTCATACATTCATCTAGGGAAAGCATGTTACCCCAGTGACCCCAGGCTTTGGCATCAGACAGACAAAGCCTTAGGCGTATCTACCTCCTGGTTTTGTGACATCAGCCAAGACACTTCCTTGTATTCTAATTTCCTCATTTGGTAAATGGAGGTGATTTGGTAAATGGAGGTGATACAGATACAGAAGATTGGGCTTCCCCAGTGGCTCAGTGGTTAAGAATCTGCCGCCAGTGCAGGTGACATAGGTTTGATCCCTGGTCCAGGGAGTTCCCACATGCCATGAAGCAAGCTGGTGTACCACAACTGCAGAGCCCACACGCTGCAACCACTGAAGCCCGCAGGCCCTAGAGCCTGTGCCCCACAACAAGAGAAGCCACAGCAATGAGAAGCCCACACACCACAACTAGAGAGTAGCCTCTGCTTACCACAACTAGAGAAATGTCCGCACAGCAACAAAACCCAGGGCAGCCAAAAATAAATAATTTAATTAAAAATACTTTTAAAAATACACAAGATTAAATGACAGACTGCAAGTAAATAATTTAGTGTGGTAGCTGGCACAGAGTAGACAGGCAATGACCAGTGGGCTTAACTCTCATTCAATAAATGTTTCTGGAGCACATGCCACATGTAAGACAATGCACTGGATGGTGCAGAGAAATGAAGAGACCCCCTGCTCTCCAAAAGCCTACAACTGGAAACTGGAATTTGAATAAAGAAGGCCCATGAGGCTTCTTCATTAATAAGGTGGACATATTTATGTTGACTTGGCTTTCTTTTCCTACCAATACTGCTCAACACATCATGCCTTCTCTAGGACAGCAATTCTTATTCTGGACTATTACACTCTAATCACTACCACATGATTCGGGAGAAAAAGAGATTTCAGAAGAAAAATAAAATATTGGTGAATTAGTCATCTACATCTACTCCCAAGAAATAGCATGGTACATTTCTACATTTTGAAATGTAAGATTCGAGTCATTAACATAAAATGCATTTTGAGAAGCCCTCTTCTGTGAGCAATTACTGCAGCACTTGTAGAATGACTTCAGTGCTTAATTATTTTAAATAAATGTGCATATGTCCAACTGAGTGAAACAGGTACAAGCCATCTCAAACCACTTACAAAACTGAGATCTGATTCTTGGAGAACATATTTGAATAATGAGTTTAGATTTTGCCTTAAAGCTCTCAAAACAAACATTTCCAAGGGAGGCCTTCTTACACTTTAACTATGAAATAAAGAGACATATCCAGAGGAGAGAGAACTCTATTTCCAGACAACCAAGTTCCAAGCAAAAGAAAAAAAAAAACTCATTTGCTTAAATCAAATGTTTTCAAATAACTGGGTTTTTCATTCTTTCAACTTTGGGGGAATAAAGTCAGTTTATTGGTGGAAATATCATAATTTTTCCTGGTTTCTAAATCTAATGTCCAGGTGGTATTTCTCCAAAATGTGCAGAGAAAAAAATTACTCAAGACAGAAGAAGCTTTCTACCATAACTTGATCTTGCAGTCTTACAGATTGAAAGGGTTTGTTAGTGGTGTTCAGGTTTTAGTTTTGTATATGGTAGAAACTTCTTGTATTTTCTAATCAAGCTATGCTGTAGTCACATGGTTGCAGATCTACTCCCAAATGACTGCTCATTAATATAAACTATTTTGTGCCTAAGACTATCCTGGTGCATATAATTTTAAACATAATCTTCTAATCACTACCTAGTTACATGCTAACAAGTGCGGGCTCTCATCAGAGGGAAGGTTCAAATTGATACAACACAGTCAGTTTAAAAACAGAGCAGAGTCCTAAAGACATAAATTGAGTCTTCACCATAGACTATGAAAAGTAGCAGAAGTGTTCAGTCTCCAGAGCACCTTCTTGAATTTTGCAGGTTTAAAAATAATAACATTGAACCTGAAACTTTCCACTCCACTGGGTTAACCAAAAGCTTATTTCATGCATTAAGCCACTTGTATGTATTTTATAATGCAATTTTAAACCAGGTTCCAGGGCGGTCCTAAGATGGAGGAGGAATAGGATGGGGAGACCAATTTCTCCCCAACAAATTCATCGAAAGATCATTTGAACATTGAGCAAATTCCGCAAAACAACTTCTGAATGCTGGTGCAGGACACCAGGCACCCAGAAAGCCAGCCAATTCTCTTTGAAAGGAGGTAGGACATAATAAAAAAGATAAAAAGGGAGACAAAAAAGTTAGGGACAAAGACCCGTCCCAAGGAGGGAGTCGTGAAGGAGAAGTTTCCAAACACCGAGAAACCCTCTCACTGGCGGGTCTGTGGGGAGTTTTGGAATCTCAGAGGGCAACATAACTGGGAAGAAGAAGAAGGAAAAAAAAAAAAAAAGCAACAACAGACTAAGCGCCTAACTGCAACTCCCAGCAGAGAAGTAGCCCAGACGAGCAGGGGCTGAACAGGGAGACGCGTGCTGCATTGCTTAGGGTAAGGACCGGGCCTGAATGCCCTGAGGACAATTTGAAGGACCTAACGTGAGATAGCAACCCAAACTGTGGGATAGCCAGAGAAAGAGAAAAAAAAGAGAGAGAGAGAGAACTTTCCCGTGAAAGCTCTAAGGTACAGCTTGGGCCACTCACAAAACAAAGGATTGAGCGAATACCAGAGAAGAGCTAGCTGGTTGCTGACCAGCCCCTCCCCTCGCCAGAGGAAGAGAGGCAGGCAGGCGACAGCCAGAGCCAGAAGGTGAGAGGCAATCTTGGCCCCAGAGATGGCATCCTCCACCAAACTGTGAGCAGGCTCCCAGGTGCTAACCAAGTCTTCCTGGGATCCTGGGCGGTTGATATCCACCAGGAGGATCGCAGCCTGAGATCAGCTCCCCAGAGGAGACACACAGCACACCTGAGAAGGAACTCTCACTGCGCACACAGAAAACCGAGCGGCTGGGACTGGGGAGGTGATAAGATGCACTGCCCACCTGGGAGAGTGCACTCACGAAACACCGGGTCACCTGAGCTGCTCAGACCAGGGTAGGACACAAAACGCAGGCCCAATCAAGTTTGTGCCTTTGTGCAGTACCCGAGAACCTGAAACTGAGCCGCTTAGTCCTGGGAAATTCATGCAATCCAGGGCATGAAAGTTCCCTTGCAGAGCAACCTGGAGCCTGAGCAGTGTAGACCGGCAAAGCACACACACCATGAGCGGGGGCAAACCCAGTGTGGTCCATACACTGCGAGCACTCCCCACACACACCAGTGATATTTCTTTATAGTGTTCCTCCCTCCCCACAGCACAACTGAACAAGTGAGCCTAAATAAGTGACCACCTTTGCCCCCTTGTGTCAGGGTGGAAATTAGACACTGAAGAGAACTGTAAATGGAGGAAACCAAAATAAACAAAGAAGATAGAACCACTTTGGAAGTGACAGGTGCAACAGATTAAAACCCTGTAGTTAGCACTGACTACATTGGAAGGGGCCTATAGACCTTGAGAAGTATAAGATGGAACAAGAAACTATCTGAAACTGAACTGACTGCACACTGCCCTCAATAGCTCCATAGAAATTCCTAGATATATTTTACTGTTATCATTTATTAATTTTTAAATTTCATTTTATTTTTAAGCTCTTTATTACTCCTTTAATTTTCATTCTTATAACCTACTATTATCTTACAAAAAAACACCCTATTTTTAAGCAAATTTCATATATTATTTAAAATTCTTCTCATCATGTTTTTTTTAATATTGTATTTTTGAAAGTCTAACATCTACTCCAGATTTTTAATCTTTACTTTTTGGTATTTGTTATCAATTTTGTACCTTTAAGAAACCAATTGTCAGTACCCATTTTTACTTAGGAGTGTGATTACTGACTTGATTGCTCTCTCCCCCTTTTGACTCTCCTTTTTCTCCCCCAGATCTATATCTCCTTCCTCCCCTTTCTCTTCTATACCCAACTGTGTGAATCTCTTTGGGTGTTCTGGGCTGTGGAGAACACTTAGGGAACTGATTACTGGCTAGATCTGTCTCTCTCCTTTTGACTCCCCCTTTTCTCCTCCTGGATCTCCTCCTCTATCTCCTCCCTCCCCCTTCTCTTCTTTATGTAACTCCATGAACCTCTCTGAGTATTCCAGACTGTGGACAGCAAATAGGGAATTGATTACTGGTTAGAGTCCTCTCGCCACTTTTGATTCCCCCTCTTCTCCTCCTGATCACCTCTATCTCCCTCCTCCCCTTCTCTTCTCCATGTAACTGTGAACTTCTCTGGGTGTCTATCACTGTGGAGAATCTTTTCACCATTAACCTAGATGTTTTATCATTGGTGCTGTATGGATGGAGAAGTCTTGAAGCTACTGTAAGAATAAGACTGAAAGCCAGAGGCAGTAGGCTTAAATCTAAAACTTAAGAACACCAGAAAATTCCTGACTCCAAGGAAGATTAGTCGACAAGAGCTCATCCAAAACCCTCCATACCTACACTGAAACCAAGCTCCACCCAAGAGCTAACAAATTTCAGAGCAAGACATACCAAGCTAATTCTCCAACAACACAGGAACATAACCCTGAGCATTAAAATATAGGTGACCAAAAGTCACTCTGCCCCATCAATTCAGTTCAGTTCAGTCGCTCAGTCATGTCCAACTCGTAGACACCTCAAAACTCACTACTAGACACTTCATTGCATTCCAGAGAGAAGAGATCCAGCTCCACCCACCAGAACACTGACAAAAGCTTCCCTAACCAGGAAAACTTGACAAGCCAATCATGCAACCCAACCCACAGGGAGGAAACTCCACAATAAAGAGGAACCACAAACATCCAGCATACAGAAGGGCCACCCCAAACAGCAATCTAAACAAGATGAAAAGGCAGATAAATATTCAGCAGGTAAAGGAACATGATAAATGCCCACCAAACCAAACCAAAGAGGAAGAGATAGGGAGTCTACCTGAAAAAGAATTCAGAATAATGATACTAAAAATGATCCAAAATCTTGAAAACAAAATGGAGTTACAGATAGTCTGGAGACAAGGATTGAGAGCATGCAAGAAATGTTTAAAAAGGACCTAGAAGAAATAAAAAAAAGTCAATCAATAATGAATAATGCAATAAATGAGATCAAAAACACTCTGGGGGGAAACAACAGTAGAATAACAGAGGCAGAAGATAGGATGAGTGAAGTGGAAGATAGAATGGTGGAAATAAATGAAGCAGAGAGGAAAAAAGAAAAAAGAATTAAAAGAAATGAGGACAAACACAGAGACCTCTGGGACAATGTCAAACACTCCGCATTTGAATCATAGGAGTCCCAGAAGAAGAAGACAAAAAGAAAGGTCATGAGAAAATCCTTGAAGAGATCATAGTTGAAAACTTTTCTAAAATGGAGAAGGAAATAGCCACCCAAGTCCACGAAACCCAGAGAGTCCCAAACAGGATAAACCCAAGGTAAAACACCCCAAGACACATAATAATCAAATTAACAAAGATCAAACACAAAGAACAAATATTAAAAGCAGCAAGGGAAAAACAACAAATTACACACAAGGGGATCCCCATAAGAATAACAGCTGATCTTTTGATAGAAACTCTTTAGTCCAGAAGGGAATAGCAGGACATACTTAAAGTGATAAAAGAGGAAAACCTACAACCCAGACTACTGTACCCAGCAAGGATCTCATTCACATATGAAGGAGAAATCAAAAGCTTTACAGACAAGCAAAAGCTGAGAGAATTCAGCACCACCAAACCAGCTCTTCAACAAATGCTAAAGGATCTTCTCTAGACAGGAAACACAGAAAAGGTGCATAAACTCGAACCCCAAACAACAAACTAAATGGCAACGGGATCATGCTTATCAATAATTACCTTAAATGTAAATGGGTTGAATGCCCCAACCAAAAGACAAAAGACTGGCTGAATGGATACAAAAACAAGACCGCTATATATGCTGTCTACAAGAGACCCACCTCAAAACAAGGGACAAATAAAGACTGAAAGTGAAGGGCTGGAAAAAGATATTTCAAACAAATGGAGACCAAAAGAAAGCAGGAGTAGCAATACTCATATTAGATAAAATAGACTTTGAAATAAAGGCCATGAAAAGAGACAAAGAAGGACCCTACATAATGATCAAAGGATCAATTCAAGAAGAAGATATGACAATTATAAATATATATGCACCCAACATAGGAGCACTGTGTTATGTAAGGCAAATGCTAACAAGTATGAAAGGGGATATTAACAGTAACACAATAATCGTGGGAGACTTTAATACCCCACTCACGCCTACGGATAGATCAACTAAACATAAAATTAACAGGAAACACAAACTTTAAATGATACAATGGACTGGTTAGACCTAATTGATATATATAGGACATTTCACCCCAAAACAATGAATTTCAACTTTTTCTCAAGCACACACAGAAACTTCTCCAGGACAGATCACATACTGGGCCATAAATCTAGCCTTGGTAAATTCAAAAAAATTGAAATCATTCCAAGCATCTTTTCTGATCACAATGCAGTAAGATTAGATGTCAACTACAGGAAAAAAAAAATATTGCAAATACAAACATGTGGAGGCTAAATAACACGCTTGCAAATAACCAACAAACCACAGAAGAAATCAAAAAAGAAAGCAAAATATGCATAGAAATGAATGAAAATGAAAACATAACAACCCAAAACCTATGGGATTCAGTAAAAGCAATGCTAAGGGGAAGGTTCATAGCAATACAAGCTTACCTTAAGAAAGAAAAAAAACATCAAATAAATAACCTAACTCTACACCTAAAGAAACTAGAAAAAGAAGAAATTAAGAACCCAAGAGTTAGTAGAAGGAAAAAAATCTTAAAAATTACGGCAGAAATAAATGAAAAAGAAACAAAAGAGACCATAGCAACAAACCAAATCAACAAAGCTAAAAACTGGTTCTTTGAGAAGATAAATAAAATAAATAAACCATTAGCCAGACTCATCAAGAGAAAAAGGGTAAAGAATCAAATCAACAAAATTAGAAATGAAAATGGAGAGATCACAACAGATAACACAGAAATACAAAGGATCATAAGAGACTACTATCAGCAACTATATGCCAATAAAATGGAAAACTTGGAAGAAATGGACAAATTCTTAGAAAACTACAACTTTCCAAAACTGAACCAGGAAGAAATAGAAAATCTCAACAGACCCATCACAAGCATGGAAATCAAACTGTAATCAGAAATCTTCCAACAAACAAAAGCCCAGGACCAGACGGCTTCACAGCTGAATTCCACTAAAAATTTAGAGAAGAGCTAACTAACACCTATCCTACTCAAACTTCCAGAAAATTGCAGAGGAAGGTAAACTTCCAAACACATTCTATGAGGCCACTATCACCCTAATACCAAAACCTGACAAAGATGCCACAAAAAAGAAAACTACAGGCCAATATCACTGATGAACATAGATGCAAAAATCCTTAACAAAATTCTAGCAAACAGAATCCAACAACACATTAAAAAGATCATATATATCATGACCAAGCAGGCTTTATTCCAGAGATGCAAGGATTCTTCAATATTTGCAAATCAATCAGTGTGATACACCACATTAACAAATTGAAAGATAAAAACAATATGATTATCTCAATAGACACAGTGAAAGCCTTTGACATAATTCAACATCTGTTTATGATAAAAACCCTCCAGAAGGCGGGCATAGAAGAAACATACCTCAACATAATAAAAGCCATATATGATAAACCCACAACAAACATTATCCTCAATGGTGAAAAATTGAAAGACTTTCCCCTAAAGTCAGGAACAAGACAAGGGTGCCCACTCTCACCACTACTATTCAACATAGTTTTCAAAGTTTTAGCCACAGCAATCAGAGAAGAAAAAGGAATAAAAGGAATGCAGATTGGACAAGAAGAAGTAAAACTCTCACTGTTTTCAGATGACATGATCCTCTACATAGAAAACCCTAAAGACACCACCTGAAAATTACTAGAGTTAATCAATCAATATAGTTGCAGGATATAAAATTAACACACAGAAAAGCCTTTGCATTCCTATACACTAACAATGAGAAAACAGAAAGAGAAATTAAGGAAACAATTCCATTCACCATTGCCACGAAAAGAATAAAATACTTAGGAATAAATCTACCTAAAGAAAGAAAAGACCTATATATAGAAAACTATAAAACACTGATGAAAGGAATCAAAGAGGACACAAATAGATGGAGAAATATACCATGTTCATGGATTGGAATAATCAATATAGTGAAAATGAGTATACTACTGAAAGCAACCTATAGATTCAGTGCAATCCCTATCAAGCTACCAAAGGTATTTTTCATAGAACTAGAACAAAAAATTTCAGTTTGTATGGAAATACAAAAAAACCTCGAAGAGCCAAAGCAATCTTGAGAAAGAAGAATGGAACTGGAGGAATCAACCTGCCTGACTTCAGGCTACAGTCATCAAGACAGTATGGTACTTGCACAAAGACAGAAATATAGATCAATGGGAAAAAAAAAAAAAAAAGCTAGAAAGCCCAGAGATAAATCCATGCACCTATGGACACCTTATCTTTGCCAAAGAAGGCAAGAATATACAGTGGAGAAAAGACAATCACTTTAACAAGTGGTGTTGGAAAAATTGGTCAACCACTTGTAAAAGAATGAAATGAGAACACTTTCTAACACCATACACAAAAATAAACTCAAAATGGATTAAAGATCTAAGTGTAAGACCAGAAACTATAAACTCCTAGAGGAAAACATAGGCAAAACACTCTCTGACATAAATCACAGCAGAATCTTCTATGACCCACCTCCCAGAGTAATGATAATAAAAGCAAAAATAAACAAATGGGACCTAATTAAACTCAAAAGCTTTTGCACAATGAAGGAAACTATAAGCCAGGTGAAAAGACAGCCTTCAGAATGGGAGAAAACAATAGCAAATGAAGCAACTGACAGAGAATTAATCTCAAAAATATACAAGCAGCTCAATTCCAGAAAAATAAATGGCTGAATCAAAAAAATGGGCCAAAGAACTAAACTGACATTTCTCCAAAAAAGACATACAGATGGCTAACAAACACATGAAAAGATGCTCAACATCACTCATCAGTTCAGTTCAGTTCTGTCACTCAGTCGTGTCTGACTCTTTGCGACCCCATGAATTGCAGCATGCCAGGCTTCCCTGTCCATCACCAACTCCTAGAGTTCACCCAAACCCATGTCCATCAAGTTGGTGATGCCATCCGGCCATCTCATCCTCTGTCGTCCCCTTCTCCTCTTGCCCACAATCCCTCCCAGCATCAGAGTCTTTTCCAATGAGTCAACTCTTCCCATGAGGTGGCCAAAGTACTGGAGTTTCAGCTTTAACATCATTCCTTCCAACGAACACCCAGGACTGATCTCCTTTAGGATGGACTGGTTGGATCTCCTTGCAGGCCAAGGGACTCTCAAGAGTCTTCTCCAACACTACAGTTCAAAAGCATCAATTCTTCGGCGCTCAGCTTTCTTCACAGTCCAACTCTCACACATCCATACATGACTACTGGAAAAACCATAGCCTTGACTAGACTGACCTTTGTTGGCAAAGTAATGTCTCTGCTTTTGAATATGCTATCTAGGTTGGTCATAACTTTCCTTCCAAGGAGTAAGCATCTTTTAATTTCATGGCTGCAATCACCATCTGCAGTGATTTTGGAACCCGAAAAAATAAAATCTGACACTGTTTCCCCCTCTATGTCCCAAATGCAAATCAAAACTACAATGAGGTACTATCTCATTGTGCCAGTGGGATAGCAGCCAGTCAGAATGGCTGCTATCCCAAGTCTACAAACAATAAATGCTGGAGAGGGTGAGAATAAAAGGGAACCCTCTTACACTGTTGGTGGGAATGCAAACTAGTACAGCCACTATGGAGAACAGTGTGGAGATTTCTTAAAAAACTGGAAATGGAATTGCCATACGACCCAGCAATCCCACTTCTGGGCATACACACTGAGGAAACTAGAATTGAAAGAGACACGTGTACCCCAATGTTCATCGCAGCACTGTTTACAAGCCAGGACATGGAAGCAACCTAGATGTTCATCAGAAGACGAATGGATAAGAAAACAGTGGTACCTATACACAATGGAATATTACTCAGCCATTTAAAATAATGCATTTGAATCAGTTCTAATGAGGTGGAGCCTATTATACAGAGTGAAGTAAGTCAGAAAGAAAAACACCAATATAGTATACTAACACATATATATGGAGTTTAGAAAGATGGTAACGATGACCCTATATGCAAGATACCAAAAGAGACACAGATGTAAAGAACAGACTGTTGGACTCTGGGAGAAGGTGAGGATGGGATGATTTGAGAGAATAACATTGAAACATGTATATTAACATATGTGAAATAGATTGCTGGTCCATGTTCTATGCATGAGACAGGGTGCTCAGGGCTGGTGCTCTGGGAG
This sequence comes from Bos mutus, assembly GCF_027580195.1. Classification (NCBI taxonomy): domain Eukaryota; kingdom Metazoa; phylum Chordata; class Mammalia; order Artiodactyla; family Bovidae; genus Bos; species Bos mutus. The sequence continues at coordinate 11,540,651 of NC_091646.1, read as the reverse complement.
GACCCTGAGGGATGGGATGGGGAGGGAGTTGGGAGCGGGGTTAAAGACGGGGAACACATGTACACCCATGGCTGATTCATGTGAATGTATAGCAAACACCACAACAATATTGTAAAGTAATTAGCCTCCAATTAAAATAAATAAATTAAAAAATAAAATAAAATAAACCAGGTTCCAGATAGCCTATTTCAGCACTCATTACTAGAATTATACATTCCATAGTGAGATGGACCACAGATTAAATATTTCTGTGCTGTTTGCAGAACAATATTCTCTCTTACGCTTTTCAAATGCCTTTTAGCCATAATAGTCATCCCTGTGACATAGTCAGCAGTAACAACTCTGTTCTCTCTCCAGCACTGTGTTTCCTAAGATGCTGGTTTTAATTAGCCCCACAAATTCAAATGAGCAGGCAGGTCCCCATTATGCCAACACTCAACACAAAAATATAACACTCAAGGAGTTATATTTTTCTCATGATACTTCAGATTTTCTTTTATCCCATGTGCCACAAAAACAAGTCATAAGCACTCTGGACTAAAATGTCTCCCATAAAATAGAATGTTGAAATTCAGGTAATGAATTCATGCTACTGAATCTCTCTCTGAGACACAGCTCTTCCATTCATCACCTTTTGCAAGTTAAATAGAATTAGCAGTCCCAGTGTTGGAAAGATCCCCTGGAGGAGAGCATGGCAACCCCAGTCCAGTATTCTTGCCTGGAGAATCCCCATGGACAAAGGAGCCTGGTGGGCTATCGTCCATGGCGTCGCAGAGTCAGACACAACTGAGCGACTAAGCATACACACAAGTAAGGATCAGATTCAGTATTCAGATACCAATCTTATGGGTAAAGTGTCAAATCTAGGGCTTCTTCTAGCTTGTTTTCTGCCAGGTACCCTAGTCCTGATTTCAAAAAGCCTCTTGAGAAACAGAACTGTAGGATAGTATAGGTGGTTTCTAAAAAAGTCAAAGTCTTAGTTGCTCAGTCATGTCTGACTCTTTGTGATGCCATAGACTGTAGCCTACCAGACTCCCCTGTCCTTAGGATTTTCCAGGTAAGACTACTGGAGTGGCTTACCATTTTCTCCCCCAGGTTTCTAAGTCAGCACCAAATTGCCCTAATCTATCTATCCGTCTTCTCTCTTCCTTCATCTCTTGCTCTCCAGTATCACCACCCACAGACACTATACAGTAAAGGTAATATGTTCATATTCTTTCATTTTCAAAATGAGGTCCAGTTCATAAAGGTGAGTCTGATGGTTTCTATGATTTTACATACATGAATAGGGAAAATCTTTGAAAAGTGAAATATTTGCATATACGTGTCCTCTGATTAAACTTTTTAGGAAAGAAAATGATGGCTCGCTTTTAGTGGGAAAGGGGAAGGAGGAGAGGGAATGGGAGGGAGTAGTATTACCGTTTAAATTGCTTTAGTTATGTTTTCTGAAAACGTACCATGTTATATCGAGTGCTAAGAAGGTGTAAAGGACAAAGTAAATGAGGTCTGTGCTCTTAAAAAAAGTACAATAAAACTGGAGTCATGATGGGGACACATTAAAAAGTCCCAAACCATATAATTTAAATAGGCATTTAGCTAACTGAATGTGACATACAGATATATACATGAGAGGGACTGGTTTCCTGGTATCAAAATATAGGAAATGCAAAGAGTTCAGAAACAGGCAAAGGCAGTGTGGAACCAAGGAGATGGCAGAGCATTTAAAACTAGTCGAATGCCTTTTCCTCCACCCCCTCCTTCTTCTCATTCCTAATGTTAGACATGATCACAAATAAATGTCTCATTTTGCAGTTTGATTAAAAAACTGGTAGGATGCCTTGAGTAAAAGAAACAAACCCTGGAGGAGAGTAAGCACACTAATGATCTCTTAAATATAAGACACAAGCTCAGATGTCACAGACACACACACCATAAAAGTCAGGGTGGTTCCATTAAATGGGGTCCTCTGGACATAACAGTTTTACAAAGATTGTCTCAATTCAAACACATGACAAATCTATTAGGTCAAAGGAGGGGGTCAGTAGCCAGTTCCCAAAGGGAAGGACGGAAGCAAAGTGATGATGATGAATTTAGGTATATCTAGAGGTCCAGAAGGATGTGCCAGAAGGAATTTGCTTGCTTGCTAGCCCCATGACACACTGAGGAGCTCTTGACTGACCAGGGTAAGAGGCCTGCCTCCTGGGAAGTCAGGGAGAAAAGGTAACCCCATTAACTTTCCAAGCAGGGACAGATGTGTATGTGTGACAGTGATGCCCAGGCTAGAACTAGTCACTCTTGGGAGCTCAGTGGGGGTCAGAGGAAAGAGATGATTTTGAGAGTCCCATGGTCATGTGGTTCCTCAGGGACACTGTGTCAAGCCTCTTGGGATCATGTGTTTGTAACAAAGAAGAAATCCAAAGGACTATGTCACTCCTGATGACAGAAGCACTGAGATCATGACAGCGTGAGGCAGTGGCGCTTGTAGACAGACTCAAGAAAAAGTATAGAGCTTCAGATCTACAGCCTCACTCTCCCTTCCCTTCCCCCTCTTCATGGAGAGGGGCAGAGGAGAGGGATATTCTAGGAAGATGGTATCCTGCATTCACATCCTCAATTCTCTCTTCCTGATGACTCTTTGAAGACCAACTGAACAGTTAAAAATAACCCTAACAACATGCTGAACCTGGATAAGACCCATGATGACATCTGATGTACAGTCACTTGGGAAGAAGATTCAGCTGTAGAAGTTCATTGGTTATATTGCTGGCCAGTTAGTTGACCTAGAACCCTGGACTTTGTAAACAGGTTTGCCTCTCCACGGCAGTAATGGATAAAAGAAGACTCCCTCATTGCCTGGGAGGCTGACGGATGAGAGTGAGGGGGCGTTCAGTTTACCCAAGTGGGTTCTCTCCCAACTAGGAGAGAAACATCTGTGTGCAGCTCTGGGAGGGGTCAGCTCTTCCTGTCAGTGTCATCAAGTTGAATACAATCCCTCACAATTCCTTCCTGATACTAAAGGGGCTTCACACCAGACTTGCATTAGAGTCCCAGTTTACCAAACTGCTGCCTACCTGCCCCCTGGCAGAGAAACACTCACCAATTTCCTGTCGTGTGCTGATGCAACATTACCCAAGATAGCACAGCCGTAACATCAGATAACCTAAGAAAGCTTTTGACATTAATAGTCTAAAAATGAGACCCCAAGTTGTTTAAAGGTGAATGACCTAAATAGGATGATTCTGACATATAGAAAATTCATTAAAAAAAAACAGAAAAAAAATAGTAAAAGTTTTATGAGGTATAAATATGATTCAACTTATGCACAAAAAAGTTTCAGGAACTGACAGATATGATATCTGAATTTTTAAAATCAGTGTGCTCAGTCACTCAGTCATGGCTGACTCTTTGCGACCCCATGGACTGAAGCCTGCTAGGCTTCTCTGACCATGGAATTTTCCAGGCAAGAACAATGGAGTGGGTTGCCCTTTCCTTCTCAAGGGTTTAAATCAATAAAGGAATATTTTAAAAGGAATAGTCCCCACTAAAATTCAAATTGGTTTTCTGAAAGATAAAAAAGGAACAATTCCATCATGCAGAGCAAAAATACAAGGAAATGGATGTAATGAATAAAATATAAAAAACACAGATGAAAGATACAGGAAACCCAATATGATTACTAGGATCTCCAGGAAGAAAAGAGGAATAGTTAGAGGAGAAATAAATCATCAGTGATATAATAGCAACAACTATCTTGAGCTACAGAATAACTTAAGACTCAAACAGCTTGCTGAGACCCAGGACAGATAATGAAATAATGACATATATGGACCTATCCTGATTAAATTTCTGAACTACAAGTTTAAAAAAAAACACCCTTAAAAGCTTCTAATGAAAGTAAAGTTTTCTTGTTAAAGGCAGACAAACACAGTAGCATCTAGCAACCCATGTGTGACTAGAAGCTAGAATACAATGCAGGAACATCTGCAAAAACTGTAGATAAAAAACCGTCACCTGGAATCATAAGAGACAACTTATAAGAAACACAAAGATGACTTCACATATGTACATCTCCAGATGGTCAATACTGAAATAAGATTGATTATATTCTTTGCAGCTGAAAATGGAGAATCTATGCATAGTCAGCAAAAACAAGACCAGGAGCTGATCATGGCTGAAATCATGAAATTCTTACTGCCAAATTCAGACTTAAATTGAAGAAAGTAGGGAAAACCACTTAGCAGCAGCAGCAGCAGCAGCAGGGAAAACCACTAGACCATTCAGGTATGACCTAAATAAAATCCTTTACAATTATACAGTGGAAGTGACAGATACATTCAAAGGATTAGATCTGATAGAGTGCCTGAAGAAATATGGACAGAGGTTTCTGACACTGTATAGGAGGCAGTGATCAAAACCATCTCCAAGAAAAAGAAATGCAAAAAGGCAAAATGGCTGTCTGAGGAAGCCTTACAAATAGCTGAGAAAAGAAGAGAAGCTAAAGGCAAAGGACTAAAGAGATATACCCATCTGAAAGCAGAAAAAATAGCAAGGAGAGATAAAAAAGCCTTCCACAGTGATCAACGCAAAAAAACAGAGGGAAAAAATAGAATGGGAAAGACTAGAAATCTTTTCAAGAAAATTAGAGATATCAACGAAACATTTCATGCAAAGATTGGTACAATAAAGGACAGAAACAGTATGGACCTAACAGAAGCAGAATATATTAAGAAGAGGTGGCAAGAATACAGAAAAAAGATCTTCATGACTCAGATAATCATGATGGTGTGATCACTCACCTACACCCAGACATCCTGGAATGCAAAGTCAAGTGGACCTTGGGAAGCATCACTATGAACAAAGCTAGTGGAGGTGATGGAATTCCAGTTGAGCTATTTCAAATCCTGAAAGATGATGCTGTGAAAGTGCTGCACTCAATGTGCCAGCAAATTTGGAAAACTCAACAGTGGCCACAGGACTGGAAAAGGTCAGTTTTCATTCCAATCCCAAAGAAAGGTAATGCCAAAGAATGTTCAAACTACTGCACAATTGCACTCATCTCACACGCTAGCAAAGTAACGCTCAAAATTCTCCAAGCCACGCTTCAACAGTACATGAACCGTGAACTTCCAGATGTTCAAGCTGGATTTAGAAAAGGCAGAAGAATCAGAGGTCAAATTTCCAACATCTGCTGGATCATAGAAGAAGCAAGAGAGTTTCAGAAAACCATCTACTTCTGCTGTATTGACTATGCCAAAGCCTTCGACTTTGTGGATCACAACAAACTGTGGAAAATTCTTCAAGAGATGGAAATACCAGACCACCTGACCTGCCTCCTGAGACATCTGTATGAGTTCAAGAAGCAACATTTAAAACCAGACATGGAACAAAAGGCTTGTTCCAAATTGGAAAATGAGTACATCAAGGCTGAATACTGTCACCCTGCTTATTTAACTCATATGCAGAGTACATCATGCGAAATGTACTAATGTACTTCATCCGGGTTGGATGAAGCATAGGCTGGAATCAAGATTGCCAGGAGAAACATCAGTAACCTCAGATATGCAGATGAAACCACCCTTATGGAAAGAAGTGAAGAGGAACTAAAAAGCCTCTTGATGAAAGTGAAAGTGGAGAGTGAAAAAATTGGCTTAAAACTCAACATTCAAAAAACTTAAGATCATGGCATTCTGGTCCCATCACTTCATGGCAAATAGATGGGGAAACAATGGCAACAGTGACAGACTTTATTTTCTTGGGCCCCAAAATCACTGCAGATGGTGACTGCAGCCATGAAATTAAAAGACGCTTGTTCCTTGGAAGAAAAGCTATGGCCAACCTAGACAGTGTATTAAAAAGCAGAGATATTACTTTGCCAGCAAAGGTCCGTCTAGTCAAAGCTATGGTTTTTCCAGTAGTCATGTATAGATGTGAGAAATGAACCATAAAAAAGCTGAGCATTGTTTAATTGATGCTTTTCAACCGTGGTGTTGGAGAAGACTCTTGAGAGTCCCTTGGACAGCAAGGAGATCCAACCAGTCCATCCTAAAGGAGATCAGTCCTGGGTGTTCATTGGCGGGACTGATGTTGAAGGTGAAACTCCAATACTTTGGCCACCTGATGTGAAGAACTGATTCATTTGAAAAGATCCTGATGCTGGGAAAGATTGAAGGCGGGAGGAGAAGGAGATGACAGAGGATGAGATGGTTGGATGGCATCACTGACTCGATGCACATGAGTTTGAGCAATCTCTGGGAGTTGATGATGGACAGGGAAGTGTAGCATGACAAAGAGTTGGACACGCCTAAGCAACTTAACTGAACTGAAGAATCATATAATGACTTACATTTCACTTACATGAAAGACAAAAGAAGAGATATTTTAAGAGTTGCAAGGCTTGAGAAGGCAGTTTCTGAAAATTCACTCAAGGAATTATTCTAGCTAAATGTAAATTAAATCAAAACAAAATTCTCCTGAACAAAGTACAAGAAACACTGAACATTGTTTGTTCAATGTATTGAACATTGAATCATATCATTTTTATAATTATGCCTAAATGAAAGAAGAGAATGATACTAGAAATTAATAAAAATATTCTGCTAGGGTTTTGAAATAGAAGAGACATTCTCTAATTGAAAATATGAAGAACCAGGAACTAAAAATTCCAACCTCTCTCACCAAAATCTGAGTGATATAGGGTGAAGTTGGGGAAAACTGGAGGATGTTCAGAAATACAAAAGTAAAGGACTTCTAAAGGTGCTGATGGAAATGGGACAGTGAACAAGTAAATGACCTGGGAAGGAGAAAGCAAAGTTCTGCTTCAATTTGATATGTTGATAAACAAATGCAGATAAAATGTGCATGCTACTACACAAAACTGAGATTCCATTAAAAACAAGTGACAAATTCAACTACATATAAATCAAAACCCTCTATGTGGAAAAAGAAACACATAAAGACAAATAAATGTAGAAAAGACTAACCACTTACATCACCAAAAGTCATAATTCCCTTAATAAATAAATAGAAATTTTAAATCCATAGGAAAAGACTAATGATTCAATGACAAAACAGGTAAAAGGATATGGACAGAGAATTCCCTCAGAAGATACCCAAGAAACTGTTGACTATGGCTGCCTCCAGAGAAGGTAGCATGGTGGCTGGGAAGCCAGAGGGAAGGATGAATTAATTTTCATTGTATACACTTGTGTACATTTCAAATTTGGAGCACTACACATTTATTTCTATATTAATACAGATTAAATATTGTGACCAAAAAACCCCAGACTTCCTCATGTCACAATCCTCTTGGGTGATATTCTTAGAGTTTTTATTACAAGCCTCAGGCCCCCTGCATCTTTATATATTGTCTTCCACTAGGACCTCAAACTCCTCTTCTGGATCCCCTAAGTTTAGTTACCCCTTGAACAAAGAGAGAGAGAGAGTGGAAACATAGAGGATCACAGGGCACCTCTTAAAGGCAAGATTTTTAAGTGACATACATTGCTTCTGTCCACATTTTATTGTTCAGACCAGTGTGGTATCCCATCTTGATAAGAGTACTGGAAAATGTCATTTAGCTATTGACCCAGAAAGAGCAGACAGCTTGGATGAGAATCTACCCAGACTCTGCTCCAATTACCTATTTCCAAAAACTTGGTATTTTTTAAAGACTAGAAAGAAAATAAATAATAGAATATGTTAATTTATAGCAGGCAAAGGCAAATGAAAAGAGTGACAACATATATATCAGTTGGAGGGTTACTCTAAGACCTAAAGTATTAAATTGGACAGAGACAAATTTTGTGATGGCAAAATATGTAACCCGCAAAGTTGATAAAACTAGACTAAATCATTATGTAACAAGCAGAATAGCAATCAAGTACATTAAGAAAAACTTTCTAGGAAGATAGCAGAATGAAAAAAGCCTAAAAGCGTGGGTGGTATAGAAGTGGTAGGAGGCCATACCAAAAATCCTTATAAGAATATTTGAATAATATAAGTGTAAAGCTCAGTTTAATACATTTATAAATATGTATATACAGAGACACACACACATTTATAAATGCACACAGATACACAAAGATTAGATAGATAGATAGATACCCTACAAACAGTATCAACACATTCTTCTCTTCCATTATCGGAACATTAATAAAAAGTAATCATATACCTGGCCACCATAAAATGTAATTCTGTACGCTTGCTCAGTCATGTATGGTTCTTTGTGACCCCATGGACTGCAGCCCACCAGGCTCCTTGGTCCATGGAATTTTCCAGGCAGGAATACTGGAGTGGGTTGCCATTTCCTCCTCCAGGGGATCTTCTACTCAGGGATTGAACCTGTGTCTCTTGCGTCTCCTACATTGGCACACAGATTCTTTACCACTAGCATCACCTGGGAAGCCCAAAATGTAATTAGAGCCTCTATTTTAAATATGATATAGTTCACATACTCTGACTACAATGCAATAAAAATAGAAATTAACAACTGAGAGATGACCCCATAACTTCACCACTTAAAAATGAAGGAAAACTCTGATAAACATTAAATTTCAGGGAGAACGTCAAGTTATAAATTTTCTAGAACTTTAACAAAAAGGAAAATACATCATATTAAAACCTATGGTCTATAACTAAAGCTGTATTGGGGAAAATTTATAGAGCTAAAAATATTTTGTTTAAAGTTAAAGGAAAGATTTAATATAAATGAACTATTTATTCAGCTATAAATCTAGAAAAACAACAGAATGAACCAAAAAGGAAGAAGGCATCATTTCTTTTTAGATTCCATATACAAGGGATGTCATACGATACTTCTCCTTCTCGGTCTGACTTCCTTCACTCAGTATGACAATCTGTAGGTCCATCCGTGCTACTGTAAATGACATTATTTCATTCTCCTTAATGGTTGAGTAATATTTCATTGTATATGTGATATAAATGAACTTGCAAAACAGAAAGAGACTCACAGATTTAGAGAATGACCTTATGGTTGCCAGGGGGAAGGGATAGTTAGAGAGTTCGGGATGGACATGTACACACTGCTATATTTAAAATGGATAACCAATGAGGTCCTACCATACAGTACATGGAACTCTGCTCAGTGTTATGTGGCAGCCTGGATGGGAGGGGCGTCTGGGGGAGAATGGATACATGTATATGTATGGCTGAGTCTCTTTCCTGTTCACCTGAAACTATCACAACATTGTAACCAAATATACCCCAATACAAAAGTTTAAAAAACATAAAAAGTTTAAAAAAAAAAAAAAGGAAGAAGGTAAGTAGCAGAAATGAAATCTAAAATTGCCATGTCTTTTATAAATGCATCCAGAACTGCAGAAGAGGTGTGCATGCAGGTTACCCTTAGGCACTTGTTGAACAAGAGGGAAAATGTGGCCAGGGGTGTACAGGTTACAAATATTGTGCTGGTGAGCCTTGAGTCAAAGACCACTGTTTTGTAACATTCTTGTGACCATGAGATTGGAACCCAGAATACATGAAAGTACAACTTCAGTTCTCAAAGGTCAGATTTTCACTAGATGAGATGCAACCATCAGTCACAATGGTATTCAAAATTCTTAGCTACTGTGATTTAATGCGGAGAAGGCAATGGCACCCCACTCCAGTACTCTTGCCTGGAAAATCCCATGGACAGAGGAGCCTGGTGGGCTGCAGTCCATGGGGTCGCGAAGAGTCGGACACGACTGAACGACTTCACTTTCACTTTTCACTTTCATGCATTGGAGAAGGAAATGGCAACCCACTCCAGTGTTCTTGCTTGGAGAATCCCAGGGGCGGGGGAGCCTGGTGGGCTGCCGTCTATGGGGTCGCACAGAGTCGGACACGACTGAAGCGACTTAGCAGCAACAGCAGTAGTGATTTAATGAATATGAGTCAAACATTCTCATCCCCTATAGGGACTGTTGGTAACCTGAGAGACAGGATCTCTCTGCTGTACTCCCATAGCAATTTGTATGCATCACTGTCACAGTGTTTATTGTACTGCCTCATGAGTTATCTGCTGGTGTATGCTTTTTCCTTTGAATCTCCTAGGCACAGGGATCATGTCTTTTTCTTCTTGGAGCCCCCATCCCTCCCCAGAACCTTGATCAAGAAATATTTGATGAACATCTGAATAAATGTACAGATATTAATCAAAGAGCCAAAGGGTGCAGAAAATCAAAAAGTCTCCTTTCATGCAGCGTGACCTGGATAATGAAAGCACCATAGGCCCATTAAGCTACAGATGACAGGTACTCAAGTGACAGAACAACAGCAGGGAAAGAACACATAGATCATGTAGGAAACCTAGGAACATTTGAACCAAGAGACAACGGGGTTTTTCAAGACTATTCGAAGAGTTCAGAAATGATTTATTTTTTTTTAAACCACTGTCAGCCTCCAACTCACATAGTGCAATTTTAAGCTTCTGGAAAAATCACTAACAAGGCTGTTTGCTGACTAGACTACCCTTGCAGAAATCATTAGTTTCTTTTGCTCCTGGGGACACAGATAAAATCTGAGTCAAAAGAAAAGAAAATAAAAACAAGGAGGAATTGTGAAGGTTGGGGTAAATGAATACTGGCTCACATGAGAGAGATGAAAAGATCCATTCACACATCACCCACACTATCCACATTCACACGGATTGAAAACTTGAGGGGAAAACTTGCCTTATTTAGTAGACAACTCTATTGCTACTCCACCTGTTCCATCCTATCCACAGTTCCCACTGAACTTGCTTCCTAGCAAAGTCTAAACATCCAAGACAGATGTGGCTTTACACGCCTATTATATCCACTTGGTTCTTGTCCAAGAACCCTGAATGGATGTGGCCGAGGGTGAGCCTTTTCTTCATTAACTTGCGGATGGGGGTATTTCTTTCTACAGGGTCACTAATCCTTACACCTGCTCCCCTGTAGCCAAGTACAACACCAGAAGCTGACAGGACTGGATGACTTATGAAGGCTTTGAGGCTGGGAAGGAAGCTTACATACTGTTCTTTTCTGAAGTTGGAGCTGGAGAAGTGGGGAGGAAACAGCTGAAGATGGCAGTTGTCTGTCACCGGTGACAATTCTACATAGATACCCAACATGTTTAACCTGCACCTACATTCCTCCTTCTATGCCTGATAACTTCCATTCATCCTTTGGTGCTCAGCTAGCTTACATATCCCTGTTTTAGGGAGTGGTCTTTCTGGACCACCAAGACTAGTCTCTTAGCACCATCTACTACTGTCATATCTCATTATAATTGCTGATTCATGCCTGTCTTCCCCTATAGTCCATAAGGCTGTAAGGGCTAGAGTGTGTCGGCCTCATTCACAGCTGAATTGCTTGATCCAAGTACAACGCCTGATGTAAAAACTTAATAAATATTGAGTGAATGAATCAATCAACAAACAAATAAGTAGGGGTGTGGCCTAGTTTAGGTAGGGCCAGTGGTCAAAAGAAAGAAAAGACTAGATAAGCATAGTACCCATGCAATAGGGGTGATTATGTTAAAGCTATTATAGGAATAAGAAAACCAAATCCCAGAGAAATTAACTTATTCCAAAGGAAGAAAAGAAAGCAAATTAGCTACCTTGTCCCGCGCATCCTAAGTCTCAAGTCTCATTACTGAGACAGGCTCAGGAATAGGGAGGTTGAACTGGTTAGTATTTGAGGTCCTCCTTAGCTCTGAGAATGGGTGAACAGCCAGACTAAAGATTTGCTTTTTAATTGTATCAAATCAGTAGGGCTTTTTATACAGCAGTTTGATCTAGTGGGAAAAATACGGAGCTTGGAGCAAAAAGCCTTTATTTCACTGTCACCCTATTTGTAGGATAACATTGATGAGGCTTATAACCTATCTAGGCCCACTAAAATCACCTATAAAACAAGAAAAATAAAAACACCATTTTCATTCTATTTTAAAGAGTAACTGACAGTCAGTGTCTAGCCCAGTCTGACTTACAGTATTCAGTTCAGTTCAGTCACTCAGTCGTATCCAATTCTTTGTGACCCCATGAATTGCAGTACGCCAGGCCTCTCTGCTGATCAACAACTCCCGGAGTTCACTCAAACTTACGTCCATCGAATCAGTGATGCCATCCAACCATCTCACCTTATGTTGTCCCCTTCTCCTCGTGCCCTCAATCTTTCCAGCATCAAAGTCTTTTCAAATGAGTCAGCTCTTTCACATCAGGTGGCCAAAGTACTGGAGTTTCAGCTTCAACATCAGTCCTGCCAATGAACACCCAGGACTGATCTCCTTTAGGATGGACTGGTTGGATCTCCTTGCAGTCCAAGGGACTCTCAAGAGTCTTTGCCAACAACACAGTTCAAAAGCATTAATTCTTTGGTGCTCAGGCTTCTTTATAGTCCAACTCTCACATCCATACATGACTATTGGAAAAACCATAGCTTTGACTAGACGGACCTTTGTTGAAAAGTAATGTCTCTGCTTTTCAATATCCTGTCTAGGTTGGTCATAGCTTTCCTTCCAAGGAGTAAGCGTCTTTTAAGTTCATGGCTACAGTCACCATCTGCAGTGATTTTGGAGCCCAAAAAGACAAAGTCAGCCACTGCTTCCACTGTTCCCCCATATATTTGCCATGAAGTGATGGGATCAGATACCATGATCTTACTTTTCTGAATGTTGAGCTTTAGGAAAACTTTTTCACTCTCCTCTTTCATTTTCATCAAGAGGCTTTTTAGTTCTTCTTCACTTTCTGCCATAAGGGTGGTGTCATCTGCATATCTGAGGTTACTGAGATTTCTCCTGGCAATCTTGATTCCAGCTTGTGCTTCTTCCAGCCCAGCGTTTCTAATGAGGTACTCTGCATATAAGTTAAACAAGCAGGGTGACAATATACAGCCTTGACATACTCCTTTTCCTATTTGGAACCAGTCTGTTGTTTCATGTCCAGTTCTAACTGTTGCTTCCTGACCTGCATACACGTTTCTCAAGAGGCAGGTAAGGTGGTCTGGTATGCCCATCTCTTTCAGAATTTTCCACAATTTATTGTGATCCACACAGTCAAAGGCTTTGGCATAGTCAACAAAGCAGAAATAGATCTTTTTCTGGAACTCTCTTGCTTTTTCGATGATCCAGGGCATGTTGGCAATTTGATCTCTGGTTCCTCTGCCTTTTCTAAAATCAGCTTGAACATCTGGAAGTTCACTGTTCAAGTATTGCTGAAGCCCGGCTTGGAGAATTTTAAGCATTACTTTACTAGTGTGTGAGATGAGTACAATTGTGCGGTAGCTTTAGCATTCTTTGGCATTGCCTTTCTTTGGAATTGAAATGAAAACTAACATTTTCCAGTCCTGTGGCCACTGCTGAGTTTTCCAAATTTGCTGGCATATTGAGTGCAGCACATTCATAGTATCATCTTTTAGGATTTGAAATACCTCAGCTGGAATTCCATCACCTCCACTAGCTTTGTTCATAGTGATGCTTTCTAAGGCCCACTTGACTTCACATTCCAGGATGTCTGGCTCTAGCTGAGTGATCACACCATCATGATTATCTGGGTCATGAAGATCTTTTTTGTACAGTTCTTCTGTGTATTCTTGCCACCTCTTCTTAATATCTTCTGCTTCTGTTAGGTCCCTACCATTTCTATCCTTTATTGTGCCCATCTTTGCATGACATGTTCCCTTGGTATCTTTAATTTTCTTGAAGAGATCTCTAGTCTTTCCCATTCTGTTGTTTTCCTCTATTTCTTTGCATTGATCGCTGAGGAAGGCTTTCTTGTCTCTCCTTGATATTCTTTGGAACTCTGCATTCAAATGGGTATATCTTTCCTTTTCTCCTTTGCTTTTCATGTCCCTTCTTTTCACAGCTATTTGTAAGGTCTCCTCAGACAGCCATTTTGTTTTTTGTGTTTCTTTTCCATGGGGATGGTCTTGATTCTTGTCTCCTGTACAATGTCATAAACATCCATCCATAGTTCATCAGGCACTCTGTCTATCAGATCTAATCACCTGAATCTATTTCTCACTTCCACTGTATAGTCATAAGGGATTTGATTTAGGTCGTACCTGAATGGTCTAGTGGTTTTCTCTACTTTCTTCAATTTCACTCTGAATTTGGCAATAAGAAGTTCATGATCTGAGCCACAGTCATCTCCCGGTCTTGTTTTTGCTGACTGTATAGAGCTTCTCCATCTTTGACTGCAAAGAATATAATCTGATTTCAGTGTTGACCATCTGGTGATGTCCATGTGTAGAGTCTTCTCTTGTGTTGTTGGAAGAGGGTGTTTGCTATGACCAGTGCATTCTCTTGGTAGAACTCTATTAGCCTTTACCCTGCTTCATTCTGTACTCCAAGGCCAAATTTGCCTGTTACTCTAGGTGTTTCTTGACTTCCTACTTTTGCATTCCGGTCCCATATAATGAAAAGGACATTTTTGGGGGTGTTACTTCTAGAAGGTCTTGTAGGTCTTCATAGAACTGTTCAACTTCAGCTTTTTCAGCGTTACTGGTCAGGGCATAGACTTGGATTACCATGATATTGAATGGTTTGCCTTGGAAACCAACAGAGATCATTCTGCCATTTTTGAGATTGCATCCAAGTACTGCATTTCAGACTCTTTTGTTTACTATGATGGGTACTCCATTTCTTCTAAGGGATTCCTGCCCACAGTAGTAGATATAATGGTCATCTGAGTTAAATTCACCCATTCCAGTCCATCTTATTTCACTGATTCCTAGAATGTCGATGTTCACTCTTGTTATCCCTGTTTGACCACTTCCAGTTTGCCTTGATTCATGGATCTAACATCCCAGGTTCCTATGCAATATTGCTCTTTACTGCATTGAACCCTGCTTCCATCACCAGTCCCATTCACAACTGGGTGTTGTTTTTGCTTTGGCTCCATCCCTTCATTCTTTCTGGAGTTATTTCTCCACTGATCTCCAGTAGCATATTGGGCACCTACCAACCTGGGGAGTTCATCTTTCAGTTTCCTATCTTTTTGCCTTTTCATACTGTTCATGGGGTTCTCAAGGAAAGAATACTGAAGTGGTTTGCCATTCCCTTCTCCAGTGGACCACATTCTGTCAGACCTCTCCACCATGACCTGGCCATCTTGGGTGGCCCCCCACAGCATGGCTTAGTTTCATTGAGTTAGACAAGGCCGTGCTCCATGTGATCAGATTGGTTAGTTGTATGTGATTGTAGTTTCAGTCTATCTGCCCTCTGATCCCCTCTCTCAGTGCCTACCATTTTACTTGGGTTTCTCTTACCTTGGACGTGGGGTCTCTCCATGGCTGCTCCAGCCTAGCACAGCTGCTGCTCCTTACCTCGGAATGCTTTATTTTAAATGTGCTGCCTCCAGATTACTACCTGGGTAGTCTTGTCAGAACATCCCCATCTTGAGAGACAAATCATCATCAAGAACCCCTCACACTTACCTTTTGTATTTGCTTTCTTTAAAATTTTTTTAAAATTAATTAATTTATTTTAATTGGAGGATAATAACTTCACAATATTGTGATGGTTTCTGCCATACAGCAACATGAATGTAATGTGCAAAATTCTCCAAGATAGGCTTCAACGGTATGTGAACCATGAACTTCCAGATGTTCAAGCTGGATTTTGAAAAGGCAGAGGAACCAGAGATCAAATTGGCAACATCCACTGAATCACTGAAAAAACAGGAGAGTTCCAGAAAAACATCTACTTCTACTTTACTGACTATGCCAACGCCTTTGACTGTGTGGATCACAACAAACTGTGGAAAATTCTTCAAGAGATGGGAATACCACACCACTTGGCCTGCCTCCTGAGAAATCTGTATCCAGGTCAGGAAGCAACAGTTATAACTGGACATGGAACAACAGGCTGGTTCCAAATCAGGAAAGGAGTATGTCAAGGCTGTATACTGTCACCCTGCTTGTTTAACTTATATGCAGAGTACATCATGAAAAATGCCCAGCTGGATGAAGCACAAGCTGGAATCAAGACTCCTGGGAAAAATATCAGTAATCTCAGATATGCAAATGACACCACCCTTATACCAAAGCAAACAAGAACTAATGAACCTCCTGATGAAAGTGAAAGAGGAGAGTGGAAAAGTTGGCTTAAAACTCAACATTCAGAAAACTAAGATCATGGCATCTGGTCCCATTACTTCACGGCAAATATATGGGGGAAGAAATGGAAACAGTGACAGACTTTATTTTTGGGGGCTCCAAAATCACTGCAGATGGTGATTCCAGCCATGAAATTAAAAGATGCTTACTCCTTAGAAGAAAAGCTATGACCAACCTAGACAGGATATTGCAAAGCAGAGACTTTACTTTGCCAACAAAGGTGTGTCTCGTCAAGGCTATGGTTTTTCCAGTAGTCATGTATGGATGTGAGAGTTGGACTATAAAGCAAGCTGAGCACCGTAGAATTGATGCTTTTGAACTGTGGTGTTTGAGAAGACTCTTGAAAGTCCCTTGGATTACAAGGAGTTCCAACCAGTCCATCCTAAAGGATATCAGTCCTGAATTTCATTGGAAGAACTGATGCTGAAGCTGAAACACCAATGTTTTAGCCACCTGATATGAAGAACTGACTCATTGGAAAAGACCCTGATGCTGGGAAAGATTGAAGGCAGGAGGAGAAGGGGACGACAGAGGATGAGATGGTTGGATGGCATCACCGACTCAATGGACATGAGTTTGAGCAAGCTCCAGGAGTTGGTGATGGACAGGGAAGCCTGGCAGGCTGCAGTCCATGGGTTGCAGAGTCAGACACGACTGAGTGACTGAACTGAACATGAATTGGCCATGGGTATACATGTGTCCCCCCCATCCTGAACCCCCTCCAACCTCCCTCCCCACCCTATCCCTCTGGGTTGTTCCAGAGCACTGGCTTTGGTTGCCCTGTTTCATGCATCGAACTTCCACTGGTCATCTATTTTACATATGGTAATATACATGTTTCAGTGCTATTCTGACAAATCATCCCATACTCGCCTTCTCCCACTGAGTCCAAAAGTCTATTTTTTAACATCTATGTCTCCTTTGCTGCCTTGCATGTAGGATCATCATTACTGTCTTTCTAAATTCCATATATATGTGTTAATATACAGTATTTGTCTTTCTCTTTCTGATTTACTTCACTCTGTATAATAGGCTCCAGTTTCATCTACCTCATTAGAACTGACTCAAATGTGTTCCTTTTTATAGCTGAGTAATGAATGATGCTAAAGCTGAAACTCCAGTACTTTGGCTACCTCATGAAAAGAGTTGACTCACTGGAAAAGACTCTGATCCTTGGAGGGATTGGGGGCAAGAGGAAAAGGGGACGACAGAGGATGAGATGGCTGGATGGCATCACTGACTCGATGAACGTGAGTTTGAGTGAACTCCGGAGATGACGATGGACAGGGAGGCCTGGTGTGCTGCGATACATGGGGTCGCAAAGAGTCGGACACGACTGAGCGACTGATCTGAACTAAATATTCCATTTCACACTTTCCTTTTGGTCCAATTCTCTACCAATAAACTATAGACTTTCTCTTCTCATTTATAAAACTTATCTATAAATCTAAACATACAGAAATAAAATTTCATACTGCAGTTGACAACTTACATGAAAAGTATCAGCACTGTGGGATTTACAAACACCTAAAAATTTGCATTTCTACAATACATTACTTGAGAAGCCTTTAAATTATAAAGCAACCAACACTATTAGGATATTATGAGAGACTTTAAGATAGATTGAGTAATTCTTCTCTGAAGGCGGTACAATTGTGAAGTCTCCACTCTTGGGAGTTCACCTGTAGAGTTTTGAAGAAACTGTATTCCTTACAATTGAAGAATATTGAGATCTAAAATACTAATTAGTATATGAATCCTGTAACCTAGAACACTGAGCTGGAAATAACCCAAGAGAATGTTCATGCATGATTTGAGCTACTCTTTTTTTCCGGGGTGTGGCTGGAGGGGGGATGTGAAAGGAAGTACAAGAATCAATGACTAAAACTGAATTGAAACTTAAAATTCAACAGACTATTTGAGTTGTAAATGGCCTCTGAAATCACTTGGTCCTATCTTTCATTCCACACTGGAGGAAACTGAGACCTGAAGGAGGGAAGGCATTTTCACTTATTTAACTACTAGGCAGTGGTAGAGATGTGGAGTAAAACCTGGTTTTCCTAATTCCCAATCCAGTTTCCATCCTACTATAGGAGTATATTACAGAAATCATAATAAACAGATAATATGATAACAGACCAGATGAAAATATAAAAGAAGGAAAGGAAACACACAGAAATAAAAAAGAGCTGCTTAAGAAGCATTTTATAATTTACTATTGCGTTAGTCCATCCAGGCTGCTACAACAAAATACAGAGTTGATCCTCCTTTATCATCAGGTTCTACATCTGCAGATTCAGCCAACATTGAATCGAAACTTTTATAAAAATTTATTAAGTTCCAAAAAGTAAAACTTGAATATGCCTCACACTAGCAACTATTTACATAGCATTTACATTGTATTAGGTGTTATAAGGAATCTAGAGGTGATTTAAAGTGTACAGGAGGATGTGCATAGGTCATATGCAAATAATATACCATATTATATAAGGGGCTTAATTTTCGTACAAAGGGATGACTGTACCACAGATTGGTGGCTTATAAACAGCAGAAATGTATTTCTCACAGTCTGGAGGCTGGAAGACTGAGATCAGGATGCCAGCGGAGTCTAGTGGTGGACCTTTTCCAGGTCACAGACTTCTCCTTGTATCCTCACATGACAGAAGGGGCAGGGTAGCTCTCTGAGGCTTCTTTTAAGGGCACTAATCAACCTAACAGAAGAAGAAGATATTAAGAAGAGGTGACAAGAATGCACAGAAGAACTGTACAAAAAAGAGCTTCACGACCCAGATAATCATGATGGTGTGATCACTGACCTAGAGCCAGACATCCTGGAATGTGAAGTCAAGTGGGCCTTAGAATGCATCACTATGAACAAAGCTAGTGGAGGTGATGGAATTCCAGTTGACCTATTTCAAATCCTGAAAGATGATGCTGTGAAAGTGCTGCACTCAATATGCCAGCAAATTTGGAAAACTCAGCAGAGGCCACAGGATTGGAAAAGGTCAGTTTTCATTCCAATCCCAAAGAAAGGCAATGCCAAAGAATGCTCAAACTACCACACAATTGCACTCATCTCACATGCTAGTAAAGTAATGCTCAAAATTCTGTAAGCCAGGCTTCAGCAATACATGAACCGTGAACTTCCAGATGTTCAAGCTCGTTTTAGAAAAGGCAGAGGAACCAGAAATCAAATTGCCAACATGCCCTGGATCATCGAAAAAGGAAGAGAGTTCCAGAAAAACATGTATTTCTGCTTTATGGACTATGCCAAAGCCTTTGACTGTGTGGATCACAAGAAACTGTGGAAAATTCTGAAAGAGATGGGCATACCAGACCACCTGACCTGCCTCTTGAGAAACCTATATGCAGGTCAGGAAGCAACAGTTAGAACTAGACATGGAACAACAGACTGGTTCCAAATAGGAAAAGGAGTACGTCAAGGCTGTATATTGTCACCCTGCTTATTTAACTTTTATGCAGAGTACATGATTAGAAATGCTGGGCTGGAAGAAGCACAAGCTGGAATCAAGAGTGCCAGGAGAAATATCAATAACCTCAGATATGCAGATGACACCACCCTTATGGCAGAAGTGAAGAGGAACTGAAAAGCCTCTTGATGAAAGTGAAAGAGGAGAGTGAAAAAGTTGTCCTAAAGCTCAACATTCAGAAAACAAAGATCATGGCATCCGGTTCTATCACTTCATGGGAAATAGATGGGGAAACAGTGTCAGATTTTATTTTTTTAGGCTCCAAAATCACTGCAGATGGTGATTGCAGCCATGAAATTAAAAGATGCTTACTCCTTGGAAGGAAAGTTATGACTAACCTAGATAGTATATTGAAAAGCAGAGATATTACTTTTCCAACAAAGGTCCATCTAGTCAAGGCTATGGTTTTTCCTGTGGTCATGTATGGATGTGAGAGTTGGACTGTGAAGAAAGCTGAGTGCCAAAGAATTGATTATTTTGAACTGTGGTGTTGGAGAAGACTCTTGAGAGTCCCTTGGACTGCAAGAAGATCCAACCAGTCCATCCTAAAGGAGATCAGTCCTGGGTGTTCATTGGAAGAACTGATGCTGAAGCTGAAACTCCAGTACTTTGGCCACCTCATGCGAAGAGTTGACTCATTGGAAAAGACCCTGATTCTGGGAGGGATTGGGGGCAGGAGGGAAAGGGGACAACAGAGGATGAGATGGCTGGATGGCATTACCGACTCGATGGACATGAGTTTCAGTGAAGTCCGGGAGTTGGTGATGAACAGGGAGGTCTGGCAGGCTGTGATTCATGGGGTCACAAAGAGTCGGACACGACTGAGCGACTGAACTGAACTGAACTGAATCTCATTCTCAAGCGCTCCACCCTCATGACCTAATCCAGTCCCAAAGCCCCACCTCCTAATACTATCACCTTGGAAATTGGATTTTCAACAAATGAATTCTGAGGGGACACATGTATTAAGACCATAGTAATCACAGAGTGAATACTGGCACCCTGGGTTTTGTAGGGGGTTGCTTGCTTGTTTATATGTGTATTTTAAGTGAATCATATCTTTATAAGAGTATATAAAACATATATGTGCAATTTGAGGGACCCAGCAAATTACAGCTAATTAGCCAAATCTAGTCCACTGCTGTTTTTGTAGATGAATTTTTATTGGAACATAATACACTCAATTCTATATTACCTCCAGCTACTTCTGTGCCCCAACAGGAGAGCTGGGTAGTTTTAACAGAGAATGTATGATCCACAGAGTTGAAATTATTCACTTTACTCTCTGGCCTTATACAGGCAAAGTATGCAAACCCCTAGTTTAAAGAATAGTAAGGAATCATGGGAATTCCCCTGCAGTCCAGTGGTTAGGACTCCAGGTTTCCAATGCAGAGGGCATAGGTTTGATACCTGCCTGGAGTCCTAAGATTCCACATGCTGCACAATGGGGCCAAATAAATAAATAAATAACAGCTTTAGAAAAATAAAAATAGTAATAAACACTAACAAAACACTAATAATAATAAAATGAGCCCCCAAGCACCTAAGTGAGCCTCCCACTAAAACATTCTCCGCCCTCTATTCGTGTATTGCTTTGTTTGATAAGCCAAGTATAAAGCAGAAACCTAGTTCTAAAAAATAGACAATGTTGACATTGTTAGATGAAGAAATGTAAGAGAAGGTAAGCTGGAGGCAGTATAACTCTGACTTCACTGAGTCAACAAGAGTCCTTTCTGGGATAATAATGAACAAGCTTATGAGTGAAACCTGGGAAACCAAAAGCTCAGCACTCTTGGGACTGTGATCTGATGCTGGAGGTCTGACAGGAATATACCTGGGGAAGCAGGTTGCTCTGTAGCTTTTGCTTTTAGGTAATATCTGGAGAGAGAACAGAACCCCTCTGTGGGATGAAATGGTGTCATTGGCTGACCCAGGCAGAAGGCCCTGGACAGCAGAAGAGAATATTCACCAACAAAGGGTAAAGCCAAGAACACACCAAAACCTGGGTGAGGTTCACCTGGGCACTCTGTCCTCAGGTGAAAAAAAAGAGGGTCCAAGGGTGGCAGCAGATCTTGAGTCAAACTGATGCAGTTGGGAGCAGTTACACCAGGGCCACAGCTGTCACCCTGGAGCCCTGCATACCATCTGCCTGGGATTCTCTTCACCCCCTTCTAGTGTCCCCTGTTTTCTCCAGCCCATGTTTTACTCTTGATTTTCTCTGTCATTGGATGGACAACCACCTTCAAAAGTTTCTTAAGAAAAGGTATGCCACAGGTAAAAGTTTTCAAGATCTAGAATTTCTGAAATGTTTATATTTCTATCACCAAATCATTCAATTGATGTTTTGGCTGGTATAGAATTTAGGTTGGAAAACACCAAAACAAAGACACACACACATATGCGTGTGTGCATATGACAGAGAGAGCTATTAATTCCTGCTTTATTTGGCTCACAATATGGAATCTTATGGAAGCAAAGAGGCCATACAGAACAAGCATGTATGTGGCCTATCTTAACACAGCCTCTCCCCCAACCTCCAGTTCACTTAAGGCAAAACTTGATGACACTCTCCTCACAAGTGGACTATCAGAGTAGAGAAAACAACTGGATTATTCCTTGCCACGGCCCTTTTATACTCCAGAATTACTCCACAATAGCAAAATAACATACACAGTCTTTGACCTTCCATTTAAGAATGATTGCGAACACCAAGCTGTCTTGCTTCTTGAACCAGATTTAGCAGTGCAAGGCCATATACACAACCAGAACTGGAATTCCATGCAATTGAATATAAATAAATGACAACTCTCTCTATATATTATTGTGTTAGTTTGGTAGGGCCACCATAATAAAGTACAACAGACAGGGTGGATTAAACAACAAACATTTTCTTACAATTCTGGAGGCTAGAAGTCTGAGGTCAACATGTCAGCAGGGTTGCTGTCTTCTGAGGACTCTCTCCTTGGCTTGCAGATGGCCCTCTGATCTCTGTATCTACATGTGGTCTTCCCTCTGTGTGGCCTTGTGTCCTAAATTCCTCTTCTTAGAAGCCATATTGGATTAGGGTTCATCCTAGTGACTTCATTTTTAACATAGTTACCTCTTGAAGGTCTGTCTTCAAATACAGTCATATTCTGAGGTACTGCGAGTCAGAACTCCAACATATGAATTTGGGGGGAACACAATTACACACAGGGCTTCCCTGGTGGCTCAGACGGTAAAGAATCTATCTGCAATGCTGGAGACCGGGGTTCAATCTCTGGGTTGGGAAGATCCCCTGGAGGAGGGCATGGCAACTCACTCCAGTATTCTTGCCTGGAAAATCCCCATGGACAGAGGAGCCATGGGGTCGCAAAGAGTCAGACATGACTGAGGAACTAAGCACAGCACAATTACACCAAATGATGATTGAATTCATTATATTCACCCTAGTCTAGGTTTTTTTACAAATATTTTTAAAATGTCTTGTGTCTGTCTTACAAATAATGATAACCTAGGGTAGCATATGAATTAGCTTTGCCGCAATAGGATTTAGTTATCTGTTGAGACATGTACTCTAAATATATATAAATTCATATTTGCATTACTTAGCACAATGCCTGTTGAATAATAATATCTGAGTCATTATTTATATTCAAAGTGAAAATAGTGATATATTTACTATGTAAATTTAACTATTGTAAAATGGAACTTAAAGTATTATGAATTTTCAATTATGTTCATAATTATAACAGAGATATAAAGAGAAGACTTTTTAATGACCTATGTATGACATTTAAACTGATCATACTTCAAAAATTGAGTTCATGCTAATTCCAGATTGTTTTTGTATAATTTATAACAAAATTTTAATCATGACATGATAACAGTTCAATCTTTAATAGTACATCACTCTTTCATATACTTTCATCTTACAAATGGCAAGTTCACTTTTGTGTGTTTACGAGAATCCAGTCAGCTTCATTATTTCTATTTTTCTTGACAGTAGTAAGTTCTTAAAATGTAAATCTGAAAATCTCATTTTTATCACTATACAAGAGCTCTCTTTATATCAAGCAGAATAAATATCATTGTTGCTGGTCAATGAGAAGTGAGAATTGAAAGAATATATATCACACATTTATACACACTTTAATACATTTTGGTCCTCTGGGAAAATACAGAATTTAATTTAAAGTGTTCAAATTGATGACAGTACAGCAAAAGGGCTTTCAAATATATAACCAACTGAACCAAATAACTTATATTAGGCCCTTGGTAGTAAATTGTTATTTCAGAACTGTTGGCATGGTAACAGCCTCATTAATTACATATATGAACTACCTGGTGCTATAGGCACAAAATTAAAGTGATGATGGATATTATCACCAAAAAATACAAGTTCACCCAGAGCATATAACCAAGTTATTAATAAGTTCTAACTTAGGCAAATTCCTTGGTGTCTGTCTTTAAATTCACTCTTTTAAACTATAAGAATTAGCCATGTCTCTAAATACCCAAAGAAATGGGTGATAGCTCAACAAAACCAGGCAATATACATGGGTTAGCATTCTGAATAGGTATGTCAAATGAATCAAAATGCTGTAACAGTAATGTTGTTACTTTAGATATGGTTCATTTGATCTCTGTTTATTCACTGTGGCCAGAGGATCTAGATGTCACAAATAAATTGAACACTTGTTCTATTCAATAGAACTATTGTTATATTATAAAGACTATGCTCCTTTGGTCAAGTGAGTAGCAGAAGTTCTTATTTCTTGGATTGAACACTGGGAAATGAGAATATCATGTATATGTTAGGCAATTTACCTTGCAGTTCTATATTCAAATATAATAAATTTCAATATACTGAACAAACAGCAATTTACAGGAATAAAACATGTAAATATTGAACAATGACAAACATTTCTGAGGAACTCTGGTCCAATGTAGAGGCAGAATGAAAAAGTTCTTTGGGCAAGCATTTCAACATGTACAAGCCCCATTTCAGTGCACAAGAAGTTCATTTTGATAAGTGAACTCCTTAAGCAGCCAAAATGAACCAAGGTATCTGTTTTAGCTGAACTGTAATGAATTTGACAAAAATAATCATCAACTTTTATCTAAGTATCCCTTTAGCGTCATAAAAGACATGTCTATTCCCTATTAATAAAATAATACTGTCCAGTAATAACTATATCCTCAAGTCTCCAGTAACTTCTGTGGTGACAGTAATAATTGTCCCTTGTCCTTTTCATTGGTCAACCACCTGGTGTATGGCTGGGAACTAGTAGCCTGTTATCTCTGAGCTCAGACATGGCCCAGGGGTCCTCCCTGTTAACTTGGCCTCCCTTCAGTGGCATAGTTTACCACTCTCAGACCTGGCTGCATCTCTCACTTGATACCTGACCAAGTTAGTCTGCCCTGTTGTCCTCAACTACAAGATCATTTTGTCCCCTTGTGAGGCCCTTCGTAAGTTCCTCATCAAGCACTATGTCATATTCCATATTCCTCCTCTGGACAAGTGGGGACCTCTAGCATATGGAAGACCAGAAAACTCTGAGGAGCAAAACTTAGGCTTTCTTTCTGCTTGGCCATGCTGTGTTGCTTGTTTTAGTCTGATGTGGCTGTTCTATGTGGCCACGGGAGTACCTTGCAAAATCTCCCAGATTTTGGAAACAGAGCAAATGGTTTTCTTATTTAGGCTTTCCTCTCAACTCCAGGCTGGAGATGTGAATTCAAAACACAAGTAAAGTACCACCTGATTTCCATATCTCCAATCGCTTCTCTTTTCCTGAATTCACTGGAGACTAGGAGGGACGAGTACATCTATTAGGGGTCTTAATTCCAAGCAGTAGAAAACAGTTTTGCCTAATTTGAACAGAAAATTAATTTATTTCTGAATAATGAGTAGCTCACAGATTCTGGAAGGAATGGAGAGCCAAGCATAGAGGCGTTGTGGCTAAGAGCACACCATGGAAGTGGGTTCTGGGAGACACTACTACCAGGCTGCTGGATCTACACATCACTGATGCTGAACAATGGATGTGGCTGTCACTACATCAATACTGTGCTTGCCAGAATGGATTTTGCACAATCCCTGTCTTGTATCATTAATCTGCCACTTAAAGTCTGGCACAATGCGAGTGGGGTAGCCCTGGCTTCAAAGAACACTGAGGAAGCAAGTACTGTAACAGGCATTCTCAGCTTCTCTGCTGCGAAGAAAGCTCAGACAGTAGGCACTGCCCAAACATAGGAAAAGGATCTAGATGCTGAGCATCAAGAGGCACGCTAACTGACTACTATAGTGTGGGTTTTCTACTTCCCCTACCTTGTTAACACTTTTCTTTCCTAGGTGGTTTAATGACTAGGTAATACAATGGCAGGAGAGATGACCCCCATCTTCTGCAGGTACTATACTGGTATAATGGCTACTGGGCACATGATTTGGAGGTTGGGTTGAGAGACATGATTAGTATTTCCAAAATACCCTCATTAAATTGGAAAATGGAGAAATTTAAATCACTGTTATATAAAGCTTTAATTTCATGCATTTTTATACCCTAAACACTGCACATTATACATAATAAGAAACTATTTTGAGATTCAGCATTTGAACATGTTTTAGAAATCTTATTTCAAATGTTTATCTAAAACACATATTACCCGACAATTCAGGTTTCAATTTTTCAAAATTAGCAATTACATTTCCTCATAGGTTTATAAACAGAGTAAGAATTTCTAGTTTTGGAGGTTGGATTCCATCTTTAGAACCAATGCCTATTTTTTGTTTCTGCACATGATGTCTTGTCCTTGTTTAAAGCACAATAAAGAGCTGGCGTGTAACTGTTCAGGTCAGTTAAGTCGCTCAGTTGTGTCAGAATCTTTGTGACCCCATGAATTGCAGCACGCCAGGCCTCCCTGTCCATCACCAACTCCTGGAGTTCACTCAAACTCACCTCCATCAAGTTGGTGACGCCATCCAGCCATCTCATCCTCTGTCGTCCCCTTTTCCTCCTGCCCCCAATCCCTCCCAGCATCAGAGTCTTTTCCAATGAGTCAACTCTTCACATGAGGTGGCCAAAGTACTGGAGTTTCAGCTTTAGCATCATTCCTTCCAGAGAACACCCAGAGCTGATCTCCTATAGAATGGACTGGTTGGATCTCCTTGCAGTCCAAGGGACTCAAGAGTCTTCTCCAACACCACAGTTCAAAAGCATCAATTTTTCGGTACTCAGCTTTCTTCACAGTCCAACTCTCACATCCATACATGACCATAGGAAAAACCATAGCCTTGACTAGATGGACCTTTGTTGGCAAAGTAATGTCTCTGCTTTTCAATATGCTATCTAGGTTGGTCATAACTTTCCTTCCAAGGAGTAAGCGTCTTTTAATTTCATGGCTGCAATCACCATCTGCAGTGATTTTGGAGCCACAAAAAATAAAGTCTGACACTGTTTCCACTGTTTCCCCATTTATTTCCCATGAAGTGATGGGACCAGATGCCATGATCTCCGTTTTCTGAATGTTGAGCTTTAAGCCAACTTTTTCACTTTCCTCTTTCACTTTCATCAAGAGGTTTTTGAGTTCCTCTTCACTTTCTGCCATAAGGGTAGTTTCATCTGCATATCTGAGGTTATTGATATTTCTCCCAGCAATCTTGATTCCAGCTTGTGCTTCTTCCAGCCCAGCGCTTCTCATCATGTACTCTGCATATAAGTTAAATAAGCAGGGTGACAATATACAGCCTTGACGTACTCCTTTTCCTATTTGGAACCAGTCTGTTTTTCCATGTCCAGTTCTAACTGTTGCTTCCTGACCTGCATACAGGTTTCTCAAGAGGCAGGTCAGGTGGTCTGGTATGCCCATCTCTTTCAGAACTTTCCACAGTTTATTGTGATCCACACATTCAAAGGCTTTGGCATAGTCAATGAAGCAGAAATGGATGTTTTTCTGGAACTCTCTTGCTTTTTTGATGATCCAGTGGATGTTGGCAATTTGATCTCTGGTTCCTCTGCCTTTAGGACTATGTTAATTTTCTATTTTTATCCAAGATTTCAGCTGCATTGATTTAAAGGGCTGAACATGAAAGGGTGAAGATGACTCCTCAGCAGAATATGTTTGGGGATAATCAAGATACAGGTACATTTCCATACATGAGTCAACACTTTGAGAAAACTTCCTTTTGCCTTAGAGTAGTAGAAAACCCCCACTATTAACCAGGAACTCTTATAAAGTGTTATCCATATGCTTCTGAATCTCATAAGGACCTTGATGCATGCAGTAAGTGACAAGACGAGTCTCTATTTATTAAAAGCAAAGTCTTATGGTTTCAAATAACCAGGGGCAGGTTATGAAAAACATGACGAGATAAAAACAAGTGCTGATGTGGATCTAGAGAAATTGGAGCCTTGGACATTGTTGGTGGGAATGTAGAATTGTGCAACCTCTTTGGAAAACAGTTGGGCAAGTTCTCAAAATCTCAACTCTCAATTTCTCACTATAGAGTTACCATATGACCTAGCAATTCCACTCCTAAGTATATATCAAAAGAATCAAAACAGATACTAAAACACTTGCACACAAATACTCATAGTGACACTATGAATTGACAATTGCCAAAAGGTAGAAAAAAACAATTATCTCGCTGGTGAATGGATAAATCAAATGTGATCTAGCCATATGATGGAATATTATTTAACCATAAAAAGGAATGAAGGGAGGAGTGAACAAAATAGTGGAACAGGAGCTCCCCAGCTGTAGTCACTCTCACAGAAATACTGATTAGCAACTATCCACAGGCAAGAACAAAATGAATTTAACAGCACATTAAAAGGATCACATACTATGATCAAGTAAATGTAATACACTACACTGACAGAATAAAGAATAAAAATCAACAGATCATTTCAATGGATGCAGATAAAACATCTAACACAATTCAACATTCTTTTATGACAAAAACTCTTAATAAATTGGATATAGAAGGAATGTACCTCAACATAATAAATGCCATATATGACAAATTCACAGCTAACATCACACTTAATAGTACACTCCTGAAAACTTTTCCTCTAAGATCAGGAACAAGAAAATAGTGTGCACTATCACCACTCTTATTCAACATAGTACTAGAAGTCCTAGCCAGGATAATTAAGCAAGAAAACTAAAGCATCCAAATTGGAAAAGAAGAAGTAAACTTATGTCTCTTTGCAGATAATATGACCTCATAAATACAGAAATCCAAACAGTAAATCTTTAGGACTAATAAACAAATTCAGTAAAGTTGCAGGTTATAAAATTAATATAGAAAAGTCATTTGTACTTCTATACACTAACACATCTGAAAAATAAATTAACCCCATTAAAAAGAAAAAGAAAAAATCTCATTCATAATCACCTCAAAAACAACAAAATACTTTGCAATAAATTAAACTAAGGAGGTAAAATATCTGGATGCTGAAAATTATAAAATGTTAATGAAAGAAGTTGAAGAAAACCCAAATAAATGGAAAGATATCCTGTGTTCATGAATTGGAAGGATTAATGTTACTAAAATGCCCATACTGCCCAAAACAATCTATGGATTCAATGCAATCCTTACCAAAACTCCAATGGAATTTTTCACATAAATAGAAAAAACAATTGTAAAATTCATATGGAGCCACAAAAGAAGTTAAATACCCAAAGCACTCTTAAGAAGAACAAAGCTGGAAGTAACACAATTCATCATTTCAAACTACATTTCAAAGATATAGAAATCAAACACTATGGTCCTGGCATAAAAACAGACACATAGATCAATGGAATAGACTAGACAGTCAAGAAATAAACCCATGCATATATGGTAAACTAATCTTTGAAAAGCGTGCCATGAATACATTAAGTGAAAAGATCAGATCAGATCAGATCAGTCGCTCAGTCGTGTCCGACTCTATGCGACCCCATGAATCAGAGCACGCCAGGCCTCCCTGTCCAACACCAACTCCTGGAGTTCACTGAGACTCACGTCCATCGAGTCAGTGATACCATCCAGCCGTCTCATCCTCTGTCGTCTCCTTCTCCTCTTGCCCCCAATCCCTCCCAGCATCAGAGTCTTTTCCAATGAGTCAACACTTCGCATGAGGTGGCCAAAGTACTGGAGTTTCAGCTTTAGCATCATTCCTTCCAAAGAAATCCCAGGGCTGATCTCCTTCAGAATGGACTGGATGGATCTCCTTGCAGTCCAAGGGACTCTCAAGAGTCTTCTCCAACACCACAGTTCAAAAGCATCAATTCTTCAGCGCTCAGCCTTCTTCACAGTCCAACTCTCACATCCATACATGACCACAGGAAAAACTATAGCCTTGACTAGATGAAACTTTGTTGGCAAAGTAATGTCTCTGCTTTTGAATATGCTGTCTAGGTTGGTCATAACTTTCCTTCCAAGGAGTAAGCGTCTTTTAATTTCATGGCTGCAGTCACCATCTGCAGTGATTTTGGAGCCCAGAAAAATAAAGTCTGACACTGTTTCCACTGTTTCCCCATCTATTTCCCATGAAGTGATGGGACCGGATGCCATGATCTTCATTTTCTGAATGTTGAGCTTTAAGCCAACTTTTTCACTCTCCACTTTCACTTTCATCAAGAGGCTTTTGAGTTCCTCTTCACTTTCTGTCATAAGGGTGGTGTCATCTGCATATCTGAGGTTATTGATATTTCTCCCAGCAATCTTGATTCCAGCTTGTGCTTCTTCCAGCCCAGCGTTTCTCATGATGTACTCTGCATATAAGTTAAATAAACAGGGTGACAATATACAGCCTTGACGTACTCCTTTTCCTATTTGGAACCAGTCTGTTGTTCCATGTCCAGTTCTAACTGTTGCTTCCTGACCTGCATATAGATTTCTCAAGAGACAGATCATGTGGTCTGGTATGCTCATCTCTTGAAAAATTTTCCAGTTTATTGTGATCCACACAAAGGCTTTGGCATAGTCAATAAAGCAGAAATACATGTTTTTCTGGAACTCTCTTCCTTTTTCCATGATCCAGCCAATGTTGGCAATTTGATCTCTGGTTCCTTTGCCTTTTCTAAAACCAGCTTGAACATCAGGAAGTTCACGGTTCACATATTGCTGAAGCCTGGCTTGGAGAATTTTGAGCATTACTTTACTAGCGTGTGAGATGAGTGCAATTGTGCGGTAGTTTGAGCATTCTTTGGCATTGCCTTTCTTTGGGATTGGAATGAAAACTGACCTTTTCCAAAGATGGAGAAGCTCTATACAGTCAGCAAAAACAAGACCAGGAGCTGACTGTGGCTCAGACCGTGAACTCCTTATTGCCAAATTCAGACTTTAACTGAAGAAAGTAGGGAAAACCACTAGACCATTCAGGTATGACCTAAATCAAATCCCTTATGATTATACAGTGGAAGTGAGAAATAGATTTAAGGGCCTAGATCTGATAGATAGAGTGCCGGAGGAACTATGCACAGAGGTTCGAGACATTGTACAGGAGTCAGGGATCAAGACCATCCCCATGGAAAAGAAATGCAAAAAAGCAAAATGGCTGTATGGGGAGGCCTTACAAATAGCTGTGAAAAGAAGAGAAGTGAAAAGCAAAGGAGAAAAGGAAAGATATAAGTATCTGAATGCAGAGTTCCAAAGAATAGCAAAAAGAGATAAGAAAGCCTTCCTCAGTGATCAATGCAAAGAAATAGAGGAAAACAACAGAATGGGAAAGACTAGAGATCTCTTCAAGAAAATCAGAGATACCACAGGAACATTTCATGCAAAGATGGGCTCAATAAAGGACAGAAATGGTACGGACCTAACAGAAGCAGAAGATATTAAGAAGAGGTGGCAAGAATACACAGAAGAACTGTACAAAAAAGATCTTCACGACCCAGATAATCACGATGGTGTGATCACTGACCTAGAGCCAGACATCCTGGAATGTGAAGTCAAGTGGGCCTTAGAAAGCATCACTACGAACAAAGCTAGTGCAGGTGATAGAATTCCAGTTGAGCTATTCCAAATCCTGAAAGTGAAAATATAGTCTTTTAAATAAATGATGTTTGGAAAACTGTATATCCACATGCAAAAGGATAAAACTGAACACTCATAACACTCAGAAAAATTAACTTGAAATGAATTAAGGACTTAAATTTAAAACATGAACCTTTAGAACTCCTAGAAGAAATAAGGCTAAAATTTCCTTAACATGCTGCTCCTGCTGCTGCTCCTAAGTCGCTTCAGTCTTGTCCGACTCTGTGTGACCCCATAGACAGCAGCCCACCAGGCTCCCCTGTCCCTGGGATTCCCCAGGCAAGAACATTGGAGTGGTTGCCATTTCCTTCTCCAATGCATGAACGTGAAAAGTGAAAGTGAAGTCACTCAGTCGTGTCTGACTCCTAGTGACCCCATGGACTCCAGCCCACCAGGCCCCTCCGTCCATGGGATTTTCCAGGCAAGAGTACTGGAGTGGGTTGCCATTGCCTCCTCTGTTCCTTAACATAAGTACTGATAAAGTTTTTTTAGGATATGACATCAAAAGTACTGGCAACAGAAGCAAAAATAAACAGGTGAGACTACATCAAAAGAAAAAGCTTCCCTACAGAAAAGGAAACAATTAACAAAATGAAAAGGAAGCCTATGGAATGGAAGAAAATATTTTCAAACCATATATTTGATGAGGGGTTGATATCTAAAATATAAAAGAAACTCATTTTTTAGCAGCAAAAAAAAGTAAGAGACATATTTCAATTTTTAAAATGAGCAAAGGACCTGAAGAGAGATTTTTTCCCAAGAAGACATACAAATTGTCAACAGGTCATCAAAATGTGCTCAACATCACTAATCATCAGGGAAATGCAAATCAACACCAAAATGAGGTATCATCTCTCACCTGTCAGAATGGCCATAATCAAAAAGAAAACAAAGAATAAATTTTGATGAGGATATGAAGAAAAGGGAATACTAGTACACTGTTGGTGGGACTATAAATTGGTGTAGCCACTGTGGAAAACAATATGGATGTTCCTCAAAAATTTAAAGAGAACTACCATATGATCCAGCAATTCTACTCCTGGGTATATATCCAAAGAAAATGAAAACACTAATTGGAAAAAATATCTGCACCCCAATGTAAATAGCAGCATTATTTACAATAGCCAAGATGTGGAAGCAATCTAAGTGTTCATCAACAGATGAATGGATAAAGAAGATGTGATGTGTGTGTGTGTGTGTGTGTGTGTATTCCCACTGTTGTGTTAGTCATTCAGTCCTATCGAACTCTTTGCAACCCCATGGACTACAGCCCACCAGGCTCCTCTGTCCATGGGACTCTCCAAGCAAGAATACTGGAATGGGTAGCCATTCCCTTCTCCAGGGGATCTTTCTGACCCAGGGATCGAATCCAGGTCTCCTGCATTGCAGGCAGATTCCTTACCATCTGAACCACCAGGGAAGTCCCCTGAAACAAATATAACATTATAAATTAACTGTCAGTTCAGTTCAGTCGCTCAGTCGTGTCTGACTCTTTGCAACCCCATGGACTGCAGCATGCCAGGCTTCCTTGTCCATCACCAACTCCCAGAGCTTGCTCAAACTCATGTCCAATGAGTCGGGGATGCCATCCAACCATCTCATCCTCTGTCATTAAATTAACTATATTAACTAAATTAACTATAGTTTGATTAAAAAAAAATAGGGTATTATCAAGAAGACAAGAGATAACAAACATTGGCAAGGATGCAGAGAAAAGGAAACCCTTGTGTGGTATTGGTGGGAATGTAAACTGGTGTAGCCATTATGGAAAACAGTATGGAAGTCCCCTCAAAGATTAAAAATAGAACTACCACATGATTCAGCAATCTCATCTCTGGGTATATATTTAAACAAAATTAAATCAGTATCTGGAAGAGACACCTGAAGT
Source organism: Bos mutus (assembly GCF_027580195.1). Classification (NCBI taxonomy): domain Eukaryota; kingdom Metazoa; phylum Chordata; class Mammalia; order Artiodactyla; family Bovidae; genus Bos; species Bos mutus. The sequence continues at coordinate 11,507,186 of NC_091646.1, read as the reverse complement.
CACATGTTCATTGTAGCACTATTAACCATAGCCAAAACAGGAAGCATCCTTAATGCCTCTCAGTGAATAAAAGTATTGGGTCTGTTACTGAATTTTATCATGTCACAACTAATACTGTCAGCAAACATAAAGCATCACTTGGAAATTATTTTTAAAATGTGATTATAGGACTTCCCTGGTGGTCCAGTGGTAAAGAATCCACCTGTCAATACAGGGCACATGGGGACAATCCCTGGTCTGGGTAGATTCCACATGCCACAGAGCAAATGCACCACAAGCTCTTGCACCACAACTGCTGAGCCTGCACTCTGAAGCCCCTGAGCCACAACTACTTCCAGCTCACCTGCCTAGAGCCCATGCTCCCAAAATGACAAGCCCCCTCAATGAGAAGCCCATGCACCACAACTAGAGTGGCCCCTATCTGCCTCAACTAGAGAAAGCCCACACACAGCAATGAAGGCCCAGCACAGTCAAAAAGAAAGAAAGAAATGTGATTATACATACAGACACACATACACACACACACCCTCTCATAAATAATGGAATATTATCCATTCACGAGAAAGAATGAAATCTTGTCCCTTGTGATTAGATGAACCTGGAGGGCATCATGCTAAGTGCAATAAGTCAGAAAAAGACAAAAACTGTATGATCTCACTTGTATGTGGAGTCTAAAAAAGCTAACTCATAAGAACTGGGAGTACAGTGGTGGTTCCTAGGCGCTAACGGATGAGGGAACAGAAGAGATGTTGGTGAAAGGGTATAAACTTCCAGTTGTAAGATGTATAAGTTCTGGGGATCTAATGTATAGTGTTGTGGTTAATAATAGTGAAAACAAAGTGAAAGTGTTAGTCACTCAGTCATATCTGACCCTTTGCAACCTGGTGGACTGTAGCTCACCAGGCTTCTCTGTCCATGGCATTCTCCAGGCAAGAATACTGGAGTGGGTTGCCATACCCTCCTCCAGGGGATTTTCCTGACCCAGGATCAAACCCGCCTCTCCCATATCTCCTACACTGGCAGGTAAATTCTTTACCACTGAGCCACCAAGGAAGCCCAACATATTATATTATTCCATTAATATGAAATGTACAGAATAGACAAATCTACAGAGCTGGAAAATAGATTAGTGTTTGTCAGGAGCTGGCAGGAGTGAAAACAGGGAATGACTACTAACTGGTACAGGGTTCCTTTTTTATGGGTGATGAAAATGTGCTGGAATTAGATAGTAGCAATAGTCACACAACTCTATATGTAAACTAAAAACCAATGAATTATATACTTTAAATGGATTGATTTGACGGTATGTCTATTATATTTCAATTTTAAAAATAGTATAAAGAGCAAGGAAAAGGGAGGAGGCCTCTGAATCTAGTAAAAGGAATGCCTTATCTGAGGGCACAGCAGGATCTGGTTAATCAATCCTCTTCCCCCAAGGACTTCCTTCGTGGTTCAGTGGTCAGGACTCCAAGCTTCCACTGCAGGGAGAGTGGGTTCAATCCCTGGTAAGGGAACTAAGATCCCACATGCTGCACAGCCAAAAAATTTTTAATTGAATTATAGTACCAAATCCTCTCTTCCCCCACAATAAACATTGACCTGGTAGTTTAGATCTAAGACCAGTTCAACAGAATTGCAAGTCAATGCCCCTATAGAAAAGGATATTTTGATATCAAGAATGCTATAAAAATTGACTTTAGTGACTACTGAGAGGAGTTTAATGAGGATGACATGGATGGCTTTATATATGAAGGAGAGTTGCACAAAGAAGAAAGAAGGGTACTGAGTCAGGGAGTGATGATTACACCAAAGAAAAACTCTAAGATTAGCCTTAACATCCAGGCTTTCATTAGTGGTGAGGCAGTATTATGAGACATTAAAACTCTTGCTAATTGATCTGCCACATCATGGTTCTCAGTCCAGGCAGCTACAGCATTGCATACTTGTTGCCCTAGGGTAGGTTGTTAGAACAGAAATATAAAAGCAAAGAACTGACCAGTGCTGACCTTCTTATTTTCCCAGTCGAAATTCTGAACTCAAGACAGAGACAATTGTTCTTAGAGGAAAGATTTTCTTTAGGTCACAAGAGCCTATGTCTTTGAGTCTCCAAAGAAAAGGGCTTGGTCTAAGCGATGGGAAAAGAATAATGTTCACCATTTACTTCATCCTTCCCATCCAAATTTGTTTAAGATTTCATGTGAACGATGGGGGAGGCATTGAGTAGGGGATAAATAGTCCAAGAAAAGTGCCCGACAGGCACTGATGAGGCCTTGTAGGCTGATCAGGACCAGGAGGTGATGGAGCTCCAGATAAATTTTGGAATAAAGATTAAGAAGACCCCATATCTCATGCCCTGGGAAGCAGAAAGACTCACAGAGACATCTTCAAACCCTCGTGGCTCCAGAGAGGAAAAAAATCGATGTATGTATGGGTCACCTGGCAGATGGGCCTCCCAGAATCCCCATCAATCCTGAGGGTGTGTGGTCAACAGTTCATACGTTCCCTGCAGTCCACAGTGTGGCGGATCTGGAAGGGCCTCAGAAGTTCAGTGACAGGCCACTCTCAGCACACACAACAGGAACCTGAGGCCCAGGAATGGGACTTGATGGGAATGAAACATCTCAACAAATGGCAGCATGATAGGGGAGGGGGGCGAAGATGACTAAACAGAGGGAAATAAGTCCATTTCAGGGCAGAGAAGCCATCCTTGGGCCTGGTATCCTCCCCACTATGTGTCTTAGTCCAAGTCCTCTGGAAGGAAAACCAACACAAAGACCTTTCTTATAAGTGTGATCCCAGGAATCAAGGATGAGGGACAGGAGAATAACTCAGGGAAGGGGTGGAACTAAAATTAGAACTCATTAGTGAGTTGGCCACTGCAAAAGGAAAATGGCTGCTTGATCTAATGGAATATCTCAGGCTATGTGACATCCATCTTATTGGGGAAGAAATTGAAACATGCATGTCAACTAGCCACGTGTCACAGTTTTGCCTCAGAGGTCATCAACTCCTCCCCATTTCCATGCTGTGCATGCACAGGCTCTGAGTAATTTCTGAAGCACCTCACACTTCAGCATTGATAAGGCAAGAGGTGCTTACCTGGTGACAAATTGGTCTCCTCTTTGGTGGCTGAAATAAGAAGAGAATCTGAAGGGATGCATAACAAGTGTCAGATATATTGATACCTAAGCAAGCACATGAGACCTCAGTGCCATTGTGGAAAGAAGTTGGGAAAAGAATCCTGAACTATATACTCATTAAACCTGTTACAAGACTGACCTTGAATCGGCAAAATTAAGTCCTCTTCTCTAGAGGTAAGTAAAGTTCAAAATAGAGAGGAACCTGAGTTATACCAAAATCGTTATACCACTTCAATGTCTGAGTATAGTGGCCTATAAAATTCATCTTGACTAACAATTCATTTAACATATTCATTCAATAAATATTTATTGAGTGTCTACTGCCTGGAAGCCCCAGCACACCCCAGCACAAGGTGTCATAAGGATAAGTAAAACAGTGTCTGTTCTCAAGAGGTTCATGATCTAGTGGAGAGAAAGATAGGAGGAAGAGCTAACTATGTCAGTGACAAAGTCAAGTGCTCACCATGTCCAGGTTTCAGGGCCCTCATCTGTAAAATGAAGTTAGAATCACGAATTTCTAACTTCTCTTCCCTCTTTGATGTTTTGTGAACCTCCTTGTCACACAAAATCAGACAATACCAATATAAAAGCTCTCATGCTTATTCCAAATGATCTTCCCCAGTTCCCTCTTGCAAGGGAAATTGTTTCAGAGAAAGCAGGATAGAAACAGTCATCATGCTCATTTGTTCAAAACAAAGCCCACATGGCATCAAAACAGCTAATTTTTTTAGCTAAAAAATTCTATCAGAAGTATTTTCTGACCTCACACAGGGAGAGAAAAAGAAAGCTTTTAAAACCAAATTCATAGTACATTATGTACATACTGTACATAAAATAGGGTTTTCCTGGTGGCTCAGTTGGTAAACAACCCGTCTGTAATGCAGGACTTGTGGGTGCAATCCCTGGATCTGGTAGACGCCCCCCTGGAGAAGAGTACGGCAACCCACTTCAGTATTCCTGCCTGGAAAATACCATGGGTAGAGGAGCCTGGTGGGTTATAGTCCATGGGGTCACAGAGAGACATGACTGAAGCCAACTGAGCACACACACGTACATAAAATACGGTCATAAGCAACTGTGAAGCATCTTTAACAGTTGAAAAGTCAACCAGCATGCTGGGTTACTAACTAAAGCATTTATTAACTGCTTGCCTGATATTTCTTAACCATTGATTATCCAAATTAACTTCTACTCGTTTAAACATTCTCACTCCGGCTCTCCAGTTCCAGTTTGATCCTTTCTTTCCATAAATCCCACCTACGCCAACTATCTTTCATGGCTCTCCAAGTCATATTGTTTAGTGAATTTTTTTCATCTGTATGTGTGTGTGAATGTACAGCATACTAAAATTTTTAATTAGAAAAAAATACCAATGACATTGTTTAAGTGAGTGGAAGCTGCCATGCCACAGGACCAATTAAAAGTCTCCAAATTTAACGCCACTGTATAATTAAGACTCAAATTTTAATAAAATATCCTAGGTAATATGAATTATTTTCCAAGCAAAAGTTTAATAGTGTGAAATAGTGGATCTGGGTAAAATTTCTGACACATACGCCTAACTTTTGAGGGTTAAGCAGATTAGATACTTTGACATGTATTGAATGATTTAATCAACCATACTTTTACTAAAATGGTTTGAATAAATCCCTTAACAGAATTGAATGTATCTATATATACGGTATATCTTCAGTTTTCTCAATAAAAGTACCTTTATATTTCAGACTCTTCAACAAAAAGTGTTTCTAACATACTTTTCTTTCTTAAATATGTTATCTTTTCCTTAAATGCAGAACAAAGGAAATTATATGTCTACCTTTACACCCTATAGAACATTTAGAACTAGCAACAAATATTTCTGTCTCATATGTTCTTTTTATAGTTCAGTGATTTCACAGAATCACTACATCATGGTATAAATGATGTATGAAATGAAAGTGGTCAATTTCCTCTGCATGGAAAATAGAGATGTTATTCTGTAACTTACCTCTAGACTGGACTCTTTGCTATATTAAAGGTAGTTTCTCACTCTCAAATTGCCTTGATGCAGTAGTAGATAGGATCCTACTAGAGACCTGAGAGAATCTGATGTTAGGGTCCTGGTAGGTGGTGCTAGTGGTAAAGACCCTGCCTGCCTACACAGGAGATATCACTGGGTCGGGAAGACCCCCTGGAAAAGGGCATGGCAACCCACTCCAGTATTCTTGCCTGGAGAATCCCAGGGACAGAGGAGCCTGGTGAGCTACAGTCGATAGGGGTGCAAACAGTCCAACATGACTGAAGTGACTTCGCATGCACACATGCAGAGAAGCATAGAGATATCAATCTGTGGCACTAGGTCACTGGTCTAAATTTTAAAGTTAGGCACCCTTCAGGTTGGAAGGATCAAGGCTCATTGTTTAACTCAAATGTGCACGATGCTGCACTAATTTTAATAGTTGGTTAATTAATGAAGATGGCAATAGAAAAGCTGAAGGAAGTGTCAGTGCTTTGTTATAAATATGTTAAAACATCACTCGGCCCATAGTTTTAGACCTGACTTCCCCACGGGCTTGTGTCCACGTACATTCACACAGAAGTATGGACAATTTAATGCTTTTGGATGGTAATGATGAAATCTCTGGGATTGCACATCATTTTCACTGTCCAACCAAACTCCTAGCACACATAGACTCTTTTGAAAGAGACGCTTTGTGAAATGTAAAACTCATGTAAGGAATTACAATAAATGTGGAAGGGAACCATAGTTCTGTTACTAAATACTGTTTTCTGAAAAATGTCAATACAAACTCATTAAGAAGCTCCTGTGAAATGTGTCCCTAAGTATACTCACATATTATATTTTCAGAATATAATTTACTTATTAAATTTACTACCTGCTGTACCAAGATGGCAAAGAATACATTTTTTCCCAGATAAATTAGTTAGTGATTAGAATCAACTGTCACATGAGAATCCAAGAGCTGAGAAACAGCAGAATTTAATGAGGTTTTTGTAGAAAAGATTGCTGCTTAACTGTTCAAAATCATTTGTGTTTAAAAAGACTTTATACTAAAGAAAAATATTTAAAACAGTGTCAGCAACAGACTTGCCTTATTGCTTGAACAGAAGCTGAAGAGTTTGTTAAATCCATCTTGTGGTGAGAGAAACATTTAGGAGCCTGGGCACAGGGTGAGGGAGGGCAGAGAGAGGAGGAGGGGGCAATGGCGGAGAGGCAGGAACTGACGAGTGGAAACAAAGGGGATGGTGTGGGCTGATGAAGATCAGCAACCCCACATTTCCACCTCTTGATCAGGCCTGCAGAAAAAATACAGGGTGGGTGGCTGGACCATTGCCATGTTCTGCCTTTTGAATTTAGTCTAAATTGAATCAAGTGGTGGGAAGGCACAGGAAGAACTCAGGACTGCTATTGCAGGAAAAACCAGCTTTCAAATAAATGAAGTAGTCAGAAATAAAAAGGCAGCTGTGGTTCCTGAGACACTTAAAACTCAGCATCTCAGGGAGGCTGAGGCAGAGGTGTAAGGCAAAGGAATACTGGAAAGTTTCTGATTAGAAGAAGAGGTTAAAAAGTGAAATGTTGTATAGCTCAAGATATTTTCACAGAGTCCAGAGGTGGAAAAAATATATATGTACATTAAGGAGTCACTTATTCTTGATTTAAAGGCTAATAATATATCTTTTAAAATATATTTTATTAACTAATGGTAAGTCTCTCAGTGGTTTTCTTTTCATAATAGTTTCTTTTCACAAAACAGCTGCCAAAATAGTACAACTTTCATATAAAGTTTAGGTACAAGATAAGTCCCACTCTACAACCCCATGGACTGTAGCCCACCAGGCTCCTCTGTACATGGAATTCTCCAGGCAAGAATATTGGAGTGGGTTGCCATTCCCTTCTCCAGGGGATCTTCCCAACCGAAGGATTGAATCTGTGTGTCCTGCACTGCAGGTGGATTCTTTACTGTCTGAGCCAGTAGGGAAGCCCACAAGATGCTGCTGCTACTGCTGCTACGTCGCTTCAGTCGTGTCCAACTCTGTGCGATCCCATAAATGGCAGCCCACCAGGCTTCCCCATCCCTGGGATTCTCCAGGCAAGAACACTGGAGTGGGGTGCCATTGCCTTCTCCGCCCACAAGATGAGTATACCAAAATTAATGCTTTTATTTGGACTGCAAATAACCAATCAAAAAATATGAACTACTTGTTAATTGTTTGGTTCAGTTCAGTCACTCAGTCATGTCTGACTCTTTGTGACACCATGACTGCAGCACATCAGACCTCTCTGTCCATCACCAACTCCCAGAGTTCACCCAAACTGTTGTCCACTGAGTCAGTGATGCCATCCAACCATCTCATCCTCTGTCATTCCCTTCTCCTCCTGCCCTCAATCCTTCCCAGCATCAGAGTCTTTTCCAATGAGTCAGCTCTTCGCATCAGATGGCCAAAGTACTGGAGTTTCAGCTTCAGCATCAGTCCTTCCAATGAACACTCAGGACTGATCTCCTTTAGGATGGGCCGATTGGATCTCCTTGCAGTCCAAGGGATTCTCAAGAGTCTTCTCCAACACCACAGTTCAAAAGCATCAATTCTTCAGTGCACAGCTTTCTTTATAATCCAACTCTCACATCCATACATGACTACTGGAAAAACCATAGCCTTGACTAGATGGACATTTGTTGGCAAAGTATTGTCTCTGCTTTTTAATATGCTGTCTAGGTTTCATAACTTTCCTTCCAAGGAGTAAGCGTCTTTTAATTTCATGGCTGCAGTCACCATCTGCAGTGATTTTGGAGCCCCAAAAAGATAAAGTCAGCCACTGTTTTCACTGTTTCCTCATCTATTTGCCATGAAGTCATGGGACAGGATGCCATGATCTTCGTTTTCTGAATGTTGAGCTTTAAGCCAACTTTTTCACTCTCCTCTTTCAGTTTCATCAAGAGACTCTTTAGTTCTTACTCACTTTCTGCCATAAGGGTGGTGTCATCTGCATATCTCAGGTTATTGATATTTCTCAGAACAATCTTTATTCTAGCTTGTGCTTCATCCGGCTCAGCATTTCTCATGATTTACTCTGCATGTAAGTTAAATAAGCAGGGTGACAATATACAGCCTTGATGTACTCCTTTTCCTATTTGAAACTAGTCTATTGTTCCATGTCCAGTTCTAACTGCTGCTTCCTGACACGCATATAGGTTTCTCAAGAGGTAGTCCAGGTGTTCTGGTATTTCCATCTCTTTGAGAATTTTCCACAGTTTATTGTGATCCACACAGTCAAAGGCTTTGGCATAGTCAATAAAGCAGAAATAGATGTTTTTCTGGAACTCTCTTGCTTTTTGATGATCCAGCAGATGTTGGCAATTTGATCTCTGGTTCCTCTGCCTTTTCTAAATTCAGCTTGAACATCTGGTAGTTCGTGGTTCACGTATTGCTAAAGCCTGGCTTGGAGAATTTTGAGCATTACTTTACTAGTGTGTGAGATGAGTGCAATTGTGCAGTAGTTTGAGCGTTCTTTGGCATTGCCTTTCTTTGGGATTGGAATGAAAACTGACCCTTTCCAGTCCTGTGGCCACTGCTAAGTTTTCCAAATTTGCTGGTATATTGAGTCCAGCACTTTCATAGCATCATCTTTTAGGACTTGAAATAGCTCCACTGGAATTGTATCACCTCCACTAGTTTTGTTTGTAGTGATAATTCCTAAGGCCCACTTGACTTCACATTCCAGGATGTCTGGCTCTAGGTGAGTGATCACACCATCATGATTGTGTGGGTCATGAAGATCTTTTTTGAATAGTTCTTCTGTGTATTCTTGCCACCTCTTATTAATATCTTCTGCTTCTGTTAGGTCCCTACCATTTCTGTCCTTTATTGTGCCCATCTTTGCATGAAATGTTCCCTTGGTGTCTCTGATTTTCTTAAATAGATCTCTAGTCTTTCCCATTCTATTGTTTTCCTCTATTTCTTTGCACTGATCACTGAGGAAGGCTTTCTTATCTGTCCTTGCTATTCTTTGGAACTCTGCATTCAAGTGGGTATATCTTTCCTTTTATCCTTTGCTTTTCGCTTCTCTTCTTTTCACAGCTATTTATAAGGCCTCATCAGATAACCATTTTGCTTTTCAGCATTTCTTTTTCTTGGAGATGGTCTTGATCCCTGTCTCCCGTACAATGTCATGAACTTCTGTCCATAGTTCATCAGGCACTCGACCTATCAGATTTGGTCCCTTAAATCTATTTTCCACTTCCACTGTATAATCATAAGGGATTTGATTTAGGTCACACCTGAGTGGTTTAGTGATTTTCCCTAATTTCTTCAATTTAAGTCTGAATTTGGCAATAAGGAGTTCATGATCTGAGCCACAGTCAGCTCCCGGTCTTGTTTTTGCTGACCGTATACGACATCCATTTTGAGTGTTGGTTCTAAGATGTCTTGTAGTTCTTCACAGAACCATTCAACTTTAGCTTCTTTGTCATTACTGGTCTGGGCATAGACTTGGATTACTGTGATATTGAGTGGTTTGCCTTAAAAATGAACAGAGATTATTCTGTCATTTTTGAGATTGCATCTGAGTACTGCATTTTGGACTCTTTTGTTGATTATGATGGCTACTCCATTTCTTCTAAGGGATTCTTGCCCATAGTAGTAGATATAATGGTCATCTGAGTTAAATTCACCCATTCCAGTCCATTTTAGTTCTCTGATTCCTAAAATGTTGATGTTCACTATTTCCATCTCCTTTTTGACCAGTTCCAATTTGCCTTGATTCACGGACCTAACATTCCAGGTTCCTATACAATATTGCTCTTTACAGCATCAGACCTTGCTTCTATCACCAGTCACATCCACAACTGGGTGTTGTTTTTGCTTTGGCTCCATCTCTTCTTTGTTTATGGAGTTATTTCTCCACTGATCTCCAGTAGCATATTGGGCACCTACCAACCTCGGGAGTTCATCTTTCAGTGTCCTACCTTTTTGCCTTTCCATACTGTTCATGGGGTTCTCAAAGCAAGAATACTGAAGTGGTTTGCAATTCCCTTCTCCAGGGGACCACATGTTGATAATTGTATTTATATGAAATACATGTCAGTTATATGAAGACAAATAAAAAACAAGGTACAAACTACTATGTAGCAAATAAACTGCAAAGATACATTGTAAAGCACAGGGCATTTTATGTAACTTTAAATGGAGTATATTTTTAAAATTTTGAAAAGCTGTGTTGTACATCTGAAATGAATATAATATTGTAACTAAATTATGCTTCAATTAAAAAAATAAAACTAGAAAACATTGCTGAGAAATATACATAATTTTCACAACGGAGGGACAAACTGTGTATCTGAATGAAAAGAGCAGCTATTAGGAAGATGATAATAGTTTCCAAGATAATGTGTAATTTATCATTTTTTCTAATAATAATATCAATGGAAAAAATACCAGCAGGGTTGCTTGGGAACTTTCCAATGTTATTCTAAATTCTATCTGGAAGAAAAATCAAGTAAGAGGAAGTATGAAATATTAGAAAAACAAAAGAAAAAGGGGGAAGCTTACTTTGAAAAATGTTAAAAATCTATTATCAAGCTATAATAATAAAAATATTGGATTAATAACATAAATCAAATAAATATCAAGGAGAAAGATCAGAGAGCACATAGAAAATCCTAACATATTGTATGAAGAAAATGGAGAGCAAAAGAGGAAGAGGTGGATTATTCAACAAATGGTATTGTGGGAATTAACTATTTGGGAACAAATGAAACTAACTCTTCATCTTTACATCATGCTTGAGCCAAAATAAAATCCACATGGATAAAATTATCAAAATTAGAAAAAAAACCTGAAACCATAGACAGTATATGTGAATATTTAAATGTCTTGGAATGAAAAAGGATTGGCTAAGCATACAATCAATGAAAGGAATCACAAGGAAAAAAATACATAAATTTGCTTCCATAGAAATTTCAAAATTTAGGACTAAAAATTCGGAAAAATGTAAGATAAAGGGAAGAATGTTTTCTAAAACTATGGCATTAAAAGGGTTAACATTGTAAATATAGAGATAACTCAAACAAATTGAGATCCATTAATATTCCCCAAAATAGAACATGTGAGGAAAGAGTCAGCTTTGTTAGTAATTTGAACTACAGTTAAAATCAACATGGAAATGTCATTTTCAACCTATATAATTGGCAAGGATTTTTTAATGCAGTGTCTATGGCTATACTGTTTTGTGGTAGTAATTAGCCACTTGAAATATAGTTGCTGCAGTGTCAACAATATGTACCAAAAGCATTTATTTAATGAAAGCAAAAATAAACAAATGGGACCTAATTAAACTTAAAAGCTTTTACACAATGAAGGAAACTATAAGCAAGATGAAAAGACAGTCTTCAGAATGGGAGAAAATAATAGCAAATGAAGCAACTGACAAATAATTAATCTCAAAAATATACAAGCCACTCCTGCAGCTCAATTCCAGAAAAATAAGCGACCCAATCAAAAAATGGGCCAAAGAACTAAACAGACATTTCTCCAAAGAAGACATACAGATGGCTAACAAACACATGAAAAGATGCTCAACATCACTCATTATCAGAGAAATGCAAATCAAAACCACAATGAGGTACTATCTCACGCCAGACAGAATGGTTGCTATCCAAAAGTTTACAAGCAATAAATGCTGGAAAGTGTGCGGAGAGAAAGGAACCCTCTCACGCTGTTGGTGGGAATGCAAACTAGTAGAGCCACTATGAAGAACAGTGTGGACATTCCTTAAAAAACTGGAAATAGAACTGCCATACGACCCAGAAATCCCACTGCTGGGCATACACACCAAGGAAACCAGAATTGAAGGAGACACGTGTACCCCAATGTTCATCATAGCACTGTTTACAATAGCCAGGACATGGAAGCAACCTAGGTGTCCATCAGCAGACGAATGGATAAGAAAGCTGTGGTACATATACACAATGGAATATTATTCAGCCATTAAAAAGAATACATTTGAATCAGTTCTAAGGAGGTGGATGAAACTGGAGCCTATTATACAGAGGAAATTAAGTCAGAAAGAAAAACATCAATACAGTATATTAACACATATATATGGAATTTAGAAAGATGGTAACAATGACCCTATATGCAACACAGCAAAAGAGACACAGATGTAAAGAACAGATTGTTGGACTCTGTGAGAGAAGGGGAGGGTGGGATGATTTGAGAGAATAGCATTGAAACATGTATATTATCATATGTGAAACAGATCGTCAGTCCAGGTTTGATGCATGAGGCAGGGTGCTCAGGGCTGGTGCACTGGGATGACCCTGAGGATGGGATAGGGAAGGACGTGGGAGGGAGGGTCAGGATGGGGAAAAACATGTACACTCATGGCTGATTCATGTGAATGTATGGCAAATACCACCACAATATTGTAAAGTAATTAGCCTCCAATTAAAATTAACAAAATAAAAATAAAATGTGCTGTACCCTTTGACCCAATAATTCCATCTCTAGGGACTGATCTTAAGAAAGTAATCAGAGACAGAATAACTAGATAATTAGTACATAAAATACATATTAATAATAGTGAAAAATTAGAAAGGCAGAAGTATTCAATAACAGAATAATTATATTATGTTCATTTAGTGACATGATGAAATACATATGATACAAAGTTAAGTGAAAAACCAAGAAATAAAAGTGCATATGCATTAGTATCCCAAACATGTAAAGGGTATGTACACACACATACACAGAAATAAAAGACTGAATGAAAATGCACGGGCATATTAACTGTTTCCTCTAGGTTTAAAAATTATCAGTTATTTTTTGTCATTCTGTATATGTATTGCAAAGTTTTAAGAATAAGCATATATTTGTTTTAATTAAAAATTAAATTGTATTTTTGAAAAAAAGTCTTGTCTTCCAGTTTGTTCAAACTGACACAAATCACAACTAGCCATTATAATAAGGAAATCTCTAGCAATGAAACCCTTAATGAGAAGCCATATGTTTGCTTGGGGAATATTTTGAAAAGTGAAAGTGTTAGTTGCTCAATTGTGTCTGACTCTTTGCAACCCCATGGACTGTAGCCTGCCAGGCTCCTCTGTCCATGGAATTCTCCAGGCAAGAATACTTGAGTGGGTTGCCATTTCCTTCTCCAGGGGATCTTCCCATTCCAGGGATTGTACCCAGGCCTTCTACATTGCAGGCAGATTCTTTACCATCTGAGTCACCAGGGGAATATCTTGATTGTGTTTAAATGACCAACCAAAAGCAGTTTAGGATATTCAGTGGGGTCAGCTTTCATCATGAAAGTCAAGCTGCATTAACGAACCTTTTACCCTAGTCTAAATATTGTTTGTGGAGAAGGCAGTGGCAACCCACTCCAGTACTCTTGCCTGAAAAATCCCATGGATGGAGGAGCCTGGTAGGCTGCAGTCCATGGGGTCGCTGAGGGTCAGACATGACTGAGCAACTTCACTTTCACTTTTCACTTTCATGCACTGGAGAAGGAAATGGCAACCCACTCCAGTGTTCTTGCCTGGAGAATCCCAGGGACAGTGGAGCCTGGTGAGCTTCCGTCTATGGGGTCACACAGAGTCGGACACGACTGAAGCAACTTAGCAGCAGCAGCAGCAGCAGGTATTGTTTGCCTGATACTTGTTGGGTCAGGAACTTAACAAGCAAAGGAGACTAGGCCCAGAGAGCAGATGACTAACAGGTGCAACAGGCATAAGTTTTAATATCTTCCCACCCTATTATTCAACATAAAGTGCTTTAAATGCCCACATGGTATTTAGTTGTAGAAATAACTAGCCTCATTTTCCACTCTGATTCATAAGTAGTTAACTAAACATTTCAATTCATAACTGCTAAAGATCTACATCTCACTAGCTACTATTTGAAACAATATCTGGAATTACTCTTTGTCAAAAGCATCTTCATTTTAACATTCAAAACTGAGCATCATGCAACACTAATTTTGCACTTGTGAATAGAAAAAAGCCACTCTACAAATTCAGGGTGGATTCACTGATTAACATTACAAACCTTGAGGAATCTTTCTTACCTGGAATTTTGCCCTGATAGTATTTGTGAAAACAAGCATTAGAGAGGCCAAGTGTAGGCAATATCTGATTTCCTACTCTCACTTCATGCAAGAAAAAGTAAATTGTATACCAAAAAGAGAATTGGGCTGGCCATCATTGTCTGAGCCTCAGTTTCCTCATCTCTTCAGTTCTGACAATCCATGATTGCACTTCCATTAAAAGGCACTCTTGAAAATTAGAATCATACTTCCCTGAATTTCTGTCAATAAATCACTGATGTGATATATACTACCTAACCATACTCATAAATAATATTGCTTTTAATGAAATTATGTCTTGTTTGAAATAGTTTATACTATCTGCCCTTCTTGTTACTTCCCTCAGTTCAGTTCAGTTCAGTCACTCAGTCGTGTCCGACTCTTTGCGACCCCATGAATTGCAGCACACCAGGCCTCCCTGTCCATCACCAGCTCCAGGAACTCACTCAAACTCATGTCCATCCAGTCAGTGATGCCATCCAGCCATCTCATCCTCTGTCGCCCCCTTCTCCTCCTACCCCCAATCCCTCCTAGCATCAGAGTCTTTTCCAATGAGTCAACTCTTTACATGAGCTGGCCAAAGTATTGGAATTTCAGCTTTAGCATCAGTCCTTCCAATGAACACCCAGGACTGATCTTTAGAATGGACTGGTTGCGTCTCCTTACAGTCCAAGGGACTCTCAAGAGTCTTCTCATTAGTCCAAAAAACCTACTACATAATTAACCTTTACAAATCTGACTGTAACTCTCTTCAGATTCTCTTGCCCTCTCACACCATCTTGAAATACCCAGTTTGCTGAAAATACTCTGTATGTATATGTGTGTATATATATATATATATTTATATATATATATATATATATATATATATATATATATAACCCAATACTGGGTAGTGAATGCAGTCATCATATAATTCCAGGCCAGATGTAACCCAACACAGAGCCTTCCTCTCAGATTTGATCAGATTTCCCTTTATGAAATTAGCATTCTCTGTGTTCTAAAAAAAATTAACTTCTGAATTTAATTAAGGAAATTATTAGTCACTCAACACCAAAGGGATGTTGGTAAAAATTTGATATTCAAATTTCATATTCTCAGTCCCATTAAAACACTTACATTTGCTTTTCAACAAAACTGTCTCAAACCAGGAGTTTGTTTTTCAATGCATAAAATAGTGATCAAGGATAACTTAACCATGTGAAAAGTAATAGCCCTGTTCTGGACACATGAATTTACCATTGGCTCATTTCTTTTCTTAATAGTGGGATTTTACCAGACTGCCAATATTTTTAACTATCATTCTTTTAAATAGTTCTATAGTACATTTTTCAAAAGTGCCATGTCTATATAATTCATGCCCTACAAAGATTGTCTCAGTAAAAATTGTCTTTCCTAGCAGAAGAAATTCAAATTATCATGTGAACTACACACAACTACATGACTCAACTTATTTTAAAACAGACTTCATAGTATAGTGACATGCACACCAGGTTTATTATCCAATAGGCTGGGGTTCCCAGGCCAGCTTCACTACATACAAGTTGCCTGTCCTAACTCAGTCTGGGTTCCCCTGTCTTCCAAACAAGGGTAATAGAACCTACCTGGAGGTAGTAACAAAGATCAAAGGATTGCTAACATTGAAGGGATATTTAGGACTTTTCCTTTACAACAGGCAAAACAAACAATTGAGCCATCTCTACCACTGAGGATAAGAAAAATGTAAAAATATTAAGAACATCTTTTTAAAGCACTGAAAAACTAATAATATAGTGAGAAATGGCCAGCAGCCAAAATCATGGGGACAAATAGAACCTGGAGAAGAATGCAAAGCCATCTTAACTCTAAGGGTATATACCTATCTCTTAGCTCTAAGGGTATATGCTGTGCTGTGTGAAAGTCACTCAGTCGTGTCCAACTCTGCAACCCCATTGACTATACAGTACATGGAATTCTCCAGGCCAGAATACTGGAGTGGGTAGCCTTTCCCTTCTCCAGGGGATCTTCCCAACCCAGGGATCGAACCCAGGTCTCCCACATTGCCGGGCAGATTCTTTACCAACTGAGTCACCAGGGAAGTCCAAGAATACTAGAGTGGGTAGCCTATCCCTTCTCCAGTGGATCTTCCTGACCCAGGAATCGAACCAGGGTTTCCTGCATTAGAGGCAGATTCTTGACCAACTGAGCCATCAGGGGTGGCTGATTTACTGGACCCTGGAGTGGGTTACCATTACTGAATATTGGAGTGAGTTACCATTTCCTTCTCCAGGGGATCTTCCCAACCCAAGGATAGAATCTGGGTCTCCTGCACTGCAGAAAGGCTCTTTACTGCCTGAGCCACCAGGGAAGCCCTCTAAGGGTATATACCTATCTCTGAGCTCTAAGAGTATATACCTCTCTAGGAGGAAAAGCTGAGGAATTCAGCTGTACTTTTGGTGATTTTGCAAGCCTAGAGAAATCAAAATCAAAACCCAGGGGCTACCAAAATCAGAAACTCTGATAAATCATCCCTTTAAGGCTAAAACCCCAAAAGACTTCACTTCCAAAGTTAAAGTGAAATAAAAACAAGCAATCTTTAACATTGAAGTGCAACCCAGTTTTGCAACATCTGGGATGCCTGGGGAAACTCAACCTCAAGAATAGAAATAGAATGCATAATGTGAAACCAGTTGAGGGGAAAAAAATGGAATGAGATGATCAGTCCAGTTGAAGTCAAGAAAAATCAAAACTATGGTTTTTCCAGTAGTCATGTATGGATGTGAGAGTTGGACTATAAAGAAAGCTGAGCACTGAAGAATTAATGCTGTTGAGCTGTGGTGTTGGAGAGACTCTTGAGAGTCCCTTCGACTGCAAGGAGATCCAATCAGTCAATCCTAAAGGAAATCAGTCCCGAATATTCATTGGAAGGACTGATGCTGAAGCTGAAGCTCCAATAGTTTGGCCACCTGATGCAAAGAACTGACTCGTTGGAAAAGACCCTGATGCTGGGAAGACTGAAGGCAGGAGAAGAAGGGGATGACAGAGGATGAGATGGTTGTATAGCATCACCAACTCAATGGACATGAGTTTGAGCAAGCTCCAGGAGTTGGTGATGGACAGGGAAGCCTGGCATGCTGGAGTCCATGGGGCCGCAAAGAGTTGGACACGACTGAGTGACTGAACTGAATTGAAATCAAGAAAGAAAGAAAAACACAAAATATAGAACAGGCAAGACAAAAAGCTCAAAATAAAACAATGGTAGTTACCATCAGTAAAAATGGACAAACTGCTCCAGTTATAAGAAGGGGATTATAAGACTGGATGTTTTTAAAAAATAGCAGCACAGGGTATTTACAAGAAACAAATCTAAATCATAATGATCTAAAAGTTGGAAATACAAGGATAGAGAAATATATTAAACACTAACAAAAGAAAGCTGGCATAGCTTTATTAATATCAGAAAATTTTTTCTTTAATGCAAAATCATTACAGAGATAAAGAGGATCACTACTTAATGATACAAGGTTTAAATAATCAGTAAGCATAAACAATTCCAAATTTGTATAGAACTACTAACATAAACTAAAAATTTGTTGTTGTCTAGTCACTAAGTTGTGTCTGACTCTTTCATGACCCATGGACTATATAGCCTGCCTAGCTCCTCTGTTTACAGGCTTTTCCAGGCATGAATACTGAAGTGGGTTGCCATTTCCTTCTCCAGGGGATCTTCCCAACTCAGGGATTGATCCTTTGTCT
Source organism: Bos mutus (assembly GCF_027580195.1). Lineage (NCBI taxonomy): Eukaryota > Metazoa > Chordata > Mammalia > Artiodactyla > Bovidae > Bos > Bos mutus. The sequence goes on along the minus strand of NC_091646.1, from coordinate 11,489,228 downwards.
GCTACATTGGTAGAAAGATTCTTTACCACTGAGCCACCAGGGAAGCCCAAAACTAAAAATACATAAACCAAAATTGAATACAAGGGAAACTAGACAGATGTACAATCATACCAGAATATTTTAATGCATAACTGTGTTATTGACAGAATGATCCTCAACAATACATGGAAAAATATTAACAACCTCATAAATGAAACTGAACTAGTAAAAATGTTTAATTATTGAATAAAACAATTGGAAAATATATTTTCCAGTAGAATTGAAAATACATTCACTTCAAGAACATATAGAATATTTATCAAAAATACTATATACCATGGGCCATAAAGCAAGTGTCAGTAGATTTTAGAGCAATGAAACCTTATAGAGTATGTTCTCTGACCAAAGGACAATTGAGTGAGAAATTAAAACAACAGAAAAATCCCTGAGTATTAAGAAATACACTTCTAAATAATCCATAGTCAAAGGATAAGAAATGATAATTTTTTTAATTTTTTGAACTAAGCTGTAATAAAAATACTACATATCAAGACTAATGATATACAGCTAAATCAGCACTTAAAGAGAATTATATAGCCTTGATAGCATGTGTTAGAAAAAGGATAATTAAAAAGAAATGAGGTTTAAATTAAGAGTAAAATAAATTCCCCCAAGAAAATAGAGGTGATGATATAAGAAAAGAGAAAACAGAAATAAAGAAGATCAAAAAACAAAAATTGGTTATTGATAAACAATCAAAATATATAGTCTTATGGTAAGAATATTACAAGATAAAACATTAAATCTAAGCAATGAAAAGGGGACATGACTACAAATAGGACATGAGAAAAAAGACTTTATTAAGAATAACTCTACCAATAAGTCTGAAAGTGTAAACGAAAAATGGGGAAGCTCCTAAAAAATTTCAACTTATCAAAATGGCTTCAAGAAGAAACAGAACATATGAACATCTGTGTGACTATTACATGTGCGCGCACACACACACACACACATACACACACACACACAGTCATACAGATGAACTTCATTGTCACTGTTCAAGTTCTGTCACTCATTGGAGGAAGAAAACTTCCAGTCTTTAACAAATGTTCCAGAAGATGTAAAAAGAGAGTACACCTCCAACTCATTTTATGAAGTTAACATGACTTGAATACCTAAACTTGAAAAGATGACATTAAAAAGGAAAATTATAAGCCAGTCTCACTAATGGGTATAGATATAAAGCCCTAAACAAAATAGCAGCAAACCAAATCCAAAAAATAAATTAAGAGGATTATCCATTTTGCTCGGGTCCAATTTATTTCAGGAATTCAAGATCTAAACATTTATATACATGGAAGGAGTACATGAACAGAAGGGTCTCTCGGGGCATCTAGGTACTGGCAATATTCTTATTTATTTGATTGCTAGTTACACATGTATTTTATTTACAAATATTCAAATTTTTGTATACTTATGTTACTGGCTGTAAGTTTTATATTTCATAAAAAGATTTATAAAATAACCAAAATATGCTATGCTATGCTATGCTATGCTATGCTAAGTCACTTCAGTCGTGCCCGACCCTGTGCGACCCCACAGACGGCAGCCCACCAGGCTCCATCGTCCCTGGGATTCTCCAGGCAAGAATACTGGAGTGGGTTGCCATTTCCTTCTCCAGTGCATGAAAAGAGAAAAGTGAAGGTGAAGTCACTCAGTCGTGTCCGACTTTTAGCGACCCCATGGACTGCAGCCTACCAGGCTCCTCCGTCCGTGGGATTTTCCAGGCAAGAGTACTGGAGTGGGGTGCCATTGCCTTCTCCAACCAAAATATATTTATAGTCAATTATTTCTATAGCATTTTCTAGCAAAAGTAGATAGGATGGTAGATTATCCTTAGTTCCATCTATAACAGGTATTTGCATTAGGTAGGTATTGAAAGTATCATTGTTCTAAACCACTAGTGCTATAGAAAGCTATTTTCAATATTTTTTCAATGAAAAACTTTATTTCTATTCAAGTTCAACTCGCCTGTGTTTTCACCAGGACTTTCTTCCCGGAGTAAGAATGTGAGTTTGTAATTTAGCTCTACCTCCTTGCTTTAGGATCACTGGCTGAACAAGTTACTTAGCCTCTTTGAACTTGTTTCCTCTTCCTTCTGCCAGTAATAATTGTCTTCTGATGCTGGAGAGGATTAAATCGGATACCTCATGTAGAGCGCTAGCACGCAGTAAACACTTAATACTTGGTAATTATAATTGTTGTTGTTTTTATTATTATATAATTATAATGGTCTTATTCTGCATCCAGTTTACGTAAGAGCAGTCAGAGGGTCCTGCTTTGCATTCTAGCCTCCACTACTTCACATTTGGTGAACTTACACGAGTTCTTAAACCTCTCAGAGCCTCAATTTCATCACGTGTTAAATGAAGATAAGTATACCTCTAGATCATGGCATCCAATCCCATCACTTCATGGCAAATAGATGGGGAAACAGTGGAAACAGTGGCTGACTTTATTTTTCTGGGCTCCAAAATCATTGTGGATGGTGATTACAGCCATGAAATTAAAAGACGCTTGCTCCTTGGAAGGAAAGCTATGACCAACCTAGACAGCATATTAAAAAGCAGAGACATTACTTTGCCAACAAAGGTCCATCTAGTCAAGGCTATAGTTTTTCCAGTAGTCATGTATGGATGTGAGAGCTGGACTATAAACAAAGCTGAGTGCTGAAGAATTGATGCTTTTGAACTGTGGTGTTGGAGAAGACTCTTGAAAGTCCCTTGGACTGCAAGGAGATCCAACCAGTTCATCCTGAAGGAGACCAGCCCTGGGTGTTCATTGGAAGGACTGATGTTGAAGCTGAAACTCCAATACTTTGGCCACCTGATGCGAAGAGCTGACTCATATGAAAAGACGCTGATGCTGGGAAAGATTGAGGGCAGGAAGAGAAGGGAACAAAAGAGGATGAGATGGTTGGATGGCGTCACCAACACAATGGAAATGGGTTTGGGTGGACTCTGGGAGTTGGTGATGGACAGGGAGGCCTGGCATGCTGCAGTTCATGGGGTCTCAAAGTTTCAGACACGACTGAGTGACTGAACTGAACTGAACTGAACTGATACCTTTTTGGGGCTTCCCAGGTGGGGCTAGTGGTAAAAAAAACCTATCTGCCTAACACAGGAGACATAAGAGATGCAGCTTCAAACTGTGGGTCAGGAAGGTCCCCTGGATTTGGCATAGCAACTCACTCCAGCATTCTTGTCTGGAGAATCCCATGGACAGAAGAGCCTGGCAGGCTACAGTCCATAGCATTGAAATTAGTTGGAACCAACTTAGCACACACACACATACCTCTTTAGATATAGGACTAAAATGAGGAAAAAGTACAGCAAATCTCAGTTGTCTGAAACATACCCCAAGGCACAGTTCTATCACTGCTGAGGAGGCCCCCGAGGGGCCACAATAGAAGCTCAGAGAGCAAGTTACCATCTCAAATTTCCTAAATGTTTTCCCATTGAGCCCTTGTTCCTTGAGCATTCTCAAGATGTCACAGCTACAACTGTTCATCTATTTCTCATCAAATATCCTGTCACTATTCCCCAGTCCAAGCTTTCATTTTGTTGATGGATGTTAGTATGCTAATAGAAATTATAGAAAATTGTACACATTCTGAAATTAACCTAATTATAATCTATGAACAGTCATCTATCACTTGACTCAGACTCTGATATTAATTCTATGACCTTGATAAGTTATTAGCTATGTGGCATTTAGCAAGTTACCTCTCTGGCCCTGTTTCCACATCTGTGAAAGAGAGGTGGTAATATTGAAAATTTATTGAGGTCTACTAATACTAGGCACTAAAGTAGGTGCTTAACATATATTAGCACTTTTAATACACATATATCATTAAAGGTTAGTAGTAGTATTGCTGTTGTTTCCATTTTACATATGAGAAAATTGAAACTCTGAGAGGTTAATTGCCTAAGGTTATGTTGTAGAAACATCAAGATTCAAGTCCAGGTCTCTCTATTGCCAAAACCCAATCTACTATACTTCATTGCTTCTCAATTAATGGAATATCTTCCATGTGATAGGCAATCTACATTCATCATCATCATTATAAACTTGAAGATCAAAGGAGATATTCCTCATAAAACGCTTGGCACAGGGCCTAACACAGACACATGCAACAAAGTAAAAAGCCTGTAGCCTTCCAACTTTTTTCTAGTGTTTTCAAAAAACAAAACAAACAAACAAGACACTATTCTTTTGATTGAATAATAGGAGCTGTTCTTCCCGCATATCTAACATTAGGTGCTAAACAGTGATATATGTAGTGATATTGTTACAAAAATATCTTAGAATGTGAGTAGAAACACAGTTTCCATGGAAAAGGATTCAAATGGACTCATTTTTAAACTGAGCAAAAAATGATACTCAGTGTTTTTATGTCATAGCAAAATTTCATGAACTCATAAAGTCAGTTATTCTGGGTGCTTCAGAGGATCCCTGAAATTGTATGCAGAGTGTGTATGTTTGATCACCAACTCTTTTTTTCTGGAAATAGGATTCTTAACTTTCATAAGATTTGTACATATTATGATCCCAAATGCTTCAGCAAAACCATCATAAAATATCTTCAGTGTTTCTGAAGCCTAGGTATTTTCAAGTGCCTCCTCTTCACTCATTGATGATGAAGGGATCCCTGCCCTAGGGTCAATCATGTGATGCTGGACACTGGAAACATGAAATCTATAGCATTTTATCAGTCACTTTACTTACATCCCAGGAGAGGAGGACATTGCCTGCCAGGCAGGGCCACACAGGGCCACACAAGTTTTGTACTTGTCAACACAAGGAATGTGCAATGGTTGTGGAAAGCAGGATTTGCAGCATCAAGAGTGTAGGTTGCCTTGGTCACCATGAAAGGATGCAATTGGCTTGTTTGAATGATTTCACAGGCTGGCAGGGAACTGAAACCCATGCTGAGGAATAAGCAGTAACTGCATCTAGTCCCTGTAATAAGGAAGGTTTTAACTTATTCACAGGAGCAGAGTGGACAGGGGAACTTGCAATTAGGCCAGTCAAGGCCCTCCCGATTTTATCAGATATCATGTCCATCTCTTTGTGACCCCATGGGTTGCAATTCCTTAGACTGTAGCCTGCCAAGCCCCTCTGTCCATGGGATTCTCCAGGCAAGAATACTGGAGTGGGTTGCTGTATCCTCCTCAAAGGGATCTTCTCGACCCAGGGATCGAACCCCCATCTCTCACATCTCCTGCCTTGGCGGGTGGGTCCTTTTACCACTAGCACCACCTGGGAAGCCCCATCAGAAATCAAGGCAGAACAAAAACTTGATCCTTAATTTTAAGTCTTAAACCACAACATGGTAGCTCGGTGGTAAAGAATCCGCCTGCCAATGCAGGAAACAGAGCTTCAGTTCCTGGGTCAGGAAGATTCCCTGGAGAAGGAAATGGCAACCCACTCCAGCATTTTTGCCTGGGAAATCCCATGGCCAGAAGAGCCTGGCGGGCTACAGTCTAAGGAATTGCAAAGAGTCGGACACTGTATCTGATAAAACAGCCCATGGAATCGCAAAGAGTCGGACATGACTTAGTGACTAAACAACCATCACAAGAGGTTGGTATGATTTATCAAAGGTCTTAAAAATACACATCATCTTTTACCTTGTAGCTCCTCCTGTAAAAATTTATTCTCGTGGAAATAATCATAACTGTGCAAAATAGGATTGTTTCTAATAGAAAAAATTTAGAAATAATATAAACATGTTTCAAAGGGAAATCAATAGATATCAATACCTGTTGGAATGGTTATCATCAAGAAATCAAGAGATCACAAGCATTGGCAAGGATGTGGAGAAAAGGGAACCCTTGTGCACTGTTACTAGGGATTTAAATAGATGCAACAACTATATAGAAAACAGTATGGAGGGTTCCTTAAAAATCTAAAAATAGAAGTACCATCTGGTCCAGCTATACTACTTCTGGCTGTATCCGAAGGAAATGAAAACAGCATACTGAAAACTTATCTACACTGTCACATTTATCGCAGCATTATTCACTATAGCCAAGACATGAAAACAACCTGTGTCCATCAACAGATGAATGAATGAAGAAGATGGCACATGCACAGACACACATCCACACACATCCAAATGGAATATATATCACTCAGGCATGGAAGAACAAATCCTGCCATGTGCAACAACATGGACCAAGCTTGAGGGCATTAATTATGCTATGTGAGGTAAGTCAAACAGAGAAAAGTACTGTATGATCTCACTTGTATGTGTAATATATAAAAGCTAAACTCCTAGAAACAGAGAGCCAGAGGTTGGGAAAACTGGGGAGATGTTGGTCAAAGGGTTCAAATTTGCAGTTAACAGATGAACATATTCTAGAGATCTAATGCACAGCACAGTCAATACTGCATTATACATTTCAAAGTTGCTGAAAGAGTATATCTTAAATGCTCACACCACAAAAATGAAATGTTAATTATGTGAGATGACGGAAGTGTTAGCTAACACTACAGTGATATATTTATTGCAACATATTAGTGCGTCAAATGAACACACTGTATACCTTGAAAGTGAAAGTGTTAATCGCTCAGTCATGTATGACTCCTTGAACACCTTAAACTTGAACAATGTTATAGGTCAACTAGATCTCAACAACAAAAATGAATGTTGAACTGGTCACCAACTGTTGAATTGGGCCTGTGAGATATAAGCTATGCTGAGATTAATAAAAGTCTACAGGCTTACCATTACAGTTCACTTTCATCTAACAACTTCTATTCTGGCTCTACTTGTCACCTATTATGTATTTCAGCAATGCTCCTTCTGCCAGAGAGATGCAAAATCACTGGCTTTAAAGATGGACAAAGGGGCCATGAGTCAAAGAATCTAGGTGGCCTCTAGAAGCTGGAAAACGCAAGGAAATGAACTCTTTCCCAGAGCCTCCAGAAAAAAATGCAGCATTCTGGACATCTGAAATTTAGCCCAATGAGACCCATTTCAGATTTTTAACTTACAGAACTATACTATAAATGTGTCTGTTTAAGATGCTAAGTTTGTGGTAATTCTTTACAGCAGCAGTAGAAAACTAAAACAGTGAAGAATTCTATCACTTTCCCAACACTCTCCCTCCTCCAACCCCCCTTTCCCTGCCTTGATGATTCATAACCTCATTTAAATGTTGGTAACTTAGGGAGACAGATAAGGGGATGGCAAACGTCACAGCTTCTGTTTTAATAGATTTCCTCTGTGAAGATGCAAGGACTAAGAAAACATATTTTTAATCTTTTGCTCACTTAAAATTAACTAGAAAAATATTGTGACAGATGGTGTCCTTCATGCTGCCTTAGCATTTTGGCATGTTCCATTTAATACATCTCTTATGTTCCCAAGTCAGAGCAGAAAATCCAATTACCACAAGGGCATTCTAGTGTTTTTGACAACTTCACTTTGGTACATTTTAGCTGAAATGCAAGTAAATATAGTGACCAGTTACAGGTGAGAACCAGGAGAGCTGGAAGGTGATGTACTTTTAGCAAATAGAATAGACACTTCATGTCGAAGGCTGTGAACCATTGCTGAAAAGAGGGAGGTAAGGGGAGGGTAGCAGTGCATGTATTTGAGTCCCCAGGCTTAAGCAGACTCATTTCCCCAGAGCACATTCCACAAACTATAACAAGTATGTGAATTCTGCAGCAGGTTAACATTCCTGCTGCTGCTGCTGCTGCTAAGTCGCTTCAGTCGTGTCTGACTCTGTGCAACCCCATAGACGGCAGCCCACCAGGCTCCCCCGTCCCTGGGATTCTCCAGGCAAGAACACTGGAGTTGGTTGCCATTTCCTTCTCCAATGCATAAAAGTGAAAAGTGAAAGTGAAGTTGCTCAGTCGTGTCCGACTCTCAGCGACCCCATGGACTGCAGCCTACCAGGCTCCTCCATCCATGGGATTTTCCAGGCAAGAGTATTGGAGTGGGTTAACATTCCTAGTACACATCAAACAATCAATTATGTCACTGCAGTTATCTTTTCCAATGTCTGGCTTTATAGTGACCCACTTTGGAAGCAGGACAGGGGATTATCACTTGCTTGGTAAAAAAAAATTCAAAAGACATTTAAGAAATCCATCTACAAGAACTACAAAACAGTTTTCTGCTTTGATCTGAATTGGCAAGTCATTATTGAGATCTGTTTGGTCAAAATGTACAACCCAAGAATGTCAGAGCTACTAGAGAGCATACAGATCATTTGTCCAAACTCTCTTTTCTCCCTGGGTGAGGAAATTGAGAGGAATCTTGCCAAAGATCACTCAGCTAGAAAAAAGGTAGAACTGGGACTTGAGCCGGGACCCATCAATTGCTGACTTTTCTCTCCCTGTTTAGGAAAAATATAATCATACTTTTAAAGTTTTCTAAGAAGGAAGAAAACTTTCCTTAATCTCTCCATCTAAAGCAACTACAGTATTTTTATTTTTTATATTATATTCTATAAACATTTTATATAATTGTAACTGCAATGTACAGGGGAATTCAGGAAAATGTTTGTGTCAAAATGCACATTCAAAAATCAATAGCTTCCCCATACAAATGTAAAAAAAAAAAAATGAAATCAGAAAAAAGCATTCAAAGGAAATATGGGTGAATAGCTATGTCATCAGAGAAGGCAATGGCACCCCACTCCAGTACTCTTGCCTGGAAAATCCCATGGATGGAGGAGCCTGGTAGGCTGCAGTCCATGGAGTCACTGAGGGTCGGACACGACTGAGTGACTTCACTTTCACTTTTCACTTTCATGCATTGGAGAAGGAAATGGCAAGCACTCCAGTGTTCTTGCCTGGAGAATCCCAGGGACGGGGGAGCCTGGTGGGCTGCCGTCTATGGGGTTGCACAGAGTCAGACACGACTGAAGTGACTTAGCAGCAGCTATGTCATATTGGAAGGAAAGGCCTCTTTCTAAGCATGACAGTGTAAAAAATCATGAAGGAGAATAGCATTAGATTTTACTATATAAAAATATAATTTACTTATTTAAGGGTAAGTACAAAAATAAAACTAGTTCAATAAATATAAAAACGCGAAACTAAGATTACAAATAATAACTGTATCAGCCTGATATCTAGTATATTTTATTTTGAATTTTAAGGAATCAGAAAGCCTTAATTCACAAGGGTAAGTACTAGTGACATAAGTTAACAACTTTTTGTTGTTGTTTTACAGCCTTCTTTGCCAATCTAGGATATTTTTCTATTATACTGACCCAAAAGCTAGAATAAAGAGTGGTAGACAATTTTTTGAAGATGACTCATTGGTAATACCCAATAATAACTTATTATTTCCAATTGCTTATAGTTTACTTTGAAGGAAGTCAAATGAATAGGTCCTCAGTCTACATTTTCATTGTTAAAACAGAAAAGAGTTTTTTCAATAACCTTAGGCTCTCAAAAACGTCACTAAGTAAAATTTCACATTCCTCAGTGGTTGTCTTTATCAAATAGTTCTTCAAAGTTTAAAATAACTCAATTTATTTATTTGGATTTTTGCATATTGAATAAAAATTGCCATCCGTTTCAATACTGACGGTTCATTTGCAGTTATAAACACAGTAATTCTTCAATCCTACATTGCTAAATTGAAGTTGTTCTGCTCATTTAGAAGTTTCACAAAAAAATACAAGCTGGAACAACCATTTCATATTTGACAGATTCAGCTAATGGAGTTACTTGTCAGAGGGGCAGAGTTTGGGTTTTCTGTTTGGGGTTTTTGTTTGTTTGCACCTAATATGAAATATTTATGTCTTTGACTCAATACAGTCAACAAACTTCAGTGTGAAAATAAACTCTGGAACCCACCTATTAGAAATAACTGACAAATGTTAAATGAAAGGCGATGGCTTAATTAACATAACAAATTACGTGTCATCATTTTCCATAGTTCTGAGAGGTACTCACAATGTATTTGACAGGGGAAACCCTTGTGAGGAAGAAGAGAGAAGGAGCTGGAGGAGGGAGGGAGGGCCTCTCAGCACGATGAAGGTCTGTCCTTCTGAAGGAGGGAGGGAAAGTTAGGAAGCATCTCAGAATGCAGTGCAGTTCTAGGAAAAGTCAGAACAAGCCAATGAGGAGGCCTCAAGACAAAGCCTTCCAAAACAGGAATCCCACATCTTCTAGGAATGGACTTGCCTCAGTATTCTGGCCATGCTCAGTCACTGACTGAGAGCAGCCATGGGAAACATGAACTTGGCATAAACTGAGCAATGGATTCAGAGCACAGCAGCTGGAGCTGTCAGTACTCTCTGCAGCAGATCTCAGAAGTGCATTTCCATGAATGCCAAGTGGTGGCATGTAAGGACAGAGAGGTAAGGGGGCCAGATCATATCAGTCCATGGAGGCCATCAGAAGGACTTTGGCTTTTAGTCTCAATGACATTGGGAACTGTTGGAAATTTCTGAGCAGGGGAGTTATGTGATTTAGATTAACCAGGAATGTTCTATTATACTGAGAACAGGTAAAGGGAATGAATGGGGAAAAACAGATAGATACATCAAAGATAGGTTTCATTAATTTAGGTGAGAGAGGACAGTGACTTTGACTATGGCTTTAACAAAAGGGGTGGTGAGAAATGGGTGAAAATTACAGTCAACAGAATTTGTTTATGGACTTGCTGTGGAATGGGAGCAAGAGGAGTCAAGGATGGGCTCTCCATCAATACAGACGGAGAAGACTATGGGAGGAGGAAGTTTGAGAAGGGGTTATGAGGCTTTCTGCCTGGACAGGTTAAATTGGAGATGTCTGAGTAGGGAAGACAACTTAAGTGTTTGGGAGAGATCCAGGCTGGAGATAGAAATTTGGGTTATAATTGTTATAGATGGTACCTAATGTTATGAAACTGGATAGACTCACTAAGGGAATTTAGATAAGTAAGAGAAGGTGACCAAGAACTGAACCCTGGGGCACTCAACATTAATAGACCAGTCAACAAAATTCTGTAAAGCAATTATCCTTCAATTAAAAAATAAATAAATTTTAAAAAGAGAGACCAGTCAGATAAGGAGGAACCAGCAAAGTATGCTGAGAAAGAGCAACCAGTGAAGCTGGCAGAATCTTGGTGACCCAGAAGGCAAAACAAGAAAATATTCCACATGCATCCAACCATGTCCAATACTGCAGCAAGACAAACAACATGAGAATTGAACATTTGACCATGGTTTTCACAACACTGGTGATCTTGACAGGAGCAATTTCAGTGAAGGTAACAGTTGGAGTGAAGTGAAGTGAAAGTGAAGTCGCTCAGTCATGTCCAACTCTTTGAGACCCCATAGACTGTAGCCTACTAGGCTCCTCTGGCCAAGGGATTTTCCAGCAAGAATGCTGGAGTGGATTGCCATTTCCTTCTCCAAGTAGTCAGAGTACAAGGGATTTAAAAGAAAATGTGAAGAGAGGAATTAGAAATAATATAGAAAATTGCTTTGAGGCGTTTCTGTTGAAATGGTGGCAAAGAAATATCCTCATAGCTGAAGGGTGAGATGGAGTCAGAAAAGGCATCTTTCCCATCTACTCTGAGAGAATGTTCTCTAAGTGGTGCTTGACACAGGAGGTCAGAAAACTGCCTGTATAGAGCTTCCCAACTGGTGCAGTGGTAAAGGATCTGCCTGCAATGCAGGAGACACAGAAGATGGGGGTTCAATTCCTCCTGGGTCAAGAAGATCCCCTGGAGAAGGAAATGGCAACCCACCCCAGTATTCTTGCCAAGAGAATCCCATGGACAGAGGAGCCTGGTGGCCTATAGTCCATAGGTTCACAAAGAGTCAGACACGACCAAGCTAGTAAGCATGACATAGAGCCAGAGAAAAACTATTTTCAGCTGGGTGAGCCATATTCTCTGTGTCATGACTGCTCAGCCCTGCCATCACAGTGCACACAGAAGTGAAGGCACATGCCTGTGTGCAAATAAAACTTTATTTGAGAAATCAGCCAGCAGGCCATATTTGGCCCATGAGCTACATCTTGCTGTCCCCTTCTTCTACAATCTAGCTCCGGCAATTGTTTATAGTGACCAATATGCAAACATGTATTAAGTGACTGCCACATGGCACACACTTTTCTAATTATTATGAATATTGTTGTGAATGAGAAAGAGGCTCTGCTTCCAAGAACTTCCACCCACCCTAGGTCTAAGGGTCCAAGGTCAGGCATCAGCCCTGACCTTCTAAGCCCCCTCCTTACTCCTCCAGTTCCCTGCTCCCAGGGCACAGCCAATGTGAGTCATGTGGGCCCATTCAGAAGCTACTTTTACCTCAGCCAGGCTCCTTACCCCTTCATGTCCCCCTTTCCTAAAAGAAGCAATTTCCAATCTTCACAAAGCAGCAACTCTGATGTGACAACACTGCAACATCCTTTGCATTTTTTAAGGAAATTATGAAAATGTGGCATTTGTCTGCCTCTTCCAGCTTCAGAGATCCCCCTCATGTGGTGTAGGCACTGGCATCTGTCACTGTACAAATGTGACAGTCCAGCTCATCGTCTCTTCTGGCTGACCTGCCAGAGCACCTCATTTATCTCCCATGACAGCAGGTGTGGCTGTCGATGAAATCTGGGTGCTTTGTGTACTGCGGGAGCAGTCTTCCTGAAATGTCTCTGCGCGGTCACTCCACATGGGCAAGAGTAAAAAGGTGAGGTTCCTTCCAGAATCAGTTTAAACTGGACAGTGCAGGTTTCAGGACCAGTTGCCACTGGTCTCTCATCCCATCTTCCATAATCTGTGAGTGCCCAGGTATGTCCCCTGAGAGCAAATGAAGCTATGAATGCAAAAACTCTCTGAAAACATCTGAGTTCCTTATAAGGTCAAGGTCAGAATCCAGAATATAGCTACACATTTTTTAGAGAAAATTATCCTAATCTAAAAACAACAACAAAAGAGCAGGTTGTCACACAATGGAGAGGAATGTGAAGTTGAATCTCAGCTCTGATCACTGTGTGAGCGCAGGCAAGTCCCTTGGACCTTGATTCTCCAATTCTTCACTTGTCAAAATGGGGACAGAGTTGCCTTCACTAAATAAGGTAACCTTTGCCAATTGCAAGGCCCCTATAAAGACAATCAGGAGATGTTTGTAGTATCTGACAAACAGCTAAGGAGACTCTGGTATATCAGCTGGCTCATGTGACAGCCACCCGCTGAAACAAGTCACTACTCCAGCTGCTGGTTCCAGAACCATGCCAGCATTGCTCCAGTTCTCACCTCACACACTCCTGTCTCCCCCTTACCTCCAGTTCCAAGTTCAAGTTTCATGTGAGCACATCTGATTGGCCAAGTTGGCTGACAGTTAAGAGCCTGCCTGCAATGTGGGAGACCCAGGTTTGATCCCTGGGTTGGGAAGATCCCCTGGAGAAGGAAATGGTAACCCACTCCAGTATTCTTGCCTGGAAATCCCATGGACAGAGGAGCCTGGCAGGCTACAGTCCATGGGGTAGCAGAGAGTCGGACATGACTGAGCAACTTCACTTTCTTTTCTTCTTTCAAATCACATCCAGAAGCTGAGCCACAGGACAGGATCCAGCCTCTGCAGTACAGGAAAACATATGCCAAGGAGGCTGGAATGACTGAGAAATGAGCCAGTCCACAATTTCTGCACATTCTATGAGGTAAGCTAAATTTTAGCCCTCATGGCATTTGCCCTTGTGTCATGCCTATGAATATGTCAGTTATATTACAAGGCTAAAAGGACTCTCCAGATGACCTCAAGGTGGTGACATTGACCTGGACTGTTTAGGTGGGCCCAAGGTAATCCTTAAAAGCAGAAGAGAAAGTAGAAAGATGTGACAGAGAGATTTAAAGTATAAGAAGAACTCGAGTCATCCCCATTGTCACTGACTGGAAGATGGAGGAGACCAGGCAGAAAGAGTAAGAAGGAACCGACTTCTTGCCAACAACCTGAATGAGCTTCAAAGCTGATTCTCCCTACCCAAGAGCCTCAACTAAGAGCTCAGGCCAGCCATCAAATTGATTTTGCCCTGTGATACCCAGAACAGAAGGTCTAGATGGGACTACCTAGGCTTCTGAACCTATAGAATTGTGAATAATGAATGGATGTTGCTTTAAGCTGCAAACGGCTGTAATTTGTTATGGCAACAATAGAAAACTGATACATTTTCCATTCCAAGTTTGACCCCTTAGTATCACCTTCTGCTTCTCTTTCTTCATCACCTTCACACAATAAATTCACCATTAAGTTATTTCAATGCTCCCAGAGAATGGGTCTCACATTCATCCTTTCCTATAGCCATTCCTATTGCCCTGAGTCAAAAACTTTCCTCGGGGTATCAGCACAGCCTCTTAACTGCTTATCCTCTACCTGGCCCTCCCAATACTTGGCAAACGGCTTCACATCCATCCACAGTAACAAAGTACTGATGTTGCACATTTCTGAATTATTTCTATATTTACAACAAAATTTTGTTTCTTTTTTAATTAAAAGAAATAAGATAACATCACTATCAGGAAAAAATCAAAACAAAACAAAAATCTGTCCATTTATTCACTCAGCAAACATTTACTGAGTGTCTATTAAGTGATAAGCACTAGAAAACCTGTGAAAGAGATTGGCAAGATCTTCATCAAATCTGTTACCTCTAATCCTAGGCACACAGACTGCATTTGGCATCCTCCCTTGTAGCTCAGTGTAGCTATATGACTGCATTCCAGACAGTGGAATGTGAGCAGAAGAGCCATGTGTCACTTCCAGGCCTGGCCCTCGACATCTATCTTTACTCAAGCTAATTTTCTTGCTCTTTCTCCTTTGGCCATGTTGATAGAGAAGAGCACAGCAATGCTGAAGGCATGTGTTAAAGATCATTGGATAACAAGAAACAACAAACACGAGTTCTTAAATCAACATTTGGAGTGAAGTCACCCCTCAACCAGAACTACAACTTTGGGTTGTGTCTGAGCAAAAAATAAATGTCTTGTATATTCCTACCTGAATAGACAGAACAGGTCCTTTTCTAATTCTACGCATTTGTTCATATTATTCTAGTCCCCTAGAAATTTATTCCTTACCTTTTTATCCTGGATGATTCCTACTAATCATTCAAAATCTGGTTCAAACATTACCTCTTAACTGGTATCTCTCTTTTTCTTCCCCAGGTAGTTAACTTGGTCTGATTGTACCTATCTTTCTAGTAGCTCATACACGTTACACTATATACCATAATGTGTTATATAATATAGTGATCATCTCATAACTATGTTTTCTTCCTTACTGAATATCAGTGCCTGGTACATATATTAGGTGATCAATAAATCCTTGTTAATTGAATTTACTGTAAGTCCTTATGTATGATGTGTGCCATTAATCACCATGTTTCATATAACCAACTCCTTCCTATTCCATATAGTATATTTGGTGCATTAACAGTATATCTAGTACCGTGACACTATGTGCATGCTTAGTTGCTAAGTCATATACCACTCTTTGTGATCCCATTGACTATAGTCAGTCAGGCTCCTCTGTCCATGGAATTTTCCAGGCAAGAAAACTGGAGTGGGTTGCCATTTCCTTCTCCAGGGGATCTTCCCAACCCAGGGGTTGAACCCACGTGTCTTGCATCTCCTGCATTGCAGGTGGATGCTTTAGCACTTCCCACTGTGACTCTACATCTCTTCAAGTGTGTAACCTAATTTAATCTCCACATATCAGTTCAACCTTACCCCTGACTCTGGGACAAATTCTGGTCCAGGAATGAAGGTCTAAGAGTGCCTGTTCATTCAGCTGCTGGTTCCACTGTGACCTTGATGCCCCAACCTCTCATCATCTAGATTCTTTGCCTCATAACAATGTCTCCCAAAGACTAGGCATTCTGACTTTACCCTGAACCTCAGTAGATTAAATGTATGCCTTATACCCCAGTCCTCTTGTAATTAAGTGTCTGATACTTGCCATAGCTCTACAAAAAATTGCTTCTAATTGGACTTCCACCAATTTCCCGCCACATTTTTTCCTTGGATATGTAACCCATGTACAAACTTCCATTTGAGCCCTACTGGTAAAGAATGTGCCTGTAATGTGGGAGACCTGGGTTCGATCCCTGGGTTGGGAAGATCCCCTGAAGAAGGGAAAGGCTACCCACTCCAGTATTCTGACCTGGAGAATTCCATGGACTGTATAGTCCATGGGGTCACAAAGAGTCGGACATGACTGAGTGACTTTCACTTTCACAAAGAATACTAGTGCTCCATCTGTCTTTTCTCACTTGGAAAGATCTTCCATAATTAAGATCTGTTTTCCAGATGTCTGTAGGTACAGGCAAGTCATATATAAATGAGGCAGGTACATTACACAACAATAGGAATTGGTGGGAATTTATTCAGTCATACCACTGCTTGACTGTTCACTGGATTCAAGTAGGTTGCCTGTTACAGTGAACGGATAATTAGTGATTCATAAGGTTCTTCAAGATAGTCTGCACTTGAACAGTATTAATATTTTTAATAGTATGATATTTTTCTATTTGATTTTCATATGAATTGGTTACTATTTGTATTATGATACTCCCCATTAGCAGACTTTCAAAAGTAAGATAGTCAGCCCATATCCACACAGATACAAAGGGACAACTGTTCTGTACCATTTTATATAAGGGACTTAAGCATCCATGGATTTTGGCATCTGTAGGGGTCCTGGAACAAATCCCCCATAGATACCAAGGGAAAACTGTAATTCTTTTCTGGTGTGTTTGTTATGAAAGCGAGTAATTCACAGCTCCTAATGCCCAATAAATATCTAATGAAGAAATAAATGACAAAATAACTGAATTTGTTGGATGGAGCAAATGTGGCAAGGTTGCGACTTCCAAAAGAAATCTTTTGGCTTCTTAGTGGCCTCTAAGCAATATGAAGCACAATCATTGATTACAAAGTATTTGTATTTCTTATCCTCAAATGCATTTTAAACACACACACACACACACACACACTCCTCAGACACAGAGGTGTGAATACATGAATGAGTAGTTCTTAACCATTGATGGTTTTTTCCCACTGGAAGATTTTGGGTGTTAGCACTAGCTGGGAACCCATCAGTATGAAGTTATGGAATATTAAGCCAGGAGGCCTGGAAAGTTAAGTCATGGAATTAATAAACATGAATAGAATACTAAGTTCCTAGCCTGACCTTTGTCCTGGTCAGTGTGAAACTAGTGAATATGAAAATAGACTAGGAGAAGTACTTATAATGATGACAGAAACAGAGAGACCAAGAAAATTAAGAGGAGGGAGATTAGACAAATCTTCATGAAACCCAAGAAAGAAAAGAGAAAATAAGTTGTACAGGGCTTTGGATCCTGGGGACAAAGTCAAAGCTATCAAAAAAGATTTCATGCCCAAAAGATATCTTAAAAGCAATGATGGGTTTTAAAGTCACTTTATAAATATTTAATATAAAGTTGCCATGATTATGATTATTAAATGAATAAACACAGATTACAAATGAATAAACACAGGATCACAGATTTTAAGAACTAGTAAGCTTCTTAGAGATTACATAAAATTGCAACCCTTACCACCCCCATCTCCGCTAGCACTCCAAAAAACCTTCACCTGATGCTACTGTTTTCTCTTTTCCCTGGGATGTAACACCTTCTAATATAATATAAATATTCATTATGTTTATTTTTTGTTGTTCACCTTCCCACTTGCGATGAGAATGGACATCCCATGAGAACAGAGATCTTGGCCTGTTTTTGTCCCCTGAGATGGTCCATGCACCCACCACAGAACCTGACACAGAGAAGCTACTAAATAAATATTTATTGAATAAATCAACTAACAGCCTCCCCCCTTCTACAGTTGAGGAAACCAAGTTTCCAACAACTGCATTGCCTTTCTTGAAGTCACACAACTTGTCAGCAACAGAAGTATGGCTAGAGGCCACGTCTACATCACTTTGACACTTTGGTTCTAAATAAAGGGCAAAAATCAGTTTAAGTGACCCCCATGTTTCCCCTTCTTCTCATTCCCCTCCCAGACTAATTTTACCATTGACAGATAATAGAACTCAAAGGCTGCTTTCCTCCTCAGCAGCCCCTATACATCATGAAGCCTTGGATAGTGCTGCTGCTGCTAAGTCCCTTCAGTCCTGTCCTACTCTGTGCAACCCCATAGACAGCAGCCCACCAGGCTCCCCCATCCCTGGGATTCTCCAGGCAAGAACACTGGAGTGGGTTGCCATTTCCTTCTACCATGCATCAAATAAGAAAAATGCATTTATATGGTGCAAAATGGAAAGCCTCCTAAGTGACATTTTCAGAAAAATGTACTCTTTCCCTTTGAAGTACCCCAAGTAGCGTGTCATTATGCAAGCTGCCTTATCCAGCTACAGTCAGGGTCTGTCTCCAGGGTCTGGTAGCAAAGCAACTTGATGGCCGGGCAACTTTCTAAATACATTTGTTTGCTTTGCTGAGCTGCACTCAGATCCCCTAAAGAATCTGTGGCTTTATTTCAAGGTGAAGAACAAAAGAGTTTGTTTGACATTTTTGCTACTGATTTGTAGAAAAGTATCGCATAAACCATAGAGCTGGGAACATCCCCTAATCCAATTGTCAACAGGGATAATATCACAAATTCTCTTTGGTAAACCAATTTCCCAACTCTTCCAAGTATAATTAGCTCTGGGTCTTCTATCGGGGTTGAGCTTTCTAATTGTAGCAATTCTAAATACATCAAAATGCACTCACACCTGGGGTTTATTGCCCTACCTGAGTTGCTTTTGCATCTGTTATAGATATCAAGCCACATATTTCTTGCACACATTAGGCAAAAAGGAAGTGATATTTTTAGAACAGAAGCAATAGAAATAATTCAGCTCCGATTTCTCCTTTGCATCTGACTTAGCAGTGTAATCTCTGGGCACAAGAATTAATCGCATCTTCCAAAATCCTGCTATTAGTGTGTGTTGGGGAAGGATGGTTTGGGGAATTGGGGAAGGATAAAAAGCACATAAGAGAAGATCTAAGAAATGAGAGAGTGGGGCACAGGCAAAACCCTTTCTGATGGCCTCAATCCAGAAGCTCGTTCCAGAATATATGTGATATTGGCATGTGTTTTTAATGCTACAGGGTGACAGAAAACACCCACCCTTGAAACCACACTGGCTATGTGCCTGCCAGTGAGTAAAGGGAGAACAAATGCCATTCCAGTATGTGAACACCATCTTAGGGAAATTATCTTTTAATTATGCCAGATTCCCTTTGAAAATGGGAGAGAAAGGACTTTCCTCCATGCTGATGTGCCTGAGCTAGTGGGCTAGGCCTGAGCACAGACAGACTATCTGACACAACAGCTTCATGAATGGCCTAAGAAAGTCCCATCTGCAGCCTTGGTAATACAAGCTTTCATCTTCCCTCAGAATTCTCAGGCCCTATTCATCCTCCTAACCAAAACTGTAGTCCAGACCTGACAATCATCACCCACCTGTGTATGGTGCTTACAACTGGGAAGCTCATCCATACACCACTGCTGCTGCTGCTGCTGCTGCTAAGTCACTTCAGTCATGTCTGACTCTGTGCGACCCCATAGACGGCAGCCCACCAGGCTCCCCCGTCCCTGGGATTCTCCAGGCAAGAACACTGGAGTGGGTTGCCATTTCCTTCTCCATTAGTTCAGTTCAATTCAGTTCAGTCACTCACTTGTGTCCGATTCTTTGTGACCCCATAGATTGCAGCACTCCAGGCTTCCCTGTCCATCACCAACTCCCAAAGCTTGCTCAAACTCATGTCCATCAAGTCAGGGATGCCATCCAATCATCTCATCCTCTGTCCTCCCCTTCTCCTCCTGCCTTCAATCTTTCCTAGCATCAGGGTCTTTTCCAATGAGTCAGTTCTTCACATCAGGTGGCCAAAGTATTGGAGTTTCAGTTACAGCATCAGTCCTTCCAATGAATTATTCAGGACTGATTTCCTTTAGGGTTGACTGGTTTGATCTCCTTGCAGTCCAAAGGACTCTTAACCACCACATGAGGTTGTATAATTTCTGAATGGAAATTATTCTGTTTAATAAAATTATCTCTTTAAAAAAAAAAAAGAGTCTTCTCCAACACCACAGTTCAAAAGCAAACTAACATCATTAGTTCACTTGATCCATAAAATTCATCTTCAAAATACTCCAAATCTGATCACATCCACTGCTGCTACATGGTCCAGGTCACCGTGGTCTCCCCCTTTAATTATTGCAAGAGCATCCTAATGAGTTTCAAAACATCTGCCCCTGCCCCTTAGATGGTGTCACTCTTCTACTCAAAACCATCCTATGGCCTCCCATTTCACTGTGACCCACAAAGCCTCTGTGATCATCCTCATTCCCACCCCAGTACTCCTTGACTTCTTCTCCAATTCCTGTCCATCTCATGCCCTTCACTCCAATGATTTATTTGCTATCTTTTGATCATGCAAGATATGTTCCTCCTTTTAAACCTCTGTTCTATTGTTTGTGGCATAAATGATTGATTCTATTCCTATGTGAGAAATCCTACAACTTCCTCCTTAACTTCAATGATTCACTAGACAGAATCACAATTCAAGAGCAGGTTATGGCTAAGATTTATCATGGAAGATACACAGCAAAAGCAGCAGGAAAAATATATGCATTAACAGAGTCCAGAGGGGTCCAGCATAGACTTCTGATGTCCTTCTTCATCCAAGGCCACAGAATGGGCTTTTTCCTCTGGCAGAAAACTGCAAGGACAAGTGTGGACTGTCTCTGCCAAGGGAAACCCATTTGAGTCTCAGTATCTGTGGCTTTCGTAGGAGGTTGGTCACGTATGCACATCTTGCTAGCAATCAGTCATGGCAACTGAAACTTAGGGTCAAAACAATGCAACCAGGTGTACATCATCAATCTTATTGTTTGTGCAAAGCAATCCTGACAAGCTACTATGGAATGGTCTATTTCTCCCAGGTGTACACAACAAAATAATCAATCCATCAGTGATATAAAAACATTCTGAGAGCTATGTTCCCAGGGGTTGGCCAAGAGTAAATCCAAGACTCTTAGAGATATTCAAGGAGTGAGCAACCAGACCTGCTGTGTTAACACTTCCTTAATACTCTCTAATCTTGCCATGCTTCCCTGTACTGAAATATATTTCCCTGCTCCTGATAAGCTTAAATACCATAATTAAGTTTAGAGAGAAGAAAGTATTTCAAGAATTATGAGAATAACTATTGGCAACATAACATGAGCAAAAAGTAAATGTTTGTGCTTGTCAAAGACTGATGTATTAGGGCTGTTTGTTGCTGCAGTAGAAACTGACTAAATGCATCACTCCTTCTGTATGAAATGTTCTTTCTCCAGATATGCCTTGGCTTATTCCCTCATTTCCTTCATCTTTATTCAAATCTCATATTCTCCATAAGGCCTAAGACTGATCACATTGTTTAATATTATAATCATCTCCCAACCCACTCTTGCAAATTTCTGATTGCTTTTAACCTGTTCTATTTTTCTCTTAGCACTTATCATCTCCTAGTATACCATATAATTTACTCAATCATTATGTCTCCTCTCCCCAACACCTTCTCCCTACCACTCCCACCCTCACTAAGCTCCAAGAAGGCAGGAGTATTTGTATACTTTGTTCATTAATTTATTCAAAGAACCAAGAATAGTGCCTAAGACATAGTCGGTGCTCAATAAATACTTAATATTTACTGAATAAGGTACGTAGAGCATGTCAGGGATTATTATCTCCATTTTTTTCTTCTAATTTTACTGAAAATAGTTGACATAGAGGACTGGATAGGTTCAAGTTATACAGCATACTGATTTGACTTACATACATCATGAAATGGTGACTATAATAAGTTTATTGAATATCCATCATCTCATTCTGCTGCTGCTGCTATGTCACTTCAGCCATGTCCAATTCTGTGCGACCCCATAGACGGCAGCCCACCAGGCTCCCCCATCCCTGGGATTCTCCAGGCAAGAACACTGGAGTGGGTTGCCATTGCCTTCTCCAATGCATGAAACTGAAAAGTGAAAGTGAAGTCGCTCAGTTGTGTCTGACCCTCAGCGATCCCATGGACTGCAGCCTTCCAGGCTCCTCCGTCCATGGGATTTTCCAGGCAAGAGTACTGGAGTGGGGTGTCATTGCCTTCTCCATAGACACACAATTAAATAGAAAAAAATTTTTTGCTTGTAATGAGAACTTATTCTCTTAACAATTTTCATATATAACATACAGCTGTCTTAACTATCTGTATCATGTTGTACATTACATCCCTAGTACTTATTTATCTTATAACTGGAAGTGTGAATCTATTAAATGCCATCATCCAATTTCTCCTCTCCCCATCCCACCTCTTGTAACCACAAATCTGATCTCTTTTTCTATGAGTTTCTTTGTTTTTGAAGTATAATTGACCTACAATTCTATGTTAGTTGCTAGTATGCAACATAATGATTCAGTACTTCCATACATTTTAAAACAATCATCACGATAAGTCTAGTTACCATCTGTCATCACACAAAGATATTCCATAGTTATTGACTATATTCCCCACACTGTACATTTAATACCCATGACATTTACTTAGCAACTGGAAGTTTCTACCTCTTAATCTCCCTGACCTATTTCTCTCCTTCCCCACTCCCTCCCCTCTGGCAACCACCTGTTAGTTCTTTGTTTCTATGACTCTTTGTTTAGTTACGTTTGATCATTTGTTTTGTTTACTAGGTTCCACATATAGATAAAATCATACAGTATTTGTCTTTCTCTGTCTGATTTATTTCCCTTAGCAGAATATCCTCTAGATTCATTCATGTTGTCACAAATGACATCATTTCATCCTTGTTTATGGCTGTGTAGTAGTCCATTGTATGTATGTATGTGTGTGTTTATAACATCATCTTTATTTATTCCCATTTTTAAGATAAGTTAATTGAGGCATGGAGAAGTCAAATAACTCAAGCAAGTCATTTATTAAGTGCATAGAGCTGAGTCTAAAATTATCCAGTAGAATAAATAAACTGTGAAAACAAAAAGGACAAATTCAAAGTAACATATTAAATTGGATATAATTTTAACATCTAAGGAAATTATATGGTTCTATAATTATGAAAGATAGCAAGATTCTATCAAGTTCAAAAATCTTTAAATGAAAAAGACATTTACACCTTAGTAATACCTTCAGTTCAAAGATCTTTAGAGCTAGAAGGAAAATACATGTAATGATAATAATGTTAATACTTACAGAACACATACTATGAGCCAGGGACTATTCAAGGAATTTTAGATATATTAGAACATTTAATCCTCATGACAAACCTATAATTTCTGGTATTATCCATATTTTATAGATTAGGAAACTGAGGCACCAAGATTTGAAGATCCTTGTCCAAGATTACACAGCTAATAAGTAGTAGAACCAGGATGTGAAGCTAGGTAATCTGATGCTAGAATCCATGCTTAGGTACTAAGCACTATAACATGTCTTAAGAAGCACAGAAATGTAAGTGATTGATTTGGGTGGACAGTGATGAATTTCTTTGAAAAACCAAAAATTAGGTAATGTCATTTAGGAGACCTAGAAATGCTGGGCTGGAAGAAGCACAAGCTGGAATCAAGATTGCCGGGAGAAATATCAATAACCTCAGATATGCAAATGACACCACCATGGCAGAAAGTGAAGAGGAACTAAAAAGCCTCTTGATGAAAGTCAAAGAGGAGAGTCAAAAAGTTGGCTTAACGCTCAACATTCAGAAAACTAAGATCATGGCATCTGATCCCATCACTTCATGGGAAATAGATGGGGAAACAATAGAAACAGTGGCAGACTTAATTTTGGGGGGCTCTAAAATCACTGCAGATGGTGACTGCAGCCATGAAATTAAAAGACGCTTACTCCTTGGAAGGAAAGTTATGACCAACCTAGATAGCATATTAAAAAGCAGAGACATTACTTTGCCAACAAAGGTCCATCTAGTCAAGGCTATGGTTTTTCCAGTAGTCATGTATGGATGTGAGAGTTGGACTGTGAAGAAAGCTGAGCACCAAAGAATTGATGCTTTTGAACTGTGTGCTCTTGGAGAAGACTCTTGAGAGTCCCTTGGACTGCAAGGAGATCCAACCAGTCCATTCTAAAGATCAGTCCTGGGATTTCTTTGCAAAGAATGATGCTAAAGCTGAAACTCCAGTACTTTGGCCACCTCATGTGAAGAGTTGACTCATTGGAAAAGACTCTGATGCTGGGAGGGATTGGGGGCAGGAGGAGAAGGGGACGACAGAGGATGAGATGGCTAGATGGCATCACCGACTTGATGGACGTGAATTTGAGTGAACCCGGGAGTTGGTGATGGACAGGGAGGCCTGGTGTGCTGCAATTCATGAGGTCGCAGAGAGTCAGACACGACTGAGCAACTGAACTGAACTGAACTGAACTGATTCTGTTTTAAGTAGAGTCATTTGAGGCCTAAATGAACTCAGAATGATAGCAAGGGTGGTCCAAAGACCTGCAGCTCCAGTTTTCATACCTGGCTAACATCTCTGCTTATCAGTAACCAAAGGAATTTGGAAGCATCACTATTTTCTTCAGTGACTACAGATCTTTTAAGTGTGAGAAGATTTAGAATGAAGAAAATAAAGGTTTGGGAGAATCAAATTATGTAATATTTTTGTACCTATTTGGTTTGTATGTACTTGCTATTTTAAGAGAACTTAGCCTTGTAAATTCAATATACAATGTGGAATTGAATAACTGATTATACTTATGATTTTAATTGAAATTTCACTGCATTCTTTAATAATATTGGAACATCTAAGGGAACTTTTTGTTCACAATATATACAAATTCAACTTATTATGAATTATTTAATACTTAAGAGGTTTTGTTTATCAGACTATTAAAAGATTTAAGAAAGGAAAATGGATATGATATATTAAATATATAAATGCAGTTTAAAAATATCTGAAGGTGTTTAATTAACTAAGTTGGCAAATGGTACTATACATTATTTAAAAGTCTTACAAAGAACTATTAAAATCTATTAGATTTATAAAGAAAACAAGATTTGTATGCAGAACTCAAAAATGAGGAAAAACTTAGCTTTGGAAATTTATAACTTTAATCAATTAAATATCCATATTTAAAACCCAAATGAAAATCTCTGAATAGTTTGCCTCCAGAAGACCAAAACTCACTTCCAAACACCTAGGTTCTCTGAACTGGGTCCAATGTCCTCAAGCCAGGTTCTCAAAAATGACACATCACAGCTGTACATTTTTATGAGATAGGAAAGGAAAACTTTCTTTTCTCCCCAAGCTATTTCCTTACAAAATTAAAATGGATGAAATTTCCCCCACCAGGAAAACTGATTGTAACTAGTCTGTTCTTCAATACCAGGCCAGACTGAGCAGATTTATCCTATGAAACAAGTTGGCATTTTTAGGAAAACCTCTGAGATGTTTCTAGCAACTTCCATGAAATACAAGAAGCTTCAAGGCTAAGGAAGATATATTTATGTTTCTCTCTGAATCCTTTCCTGAACCTGTCTACGTTGCCATTACATTATCTTCATGATTTAGCTAAATGAAACATTTGCAAATGGTATAATAGATCCCAGTTTTGTGGTGCATTTTCCTCTAGGTCTGAAGTTATTCAAACAGTGTTCCTTGGCTATGGTAATTTGTATCTTCAACAATCAGCACTTTGGACCTCAGGGGTACTGATTTGTTTGAATCTTTGGATTGTTTTTAATGCCACAACCCCAGGAGGGTGGTTTGTGGCAGAGAAACCTACTTCCATTAAAACTAGGTATTAATTCACTAAAATAATTTTCTTTTAGGCTGCCATTGATGGAAAAGTTTTTCTAAGTCTTTTCTAATTGAATCATATATCTGAAGAACAACCTTCTGAAGGCCATGAAGGATGCTCCCTAAGTAAAGGATATGCCATCCTTCAACCATGAATATTATAAATCAGCATATACCCAGATATCTAATGAATAATGGATGTGGAAGGTTATTTAAATTCAGAAAGGTATAACTATGTTGCACACATCATAAGATAAATTTATTGTGAATCTGTACATGAGGGTACAGAATTTGATACTTAATAGAATTTGTAACTCAATTTGAAGCCAAAAGTATATGTTTGGTGTGAGATGAAATTCAACAACAAAAGAAAATTGAAAGATGTGCCATTGAAAGACCCAGTCCTGAAACTCTGTCTTTAACTCCTCTTAGATAAGCCATTTACCTCTTTGAGTTTCAGATTCTCCATCTAGTAAAAGGGTGCGTGTGTGCTAAGTCGCTTCAGTCATGTCCAACTCTGTGTGACCCTATGGACTGTAGCCTACCAGGCTCCTCTGTCCATGGGATTCTCCAAGCAAGAATACTGGAGTGTGTTGCCATGCCCTTCTCCAGGGGATCTTCCCAACCAGGGATCGAACTCATGTCTCTTACATCTCCTGCATTGGCAAACAGGTTCTTTACCACTAGCACCACCTTGGAAGTGAGAAAAAGGGTGCAGGGTTCTCTAATCTGCCTACCTCCCAAGGCCACATTCTCTCCACACTTTATACATAAATTATGGCTTTCCCTTCTATGTAAAATATTGTGCAGTGTTGATGGAGGTGTTCATATAAAACCGAAGCAGGCTAACTGGCCAAATGCATGATATACACATCATTAATGTTTCCACATTGAATGTTTGAATCTGTCAAGAATTTATTGGCCTTAACCTAACTTCCTTCAGTGATTCTGTTGTCCAGGGGCATTAAGTCCATTATGATGGATTAAATCTTTCACTGACAATTCTGGTATTAGATCACACAATGACAACATGATGAAAAATAGTAGATTATGTTCGGGATGCCATTATCACTTTTCTGGACAAGGGAAATGAAGCTTCTCAATTTTCAGTTCTATTTTTACCTCACAAGTCTTCTTTAAACTATCTTTCTGAACTGCTCTGAATAGGAGAGAAAGGTATGAATAATATTCAGATATGACATAGCCCACAATTTTGTAGGACTCAAAGTAACAATAACCCTGTGTACGAGACAGCAAAAGAGACACTGATGTATAGATCAGTCTTATGGACTCTGTAGGAGAGGGAGAGGGTGGGGAAATTTGGGAGACTGGCATCGAAACATGTATAATATCAGGTATGAAACGAGTCGCCAGTCCAGGTTCAATGCATGATACTGGATGCTTGGGGCTGGTGCACTGGGATGACCCAGAGGGAGGGTATGGGGAGGGAGGAGGGAGGAAGGTTCAGGATGGGGAACACAGGTATACCTGTGGTGGATTCATTTCGATATTTGGCAAAACTAACACAATATTGTAAAGTTTAAAAGTAAAATAAAATTTAAAAAAAAAAGAATTGCTAGCACACAAAAACTAATTACATAGGGTTTACAAAAATGTCTTCAGTTCAGTTCAATTCAGTCATTCAGTCGTGTCCAACTCTTTGCAACATCATGAATCACAGCACGCCAGGCCTCCCTGTCCATCACCAACTCCCGGAATTTACTCAAACTCATGTCCATCCAGTTGGTGATGCCATCCAGCCATCTCATCCTCTGTCATCCCCCTCTCCTCCTGCCCCCAATCCCTCCCAGCATCAGGGTCTTTTCCAATGAGTCAACTCTTAGTATCAGGTGGCCAAAATAGTGGAGTTTCAGCTTCAGCATCAGTCCCTCCAACGAACACCCAGGACTGAACTCCTTTAGGATGGACGGGGGCAGGAGGAAAAGGGGACGACAGAGGATGAGATGGCTGGATGGCATCACTGACTCGATGGACGTGAGTCTCAGTGAACTCCGGGAGTTGGTGATGGACAGGGAGGCCTGGCATGCTGCGATTCATGGGGTCACAAAGAGTCAGACACGAATGAGCGACTGATCTCATCTGATCTGATCTGATTATAAAGAATTAACAAAACTATCAGGTTCTCCCTCTAATTCATGAGGAATAGTTCTAGATGAATTAGAATTTGAACTATCAGATTATTGTCCTCTTGGAAATACATTCTCTTAAGATGATTTTAAAGTCATAAACTGGCAATCTTCCTGTATTCTGAATTACAACCAATGTATTTCTTTTATTTCTCTATCTGACTTCTAGCACTGTGATTGAATTGAAAGTTGGTTATGACTTGTATATACTGTCAGACAGTCTGTTGGGACAAAAAGTAGAGAATCAGTAAAAATTGGTTTACACTGTATGTCCTTAAATTTTTGTTTCCACATGTGTGAAACACCACTGTGAAATAAGTGAAAGGGACAAAGGAATAGTAAGAGGAGTAATGCAGAAGTCTTAGTGGACTACATGCTGGAGCAGGAGACAAGGTCACAGCTCCTGAGACTTGCACTTGTTTTCACATCTCACCTTTACCATGAACTTCCACTTGGACATCATAACCTTGGTTCCTTCTTCTATTCATTGAGAAGTTAATATTACAAAGGTCCCTCTAGTTCTGTAAGTTTGTGGTTATGTACATTTTAATAAAAGCAATGGTGATATTGCTACAAGAAAGTGTTCTTGTCCTTTGTATTCCAAGTTTCCACTTTGTAGTTTCTCTCTAGAACAGATCTATGTCTTGCAGTCAATGTTTCTTTAATAATTTCTCAATTTCTCCCAAGGTCACCAAAGGATCTCTATCACACATTCTTGAAGAGTGAACTCAGTTTAATAATAGTCAAAAATAAGAACCACATTAGACTAAGGCCCCCATAAGGGCATCCAGTTTTTCCTCTTGTACTTTTAAACTAAGATCATGGTATCCGGTCCCATCACTTCATGGCAAATAGATGGGAAAACAGTGGAAACAGTAGCTGACTTTATTTTTCTGGGCTCCAAAATCACTGCAGATGGTGATTGCAGCCATGAAATTAAAAGACGCTTGCTCCTTGGAAGGAAAGTTATGACCAATCTAGATAGCATATTCAAAAGCAGAGACATTACTTTGTCAACAAAGGTCCATCTAGTCAAGGCTATGGTTTTTCCAGTAGTCGTGTATGGATGTGAGAATTGGACTATAAAGAAAGCTGAGTGCAGAAGAATTGATGCTTTTGAACTGTGGTGTTGGAGAAGACTCTTGAGAGTCCCTTGGACTGCAAGGAGATCCAACCAGTCCATCCTAAAGGAGATCAGTCTTGGGTGTTCATTGGTATGACTGATGAAGCTGAAACTCCAATACTTTGGCCACCTGATGTGAAGAGAGGACTCATTTGAAAAGACCCTGATGCTGGGAAAGATTGAGGGCAGGAGGAGAAGGGGAAGACAGAGACTGAGATGGTTAGATGGCATCACCATCTCAATGGACATGAGTTTGTGTTAACTCCGGGAGTTGGTGATGGACAGGGAGGCCTGGCGTGCTGCGGTTCATGGGGCTGCAAAGATTCGGACATGACTGAGCGACTGAACTGAACTGAACTGAATGCTGGCATATATAAATCATACCAATAGTTCTTATAGAAGAGAAAGAATTTCTCTTTCTCACGTTATACAACATAGAAAATGGAGAATTATTAAGTTCCCTCATACACATGCATACACACTCACATCTCTTGCTCTAATTACCCAGATATTTCGAGAGACAAGGTGAACAGAACAGACCCATTTATGTTAAACATACTGTCACAGACCAGAAAAATGTTGGAGAGGAGATTCAAATACTTAGGTGAGAAGAGGACTAAACTGCAAGGTCTCAGACAGAAGTGAACAGCACGGTGGATGAAGAATGAGAAATTTAGTTCAAGTCCTAGGTCTGCTTTTTACTTAGTATGTGAAGCTCTTCACCACGCTGAGTCTGAGTTTAAAAAGAAGCTGGTAATTCTGTTACCTTCAGAGAATCAATCTCATAGACTGAATGAAATAAATGTCTGTGAGAGCACTATGGACTGTCAAAGTGTCACACAGTATGAATCCAACCCTGCAAATCTAAGAGCCTATGAAAAGTCCTTTGTTTCTTGACAACAGAATAGCTAAACTTTCCTCCCCTTAACACTGAGCAATGTGGCTCATTGTAGAAGACCTCAATTCTATGTCCCAAATCATTCCTCACTATGTATCCTTAGATGTCCTAAATCTGAAACCAGAAGCCTGGCAACACTTCCATTCCACTTCTCCCTTAACCACTAAGAGAAATCCAGAATCAAACCAGAAACCTAGCTAGAAGAGACAGAATAGGTAAAGTGAATTCTAAGCCGTCACTTTAAAGGCATGTGAATCAGATCTATGGAATGATAAGTTTAAGTGAGCAACCTTTTTAGATGTGCCCAGAGTCTGCTGAAACAGAATTGATCTTTAATGTTAGATCAGCAGAAGCATAGGGAAGGCTGACATAAGTGTCCTTCTAAGAGGGAGGCCAAGGGAGTTTCAAATAACAGAAGAGAAAGGAGGAGATGTGATTATGCAAGAGAGAGGTTCAAGTGATACAAGAAAGGGACCAAGAATGCAGACACCTCCTAGAATGTGAAAAAGGCAAGGAAACAGATTTATCTCTAAGGCTTACAGAGCCTTGCCAACACTGTGCTTTTAGCCCAGTGAAACCCATGTTAGACTTCTGACCTCCAGAACCGTTAAAATAATCCCATGATGCTTTAAGCCTGGAAGTTTATGGTAATTTGTTACAACTGCAGTAAGAAACCAGCAATTCAGTATGACTACATCCTCTTCACTCTTGAGTCTTGAATGCTGGCTTTTCATTACTGATTCCTTTGACCACGATCTTCCCAAAGCCCTGGAGCAAAGGCAGCAAACTGCAATACACATACACTTCTGCCCAGCTAGGTCTGCTTACTACTGAGGCTACTCAGTTGTCTTTGGAAATACCAGAGGTTGGGAACTGGAAACCAAGACATCTTTTATCTTTCTGACACTGTGGGAATAATTTCACTCAAAATATTTGAAATACACCCTAGTAAATTGTTTTCACAGTATAAATAACAGCAAGAACTGAAATTCAATATATTCAGTTCTATTGGTTTTATGAAGGGTGCTGTCCCCCTTAAGTTCATATGTGAGAACAGCTGATTCATGTAACATTTCTTAGTAATAATCATGATGCCATCTTACAGCTATTACACAGTTTACATATGTATAGCAATCTACAGTTTATAAAGATATTTCTTCATCCTCACTATATCCTAGCTGGGGGGAAACATTATTACTCCTATTTTATAGACAAGGAAACAGAGGCTCAAAGTTTCCCAATATCTCAAATCCTAAGGAAGTCACAGAGCAAGGACTCCAAACCTGGTCTTCTAACTACATCATGCATAAGAATCACAATCCAAAAAGACAAGTGGGCTGTTTCCAGTGTTTCTACTGGCAGACTTAATGAAAACCACCTTGCTTCTTTATCAAAGTTATAACATTTTCTCAATAAACACACACTTTCCTCTTTGTTGTCTTCACAACTCAGAATTACTTCATTTGAGAGGCACTGTGATGTCCTTGAGACCTGATCATGCCTCTTTTCATCTGAACGATCATAAGACATCCAAGATGAAACTTTGTGCCTGGGTTTCAGTTTTCTAAAAGGACTATAATGTGTGGATAATAATCCCACTTTCAGATGAAGAAATAACTCAAGAGGTTATTTCCCTAAGTCCACACAACTAATAACTAGAATATGTAAGACATAAAAACAGATCTTTTGAATTCATGTATGCATTCACTGAACAAATGGTTATTAAGTGTCTTTATCAGGCTAGGTCCGAAAATACAAAGATTAAAAGGACAAAGATGTAAAGCTCCTGGTAGAGCTTACGGTCTGATGAAAAGAGACATAAAGGTACACAGGTAATTATAATGGTGTGTGATAAGTGACAGGGGCAAGGTGCTACCTGGGAGATTTCTCAGAAATGACATACAAATTGAGGTATGAAGAATAAGTAGGAATTTTCCAGGCCAAGTGGGAGGGGGAAAGGAGAGTCTTCCTGACAGAAGATGTATGTACCTCGCATGCAAAGCCTCAACATGCTGCACTATGTATAGCCATGTCTCTGAGCACTGTACCTTCTGGCCTTGTAACTTACACAAGTGGTCCTAGCCACAGTTTACCATGGCAACCAAGGTATTCCCATGAGCCCATGACTTTCAAAAATGGCTAAATTTGTATAGCATACAGATCAGTTCACTGACTCTAAAGGTTATGTATTCTATTCCTTAAATATTGTTGTTTTGGGAAGTGGGATACCAGCTGGCCTTCACATTTTAAAGAGATAGTACATTTAAAAACCATCACCAAGTATTATTTTTGACATCAAGGCAGACCATGAGAGTTATACCGAGAGAGCAGCTCCTGACATGCTCACAGGAAAGGCAATTGAGACTGCTATTCAAGACCACTTGAGCTATTTGATATCAAACAAGATGTAATTTATAAAGGTACCTGGAAAAGTTAAAAGACAGAACTCAATAATTTCCATTTTTCACATGAAGAACACATTTCTCTGCTTTAGACACTTTCCCATCAGATCCAAGACAAAGAATAAATCAACGAAAATACTTTTTTGAAAGGTTTAATGTATCATTCTAGAAGAGGCTTTCTTTCACTATGATAAGATTATCCTATTTTCAGATGGTACACACCCCCAAATTTCTGCACTATATCTCTGAATTACAGAAGTATTTTTACTTCCTATGTAACTGACTTTATTGGAAAACAGCAAATTTTACATTCCACAGTAACAACAACAAAAAAAATGCCCACCAGAATTAGAGCCAAGCAGCACTGATGTGTTCACTTAATTATTCAATCTAATTTCTTGAAAATGAAATGAATTTTTGATTAAAATATCCTTTTCCATCAGTGAACCCTTTAACAGGCTATATTTGACTTTAGAACACATGCGATCTGAATTGAATATTGAATATCTGTTTAATCTTAGATCAACTGTGAAGTCTTCAAAGCCACTCCTCTGTGTCTCCTTTTTTGAATACAAAGTAAAATTATCTTTTCTAGATCTTTTCTTCCTGTATCTTTCCTGGGTTTACATGCACAGGCGGACAGTACAATCCCACATTTACCAAGTGCCAGGACAATCCTCTGGGCTTCACAGGTGGTGCTAGTAGTAAAGAACCCATCTGCCAATGCAGGAGATAGGGGTTGGATCCCTGGGTCAGAAGACTCACTGGAAAAGTGAATGGCAACCCACTCTAGTATTCTTGCCTGGAGAATTCCATGCACAGAGAAGCTTGGTGGGCTACAGTTCATGGGCTGCAGAGTGGGACACGACTGAGTGACTTAACACTAACTTTCTACAACTCAAGTTGATTTCTACTTTGAAACTTCCTTTTCCCCAGTTAGTAGAAATTTAATCTCAGTCAGTTCATGGATCCATTTCATTTCTCCCCATGTCATATCTAAGATTTGTAGGGACTTCTATTTCCCTTCTGCCATAGTGGGGAATCCTGGTAGATTTACAAATATGATCCCCTAAACATTCTGTTTGTTCTAGGAATCTTCTATTCCTGTAAGAATCAGGCTTTTGGAAGCCAGAGCCAGGGAGCTTCCTTTGTTAGTGTGGTCCAACAACCATGTAAAATCCTTCCCCTGGGGCAGGTGACTCATTCATTCACCAAATATTTACTAAGGTTCCACTACATTCCAAACACCATTCCAGCAGTGAACAAAACAGAAGAAGAAAAAAAAATCTCTGCTCTTTCAGGGACAGACAGAAACTATGCATGTGACACTAAAAGGCAGTTTTTCAGTTGCAGATAGGTGAAAATCAAGCAGAGGAGGGACTAGGAAAGAATGGCTTGATTTTGGACTTTTAGATGAGCTGGAAGTCTTTGCTATCAAAGGGACATTACAATAGGAATCTTAAGGAAGTGAGGGGGTGCTGCTGCTGCTGCTGCTAAGTCACTTCAGTCGTGTCCGACTCTGTGTGACCCCATAGACGGCAGCCCACCAGGCTACCCCGTCCCCAGGATTCTCCAGGCAAGAACAGTGGAGTGGGTTGCCATTTCCTTCTCCACTGCATGAAAGTGAAAAGTGAAAGTGAAGTCACTCAGTCATGTCCAACTCTTAGCGACCTCATGGACTGCAGCCTACCAGGCTCCTCTGCCCATGGGATTTTCCAGGCAGGAGTACTGGAGTGGGGTGCCATTGCCTTCTCTGAGTGAGGGGGTACGCCTATGTAAATAACTGGTGGAAGTGTGTTCCAGGCTCAGCAAGCAGCAAAGTCAAGCCCCTGTGACAGGAATAACAAGAAGAGTAAATGATGTCAGGAATGTAGCAGAGGGCTAGGTCGGGGCAGCCAGCAACACAGAGCAGGGCCAGATAGGAAATGATGAATATTCTCGTGGTCACCATTTTTGAAAAAAGGAAAAAAATGGGTGAAATTATTTTTAATAATCTATTTTATTTGATCTACTATATTCAAAATATTTCAACATATAAGCAATATAAAATTATGAAAGAGCTTCTTATACTAAAACTTTAAAATCCTTGGTGTATTTCATACTTATGGCACAACTGAACTTGGACCAGCCATATTTCAAGTGCCTAAGAGCTACGTATGGCTTGCAACTACCATATTGGACAGTGTACTTCTAGTCACTAGAATGAGGGGAAGGGCAATGAGGGGAACTACCAGGAAAATATCAATTACTATATCATTGAAATCATCCCATCATACATACTACTTTCTATTTCCTATAATAACGCTTTCTATTCCTTTATA
Organism: Bos mutus; assembly: GCF_027580195.1. Lineage (NCBI taxonomy): Eukaryota > Metazoa > Chordata > Mammalia > Artiodactyla > Bovidae > Bos > Bos mutus. Next base: position 11,454,520 of record NC_091646.1, on the reverse strand, counting down.
TGGCACCCCACTCCAGTACTCTTGCCTGGAAAATCCCATGGACAGAGGAGCCTGGTGCGCTGCAGTCCATGGGGTCGCTAGGAGTCAGACACGACTAAGCAACTTCACTTTCACTTTTCACTTTCATGCATTGGAGAAGGAAATGGCAACCCACTCAGTGTTCTTGCCTGGAGAATCCCAGGGACAGGGGAGCCTGGTGGGCTGCTGTCTATGGGGTTGCATAGAGTCGGACACGATTGAAGTGACTTAGCAGCAGCAGCATTCCTTTATAACGCTAGTTTAGGGGAACAGAAGTACTATTGATACGTTAGAGGGAGTATTTCCTTAAAGCCTTTTATTTTCTGATTACGAAAGCCACTGTTGTTGTTTAGTTGCTAAGTCATGTCCGACTCTGTGATCCCATGGACTGTAGCCCACCAGGCTCTTCTGTCCGTGGGATTTCCCAGGCAAGAATACTGGAGTCGGTTGCCATTCCCTTGTCCAGATCTTCCCTAAGGACTGAATCAGCATATCCTGTACTGGCAGGCAGATTCTTTACTGCTGAGCCACCTAGGAAGCCCCATAAAAGTCACGCATACCACTAAAAATTCAATACAGAAATGAACAGTGGAAAGTGAACATTCCTCAAACTAGGTGAGGGTTACAGATCGAATGAGGGTCAGGTAGCCTATGGCACATACTATGTGCTCCAGCTGTTTGACATGTTGATGTGCTGCTTTAGTGTAGTGACTATTCCAATTCACTTTTTCTAAGATAAAATTTGAGAGTGCCCAGGATCTATGGACAGTCTTTGGGATTGTATAAATTGCCATTATCAAGAGCTATCTACCTATGTAACTTCAAACTGGTATGGCAGAGTATTACCTAGAGATTGAAGCTGTGTTTGTTTCTTCCCTACTGCATGTCTAATACACCCAGCACAGTTCAGGTAATAGATGCTTAGGGTAGCCATGCTGAGAGGCAGGAGGTGCATAGGATGATCAGGGTATTTTACCTTGGAGCCATATTGCCCAGCGAGTGTCCTGGATCTGAAACTGGCAATCAAATGCCAGTATAATCCCATTCTTTTCCTTTATGTGTGTATGTGAAAGTCACTCAGTGGTGTCCGACTCTTTGCAACCCCATGGACTATAGCCCACCAAGCTCCTTTGTCCATGAAATTCTCCAGACTAGAGCACTGGAGTAGGTAGCTGTTCCCTTCTTGAGGGGATTTTCCCAACCCAAGGATAGAACCCATGTCTTCTGCATTACAGGCAGATTCTTTACCATCTGAGCCACCAAGGAAGCCCAAGAATACTGGAGTGAGTAGCCTATCCCTTCTCCAGCAGATCTTCCTGACCCAGGAATCAAACCGGGGTTTCCTGCATTGCAGGCGGATGTAACCTTCTTCTATTAATAGCTCCTTGAACCTTCCACAGCCAGTCTTCCACACTCAATCTTAGTTCCACTAGAATTTCAATTCCACAGGACAGGGATCTTTATTTGTTTTATTCTCTGTTATAACCCCAAAGCTTAGGGCAGTGCCTCACACATAGCTGGTGCTGAAAAAAATATATTGAGTGAATGCATGAAGCAGGTAGCATTAGACTTGAATTCCATCATTTTCCCACTTCCAAACCTGCAAACCTCTGCACACTGCATCCTTTTTTTCATCAATGTTTCATATTTATCTTTTAAAAAACAACTCTTGGCTTCATCGATATTCTCAATTATTTTTTAATCTCTATTTTATTTATCTCCTGTCTGAATTTTATTATTTCCTTCCTTTTGATGACTTTGGGCTTTGTTTGTTGTTTTCCTAATTCCTTTAGGTGATGGGTTAGGTTGTTACCTGAGATTTTTCCTGTTTCTGGAGGAAGGCCTAGAGCTATAAAATTCCCTCTTAGAACTACTTTTGCTGCATCTCATAGATTTTGGAGTGTTGGGTTTTCATTTTCATTTATCTTAAGGTATTTTCTGATTTCCTCTTTGATTTATTCATTGACTCACTAGTTTTTCTAGTAGCATCTTGTTTAGTCCTTTTCATATTTTTCTTCCTATAGTTGATTTCTACTTTCATACCATTGTGGTTGGAAAAAACGCTTGCTATAATTTCTATCCTCTTAAATTTGTTGAGACTTTTTAATTCAGTGAGCTTTTTATTATCAATGGTTTGAATTATTTACTGATAAACTGTTTAGTTCTTTTTCATTATTTTTTTTCATGGGCTTTCCCTTGCTCTTTCAATTGAGAGTAGTTCCTCTGCTTTTTCATCTTGCTTAATTTGCTCTTGCCTCTATGAATTCAGGGTAAATAGTACCTTTTGTGCTCTTGGAGAGGGTGTTCTTATGTGGGCATGTCCCTATGCAGACTGCCTGTGCCCATTTTCTTTCACAGAATGGCTGGTTTGACATGGATGCCAGTCACATTTCTCTCCATGGTATGCTGCCAGCTCTCACCTTGGCAGAGGGGAGGGGAGGGCTGGAGAAGGAGAAGCTGGAGTGGGCTCAGGGGGTGAGGCGGGATGTCCTCTCTGCTCAGTGGCTGTCACCACCCTATCAGAGCAGGGTCTGATCCCAAGTTGCTGGAGGGGGAAGAATTGGGCTCCAGCTAGCTCTATTGTATTTAAGTGTCTGTTTCTCCCTCTCCCTGCCCTGGGAACTTTGCCCCAGAGGAAGGGAGTGCTAAAGCAAGCAGGCCCTTGTGCAGACAGAGGTCCAGTGCACTCCCTGGGTAGGCTCCTGCATCTCAGCTCAGATGCAGCCTTGGTGGTGAGCCCCCTTTGTCTCTCAGGGCTAATCACTGCTGCCGCCTCCACTTCCCACACCCTGTCGTGGAACTACTAGCAGGGATGATGGAGACCTGTGTGGACTCTCAGCTTGTGTTGCAGGATTAGCTGTGGTGGAGTGGCCACCATCAGGGATCTGAGGGGGCTTGTGGGGCACTGCCTGTGTATGTGCCAACAATGGATACCCAGCCCAGGCTTCTGTTAGTCACAGTGTTTTTCCACCCAGCCAAGGGGGCTTATCCCCTCCATGCAGAACCACGGGACTGGGGGGCCCAGGTGCCGACCTGACCAGCTCACTTCCCGGAGTGGACATTTACCTGTGTCACTTCCTTCTGCCTTTGAGTCACCTACCAGGGGCACTGGTCCCGAAGCGATAGCTTTCCTACCTTCCTACCCAATGACATATGCATCTTTCTTACAGCCTTGGTTGTTCAGGAGTCCTTCCAGTCTCAAGTTAATTTTCAGTGAGAAGTATTCCATATGGAGATGTATTTTTTATGTGCTCTTGTGGGGAGGTGAGCTCTGTGTCCTCTTACATTACTCCGCCATCTTGATAACAACATCCTCACTCTTAGTGTTCATCTGTGTTACTTCTACTCCCTTAATGCGTATTCTGCAACTAAATAGTAGCATTCTCTGACCTTGATACTTGTAAACTGGAGTTAATAATAGCAACCAAATTTGTGAGAAATTGCTGACAGAATTCATGCAAAACAATTAGCACAATATGGGTACATATAAGTGCTCAATAAAGAGTTATAATTTTGACTATTAGTAATGGTAATAGATGTATCAAATGGAACCTTTCTTACAGTATGAGATGCATCTAGATGATACATGTCACTAACCTAACACCTAGCACTAAGTGCTCAACAGATATTACTAATATTATTTTATTATTATATTATTCTCTCAACAGATGTGTAAAGTAGGTAGGGGTAGGTAATGCCATCTTAGAGAAGTGGAACCTGAGACTTAAAAAGGTAAAGTGACTTGCCAAAGGTCATATAGGTAGTAGGTGATAGAGCCTGGATATAAGCCCAGATCTTAAGACTTTTGGGTCAATGCCATTATGATTATTGAGTGTGTGACTGTGTCATAGGTTATATCAGGTCAGCTTTTTTTTATAAATAGTTTTGTTGGAACATAGCTATTCCCATTTGTTTACATTTTGGCTACAACAACACTGTTGAGTAATTGTGACAGAGATCCTATAGCTCAGAAAGTCTGAAATAGTTATTATCTGGCTCTTTACAGAGAAACGGTAGACCTTTGGCCTAGTCCAAAGGCTATTTAATGATATGAGGACTAATATTTTCTCTATTGGAAGGACTGATGCCAAAGCTGAAACTCCAATACTTGGGCCACTTGATACGAAGAACTGACTCATTGGAAAAGACCTTGATGCTAGGAAAGATTGAATGCAGGAGCAGAAGGGGACAACAGAGGATGAGATGGTTCAATGGCATCACCGACTCGAAGGACATGAGTTTGAGCAAGCTCCGGGAATCGGTGATGGACAGGGAAGCCTGGCAGGCTACAGTCAATGGGGTCGCAAGGCATAAAACACGAATGAGTAACTGAACTGATTCTCTCTATACATATTCATTTTGTAAATTACCAATTACAAAATGAAGCATTAGAAACAGATTGTCACCTAAACTCAGTCTCTTCCCAAAAGCAGAGGTGTCAGAACATGCCTTGTGGCCAGTGCTCCTTGCTGCTGAGCAGAAAGGGCTGAAATGTAAAAGGCAGCAGCTCTTAGGAGAGATTTTACTGCCATGGACCTCTCAAGCCTTCGAATACCAGGTGACTTCAGGTGCCCTCTGACCACAGGCAAAAGAGCCACCTGCCATCAACCTTCTCAGACACACCTTCAGACTAAAAGCTACATCACTTTCCCCCTTTTTCCTTTTATTCCCCTTTAAAGCTATAGTAGTTAACAGCCCAATTTGCTTGATCCCAGGAACCTGGGGAAATTTGAGTCTGTGTAACCTCAGCTGGCACCACTAATCACCTGGCCCCAGCAACAGGGCATGAAACAAATGGTACTGTAGTTTGTGGTAATGATGCTGGTTGCTCAGTCCTAGATGCACAGAGATATTTTTGATTACCAACCTAGAGCTGTGTTCCATCTGGAGGTCAAGACGTTACAATTTCATTAAAGATTTTGAACCCCAAATGACCACACTGTTCCCATCAAAGAAGAGTCTTCCTTAATTAGTTTATACCAGAGTTGGCCCTTTCTTTTAAACAGGTGGTATGGAGACAGCATCTCATCAATCAAATCTTTTCCCTGGTAACTTCATCAGCATCTCTAGACAGCAACTTATGATGAGTTATCTGCCATGTAAGTTACTAAGAACTGTAACAAACGTTATTTTGATAAACTCACTGACTCCAAACACCCAGATTTGAGTGTCTGAAGTTTTAACATGTCATCAATGACTACCCCCCCACCCCACCCCCCCACCATGCCTCCGTGCTAGAGAAGGTTGAATAGCATAATCCTTGTCACCATTATCAAACTTTAGTTTGGGCAAGTTCCTGTGATTGAGCTGTGCACATGGCTATCTTTATCACTCTAACACAGGAAGTAGATTATGTAAGGAACATATGAGGGGATGTCTCTCCTCCTAAATATATCACTATAAAGGGAAGTTAATTAATTGGTAGTGGAGATGAGGAGGCCAGTTACTACTAAGTGAAGGACATATTGATATTTAAATGCAGTTGAAATTGAAATGTTTACACTGGCTTACACTCTATGTAGGGATTGGAACACTAGGTTGGAGAGATACAGACCAAATTCTATAGAAAGGTCATTTCTAAAAACATAAGAAAAAGAAATTCAGCTCTAAGGAAAGGATGATATCTAGTCCTCAAAGGAATCATTTTTAAAGAATGCAATACACTAAGGTATTTTATTTCTGAATATTATTTATAACCCAGACATTTCAACACAGAGGAAACAACTCAAGTGTATTTTATGCTAATTACCCTAGCAATATTCAAGCCTTTATCATATTTATTTTATCATATTTCTTGGGGGCTAAATCCTGTTTCAGCTTCTTTCTACCTAAATGAGGTCGAACCAGAATAGCATTCAAGAGTTCATCCATAGTCTCTTTAACCAACTCAGATCAAGCACCCTCTCATTTTTCCTATGTGTACACAAAGATTAACTGAAGAAGCAGTAGTATTGTGCTTTCTTTGGCAAGGATGTGTGCTGAGAGTTGATGTTTTAGTCACAATTAAAGTAATTTTTTGGAAGAAAATACACAACCCACTTAAAGAAACCTACATGTCACTAGGGAAGCTGTGTGGAAATGCAACAGGCATTTGGTGTTCTTTCTAGCAGTCCAGTATAGGAACCTCTTCCGATGTATGGAATCCTTACCTCAAATTTTGACAGGAGGTAGGGTCCACGTCTCCCTTGTTGTTGTTTAGTTGCTCAGTCATGTCCAGCTCTTTGCGACCCCATATACTAGAGCCCGGCAGGCTCCTCTGTCCCTGGTATTCTCCAGGCAAGAATACTGGAGTGGGTTGCCATTTCCTTCTCCAGGGGATCTTCCTGACTCAGGGATCAAACTCACGTCTCCTATTGGCAGGAGGAACCTTTACCACTGAGCCACCAGGGAAGCCCCACTTCTCCCTTACAGATGATGAAAATCCCAGGTCCTTGCTGCTAGAGTACTGACTTCTGCTTTGCTGCTGCTGCTGCTAAGTCGCTTCAGTCGTGTCTGACTCTGTGCGACCCCATAGACGGCAGCCCACCAGGCTCCCCCGTCCCTAGGATTCTCCAGGCAAGAACACTGGAGTGGGTTGCCATTTCTTCCTCCAATGCATGAAAGTGAAAAGTGAAAGTGAAGTCGCTCAGTTGTGTCCGACTCTTAGCGACCCCATGGACTGCAGCCAACCAGGCTCCTCTGTCCATGGGATTTTCCAGGCAAGAGTACTGGAGTGGGTTGCCATTGCCTTCTCCGGACTTCTGCTCTAGAAGAATACTTTCCTAACTTCCCTGATAAAAATCACCTGAGGTTCCTCTTAACAGCTACACAAGCTCTTCTCAAGGAGCTTCTGACTAAGCAGCTCTGGGATTAAGCCAGGCCTTTAAAAGTACCCAAGTGATTTTTCCTATCAAGGAAGCCTGGTAACCAAAACTTGGCCTGGAAATAGCCCGGCAGTTGTTGTTGTTGTTGGTTTTTTTTTTTTTTTTAAGCAACTTAGATTAATCTATGGAGCTTTGGAAACCTAGGATTCCTGGACCCCATCTCAGGCCAATCGAATCAAAATCATCTCTGGGGTGGAGAGAGAAAGAAAGGGCAAGAGAGATGGAGAAGAGGGAGGGACAGAGGAATGGAGTGAGTAGTTTCATAGGGAATTCCATTATATAGTGAAGCTTTAAAAACCCTTATTTTAGGCCAAAACTTCAATAAACAGATGTTGGGGCTTTGATATATGAATGATGGAAGGCGAGGGCAACTATGACCAGGAGTCTGTGGTCACTGCAGCACAATCCAGTGGCTCAAGTAGCCTGACAGCAGTGCTGGCGAGAACATCCATCACCCAGTGACCTATCCTCCAAAGGACAGAGTCCAGTAAAACAGTGCCTCGTTCCACCGATTCTTTGGTCTGACTGTGAGTACTGCTTCCATTGCATAGTTCTGAGACTAATTTTCCATCATTCCTAGTAATTAATTCCCTTCTCTACTAGCCAGAAGTGCTTTCTGTTGCTTGCAAATAACAATACAAAGTACTACTAATACAAAGCAGTGGGGGTAGATCCTGACTTTGCAGTTACATTTGAATCCTATGTGACCTCTCTGAATCTCTATGTCTTTATCTGTAAAATGGGGATGTCATCTAGTTTTTCACTGTAACTCGAAGTACTCTTGGCAGGCTCCAGAGTATCCCTCTAAGAGGGGATGAGGGATGCTGCTGCTGCTGCTGCTGCTAAGTCGCTTCAGTCGTGTCCGACTCTGTGCAAACCCATAGACGGCAGCTCGCCAGGCTCCCCCGTCCCTGGGATTCTCCAGGCAAGAACACTGGAGTGGGTTGCCATTTCCTTCTCCAATGCATGAAAGTGAAAAGTGAAAGTGAAGTCACTCAGTTGTGTCTGACTCTTCATGACCCCATGGCCTGCAGCCTACCAGGCTCCTCTGTCCATGGGATTTTCCATGCAAGAGTACTAGAGTGGGGTGCCATTGCCTTCTCCAGGGATGAGGGATAGCAGGGTGCAAAAGTGAGAAAGGATGTGTCTTAAAGTGTTATTTGCATAGCAAACATAACACTTACTTTGATCATATAATTACATGTGGTGACTTTGAGGGAGATTTGTGCCCAAAGCCACTCCTGGGAACTACCACTAGGAAAGGCTTGGCTGGCACAGGGCATTAAATGTTATTTTCCTTCTTTCATTCCTTAATATTTAATGTGCAAATCTAGTTGAAGAACTAGATCCTAGGAGAATAGGTTTTCAGAGCTTGTAGGAAACTATTGTTCATTAGTGACCTAGTCTACTGAATAAATAATTTTGAGTTACAAAAATTCCAGTGTATTTAAAGAACATAATGTATACACTCCACATGTTTTTCTCTGATACGCTTAATGATAATACAAGTCCTATTTATAGCGCTTAGTTATTAAATTAATATGTGGCCAATGTCTTCCAATCAGAAAGCTGTCTTTTCAAGTATCATCCAATGTAAACTCATTCAGTAAGGTCCTTCCATTAGTTGGCTGTTGCTATAGCAAAATGGAAATTAAAACTTGAGAATTCTAAATCCGTCATCTGCCAGACGGGTAGGATGCAGACAAAATATCTTTCCGTTATGATGATGATATTTTTTATAACTTGGCTCTCCATTTTTCTTCCTCTCCCCCTCACTCCATGTGACTCCCAGCCCCACTCCACTCCTCACAGTGAGATGATCCACTTTAAACACCCCAAATTCAATCATCCATATTTTCCCACCCTCATGGTTCTATACAGACACATCTGTGCATATATCTCATACACAGGATTTTTTCTGTTGGCTATGTTTTACAAAGATAAGATTGTGTTATACATCATCTTTAGCATCTTGCTATTTTAATTTTGTGTGGAAATCCCTTCAATTTTTTTCTTAATGGCTGCATTATATTCTCTGATTTAGATATAGCAAATTTTATCCAGCCATCTGCCTATTGAAAGATGTCTATTTTTCTTCCACTTTTTTACATGATCAAAAAATTCAAAATAAGTACATGTATGAAAGTGAAAATAAGTACATATATACATACAATATTTTGCTGTTAGTTGCTCAGTTGTGTCTTTGTGACCCCATGGACTGCAGCATGACAGGCTTCCCTGTCTTTCACTCTCTCCCAGAGTTTGCTCAGACTCATGTCCATTGAGTCAATGATGCCATCCAATCATCTCATCTCTGTTGCCCCCTTCTCTGCCTGCCCCCAATCTTTCAATATACATGTACAATATACAGTGCATATATATATAAACACACACACACACATATATATATATTCATAGATAAGGACCTTTCCATTAAACATAAAAAGGCAGCTGTTTCAGGAGCTTCATGCATCCCAGTTCCATGGGGACAGAAGCTCCTATGCTAGAGATCATTCTGGACCTCACGTTATGTACCTCTTCATCTGACTATTCATCTGTATCCTTTATAATAAACTGGTAAACAACTCTGGAAGAGTGCAGTAATGTGAGATAGCAGATACCACTGATGGCAGGTTGTAGATGCTTCTAAAACACAGAAGGATTGGTTGAAAGTTTGAGTGAGAAGCCCTTACTCTGCTGACAAGAGGTACACTGTGTAGAAGTTGATCCACAGAAACTCTACATTTAGAAAGACCAGTTAGAGCTAAGGGTGAAAACATTGAAAGAAGAGGAGATTAAGGAAAAGATACCATCCTGAGCAGAGATACCCACAATGGCTCTTCATGAACAACTAACACTGTATACATGAGGAACAACTCATATGGGAAAGAATCAATCAAAGAGAAAAACACATGGAAAAGGAAGAGGAAAAAAATAACAGAAAATACAGGAAACAATATGAAATTATACAACAAAAACAAAACTAGGTTACTATAAGAGCTATCAAAAATAGCCTTCAGTTCAGTTCAGTTCAGTCACTCAGTCATATCCAACTCTTTGCGACCCCATGAATCGCAGCACACCAGGCCTTCCTGTCCATCACCAACTCCCGTTCACTCAGACTCATGTCCATCAAGTCAGTGATGCCATCCAGCCATCTCATCCTCTGTCGTCCCCTTCTCCTCTTGCCCCCAATCCCTCCCAGCATCAGAGTCTTTTCCAATGAGTCAACTCTTCGCATGAGGTGGCCAAAGTACTGGAGTTTCAGCTTTAGCATCATTCCTTCCAACAAACACCCAGGACTGATCTCCTTTAGAATGGACTGGTTGGATCTCCTTGCAGTCCAAGGGACTCTCAAGAGTCTTCTCCAGCACCACAGTTCAAAAGCATCAATTCTTTGGCGCTCAGCCTTCTTCACAGTCCAACTCTCACATCCATACATGACCACGGGAAAAACCATAGCCTTGACTAGACGAACCTTTGTTGGCAAAGTAATGTCTCTGCTTTTTAATATGCTATCTAGGTTGGTCATAACTTTCCTTCCAAGGAGTAAGTGTCTTTTAATTTCATGGCTGCAGTCACCATCTGCAGTGATTTTGGAGCCCAAAAAAATAAAGTCTGACACTGTTCCCACTGTTTCCCCATCTATTTCCCATGAACTGATGAGACCAGATGCCATGATCTTCGTTTTCTGAATGTTGAGATTTAAGCCAACTTTTTCACTCTCCACTTTCACTTTCATCAAGAGGCTTTTTAGTTCCTCTTCACTTTCTGCCATAAGGGTGGTGTCATCTGCATATCTGAGGTTATTGATATTTCTCCTGGCAATCTTGATTCCAGCTTGTGTTTCTTCCAGCCCAGCGTTTCTCATGATGTACTCTGCATATAAGTTAAATAAGCAGGATGACAATATACAGCCTTGATGTACTCCTTTTCCTATTTGGAACCAGTTTGTTGCTCCATGTACAGTTCTAACTGTTGCTTCCTGACCTGCACACAGATTTCTCAAGAGGCAGGTGAGGTGGTCTGGTATTCCCATCTCTTTCAAAATTTTCCACAGTTTCTTGTGATCCACACAGTCAAAGGCTTTGGCATAGTCAATAAAACAGAAATAGATGTTTTTCTGGAACTCTCTTGCTTTTTCCATGATCCAGCGGATGTTGGCAATTTGATCTCTGGTTCCCCTGCCTTTTCTAAAACCAGCTTGAACATCAGGAAGTTCACAGTTCACGTATTGCTGAAGCCTGGCTTGGAGAATTTTGAGCATTACTTTACTAGCATGTGAGATGAGTGCAATTGTGCGGTAGTTTGAGCATTCTTTGGCATTGCCTTTCTTTGGGATTGGAATGAAAACTGACCTTTTCCAGTCCTGTGGCCACTGCTGAGTTTTCCAAATTTGCTGGCATATTGAGTGCAGCACTTTCACAGCATCATCTTTCAGGATTTGAAATAGCTCAACTGGAATTCCATCATCTCCACTAGCTTTGTTCGTAGTGATGCTTTCTAAGGCCCATTTGACTTCACATTCCAGGACACTTAGGGAACTGATTACTGACTAGATTGGTCTCTCCCCTTCTGACTCTCCCTCTTCTTCTCCTGGTCACCTTTATCTCCCTCCTGCCTCTTCTCTTCTCCATGTAACTGTGAACTTCTCTGGGTGTCCCTCACTGTGGAGAATCTTTTCACCATTAACCTAGATGTTTTATCATCAGTGCTGTATCAATGGAGAAGTCTTGAGGCTACTGCAAGAATAAGACTGAAAGCCAGAGGCATAAGGCTTAAATCCAAAACATGAGAACACCAGAAAACTCCTGACTCTGGGGAACATTAATGACAAGAGCTCATCCAAAAGCTTCCATACCTGCACTGAAGCCAAGCTCTGCCCAAGAGCCAACAAGTTCCAGAGCAAAACATACCATGCTAATTTTCCAGAAATGTAGGAACATAGCCCTGGGCATTAAACTACAGGCTGCTCAAAGTCACACCAAACCCATAGATACCTCAAAACCCACTACTGGACACTTCATTGCACTTCAGGGAGAAGAGATCCAATTTTCCCACCAGAACACTGACACAAGCTTCCCTAGCCAGGAAAACTTGACAAACCACTAGACCAACCCCATCCACAGGGAGCAACTTCCACAATAAAGAGAAACCACAAACTTCCAGCATACAGAAAGGCCACCCCAAATACAGCAATCTAAACAAAATGAAAAGGCACGGAAATATTTAGCAGGTAAAGGAACGTGATAAATGCACAGTAAACCAAACTAAAGAGGAGGACATAGGGAGTCTACCTGAAGAAGAAATCAGAATAATGACAGTAAAGATGATCCAAAATCTTGAAAATAAAATGGAGTTACAGATAAATAGCCTGGAGACAAGGATTGAGAAGATGCAAGAAATGTTTAACAAGGACCTAGAAGAAATAAAAGAGTCAATCACTAATGAATAATGCAATAAATGAGATCAAAAGCACTCTGGAGGGAACCAATAGTAGAATAACAGAGGCAGAAGATAGGATTAGTGAGGTGGAAGATATACTGGTGGAAATAAATGAAGCAGAGAGGAAAAAAGAAAAAAGAATTAAAAGAAATGAGGACAAACTCAGAGACCTCTGGGACAATGTCAGATGTCCCAAATTCGAATCATAGGAGTCTCAGAAGAAGAAGACAGAAAGAAAGGCCATGAGAAAATACTTAAGGAGGTAATAGTTGAAAACTTCCCTAAAATTGGGAAGAAAATAGCCACCCAAGTCTAAGAAACTGAGAGAGTCCCAAACAGGATAAACCCAAGACGAAACACCCCAAGACACATGTTAATCAAATTAACAAAGATCAAACACAAACAGAAACTATTAAAAGCAGCAAGGGAAAAGCAACAAATAACACACAAGGGGATTCCCATAAGGATAACAGCTGATCTTTCAATAGAAACTCTTCAGGCCAGAAGGGAATGGCAGGACATACTTAAAGTCATGAAAGAGAAAAACCTACAACCCAGATTACTATATGCAGCAAGGATCTCATTCAAATACGAAGGAGAAATCAGAAACTTTACAGACAAGCAAAAGCTGAGAGAATTCAGCACCAGCAAACCAGGTCTTCAACAAATACTAAAGGAACTTATCTAGACAGGAAATGCAAAAAGGTTTACAACTCGAACCCAAAACATCATGGCAAAGCCTTTGACTGTGTGGATCACAATAAACTGTGGAAAATTCTGAAAGAGATGGGAATATCAGACCACCTAACCTGCCTCTTGAGAAACCTTTATGCAGGTCAGGAAGCAACAGTTAGAACTGGACATGAAACAACAGACTGGTTCCAAATAGGAAAAGGAGTACGTCAAGGCTGTATATTGTCACCATGCTTACTTAACTTGTACGCAGAGTACATCATGAGAAATGCTGATATGGATGAAGCGCAAGCTGGAATCAAGATTGCCAGGAGAAATATCAGTAAGCTCAGATATGCAGATGATGCCACCCTATGGCAGAAAGTGAAGAAGAGCTAAAGAGCCTCTTGATGAAAGTGAAAGAGGAGAGTGAAAAAGTTGGCTTAAAGCTCAACATTCAGAAAACTAAGATCATGCCATCCCGTCCCATCACTTCATGGGAAATAGATGGGGAAACAGTGGAAACAGTGTCAGACTTTACTTTTGGGGGGCTCCAAAATCACTGCAGATCGTAATTGCAGCCTTAAAATTAAAAGATGCTTACTCCTTGGAAGGAAAGTTATGACCAACCTAGACAGCATATTCAAAAGCAGAGACATTACTTTACCAACAAAGGTCCTTCTAGTCAAGACTATAGTTTTTCGTGTAGTCATGTAAGGATGTGAGAGTTGGACTATAAACAAAGCTGAGTGCAGAAGAATTGATGCTTTTGAACTATGGTGTTAGAGAAGACTCTTGAGAGTCCCTTGGACTACAAGGAGATCCAACCAGTCCATCCTAAAGGAGATCAGTCCTGGGTGTTCATTGGAAGAACTGATGTTAAAGCTGAAACTGAAATACTTTGGCCACCTGATGCAAAAAGCTGACTCATCTGAAAAGACCCTGATGCTGGGAAAGATTGAAGGCAGGAGGAGAAGGGGACGACAGAGGATGAGATGGTTTGATGGCATCACCAATTCAATGGACATGAGTTTGTGTGAACTCTGGGAGTTGGAGATGTACAGGGAGGCCTGGCGTGCTATGGTTCATGGGGTCACAAAGAGTCAGACATGACTCAGCTACTGAACTGAACTGAACAGAACAACAAAGTCAATGGCAATGGGATCATACTTATCAATAATTACCTTAAATGTAAATGGGTTAAATGCCCCAAACAAAAGACAAAGATTGGCTGAATGGATACAAAAACAAGACCCCTATATATGCTGTCTGCAAGAGGCCCACCTCAAAACAAGGGACACATACAGACTGAAAATGAGGGGCTGGAAAATGATATTTCACACAAATGGAGACTAAAAGAAAGCAGGAGTAGCAATATTCATATCAGATAAAACAGACTTCGAAATAAAGGCTGTGAAAAGAGACAAAGAAGGACACTACATAATGATCAAAGGATTAATCCAAGAAGAAGATATAACAATTATAAATATATATGCACCCAACATAGGAGCACCACAATATGTAAGGCAAATGCTAACAAGTATGAAAGGGGAAATTAACAGTAACACAATAATATACCCCACTCACACCTATGGATAGATCAACTAACCAGAAAATTAGTAAGGAAACACAAACTTTAAATGATGCAATGAGCCAGTTATACCTAATTGATATCTATAGGATATTTTACCCCAAAACAATGAATTTCAACTTTTTCTCAAGTGCACATGGAACATTCTCCAGGATAGATCACATCCTGGGCCATAAATCTAGCCTTGGTAAATTCAAAAAAAATGAAATCATTCCAAGCATCTTTTCTGATCACAATGCAGTAAGATTAAATGTCAACTACAGGGAAAAACACTTAAAAATACAAACATATGGAGACTAAACAACACATTTCTGAATAACCAACAAGTCACAGAAGAAATCAAAAAGAAATCAAAATATGCATAGAAACGAATGAAAATGAAAACACAACAACCCAAAACCTATGGGATTCAGTAAAAACAGTGCTAAGGAGAAGGTTCATGGCAATACAAGCTTACCTCAAGAAACAAGAGAAAAGTCAAATAAATAACCTAACTGGACACCTAAAGCAACTAGAAAAAGAAGAAATGCAGAACACCAGGGTTAGGAGAAGGAAAAAAAATCATAAAAATTAGGGCAGAAATAAATGAAAGAGAAACAGGAGACTATAGCAAAAATCAACAAAACTAAAAGCATGTTCTTTGAGAAGATAAATAAAATTGACAAACCATTAGCCAGACTCATCAAGAAACAAAGGGAGAAAAATCAAATCAACAAAATTAGAAATGAAAATGGAGAAATCACAATAGACAACACAGAAATACAAAGGATCGATCATAAGAGACTACTATCAGCAATGATATGCCAATAAAATGCACAATGTGGAAGAAATGGACAAATTCTTAGAAAAGTATAACCTTCCAGGAAGGTTATATAAACTGAACCAGGAAGAAATAGAAAATCTTAACAGACCCATGACAAGCACGGTAATCGAAACTGTAATCAGAAATCTTCCAGCAAACAAAAGCCCAGGACTAGAGAGCTTCACAGCTGAATTCTACCAAAAATTTAGAGAAGAGCTAAAATCTATGCTACTCAAACTCTTCCAGAAAACTGCAGAGGAAGGTAAACTTCCAAACTCATTCTATGAGGCCACCATCACCCTAATACCAAAATCAGACAAAGATGCCACACCAAAAAAAGAAAACTCAAGCCAATATCACTGATGAACATAGATGAAAAAATCCTCAACAAAATTATAGCAAACAGAATCCAACAACATATTAAAAAGATCATACACATCATGACCAAGTGGGCTTTATCCAAGGGATGCAAGGATTCTTCAATATCTGCAAATCAATCAATGTGATACACCACATTAACAAATTGAAGGACAAAAAAACATATGATTATCTCAATAGATGCAGAGAAGCCTTTGACAAAATTCAATATCCATTTATGATTTAAAAAAAAAAAAAACCTCCAGAAAGCAGGCATAGAAGAAACATACCTCGACATAATAAAAGCCATATATGATAAACCCACAGCAAACATTATCTTCAATGGTGAAAAATTCAAAGCATTTCCCCTAAAGTCAGGAACAAAACAAGGGTGCCCACTCTCAGCACTACTATTCAACATAGTTTTCTAGGAAGTTTTAGCCACAGCAATCAGAGAACAAAAAGGAATAAAAGAATGCAGATTGGAAAAAAAGAAGTAAAACACTCACTGTTTGAAGATGACATGATCCTCTATAGAAAACCCTAAAGACTCCACCAGAAACATACTAGAGCTAATCAATGAATACAGTAGAGTTGCAGGATATAAAATTAACACACAGAAATCCCTTGCATTCCTATACACTAAGGAGAAGGGGACGACAGAGGATGAGATGGCTGGATGGCATCACTGACTTGATGGACGTGAGTCTGAGTGAACTCCGGGAGTTGGTGATGGACAGGGAGGCCTGGCATGCTGTGATTCATGGGGTCACAAAGAGTCAGACACGACTGAGCGACTGAACCGAACAATGAGAAAACAGAAAGAGAAATTAAGGAAACAATTCCATGCACCATTGCAACAAAAAGAATAAAATACTTTGGAATATATCTACCTAAATAAATAAAAGACCTATATATCGAAAACTACAAAACACTGATGAAAGAAATCAAAAAGGACACAAATAGATGGAGAAATATACCATGTTCATGGATTGGAATAATCAATATATTGAAAATGAGCATACTACCCAAAGCAATCTATAGATTCAATCCAATCCCTATCAAGCTACTAACAGTATTTTTCACAGAATTAGAACAAATAATTTCACAATTTGTATGGAAATACAAAAAACCTCGAATAGCCAAAGCTATCTTGAGAAAGAAGAATGGAACTGGAGGAATCAACCTGCCTAACTTCAGGCTCTACTACAAATCCACAGTCATCAAGACAGTATGGTACTGGCACAAAGACAGAAATATAGATCAATGGAACAAAATAGAAAGCCCAGAGATAAATCCATGCACCTATGGACACCTTATCTTTGACAAAGGAGGCAAGAATATACAATGGAGAAAAGACAATCTCTTTAACAAGTGGTGCTGGGAAAACTGGTCAACCACTTGTAAAAGAATGAAACTAGAACCCTGTCTAACACCATACACAAAAATAAACTCCAAATGGATTAAAGATCTAAATGTAAGACCAGAAACTATAAAACTCCTAGAGGAAAACATAGGCAAAAACACTCTCAGACATAAATCACAGCAGGATCCTCTATGACCCACCTCCCAGAGTAATGGAAAGAAAAGCAAAAAATAAACAAATGGGACCTAATTAAAATTAAAAGCTTCTGCACAACAAAGGAAACTATAAGCAAAGTGAAAAGACAGCCTTCAGAATGTGAGAAAATAATAGCAAATGAAGCAAGTGACAAAGAATTAACCTCAAAAATATACAAGCAGCTCATGCAGCTCGATACCAGAAAATGAACGACCCAGTCAAAAAAATGGGCCAAAGAACTAAACAGACATTTCTCCAAAGAAGACATACAGATGGCTGACAAACACATGAAAAGATGCTCAACATCACTCATGTCAGAATGGGTGTTATCCAAAAGTCTATAAACAATAAATGCTGGAGAGGGCACGGAGAAAAGGCAACTCTCTTAACCCTCTTACACTGTTGGTGGGAATGCAGTTTAGTACAGCCATTATGGAAAACAGTGTGGAGATTCCTTAAACCTGGAAATAGAACTGCCATACGACCCAGCAATCTCACTGCTGGGCATACACATGGAGGAAACCAGATTTGAAAGATACACGTATACCCCAATGTTCATTGCAGCACTGTTTACAATAGCTAGGACATGGATGCAACCTAGATATCCATTGGCAGATGAATGGATCAGAAAGTCATGGTACATATACACAATGGAATATTACTCAGCTATTTAAAAGAATGCATTTGAATCAGTTCTAATGAGGTGGATGAAACAGGCTGGAGCCTATTTTACAGAGTAAAGTAAGTCAAAAAGAAAAACACCAAGACAGTATAATAATGCATATATATTGGAATTTAGAAAGATGGTAACAATGACCCTATATGCAAGACAGCAAAAGAGACACAGATGTAAAGAGCATACTTTTGGAATTTGTGGGAGAAGGAGAGGGTGGGATGATGTGAGAGAATAGCATTGAAACATGTATATTATCATATGTGAAATAGATCGCCAGTCCATGTTCACTGCATGAGGCAGGGTGCTCAGGGCTGGTGCCCTGGAACAACCCTGAGGGATGGGATGGGAGGGAAGAGGGAAGGGGGTTCAGGATGGGGGACACATGTACACCCATGGCTGATCCATGTGAATGTATGGCAAAAACCCCTACAATACTGTAAAGGAATTAGCCTCCAATTAAAATAAATTAATTAACTTACAAAAATAATATTTGGGGGATAGCTACTGAGAGAAGACACATCTGTCTGTTAAGAGAATATGATGATGCAATAGTGATAGGTGCCATAAGCAGTAAAAGAAAAAAGATATTTTTTAAATCCATGAGGATCAGAGAGTCACCTAAGGAAGGACATATAACATACTACATTATTTAGTCATTAAAAGTTCTATGATAATAGTTGGATTCCCCAGCTGGCATTATAGTACCCACATGCCAATGCAGGTGATGTAAGAGATGCAGGCTCAATCCCTGGGTCTGGAAGATCCCCTGGAGGAAGACATGACAACCCACTTCAGTATTCTTGCCTGGAGAATCCCATGGACAGAGGATCTTGGAGGGCTATGGTCCAAAGGGTCACAAAGAGTCGGACATGACTGAAGCAACTTAGCACACAGCACACACATGATAATAGTAATAATATAAAGAGTGAATATGGAATTAAATTGTAATATAACCATATAGGAAGGATGGGATCAGAGCTAGGAAGTTTGCAAGCTATGTAAGAAAGCCTAGCTCTCTTTGTTAATATTTGGAAGTGATATATATGAAAATAATTATAAAGAAATAGGGATATTACATGTTATTTATAATATACAGAGGTACATACAATAAGAAATAGTTAAAAAGAGTTTAACTGCATCTAGGAAATGGCAATGGGAACTGGGAAACACAGGATAGTTAATTGCTATTTTTATGGAATTTATAGAACTATTTAATTTTTAGACTATAAATATATATTATATAGAAATATGTATTATATAATATAGAATGCATTTATTATATATTTATATTATATATTCATATAATATAAATAGATCATTTATTAATATTTAATTAATTCATTTTAATTATATAAATATATTAATATAATTATATTTCATTATCATTTTATGCACTTATATACTATAAATTAATATATGTATATTATATAAATGCATGTATTATATGTGTGTGCTCAGTCACACAGTTTGACTCTTTGTGACCCCATGGACTGTAGCCCACCAGGCTCCTCTGTCCATGGGATTTCCCAGGCAAGAATACTGGAGTGGGTTGCCATTTCCTCCTCCAGGATCTTCTCAACCCAGGGATTGAATCCACGTGTCCTGCATTGCAGGCAGTTTCTTTACCGCAGAGTCACCAGGGGAAGCGCCATGTATTATATACATATATATATTATATAAAATTGTTATAAAAATAAAAGTAAAATTTTAAAATGATTTTGAAAAACAAAACCAAAATTTTAGCTGTAGGTATACCCATATGCTGAGATTATGTGTTCTTCCATTTTCTTCACTATGCTTCTCCAGATTATGAATTTTTTCTTCAGTGAATCTGGATTACTATTATAAACAGATTGTTTAAAAATACTGAGAAAAATCCCTGAGGTAACTCACGAATTGTGATTAAGATTATGACCAAGATGTGTATTCTCTAAAAATAAAGAAATATCTTCAATGTGTGAGTTTTTTTGGTTGCAAGTAACAAAATTCTAACCAACAATGGTTTATCCCAGGAAGACATGTACTGTTTACTGAATAAGGGGGGAGGGGGAGAAAAAAAAACAAAAAAGAAATCTGGTGAAAGCCAGTCCCAGGGTCTGTCTGAGTGCTCAAAGACATGATCCATAAATCAAGCACTTTGTATCATTCTCTTCCAACATCCTGCACCTTGTTGCCTCTTGGACACAATATATCTCCTGCAGCTCCAGACAGTCACAGGACAAGATTCAAAGCAAAACAGGAGGGAAGAGGTGGAAGGGATCCTTTTCTAAAGTCTCCATAAATTATGGAAAAAAAATCTTCGCACATGGCCCCTCATAATCTAGATGGCCAAAAATCATGCCACATGTAACCTATCACTAGACCAGTCAATGGGAATGGTATTCCATGATTACTTTAAAATGGTTATGTCGTCCAGGGTACTATTAGCAAAGAAAAAAATGAAGGAAATGACTGTTGGAAAGGCAGTCAAGAGTGTCTGCCACAAGAAGGTATGGAATTGATTAATATACTACTTTAGACAGTAATCCAAGTCTATGCCCCAACCAGTAATGCTGAAGAAGCTGAAGTTGAATGGTTCTATGAAGACCTACAAGACCTTTTAGAACTAACACCCTAAAAAGATGTCCTTTTCATTATAGGGGACTGGAATGCAAAAGCAAGAAGTCAAGAAACACCTGAAGTAACAGGCAAATTTGGCCTTGGAATATGGAATGAAGCAGGGCAAAGACTAATAGAGTTTTACCAAGAAAATGCACTGGTCATAACAAAAACCCTCTTCCAACAACACAAGAGAAGACTCTATTCATGGACATCACCAGATGGTCAACAGCGAAATCAGACTGATTATATTCTTTGCAGCCAAAGATGGAGAAGCTCTATACAGTCAGCAAAAACAAGACCAGGAGCTGACTGTGGCTCAGATCATGAATTCCTCATTGCCAAATTCAGACTTAAATTGAAGAAAGTAGGGAAAACCACTAGACCATTCAGGTATGACCTAAATCAAATCCCTTATGACTATACAGTGGAAGTGAGAAATAGATTTAAGGGCCTAGATCTGATAGATAGACTGCCTGATGAACTATGGACAGAGGTTCGTGACATTGTACAGGAGACAGGGATCAAGACCATCCCCATGGAAAAGAAATGCAAAAAAGCAAAATGGCTGTCTGGGGAGGCCTTACAAATAGCTGTGAAAAGAAGAGAAGCGAAAAGCAGAGGAGAAAAGGAAAGATATAAGCATCTGAATGCAGAGTTCCAAAGAATAGCAAGAAGAGATAAGAAAGCCTTCCTCAGCGATCAATGCAAAGAAATAGAGGAAAACAGCAGAATGGGAAAGACTAGAGATCTCTTCAAGAAAATCAGAGATACCAAAGGAACATTTCATGCAAAGATGGGCTCGATAAAGGACACAGATGGTATGGACCTAACAGAAGCAGAAGATATTAAGAAGAGATGGCAAGAACACACAGAAGAACTGTACAAAAAAGATCTTCACGACCCAGATAATCACGATGGTGTGATCACTGACCTAGAGCCAGACAACCTGGAATGTGAAGTCAAGTGGGCCTTAGAAAGCATCACTATGAACAAAGCTAGTGGAGGTGATAGAATTCCAGTTGAGCTATTCCAAATCCTGAAAGATGATGCTGTGAAAGTGCTGCACTCAATATGCCAGCAAATTTGGAAAACTCAGCAGTGGCCACAGGACTGGAAAATGTCAGTTTTCATTCCAATCCCAAAGAAAGGCAGTGCCAAAGAGTGCTCAAACTACCACACAATTGCACTCATCTCACACGCTAGTAAAGTAATGCTCAAAATTCTCCAAGCCAGGCTTCAGCAATATGTGAAACGTTAACTTCCTGATCTTCAAGCTGGTTTTAGAAAAGGCAGAGGAACCAGAGATCAAATTGCCAACATCCGCTGGATCATGGAAAAAGGAAGAGAGTTCCAGAAAAACATCTATTTCTGCTTTATTGACTATGCCAAAGCCTTTGACTGTGTGGATCACAAGAAACTGTGGAAAATTTTGAAAGAGATGGGAATACCAGACCACCTCACCTGCCTCTTGAGAAATTTGTATGCAGGTCAGGAAGCAACAGTTAGAACTGGACATGGAACAACAGACTGGTTCCAAATAGGAAAAGGAGTACGTCAAGGCTGTATATTGTCACCCTGTTTATTTAACTTATATGCAGAGTACATCATGAGAAACGCTGGGCTAGAAGAAACACAAGCTGGAATCAAGATTGCCGGGAGAAATATCAATAACCTCAGATATGCAGATGACACCACCCTTATGGCAGAAAGTGAAGAGGAACTAAGAAGCCTCTTGATGAAGGTGAAAGTGGAGAGTGAAAAAGTTGGCTTAAAGCTAACATTCAGAAAACGAAGATCATGGCATCTGGTCCCATCCCTTCATGGGAAATAGATGGGGAAACAGTGGAAACAGTGTCAGACTTTATTTTTCTGGGCTCCAAAATCACTGCAGATGGTGACTGCAGCCATGAAATTAAAAGACGCTTACTCCTTGGAAGGAAAGTTATGACCAACCTAGATAGCATATTAAAAAGCAGAGACATTACTTTGCCAACAAAGGTTCGTCTAGTCAAGGCTATGGTTTTTCCTGTGGTCATGTATGGATGTGAGAGTTGGACTGTGAAGAAGGCTGAGCACCAAAGAATTGATGCTTTTGAACTGTGGTGTTGGAGAAGACTCTTGAGAGTCCCTTGGACTGCAAGGAGATCCACCCAGTCCATTCTAAAGGAGATCAGCCCTGGGATTTCTTTGGAAGGAATGATGCTAAAGCTGAAACTCCAGTACTTTGGCCACCTCATGTGAAGAGTTGACTCATTGGAAAAGACTCTGATGCTGGGAGGGATTGGGGGCAGGAGGAAAAGGGGACGACAGAGGATGAGATGGCTGGATGGCATCACTGACTCGATGGACGTGAGTCTGAGTAAACTCCGGGAGTTGGTGATGGACAGGGAAGCCTGGCGTGCTGCAGTTCATGGGGTCACAAAGAGTCGGACACGACTGAGCGACTGATCTGATCTGAGACATTCTCACTAAAATATATAACCAACGTATATCCAAAAGAAACTTATGATTCCATTGTAGCAAAAGACACATAACAATATTTTAGTACAGTATGTTCTGTAGAAATAACTGAATATTTAAAAAGCATTGACTAAATAACTGGTAACTATGAAGCATTGTGCTAGGCACTTCAGTGGGCATAAAGACAAATAAGAATTGCCCTATACAATATAGCCACTCCAGAAGAGACACAAGAGATCCAGTGATGGTTCTGAACCCTGCCTGCACATTAGAATCATTTGGGAAGCTTGTAAAATGCTCATTCCAGGGCCATATCCTGGCCAAACCAAATCAAATCTCTGTGAGCAAAGCTAGGCAAAGGCAAAAATTCCAGGGAAATTCTAATATACAGCTAAGTTTGAGAACAACAGCCCTTGACGAGTAAAGAAGCAAAACTGTCTACCTAGTTTATGCCCTTTTCCTCTTCTTCATGAGGGGTCATCACACACAACTCAGAAGCTCTACCCCTAGAAATACCCCAAGATTTGTCCACTGTCTATTTTCTAGACTTTT
This sequence comes from Bos mutus, assembly GCF_027580195.1. Taxonomy (NCBI): domain Eukaryota; kingdom Metazoa; phylum Chordata; class Mammalia; order Artiodactyla; family Bovidae; genus Bos; species Bos mutus. The sequence continues at coordinate 11,430,922 of NC_091646.1, read as the reverse complement.
GATCAAAGTCTAGCCTTTTATCAAAATGACCATGTCCTGCCACATGTGACATCATCACAGTAACCGATCTGCTTCATTAACTCACACTTTGCATTATATGATTTTTCACCAGACTTCTGGAAACCTTAGCTTAATGGTAGGGCTTGGGGCTACCACTTTCTTGAGGGAAAGAGTTATGGGAACTGACTTACAGCGTTTATTGTAAAAAGATTCTGCCTGTTCTGTCGATGGGTCTGTCCTCTCTGGCTTTTCTCCACTTGGCAAAATTTTGCCCATCTTTCGAGGTATTGTTCAGATAAATTGTGTGCTTCCTTCTTGTACCCCAGGCATGATTTCCCATACCTTCCTCTCTGCTGCCCTAGCAGTAAATTTCCACCACTCACAGTGCACAACTGTAATCACTACATTATTTCTGTCTACCCACAGTGAGTTTTGTAGAACAAGGATCTTCTCTTCTTGCTCCTTGATCCTCACTCCAGTACTTTTGAGCAAATCTCTTTTGAAATTAACTTAGTTTTAAATCTCACCCTCCACAAACTCTGAGGTTTGAAATTAGCTCTCCAACTTGCCTAAATGCTATTGTACTTTAGAATTCTCTGCTGATATAACAAATTTCTTTCCTCAAATTTTCTTTGGGATTCTTTCTTTCTTTCATAATTTTTTATTAATCCTCAGATTTTAATACTCCAGCTTGCTTGCACAACATAAAAGGCAATGGGGAAAGAAGGGGAGGTAAATTTTGCAAAGTCTTGATAATTTTTTAATCTGAGTAATGGATACATGAGGCTCACTACATATAACACTGTTATTTGTCTATAAATTTACACATATAAACATATATAATAGGTATAATATTCAAGTATATCATGAATAATATATAAATTTAAAACTATAAATATGCAAAAATTTAAATCTATAACATAAATAAAATATATCTTAAGATAAAATTATATATAGCACTTAGTAGCAAAAACAATTTTTGTTCCTAGACACTTATACTTGTTTTCTAGTGCATTAATAACAATTTATCAGTATATACACTGTCATATGACTTTGTTTTAATAACTATATTATCTTTGGGGCTTAATTATTTCCTGCTAACTGAGTGAGGCTTAGAGGAATTCTTATCTATCATTTTTTGCTGGATTTTAGAGTTTTTTTCCTTCTTGGTGTCTTATTACCTCTAAATTACTTCTTAATCTCATAAGACATTATAAACCTACTTTCTCTGTCATTGTTTTTAGTAATATTGAGGAGATACAAAATTTTTATGAAACTTACATAAAATGCTTTTGCACAACAAAGGAAACTATAAGCAAGGTGGAAAGATAGCCTTCAGAACGGGAAACAAATAATAGCAAATGAAGCAACTGACAAAGAATTAATCTAAAAAATATACAAGCAGCTCATGCAGCTCAATACCAGAAAAATAAACAACCCAATCAAAAAATGGGCCAAAGAACTAAACAGACATTTCTCCAAAGAAGATATACAGATGGCTAACAAACACATGAAAAGATGCTCAACATCACTCAGTATCAGAGAAATGCAAATCAAAACCACAATGAGAAAAAAAAAACCACAATGAGGTACCATCTCACACCAGTCAGAATGGCAGTAATCAAAAAGTCTACAAACAGTAAATGCTGGAGAGGGTGTGGAGAAAAGGGAACTCTCTTACACTGTTGGTGGGAATGCAAACTAGTACAGCCATTATTGGAGACTATTGGAGAAGGAAACGGCAACCCACTCCAGTGTTCTTGCCTGGAAAGTCCCATGGATGGAAGAGTATGGTAGGCTATAGTTCATGGGGTCGCAAAGAGTCGGACATGACTGAGCGACTTCACTTTCTTTCACTTTCACTACGGAGAACAGTGTGGAGATTCCTTAAAAAACTGGAAATAGAATTGCCATATGACCCAGCAATCCCACTGCTGGGCGTACACACCGAGGAAACCAGAATTGAAAGAGACACGTGTACCCCAGTGTTCATCTCAGCACTGTTCACAATAGCCAGGACATGGAAGCAACCTAGATGTCCATCAGCAGACGAATGGATAAGAAAGCTGTGGTACATACACACAATGGAATATTACTCAGCTATTAAAAAGAATGCATTTGAATCTGTTTTAAAGAGGTGGATGAAACTGGAGCCTCTTATACAGGGTGAGGTAAGTCAGAAAGAAAAACACCAGTACAGTATATTAATACATATATATGGAATTTAGAAAGATGGTAACAACAACCCTATATGTGAGACAGCAAAAGAGTCACAGATATAAAGAACAGACTTTTGCACTCTGTGCGAGAAGGCGAGGGTGGGATGATTTGAGAGAATAGCATTAAAACATGTATATTACCATATGTGAAATAGATGACCAGTCCAAGTTCGATGGATGAAACAGGGTACTCAGACCCAGTGCACTGGGACAACCCAGCAGGATGGGATGGGGAGGGCAGTGGGAGGGGGGTTCGGGATGGGGGACATATGTACACCCGTGGCTGATTCATGTCAATGTATGGCAAAAACCACCACAAGATTGTAAAGTAATTAACCTCCAATTAAAATATATTAATTATTTTTTTAAAAAGATAGAAAACTGGTAAAAGCAAAAAAAAAAAAAAAAGAAGAAGAAGAATGATTCAATCAACACTACTCGCACCACCTGCTTTAAGTATCACTGATACTGATGTTCCCTGCTCTTATCTCCATCCTCTGGCCAAAGATTGTCCCACCCTGAATGTTGTGTTCATCATTCTGTGGACTTCTCTATTGATTAGCCATGTTTGTCTCCTAAACAATATGCTGTTTAATTTTATATGTTTTAAATTTGCTGTGAATAGATCTATACTATATGCACTCTTCAACAACTTGCCTTTCTTGCTTAAATGATGCTATTGCTGAGTACCTTTACTTCTTCAATGCACACACTCTATAATAAAGTTCTAATTCATTTCAATTTTATATAAAAAATATATATACACAAATGCAAAATGCTATTATTATTGTTATACTTGCTTTAAAAAATGTTCATTTAGATTTACCCACATTTTCTACTCTTCTCATTCCTTATTCACTCATGTACTTCCACATCTCCAATGGGGATTACTTTTCTTTTGTGTGAATTTTACCCTGTATTGTAAATATGCACATAGAGAGTTTCCTGTTTATATTACTCTGAAACCTTTAATTTGCCTTTATTCTCTTTATATGCTTTGAAAATTTCTCAGCTATTAGCTCTTCAAATACTGTCCTGTGATCAGTCTTTGATATTAATTTTAAATATATTCAAGCTTCTCATTGTATCCTCTATCTCCAACCATCTGTTCTGTATTTTCCATCCTTTTTGTGTGTTTCACTTTGGATTATTTATTTTGAATTACTCTCTAATTCACTCACAAATTCTCTCTTAAACTGTCAAACCCCTACTTTGTAAGAACCTGATTTCACTTGCTGTGTTTTTTTTTTCTATTCTAGGCTTTCTATTTGGTTCTCTTTCAAACCTATGTCACTTTTTATTTTGATACTTTCTAGTCCTCTTCAGAGATTTTTAATTTGGTCTCATCTGGAAGGTCCCCTGGAGAAGGAAATGGCAACAACCCACTCCAGTATTCTTTCCTGGGAAAACCCATGGACAGAGGAGCCTGGTGGGCAACAGTCCGTGGGGTCACTAAGAGTCAGACACAACTGAGCAACTAGTACTTTCACTAAGTTTTAATCATATGAATCTATGTAGTGAAAACCCATCTTGAAATGTAAGACAGGAATTCTATTTGTATATTTTGTTCTTTCTGCTGTTTCATGTTCATATCATCTTGTTTCCTATTGTGTGTAGTTATATTCTGTTGAGTATTGAACACTTTATTTCAAAAATTATAAGTAGATGTTAATTTCTTTAGGAAAATGATAACTTCCTCAAGAGAAGTTTTTGTTTCTGCCAGGTGCCTTCCATTGCTTGTAAACCTGGGATCACCTTAACCCAATTTGAGATTTGGGGGACAAATCTCACAGAACTGACTGCCATCTGCGCAAGGATCCTTCTTCTTCCCGTTTACCATTACTTTTAGGATGCTTCTTTCCATGTTCTCAGTCTAAAGAAGGGGTAATCAAACTGCAGCCCACAGGTCAAACATGGCTGACAAGCCAATTCCAATGCAAAGCCTGCTTTTGCATGATCCATGGCGAAGGACATTTTTTACATTTTGGAAGGGTTATGAAAAACAATCAAAAGGCAAGATGAATTGGAGACCATGGCCTGCAAAGATATAATTATCTGGCTCTCTGCAGAGAAAGTTTGCCAACCCTGGTCTAACACACCCTTTGTTAGATTCTGTACCCCAACCCTTTTTCCCGTAGACCTGAAAGGCTTTTAAAAAGAGACTTAGCATCTTGGTTACCTATTCCAAATCACTGGCAAACTCTCCCAGGGAGAAAGGCGGTCTTGAATGACAGGACACTTCCCTGTTTCCCTGTCTTCCCCCATATCTTTGCCGGGTAATTATTATGATTTTAAACTCCTTTATGCTTTTAAAAAGATAATTTTAAGAGGTGGATTAAATGTAAACATCGTGTTGAAAAAAAAAAGGTGGGTATGAATTACCCAGTCCACCGTTACCCTAAAGGAAAGTCAATCATTTTTTCAGCTCTGTCTTCCGATTTGTTAATTAACTATATTAATTTAATTTTACAGGTAATCATTAAATGCATTGAGTTTTAAACTTCAATTGTTCCTTTATTACTATAAAGTATTTCATTGTTTTTCAAAGCTTCTTGATAACCTTTATAATCTTATGCTCATATTTTTAAACTTTTATTGAATATATTTAAATATAATAAATATGCTTTTAAATTTGGTATCTGATAATTCCAACATCTAAAGTTTTTTAGTTTCTGAATCTTCTACCATTTCAGGTGAGTTTTGTTCATAGTTCCTTAATTTTTAGCATGTTTTGAGTATTTTTTTTCTGTGAACTCACATTTCTTTGAATTTTAATCTATGTGAATTCTTTGAATACTAGAAATATGATAGAATATATGCCCTGAATGACCCTTCCACTGAAAGTAACTAATAATGCTGAATGGATTTATATATATATATATATGTATATATACGTGTGTGTGTATGTATAATATACACATATATATACATATACTATATATAATATACACATGTATGTATGCGTATTTTATATATGTGTGTATTTGTATATAGATTTTTATGTATTTAAATGTATCAGTTATGTATTTAGATGACTTCCCTATAGCTCAAATGGTAAAGAATCTGCCTGCAATGCAGGAGACCAGGGTTCGATCCCTGTGTCAGGAAGATCCTCTGGAGAAGGGAATGGCAATCCACTCCAGTATTCTTGCCCAGAGAATCCCATGGACAGAGAAGCCTGGAGGGCTACAGTCCATGGGGTCTCAAAAAGTAGGACACAACTGAGCGAGTAACACACACATAAATATATCAGTGAGCAGGAAAGTAAGTAAAGAATATACAAAGTGAGAATGAGAACTTAGAAAGGTAAATCTATATGAAAGTCAATCAATGAACACTTAGTTGTTCATTGCTCAATCTACATAAATGTGGCAGCCCTAGATAAAAAGGTAAGATGTCCTGTCACAAGTCATATGAATAGAATATTGAAATCTTAGTTTCAGTCCTGAAGTTCAGGCAAGTCTTCAAAGAACAATTGCAACAATAATAAAAATTATGTACATATTTTACAAGAGGCTAAATATTGCCATTAATTATCAAGTGATAGTTAATGACTGCCCCATAATAGCATAGCCTATGTGGATAAGATTGATGAAGTTCACTCAAATTCAGTTCTCTTTCCCAGGTGCGTAGAAGAATGCATTTCTCATTCATCTTGCATTAAAGGGGGGACATGTGAATGAAATGTGTTTTAGTGAATGAAATATGTTTTAGTGAATGAAATATGAGAAGTGATGTTTGTCATTTCAGGGCTCAAGCATTTAAAAGCCTCTGCACAATCCTCCAGCTCTCTACTTCTGCCTCATTTTGGAGGACATATTGAAGTGACGGAGCCAGAAAACGGTCAGCTTGATTCCTAAGTCACTTCATGGAGTAGACCTAGCCAGGAGAGTCATTTGACTTATGTTATACTGCACGTGCAAGAAATAAAGCTGTTGATGTGAAATCATTATGTTTTCAGGGCTAATTTGTTACTGTAGCATAGCCTAGCATTTTATCAATGGATTCCACCCTCCAAAAGCCAAAACCACAGATATTTACCCTGGAACATTACAGGCATTATGTTAATAACAGCAGCAGAAGCAGGGGTTACAACTAGCTTTTGTTTTTGCCAAACCTCATGCTAAGCGCTTTGCATGCTTTGGTTCTTCCATCTCCACCACCACCCTATGACATAGGTACTATTAATATCCCTCTTTAAACTTATGAGGAACCTAGATCTTAGATAAAAGGAACTTCTCCACAATCCCAGAGCATAGAAGTTGTTCTGGACAACCATAAATCCCATGCTTATTCTTTCTTTCATCCAAGAAGTATTTATTCAGGTCTTACCCAGTGCTGGGCACTTGACCACAGCATCTACTGAGCCTAGGAAATGAGACAGATACTCTCACTTACCTCACAGAGGAACCTGTCTAATTACATACAGCACATAAAATCACACACAAATGCTCACATACACACAAGCATATGTTTTCACACATAGTAACACACAGGTTGTTTCTGGGATTACCTCACATACGCACAGACCAAAGATACAACTATTCTTTTGCACTCATCAGACAAGCGCCAGGCACTGGGAATTCAAAGTCAATAGTCATGGTCCCAGTTCTTAAAAGAGATTACCTTTTAGAAAAAAATCAATCAAATCATCTTCCTCCTGGAAGAATGGTTAAGTGGGGGCTATGAAAAAATCCAGAGGACGAGATGGTTGGATGGAATCACTGACTCCATGAACATGAGTTTGAGCAAGCTCCGGGAGATGGTGAAGGACAGGGAAGCCTGGCGTGCAGCAGTCCATGGGGTTACAAAGAGTTGGAAATGACTGAGTGACTGAACAACAACAACAACAATGGAAAAATCAACAAGATGAACTCAAATTTTTATTACACTTATAAGTATCACCTCAAACTTTGTCCAACAAATACTTAAGACTCATATACCCTCTGTGAAATCAACAGAATTCTGGTAATTTTAATAAACCCTAATAAACGCAAACCGACAGTTACAGCTCATTCCTCCTAGAATGGAGATATTCTCACCCTTAGACAACTTCTTCAGTCTTTGCAAGGAATCTCAGGCCCAGGTCATAAAAATACTATTACTACTAACCATGATGTGCTAAGCAATTAATAATAATAACAATGTGCTAAGCAATTACATAAACAATGTACATTTTTTATTACATGTCCATTTATAACATGTACCTTGTTTATTACATGTACATTGTTTATTACATGTACATTTATAACAATGTACATTAATAAAGATACATAAAATAATAACAATGGTAATAATGTACTGGGTTTCCCTGGTGGTGCAGTGGTAAAGGATCGACCTGTCAATGCAGGAGATGCAGATTTGATCCCTGGGCTGGGAAAGATCCCCTGGAGTAGAAAATGGCAACTCACTTCAGTATCCTTGTATGGAAAATCCCATGGACAGAGGAGTCTGGTGGGCTACACTCCGTGGGGTTGAAAAGGGTCTGACACAAGTGAGCAACTGAGCACACACAATGATGTACTAAGCAACTAATTAAGATATAGATCACACATATATATACTCATTTCATTCTCATATCAATCCTATGAGGGAACTGCTTGCAATTATTCCTTATTTTAGAGATAAGAAAACTAGAGAGCAGAGGTTAAAGGATTTTTCAGAGATGACATAGCTTGCATCCCCAACACCCATATACACCTGCTTTTGTCCCAATCTGTATAGTTTAAAAAAACCTGACATGTAAATAAATGGGAGTTAAATCATTTAAACTGACCTGGAAATTCAGATCATATTCAAAAATATTACCAGGCAATATATTAAGCCCATCTTCTTTCAAAGAATCCAGTCTGTTCCACAACCTAATAAATATATGATCTTCATCCCACCTAATGACAATAGGTGAAGGAAATGGCAGCCCACTCCAGTGTTCTTGCCTGGAGAATCCCAGGGACAGGGGAGCCTGGTGGGCTGTCATCTCTGGGGTCGCACAGAGTCGGATACGACTGAAGCGACTTAGCAGCAGTAGCAGCAATGACAATACAGGAGACACGGATCAAGACTATCCCTAAGAAAAAGAAATGCAAAAAGGCCAAATGGCTGTCTGAGGAGGCCTTACAAATAACTATGAATAAAAGAGAAGTGAAAAGCAAAGGAGAAAAGGAAAGATATACCCATTTGAATGCAGAGTTTCAAAGAATAGCTAGGAGAGAAAAGAAAGCCTTCCTCAGCAATCAATCCAAAGAAATAGAGGAAAACAATAGAATACGAAAGACTAGAGATCTCTTCAAGAAAATTAGATACCAAGGGAACATTTCATGCGAAGATGGGCTCAATAAAGGACAGAAATGGTAGGGACCTAACAGAAGCAGAAGATATTAAGAAGAGGTGGCAAGAATATACAGAAGAACCATACAAAAAAAGATCTTCACGACCCAGATAATCACGATGGTGTGACCACTCACCTAGAGGCAGACATCCTTGAATGTGAAGTCAAGTGGGCCATAGGAAGCATCACTATAAACAAAGCTAGTGGAAGCAATGGAATTCCAGTTGAGCTATGTCAAAATTCTAAAAGGTGATGCTGTGAAGGTGCTGCACTCAATATGTCAGCAAATTTGGAAAATGCAGCAGTGACCACAGGACTGGAAAAGGTCGATTTTCATTCCAATCCCAAAGAAAGGCAGTGCCAAAGAATGCTCAAATTACTGCAAAATTGCACTCATCTCACATGCTAGTAAAGTAATGCTCAAAATTCTCCAAGCCAGGCTTCAGCAATACGTCAACCATAAACTTCCAGATGTTCAAGCTGGTTTTAGAAAAGACAGAGGAACCAGAGATCAAACTGCCAACATCTGTTGGATCATAGAAAAAGCAAGAGAGTTCCAGAAAAACATCTATTTCTGCTTTGTTGACTATGCCAAAGCCTTTGACTGTGTGGATCACAATAAACTGTGGAAAATTCTGAAAGAAATGAGAATACCAGACCACCTGACCTGCCTCTTGAGAAATCTGTATGCAGGTCAGGAAGCAACAGTTAGAACTGGATATGGAACAACAGACTGGTTCAAAATAGGAAAAGGAGTACATCAAGGCTGTATCACAGAAGGCAACAGCACCCCACTCCAGTACTCTTGCCTGAAAAATCCCATGGATGGAGGAGCCTGGTGGGCTGCAGTCCATGGGGTCGCTAAGAGTTGGACATGACTGAGCGACTTCCCTTTCACTTTTCACTTTCATGCTTTAGAGAAGGAAATGGCAACGCACTCCAGTGTTCTTGCCTGGAGAATCCCAGGTATGGGGGAGCCTGGTGGGCTGCCATCTATGGAGTCACACAGAGTCAGACATGACTGAAGCGACTTAGCAGCAGCAGCAGCAGCAAGGCTGTATATTGTCACCCTGCTTATTTAACTTATATGCAGAGTACATCATGAGAAACGCTGGGCTGGAGGAGCACAAGCTGGAATCAAGATTGCCAGGAGAAATATCAATAACCTCAGATATGCAGATGACACCACCCTTATGGCAGAAAGTGAAGAGGAACTAAAGAGCCTCTTGATGAAAGTGAAAGAGGAGAGTGAAAAAGTTGGCTTAAAGCTCAACCTTCAGAAAACTAAGATCATGCCATCCCGTCCCGTCACTTCATGACAAATAGATGGGAAAACAGTGGCTAACTTTATTTGGGGGGGGGGGCCCAAAATCACTGCAGATGGTGACTGCAGCCATGAAATTAGAAGACGCTTACTCCTTGGAAGGAAAGTTATGTCCAACCTTGACAGCATATTGAAAAGCAGAGACATTACTTTGTCAACAAAGGTCCGTCTAGTCAAAGCTACGGTTTTTCCTGTAGTCATGTATGGATGTGAGAGTTGGACTCTAAACAAAGCTGAGCGCTGAAGAATTGATGCTTTTGAACTGTGGTGTTGGAGAAGACTCTTGCAAGTCGCTTGGACTGCAAGGAGATCCAACCAGTCCATCCTAAAGGAGATCAGTCCTAGGTATTCATTGGAAGGACTGACGTTGAAGCTGAAACTCCAATACTGTGGCCAACTGATGCGTAGAGTTGACTCACTGGAAAAGACTCTGATGCTGGGAAAGATTGAGGGCAGGAGGAGAAAGGGACGACAGAGGATGAGATGGTTGGATGGCATCACGGACTCAATGGACATGGGTTTGTGTGGACTCCAGGAGTTGGTGATGGACAGGGAGGCCTGGCGTCCTGCGGTTCATGGGGTCACAAAGAGTCGGACACGTCTGAGCAACTGAACTGAACTGAACTGGATTCTGTTTGCCAGGAGTTTATCTTTTAGTACACCTATAGTGTCTGACATCCTTTATGCAACTCTTCAGCGGTTTTTATATCAATTCACAGTGTATTATCAGCAATTTATCACAAATATTGACTACAAATATTAGGAAAACATTAGTTGTGACCATGAATTAATGGGAAAATTCTTTATCAACAATGGCATCTGTTGCATTTCCTCTGTGAGTTAAAGTGTTGAAAGTTTATGATCTTCGTTTTAGTGTCACAGTAAAGTAGGAATAAAGCTTTGGGTTTGGTATCCTTATGCTTAGCATGACAATAAGTATCAATTGGCCTTCATCAAGTACTACATTTCTATATTTCTAGAGTAGTAATAGGCTGTGGTAGCAAATACACTTCAAAATTTCAGGAGCTTATCAAAACACAAGTTAATTTTTTGTTCATATAATAGTGCAAATTTGGTGTATCTGTTTTAGTAGCACCTTTCCTTCATGCAATCATGCAAGGACCCAGGTTCCTTTTAATCTGTGGCTCTGTCATCCTCTCAGATCTTACTACTTCTATCCAGTCAATAGATAGAGAAAGAGGAAAGAAATGGCCCATTTGTTTCATAAAACCTTGATCCCAAAGTGATATACATCATTTTCACTCCCATTCCACTGTAAGAATTAGTCACTGGCCTCAACTAGAGGCAATGGAGTTTGGAAAATATAGTCTTCTGCTGGCCAGTCATGGCCCAGCAACACTAGAGGGGACATGAATTATGTTGTGCAGTATGGCAGTTAATCTCCAGAGAGAGCTCAAAATGAACCATGCCTCACACTATTCATGCCTTTGACTAGCCCCCTCCCACACTGAACTTGGGTTGTCCTGCATCTTGCTTTAATCAACAGAACACAGCAGAAGTGACCCTTGGCCTTTTCTGGAACAAAACCTTAAGAAGGCCTTGCAGCTTCTGCTTCTGTGCCCCTTGATGTGCTGAACCACAAGGTGAAATATCAAGAAACTCTGATAACGAGACCATGTGGAAAGGCCACCTGAAACAGGAATGAGCCAGGTATCCCACCATCCTCTGCAAGCCCAGCCTGCAGCCATCCCCCTCAAGGAGCCAAACTGTGTAAGTGAAGATCTCTTGTATGTTTTAGCCCCAACCATCATCTGACTGTGGATGTGTGACAGATCCCAAGAAAGTCTAACAGAAGAATCACCAGGCAGAGCCAATCAATCTATAGAATCATGAGAGATAATAAGATGGCTGCTATGTGAAGCCACTAAGTTTGAGGTGGTTTGTTATCCAGCAATAGATAACTGAAGACACAGCTAGCCCTCTTTGCTAAAGTTTCCAAACAAATGACCATCTCTTACTTTAAAGGTTTTTCCTGACAAAGATCAGAAATCTGAATTTTCTCAGAAGGGAAAAAAAAAATTAAAGACTAAAACTATAATACCAAAAGAAAAAAAAAAAAAAGGAAGAGATATCACTTTGCTGACAAAGGTCTGTACAGTCAAAGCTATGGCCTTTTCAGTAGTCATGTACAGATGTGAGAGTTGGACCATAAAGAAAGCTGAGCACCGAAGAATGGATGCTTTTAAACTGTGGTGCTGGAGAAGACTCTTGAGGGTCCCTTGGACTGCAAGGAGATCAAGCCAGTCAATCCTAAAGGAAATCAGTCCTGAATATTCACTGGAAGGACTGATGCTGAAGCTGAAGCTGAAGCTCCAATACTTTGTGGAAAAGACCCTGATGCTGGGAAAGATTAAGGGCAGGAGAAGGGGACAACAGAGGATGGTATGGTTGGATGGCATCACCGACTCGATGGACATGAGTTTGAGCAAGCTCTGGGAGTTGAAGAAGGACAAGGAAGCCTGGTGTGCTGCAGTCCATGGGATTACAGAGTCAAACATGACTTAGCAGCTGAACAACAACAACAACCTAAATGGCTGCATGACAATGTTCTTTGCAGAGTCAAGCAATTTTCTTTGAGAATGGAGGGACTTGCTGGTTTTGTTCTAATGCTACTTCATAAGCAGCTATTTAGACTTCTTACTTGTAAGCTCAGCTAAGGGTAAAAGCAGCAGGGAAGAAAAAGGAAAGAGAAAATAGGATAAGGAGAAGAAAAGCGGAGATGGAAAGGAGAGAGTTCATGAGTTGCCAAGCAAACCTCATGAGGAAGAAATGTAAAAAAGAAAACCATAGAAGAAAAAACTACCTATCAAGTCAAGATCAAAGAAATTTAATGGCATAGGATATAGTTCAAAATGGGAGAGTGAAAGAAAGAGGAATAGTGTATTTATCTTAGGGTGGTCTAATTTATAATAATATGAACTGAGTATATTTATTTCTCTGCAGTGTGGAATAGGGCTTCCCTTGTAGCTCAGTTGGTAAAGAATCTGCCTGCAGTGCAGCAGACCCGGGTTTGACCCCTGGGTTGGGAAAATCCCCTGGAGAGGAAATGGCAACCCACTCCAGTATCCTTGCCTGGAAAATCTCATGGACAGAGGAGCCTGGTGGGCTGCAGTCCATGGGGTAGCAAAGAGTCGGGCACAACTAAGCAACTAACACTTACTTAATGTGGAAGAATTTCCCATAATAATAGCCAGTTTTGAAAGAATTTTCCCTTGAAACTTCCAAATCTATTTAGCATTTCTCTGTACCCTACTGCATGTTTGGCATACACTTGAAATAGTAGCAGCCTCAGTTCAAGTTCAAGGATTGACATATTCCATGCATTGAAATCCCACATACCAGGATGAACCCTATATGAAGAGTCCTAACCGAATGACATTATCTTGATGAATTATCAAGGTAGGTCAAATGTCTGGACTTTAATTTTGTAGGCTCTGAAATCTGATTTTATCTTTTATTAGCCCATTTGAAATGGAATGAGTTCATCTCTGAAGGGCAAAGTCACATTAAACAAATTCACAGATACTTATAAAACCAGAGGCCAGTGTGTTAATTTGTAATGACTCATATTTATCAATAGAACATCGTTTGCTAAGCTTCTACCACTAACGACACAAACAGCCCTTGTAAGAACATATTCTTTTGTTGATGTCTTACTATGAGGCTACATTCAAATCCTGCCCACCCATGAATTACTGTTTTACCTTCAGGTGGCTTTGCATGCCATATCTCCTTTATTCAAAGACACCTATCATTGAAATGTACTACCGATTTAATAAGAGCACAAGGCAAATAAAAGAAATGCTCTGTTGAACGTACACTTTAAATTGATTGCATGTGGCATGCAGGCATTAGGGATACATTATTTGTACTTCACCCTGGGTAGAGAATCATGGGTTACATTTCCTGACTACACACTATGCACCAAACATTTTGCTAGGCTCTAAGGCTACAATGGCACCCCACTCCAGTACTCTTGCCTGGAAAATCCCATGGACGGAGGAGCCTGGTGGGCTGCAGTCCATGGGGTCGCTAAGAGTCGGACACAACTGAGCGACTTCACTTTCACTTTTCACTTTCATGCATTGGAGAAGGAAATGGCAACCCACTCCAGTGTTCTTGCCTGGAGAATCCCGGGGACGGGGGAGCCTGGTGGGCTGCCGTCTATGGGGTCGCACAGAGTCGGACACGACTGAAGCGACTTAGCAGTAGCAGCAGCAAGGCTACAACAGTGAGCAAAAACATACATGATGTCTGCCCTCATGGAGCTTGTATTCTAGTGGAAGAGTTAGATATCACATCAATCACAATACAGAATGAGAAACTGTAATGAATGCCATTAAGGAAGCCAATGGGATGTTATAAAAGACAAATTGAATAGATCAAAGAATGGACAAGTTAACCTATGGCCTAGAAGTTAGGTAAAAGCCAGCAGATAATGAACTTTCCCAAAAGATGGGCTCCACAAAACCCCTGAGACAGGAAAGAATTTGTCGTGTTGAAGGAACTAAGAGGCAGGCAGTCTAGATGGAGCCAAATGGACACCAGGGAGTGGTATAGGAGATAAATGGGTTTTGGAGAAACTTTGGCTTTTAGGGACCATGAGTGAGATCAGGTCCCATTGGAGAATTTTGAGAAGAACGGGAACAGGATCTGACTGAAGTTGTTGAAGGATCCCTTTGGCTACTATATGCAGGACAGACTGAAGGGGAGCAGGTGGGGAAAAGGGAGTTTGGCAAGTAGCAACCATGCATGACAGGATAATGGCTCAGACAAGACAGCAAAGGGAAGGTTGAGATGTGGGATGGAGGTCAGATACTTTTAGGAAATAGAATTGACAAGGCAATATCCACTCAATTGATGCTACTGATCAATACCTTCTCAAACGTATCAACTAGTGGCTTCAGTCCACATGCTTTCAACTTTAAAAATAGCAGGCATTCAAGAAATATGTATTGAGTTGAACGTCTTGAACATTAGGATCTACTCTTGAATCCATACCATATGTAGTGAAAGAAACAGCAACAGGCCTTCCTCACGCATCTAGGATTAGTGCTTGGGTCCAAAGGTAGAGGGTGGTGAGAAGAGAAGGCCCTGGAGTAGACAGAGGGGCCTGTCTGGGAGTCCCTCTGCCTAGTCATGTCCTGATTTTGTGTTCTGATTTGAGTGGAAGAAGGGAATAGGATGCCTCAGCAGTGCCCCTTTCCAAACACATCCTTCTGAGCACAGACTGTGTTTCTCAGGGCATCATCACACTGGGATGCCAAGTAGATTTTTTAGAGGTCTCAAGTTGTCAAATTCTTTCATCCTCACCATATATTTGTTTGCAGCCAGCAATTAGCAAGACTTTCAACGCCACCCCCGCCCCCATTCCTCTTTATCATTTTCCCAGGAAGCCCACATCAGACAGCCCCAAGAGAGCTAGAACCCGTGAAAGCCAACTATCAATGCCTGTAGCTTGTTGGGGACATTTGTGAGGGACACCTGTGGGGACCCTCTGTCTACCTTCTTTAGGCACAGAGCTCAAATCCCTTCCTTTCCTGTTTGAAATCTTTTCCTATTATTTTAGACTTTTCCTTCCTAAACCAATTGTATAATGCTTAGGGTCTTTATGTTCTGAGCATCCACATTTTTTCTGCCTCTTCCAGTTCTCTTTTTAATTTCTCAAATATCTCCAGTAGGTGGGCGTGAAAAGAAAATGACAAACATACCTTCCCTAAAAATGCAATAATAGAGACAGGCAGTTGAATTGAAAACACTTTGGAAACTAAGCCCTACACAAACATATGGGGTGGTGGTGGTGATGATTATGATGGCAATGTGGTCCTGATATCAATGCTATTTTGAAAAAACTTTTTATTTTATATTGCTATTGATCAAATAAATTACCATGGCTGATGGCAAAGCCCCAACTTTTCTTTCTGCAATGCCCATTACCTCCTTATTAAGGCTTTGAGAACAAACAAAACAATACAACCACTGAACCAACAATTCCTTAAGCAAATCAGGGGAAATATAGTGCTAGTGCTATATGCCACTCAAGCTGTTTCCAATCACATGGTTACTGGACAGTCTGTCAGCTGCATCGGAATCTGAGAACTGAGGATGCTTGACTCTTGCAACTGACCTTGACAAATTCCATCCACTCACTCCTAGGAACAACGTTCTCTACAAGCCACAAGTGAATAGAATTATAGAGTGGAACTACTAAATCATACATTTACATCAAACCAGGTTGAGAAGGCATTCATTTGTTTCATAACATGTTTTTCTATTTCAACTAAAAAGGCACTTTCTTAATAGCCCTCTCTTCGAGGTGTTATCAAAGAGAAGGCTTTTCCAAGAAGCCAAGTCCAAGAAGGAGAGAGGTGAAGCGCACATTCCAGGGAGGCTGTTAGATACCCTGTGCTGCCCTCCTCACAGGAGCACCTCAGCAAATCTAAGCCTCTCCTCTTGATGAAAAACCATCAACTACTCTCTGTTTTTCTATAAGATCATTTGAAGGAATGCAAAATTGGAGTGGGATTTGTTCTTCAAGGATGAGAACATTTCCTTTGTGGTTTCAGTGAATGCAATGCCAAGTGTGAATCAGGCAAGATCTAGGAGAGCCATAAGACTTTGATAAATGTGTTGAAATAACGTAAAGGAATCTCACAGAAACACATTTATGGTTCCTTTTCTGGACAGGAAAAACTGGACCATTTGACATTCCAATTCAAAATCATTTAGTGAACCCCAGGTTAGGTCCCATGCACTCCACTGGGCCCAGGATTCTGCTCTAATTTGCAGAGCCCAAGACAAAATGAAAATACAGGGTCTCTCGTTCAAAAATCATTATGAGTTTTAAGACGGTGACAGCAGAGCATTAAACCAAATGAGAGACTCCCCTAAGCATAGGGCCCTGTGTGATTGCAAAGGTTGCATTCCCTGGTTGGGGCTCCTTAATAACACAGGGCTGCTGCTGCTGCTAAGTCGCTTCAGTCGTGTTCGACTCTGTGAGACCCCACAGCTGGCAGCCCACCAGGCTCCCCCGTCCCTGGGATTCTCCAGGCAAGAACGCTAGACACCACTCTTTCCCTCTAGGAATTTAGAGTCTAGTAGAGAAGACAAAGAATAAACAGGAGATTATATGGACACTACTATAGACTGAATGTTTGTTTTCCCCTCAAAGTCATATGTTGAAACCTAACCCCAATGTGATGCTATTTGGAGGTGGGGCTTTTGAGAAGCAACGAGGTCATTAGGGTAGACTTCTCCTGAACTGGATTAGTGTCTTTACAAAAGAGACTCCTGAGAGCTCCCTTGTCCCTTCTTATATGTGAAGACACAGCAAGAAAACAGCCATCTATGAACAAGGAAGAGGGCCCTCACCAAAGCCATGGTATCTGCCATCACCTTGACCTTGTACTTCCCAGCCTTTTTAACTGTGAGAAATAAATGTTTATTGGTAATCCACAAAGTGTATGGTATTTTTGTTATAGCAGCACAGATGAACCTAGACAGAGGCATTCATTCATTCAACAAACATTTATTGAGCATCTACTATGTACCAAGTATTGGGATAGGTGCCTGGGATATAATCATAAATATCTAGACTTGGTCCTACAGTTCATTGAGAAAATTTAGCAAGCACTCATAATGAAGTATGGGATTAGCTATGACTGGAACACCCAGAAAGAATATCTAGTCCAGTGAGGACAGGAGTCAGATAGGAAATTAAGGAAGGCTTCCTGCAAGGGTTGGAGAGGGGAGTTGTAAGACATGTTTTTCAATTTAGACTTTATTCTAAGACAATGGAAAGACATTGAAATTTTCCAATAGAGGTGGGACACAATGATTGTAAAACCACTCTGGCTACTGTGCGGATTGAAGGCAAGGAAAGCACAGTTTATTTGAGGACTAATACTATGAAAGGGAAAAAAATGTACATTTCTATCTTCCTGTTAATGGTTAATGAGCAAAAGTGGCCTTACTTATCTGCTAAGGAAAGAAGCAACACCTAAGGTTTAATTTGTTTTGTTGTAAGCCAAACTTGGCCACAAATAATGGAAATAAGTTTGTGTATGTGTGTGTGTGTGTGTAGTGTGTACATCCACATATGATAAACCTTAGGATATTATCAAAATTCATCATTAACTTTTCAAAAACATGTATTTCACCAGATTTGTAAGTATTAAAATGCACATATTGAAATAAACTTAGTACCCAGATAGGTTGTAGGCTAGATCAAGTCATTTTTCAGCCAGGGAGCAGATATCTTATTTTTGTTTCCACTGGTACACTCTTTGCAGATAATAGATGTTCAACAAATGCTTGCTAACCAATATTCATCTTCTTGGTATTTCAGAGCATTGCTCCATATGATTTAACATAAGACTATATGGTCATGCTCACAAGCTGTTTCTCCATATTAGTTATCTGACATAGTCAAAGAATGTTTGCTATAGTATCTGAATGTTTTAAAAGAAGTTCTTGATGGGAATATCCTTTTCAATCAGTGACAGATGTGCTTTGGGCCATATTATATATTAATAGCCTGTCTGAAGAGATACATGGTTTGCAATGTGACTAGTCCAGGCTGGGATGGGGTGAAGTGACAACGGCAGTCGCTCAGTCATGTCTGACTCTTTGTGACCCCATGCGTTGTGGCCTATCAAGCTCCTCCTCTGTCCATGAGATTTTTCCAGACAAGAATACTGGAGTGGGTTGCCATTTCTTTCTCCAGGGGATCTTCCTGACCCAGGGATCGAACTCGGGTCTCCTGCATTGAAGGCAGACTCTACCATCTGAGCCACCAGGGAAGCCTGAGGGAGTAGAGTAACCTATCTCTAGGAACTTGGACATAGGGAAAATAAGGTTCCCCTCTGAGAGTTCAACTTTAAAATCAATACAGAGTGAATCAGAGCAGGGATATGCTGTCACCTTTAAGACACAGAAAGTCTCTCAAGCCTGCAAGACTAGACAATAAACAGGTTGAACCCCTTGATATGACTAAAGAGAGGACATGTCCTTTAGAAAATGGCTTGGTTCCCTACAGAAGCAGAAGACATTAAAGAGTAGAGAAGGCAAACATTAGCAGTATCGTCCAAACTCTGCCATAAGCCAAGAGTTTTTAACCCCATTCTTAGAGTGAAGATGAATGTCTGAAAGTATAATATATTTATAAACTATATTATAACATAAATATAATATATATTAAGGTTATATATTTAATGGTGAAGGATCCGCCTGCCAATGCAGGAGACACAAGAGACTCAAGTTTGATCCCTGGCTCAGAAAGATTCCCCTGGAGGAGGAAATGGCAACCCACTCCAGTATTCCTACCTGGAAAATTCCATAGACAGAGAAGCCTGGTGGGCTACAGTCCATGGGGTCGCAAAGAGTTGGACATTATTGAGCATTCACACACACACACACACACACACACACATAACTCATTCACTAGGTTTTGGTTCAATTCTCACAATATAACCTTCTTATTATGGTTTTGCTTCCCATGGAGACCAGCCTTTAGGCACCATTCTCAACCTTGGTTGTACATTGGAATAAGCTAGGTAACATTAAAAAAACACACACAGATGCTTGAGTTCTACCTCAAAGATTCTAATTTAACTGATCTGCAAAATGGTCTGGGCATAAAGATTTTAAAAGCTCCTCAGGGGACTCTAATATGCAACAAGTGTATGAATCACTGACTTATTGGAAGAGAATATGTAGTTTATATTCTCAGACTTACAGGGCTCTAGGTCCTGTCAAAGTGGAAGGTATGTGTTCCAATCCACAAACTCAAGTTTGGTAAAAACTAATTACCTCTATTTTTTCCATATCTATAATTAATTGCTATTTTGAGTCCCAGGTGGTGGAAATTTAAACTTGCCCCCCTCCCCTTCTCCTGAGTTGTCAAAATTGGTGAGAAGACATTGGCATGATCACACCCTGTCCTTGGTCTCATTTTGCCATACTAACAGCCAGTGAGCTGTTTTCATTTTTATCCGGTCTTTGATCATCTGTTAACACAGGTCGCTACCACATCTTCCTGCCAAGCCCTGACTACGGAGTTCTCCAGGTTTACCAGTTCTCTATGCCATGTCTGTGTAGCCCTCAGGTACTTAAGAAGAATCCTGCTGCTGCCGTACTACCTAGGATATTCTGAGGCTTTCCTCAAGCCTGTGCACTTACCTCACCATTCACACATTTCTACCTGGAGGCCCCTCTGCTTCACTGGACTTGATCTGGGAAAGAGGAGGAGGAAGCACAGGTCTCGTCTGTTTTCCAATTCCCCCAAACTGTTGAAAATTATGACTGTGCTCATCCACCACTGGGACTCAACCTAAAAAGGCAGGCAGAAGACCACCCACTAAAACCCAAGCTGTCTTTGATTTCCCATTGACTTCCTCTCCCTCAGTCTGAAGACTCCTCAGCCAGAGCAGACAGTTTCTGCTCTCATCAAAAGCAAATCAAGCACTCAGTGTTCCTGCTCCAGCTCTTTTTTCCCACCCACCACCACTCCCAGAGCTCGGCTTCTGAAACTCAACAGCCAAGAACTGACTTCTCCAATTTAGTCTGTCACCTTTCTCCTCAGGCAAAGAATGGCACAGCTGTAGCAGACGAACTGAAGAGGAGAGGGGTTGTTGAAAATAAGAAGAGGTTAATTTTTCAAAAATATTACCTTGCCATAACATTAACAATTCTCATTTTAAAGTAGGAAATTGGGATTTAAATCACAAATTGGATTTTCACATCAGTGTACCTCCAGTGATTCTTAGTCTTTGCATCATTCATGGGGCTCTTTAGGAATCTATGACAACTATAGACATTCCTTCAAGAAAAATACAGTAGACATATTTGCATATAATTTTCAGGTGCCCTGAGGTCATATGAATCCTGAGACTCCAAATGAAGAACTCCTGACCTAAAGGAAAAGAACGTGTTGGCCATGCCAGTGCACATCATCACCCCTGTGGAAGCTATTTCTCAGTGTACATTTATAACTGCTTGTTGTGCCTTTATATAGCAGTTTTATGAACTTGACCACTATGAATCCAACACCGAGACCTGAAACTGCTCTCAGTGAGCTAGCCAAGCATGTCTCTGTGCTAGCAAGATTGACAGATGGCACTGGACTGAAGCCAAACCCTGGGAGGCCTCCTGTGTTAGAGCAACAGGCTTGCCTCCAGCACACAGAATTCCCCTGTCACTTGAATTTTTTCATGAATAAGGCATCTTATCCACACAGCAAAACAACCTATCAGTAAGAATGTATAGGGCACTGCTATGTGTCAAGGGCTTCCTCGATGGCTCAGCAGGTAAAGAATCCGCCTGCAATGCAGGAGATGCGGGTTCAATCCCTGGGTTGAGAAGATTCCTGGAGGAGGGCATGGCAACCCACTCCAGTATTCTTGTCTGGAGAACTCCATGGACAGAGGAGCCCAGAGGGCTAAAGTCCATAGGGTTGCACAGAGTCAGACGAGACTGAAGCGCCTGAGCACATACACACACATGTGCCAAAGACCCTGCTGGAGAATGCAATAGTCATGGCCCTCTAGGAAATTACAATCTAGTACAGTAAAAAAATAAAGTACAGACCAACTAGGACAGAGCTTGGCAAATTACAGTCCACAGGCTATATATGGCCCAACACTGCCTGTTTTTGTAATAAAGCTTTATTGACATATAGCCACACCCATTCATTCCTATATTGTCTGTGACTGCCTTTGTGTTATAATGGCAGAGCTGAATAGCTGCAACAGAGATTCTATAAACCTGCAAAGCCTCAAATATTTGCTCTCTGGCCTTTTAAAGAAAAAGGATGCTGACCTTGTCTCTAGGGTCAGGCTTCTCCATGTTTCATGTGCCTATGAATCACCTGGGCATCTTGCTGAAATGCAGATTCTGACTTGTTGAGTCTGGGGTTGAAGCCAGAGATTGTGCCTTTCTGATAGACTCTCAGGTGATGCCAATGCAGCTGGCCCAGGGACCACCCCTTAGGTAGTGAGGGTCTAGAATTCTGAACTGCTGGGTTTATTCACTGAGTGTTCCTCTGTGTCTCAGGAAGGTTCTAAAAGGTATTCTTCCCATCTTTACAATAGGGCAACACATTGCTCTTGCACACTTGTTAATATACACAGTGTTTATTTAGAACCTCACACAGTGCCTGGTGTACAGTTCTCTTCATAAATGGTAGCTAGTGCAGTAGAAAGCTCTGCTTCTTCTACCTTTTCCTAATGGAAAAGGTCCCAGGAAACTCTCACATTTGACAGAACAAATTGCTGCAGAAATATTAAGTAATTTTATTCTTTTTCATAGGTCCGGGCTCTCTTGGGCAGTGGGAGGAGGGGGGGCTGTGATTAATTTCTATTGTCTAGCTTTCTAGACATTTCCCTAAAGGGTTGAGGGTCTTACCGATCTATTTTAAGCTTTCCAATGTAAGCTCAACTCAGGCCTAATTCATGGAAGAGAAAAATGTTATTCCTAGATTAAACTTTCCTTTTTTTCTTTTTTAAAATTTATTGGTTTTTTTTTTTTACTTTACAATATTGTATTGGTTTTGCCATACATTGACATGACTCCACCGTGGGTGTACATGTGCTCCCCATCCTGAACACCCCCCCACCTCCCTCCCCATCCCATCCTCTGGGTCATCCAAATGCACCAGCCCCAAGCACCCTATATTATGCATCGAACCTGGACTGGTGATCTGTTTCATATATGATAATATACATGTTTCAATGCCATTCTCCCAAACCATCCCACCCTGGCCCGAGATCTCCCACAGAGTCCAAAAGACTGTTCTATACATCTGTGTCTCTTTTGCTGTCTCGCATACAGGGTTATCATTACCATCTTTCTAAATTCCATATATATGCATTAGTATACTGTTTTTCCTTTTCAATCCCCCTTTCCATTCCTTGAGAACACAGTAAAGAAGCCTATAGCCCATATATAGCCTATATCACACAAGGCACTGGTATGCGTAGAATCCTGTACTCTGAACAGTCATGGCAAAACATACACTGCACCCTGAGTTCAGTGTCTTACATTGTTTTCTCTCAAATGTTTACAGCAACAGAGGACAAAGAGAAAAACTGCCTTCATTTATTCTGAGAGGGTTTTCAGTTGAAATGATGCCTCAAGTCATCTTTGTGGCTTCTGATACTTTTAAGTGTTTAAAAGCGTGAATGGGGACAAAAAATACCTGGAAGTGTTGAGTTATTAAAATGACATGACTTTCCAATGGACCCTGAAGGAATATACCTTTACAGTACTGGACTATCTGGGGAAGGCATGTCTGAAGCTGTCCTTGGATAAATGTTAGTTCCAAATACCTCAGTAAAATGTGTTGGACATATAGCGTCCTTGTGTACAGCAATTACAGGCCTCAAAATGATACTGGTCTTATCCCCCAGCTATAGTGAACTAAAGCCTTCCTCAATTCACTGGATTAAAAAAATAATTATGAAAAACTAACCCAGACTAGCCAAGCCATTTCCTGACTGTACTGGTTACTTCCTGATTTTCTCTCACCTCCACAACAACCTTTTTCTACTCTATTCTGTGGTTCTCTGGCTGGGACTCTGCACACCACATTTTCAAGACTGTCATGACAGCTGGCTCCCTAACAGTTTTGCTGAAGGGTGGATAGAAGGAGACTAGAAGTCAGGAGGAGGGGAAGACAGACTCCCTTAGTGCTTGTGCTTACCCTTGGCATGGCTTCAGCATGGGAGATCAGCTTTGTTTTGCTCTAGCATCCTGCTTCTTTGGGAACTCCAGCATCTCCATTATCTGATTGCTATATTAAATCCCTGCTATTTGAAACACTCAGAGTGGACTGGTTTTCCTGATTAGACCTAACTCAAAGTTACCAGGTCCAAGACCAGTAAACCAATAAAGAAAGAAGCCCCTGCAAGCAGCAGGATTCTCAGCCACCTTAGCCTCTCTCTGACTTCTTCAGAGTGGGAGAGGAGTCTGTGATCAAATGGTAAGCTAGTAACAGCATGCTGTATATAGGCTTATGTTCTAACACTTAATGACTCTATCAAGTCCTCCATGGTAGAGTTTGCAGATGTCAAATTTGCAAGTCTGGATGGATTGCTGTATGATCAGGCCACCCAAGATGGCTGTTCTCTTGCTCTCTGTACATCCTCAGCTGAACCAGCCCCTGCTTCACCTACAACCCACTCCCATGACAAACCTTCCCTCTTAGTTATAGAGGCTGATCAGTAAATGCCTATGTACTCGCTACTGGCCCCAGCTAGTGATTGATCTAGTCTTTTGATCAGAAATATCTCCACTGTGATGGTTTATCAAAGTGGCAGTGAGGGGTGCACCCTTCTACTGCTTTCCCTGGCAGCCAATGAGCACCAACCTGACGTCAATTCCCCCATAACAGGTAACCTCCCTCCGCACCCCATCCCTAAGGAAGTGTCCTCCTGCCCGCCTCTGCTGCCCATGGTGGGTTGTCACTCTGGGACCTTGCTTCAAACAAGTAATTTGATCTCTATTCATGAAACCATTGATGTCTCTGTCACTGACTCCAGGCTCTTTGGTTTAGAGGCTGGCAAACACAAAGCTTACAGGTCAGGCCTGAGGGGTACAACCCAAAAGTTGCTCAGCCACTAAGATAAAGGGAAAGATGCTGAAAGTCACTCACTTGTGAGAAATACTTGTCAGCTGGGGTGCAAAAATTCAAGATAACTATTTACCACACCCACAAAATCTCCAAAGCACAATGTTTGTTTCTGTTTTAACCTAAAAATTTGGTGGCCACAATTTCAGCAAAAAGAAGTCAATATGACATTCTGAGTACATATCTGTAATACCACCAGGAACGAGAGCACAGTATTTACCTCCAGTTTCTCCCTGATAGAAGCTTGGTGTATCTTCTTGCATCTGTAGCTGCTGATTGATTTTGTAAGCAGAGAGGGTAGGGGGAGTCCTCAGAGAAAGAGAACCAGGCATGGCTCTCTCAACAGAAAAGAAGTCATTTTGGGCCTGACCATTTTGTGATCTTAGCTTGGCCACCACAATGGTTGCCCTTGAACAGGTTTCAGGAATAATGATTTTAAGAGAATGGAAGGAGGA
Source organism: Bos mutus (assembly GCF_027580195.1). Lineage (NCBI taxonomy): Eukaryota > Metazoa > Chordata > Mammalia > Artiodactyla > Bovidae > Bos > Bos mutus. The sequence goes on along the minus strand of NC_091646.1, from coordinate 11,405,949 downwards.
ACTTAAACGGAAAGAGAATAATAGCAAAGATAACAAATCAGTTGTCAAGACTCCCAGTTCTATTTCAGGGGGTAAAGACTAGCCTAAAGCAATGTCTGGAGCTGTCTAGAAGAATTTAAATACCCCTCTGGTGCTCAACTAGATCAAGTGGAATCTAAGGAATGAACATGGTGACCTTTTCTGACCCTCTGACTTCAATCAACAAAAGCTTGGACTCTGCCTACTGGCCAAGTCCCTTCATGCATATGCATATAACCCATAACTTAAGACTTGTCCAATTTTGCTGTTTGGGGAGACACTGCTTTGGGAAAGATCCCCAGTGCTCTCCTTAGCTGCTGCAAGTAGTAACAAATCTTTCTTTTTCTCTGTCTTTGACTTGGGTGTGTCTTGTGCCTCAATGCCCACCAAGAAGTGAACTCAGTTTGGGGTTAACAATTTCTCTGGAATGAGTGTGGAGAGATCACCCTTGGTAAGTATAGAACCTTCAAGACTAATTAGAGTAACCATGCTGGCCACCTTCTGGAGGAACACATTATCTCCTGGCAGGAAGACTCAGGATACTTCCTGTACTCAGTAGTGAAGAGTGAGCAGAAAGGTGAAGGCTGGCCGCAGATGCTACTTATTGCTCCAAGGAGAACTAGAAGGGAAAATCACTCCCATATATGATGAATTAGAGTCAGCCAGGGAAAAATCTGGGTGCAGTTTCCCAAGCAGAACTTGAAGGTATGTGGGGGAAAGGAGTGAAACTTGTGAGACAGGGTAAGGAGATGAGTGCAGGAAGACTGCTTTTACATTACAGAACACATCAACAGGTAGGTTAAGAACCATATAAATTAAAATTCTGGCCCTAAGTGGCAAAGAGAGCAAGAAAATTATCTAGCCTTCAGGCTCAGCTGCACAGCACTTGGGAAGCCTGGGGAGAATACCACCCACACGCCAGAGCACTGTTTTGTGTGTGGGAATTTCCATCCTAAGGCTCTGGATGAAAAACAGAACCAGAAAGACCTTGGGAAAATACTTTCCATTCCATTCACTAAAGACAAACTAAGAAGAGGGATGGATAAAAAAAGATTTTTAATCTCAGCTTTAGTGACACGGGCCTTGGTCTTATCTCAAATCATGTTGAAGCAAACAAAGAAGGGATAGGCAGAGAAGAGAATGTGCCCTGTCCTTCTTCCTCCACTCAAACAGGTTGAACATGTGGCTCCCTAGAGTTCTTTTAAGATATAATAGGATTCTGAGGAAACAATGCAGAGTGTTGCTCAGCTCAATAAATGATGAAGGCTTTGAGTGCCTTTGGCCCTGCGCCACAGACCGAGAGGCCCTGGAGGAGCTAGGAAGGGGGCGGGGGTAGGGTGGGGGGCGAGCACTATACTGATTCGTGAGCAATAATCCGTCTGGGTTACAGCCCACCCAGCCGTCTACCACTTTCATGATTCTCAGCTTCTCAATTGCTGTGGGATGTGAAACTAGCTCATCACCCCAGTCACTACCTAAGACACACCTCACCTCCCCTTTTCTGTACTTGGGCGTTGGCACTCATTACTTTCCTTAGTTGTTCTGTGTGCTGAGGGCCAGAGCTTACATTCACCACTTTAGGGATGGACTGGAGAACATGGGCACTCAAAGCTGGGAGGACAAAGGGATGGCCTTCCTCATTACACCATTCCTGCGGCTACCTGGCCCACACAGACTCTGCAAGCACTGTTCCTTAGGGTAGCCTCAGGGAGTTATTTACATTTAAATACAATGAATTAAAATTAAAACTCCGTTACTAAGTTGCACCAGCAACATTTCTTCTGTTCAAAAGTCACACATGTCTGTGTGTGTGTGTGTGTGTGTGTGTGCGCGCGCGCACGCGCATACGCGCGCACATGTGCTCAGTTGTGCCCAACTCTTTTGCAACCACCTGGGCTATAGCCCTCCAGGCTCCTCTATCCATGGAATTCTCCAGGCAAGGATACTGGAGTGGGTTGCCATGCCTTTCTCCAGGGTATCTTCCCAATCCAGGGATCCAGCGGTGTCTCCTGCAGAGGTAGGTGGGTTCTTTACCCGCTGAGCCACCTGGGAAGACCCACATGTGCCTAATCCCTACCATGAGGGACAACACAGGCAGAAGATGTCCATCACTACAGAAAGTTATTTTGCAATTTCAAATCCCAGCCCCGCCACTTTCTAATTGTGTGTCTTTGAACAAATTAGTTGAGCTCTCTGAGCCTCAGTCTTCTTGTCTGTGAAGTGGGATGCCTGGATAATGTACCTCACAGATAAGGGCCCAGTGAGGTCATGAAGGTGAAGTGCTCAACAGAATATCTGACACATAATCATTATGATGGCTTCCATTGCAGCTCAGTAAAGAATCTGCCTGCAGTGCAGAGGACTCAGGTTCAATCCCTGGGTTGGGAAGATTCCCTGGAAAAGGAAATGCCAACCCACTTCAGTATCCTTGCCTGGAAAATCTCATGGACAGAGGAGCCTGGTGGGCTGCAGTCTATGGGGTCGCAGAGAGTCATGCAGGACTGAGCAACTAACACTTACTTACTTACTTACTTAATCATTATGATTAGTCTTTTGTCCAAGTCAACAACAACAACAAAATAATCCTATCTGCATCACTGACATGCTCTTTAGAGTCCTGCACAGGGCGACACTGAGCCAGTGGTTACAGAATGCCCTCTTGGACCAGACAGCTGGGGAAGAAATAGAACTGCCCTTTTCTAACTGTACCCCAGCAGAGCAGATTGCCTCCCATGTTTCTTTTTTCCCAGAGAAAGAATTGCAGAGGCTTCTGGTGAGCTGACTTTCACTTTGAGAAATGCCAGATTATTTCAATTTCATAAGAATGAGCTTTGAAACCATGAGCAAAGCAGAAAACCAGCCAGGTTTAAGATAAGCTTGGGAATTCTTAAGTACCAGATAAATTACCTCAGATAAAAACTGGCCAGGGGAAGAGGTAATCTCCTGGGAATGATGAGCTTAAAAGCATTTGTATTCAAGCACTGACATTTTCCGGAATGCTTTTAATTATCATTATTCCCAGGGCATTTGCAAGAGAAAGCCTAAAGCAGATTTCCTGAGCTGACAGCAGTCATTATTGGCAATCCTGGCTGCATCAGCTGGGGTTGGAGTTCTCAGCTGGTCACATTCTGGTCACATTCTGTGATACTGGCTTCAAGCTCTGTGACTTCCCCGACCCTCTCCTCACTCTAACTAGGTCCCTAAGGTTCCTCCCACTGCTAGCCCTAGCCCATCATTCAGACTATGGCACCCACTGTCCTTCAGGCCACATCTCTCTTCAATCCCAGCCCCATTTCTCTGCTCCCCTTAACAGCACAGCCTTTTCTCTTCAATTCAGTTCAGTCACTCAGTCATGTCCGACTCTTTGCAACCCCATGGAATGCAGCAGGCCAGGCTTTCCTGTCCATCACCAACTCCCAGAGCTTACTCAAACTCATGTCCATCGAGTCGGTGATGCCATCTAACCATCTCATCCTCTGTTGTCCCCTTCTCCTCCTGCCTTCAATCTTTCCTAGCATCAGGGTCTTTTCCAATGAGTCAGTTCTTCACATCAGGTGGCCAAAGTACTGAAGCTTCAGCTTCAGCATCAGTCCTTCCTTCAACCCACTTCAATCAGCCTTCTGTCCCCATCTCTCCACCGAGACGATTCCTGGAGCAGTGATTTTCTTCCATATTGCCAAGTCAAACACCAGTTTCTGATTCTCACTGTACTTGATCCTGAAATCAAGCAGGCCCTTACGGGGCTCACAGGCACCAGAGGCCTTTTTGTTCTCCATTTCTTGCAGGCAAGACTCCAACCTCTGTGACCTTCCCTGAGTTCCAAAGGGCAGACTTGAACAGTTGCTCATCAAAGGATGAGCACCCAAGAAACCACCTGAGGCAGGATTAAAGGGATCAGAGTAGCTCATGAAGAAGATTAACTGAGACCACATTAGAGGAGGGCAGGCCCTGCACACACCCTAATCTTGTCAGAGACCCCATCTTTGAACCTTGCCATAAAACTACTCACCAAATCCTCCTGGGTGGGGACACAAAGTTTTTCAAGGCAGAAGTCTGGTGTCTCCCCCTTTGCCTGGCAAAGTAATACAGCTATCCTTTCCTACTTTACCCAAAACTCTCTCTCCAAGATTTGATTCAGCTATCATACACAGAGGCTGAGCTTTCACCATCAACCCCTCATCAGCTGTCAACACAGTTAGCCACAAGCTTCTTTTTGACCCTGTTTTGGTGACTTCTTCAACTGGAGCTCCTGGCTTCCCTACAACCTCCCTGGCTCACCTCCATTTGTCACATGCTGGTCAGCAGAAATTTGGCTCAAAGTTAGCTTAAATTATGTTACACCACCCCCACCTCCACCCACCCCCTGCTTGAAGCCTTCACAAATCTTTCTCCTCTACTTAGAATGCAACCCCATCTCCTTACCTAGGCTGGCAGGGCCCTCTGTGATGGATCCCTATCTCCTCCCCAGTTTTCTGATACCACTTTCTTCCTGATTACTTTCAGCCACATTGGCCTTTCCTTCGTTCCACAAGTGCCAAGCTCATTCCTACGTCGCAACTTGTGTCCTAACTTTACTCCCTCTCTGGAGAGCTCTTCCCCCTGACCTTTACATGGCCAGGTCCATTTTGTCATTCATTTTGTTGGCTAAAATACCCCTTTTGCCAAAAGGAGAAAATTTGACCTGATCTGACTATGCTATTTATAGTATCTACTGCACTCATTGTGAATGTTCATAGCTTTTGCTGCAGAAATATTAACGTATTTGATTACAGGATGCTGTCCTTAACTTTGATGAAGGCATTACACAAAATACATGACCTTTCTAGTATTCTGAAAATTTTTGAATTCCACTCACATCTGGACTCAAGAGTTCTGGGTAAAGGGTTACAAATCTGTTTAACTTCCTATTTTACACTTGAAGAAATCTGTTCCAGAAAAGAAATGAATTGTCCAAGGTATCATAGCTAGGTGGAGAAGTCAGATCTCCTATTTCCCATACAGATGCTGTATCCACTATACTATGTTACCATGATATAGATACTAGCACATACCTGGGGTTTCTTACAAGGGAAATTTGTCTTGCATCATTTGAAAAACAGAAAAGCAGGCCCACCGTGGCAAACTCCCTTAATCCCCACAGTTCCCTTAACATACCGAAACAGTGTAGAGTAAAATTAGAGTTCCAAGTGTTGTTTCAGAGATGGAGAAGAGAGAAGGGGGAATGTTGGGGTGTAGAGAAAATACTATTCTTTTCTCTCTTTATCCTATTGAGATCTATATTGGTGTGGGTGGATCAGAATGTTAAAAAAAATCATAAATTGTGTAACGGAACAAAGAGGGGCACTGCCACTCATTCTCCCTTGATCACAGGCAATGTCACCACAAATCTGTCTGGAACAGTATTTTAAGAATTAGGTGGATTTTAGCACCACCATGAGTAGAGTTATCCTCTCCTAGCTGGCTGTCTCTGTGTATCAGTTGCTCACTGAGCAGAAGACCCTACCTAGGCTTTCCTCTCCTTATCACACTGCTTTCGTTCTCTAAATTTAAGTTCAGACCTCATCCTTATGAAGCTTCCTTATCTGGACCTATTGTGACTCATTCAGCAATCAAGAAAGAGAACCATGGGCCAACAATGGTCAGGGATGAAACAGACTGGAGCCATGGACAGCAAAAATAGTCTTCCCAACAATGGCCACACTGCCGAGACTTCTGAGCAAAGAATGGATTCAAAGGTACAAAGATCCAGCACAAGATTCTGTCGTGGGATGGGATGAGCAACAGAATCAATTAAGACATTCTACTGATGATAATTTGTTGACTGAACATCTATTTAATGCCTGTGGGGTCCCATGGTGAACACTTTACACATAGCACATAATTTCACCCTTCCAACCAAGGTATCAGAGCTTTTCAGGAAAACAGAGCTACTCTGCATTTTAAACGGGAAAGTTGAATACAGAGAATTAGAAGCTTTGCAGTCTGTGGAAGGGCTAGGGGAATGAGCAGTGAAGAAGGCTACTTTCCAGAAATTCTAAAGTGCAGAGATAGTAAGGAGAGTGCTGTGATGATCTCAGCTGCTACAGCACTTGGGTGGGAGAGTCTCAGAAGGATCCTAAATCCAAGGGAAGCAGTTGATAATTCAGCTTCTCTTTCTCTTTTGCTTTTAAAATGCACTCAAGTCCCTCTCACACAATGGCTGTAACCCAGGCTGATGCTGGAAACATATTCTATGACATGTTAGTCCAAGTTTAAACTCTGTGAGCCAGGGAAAATTTAGAAAGAGCTGAAGATGATGCTAGTTGATAACAAATAATCCATCCCACCTATAATATAGGCTTCCTGACCCTTAACGACCGTTGGGAAAACTGAGTAAATTTCAAAGGTCACACACATAGAAAGAAATAGAGCTAAGACCAGGCTACTCCAACTTTCTCAAGCTGTCTTTTCCAAAGAAAAAACTTGTCAATGAATCATGTTTACTATTAAATAACTGGATGTGAGAGGCTAAGGGGACCCCAAAGGGAAACAAATTTTAATTCACGCTCTCAAGGATCTTGGAGTTTGTGGAGGAAGAAGACTGAAAAGGCAAAGCAGGATGCAAGTTTAAAGGAGTAACAGATTATCTGTGAATGTGTGGGTTTTCCTAAACAGGCAAACACAGGGTCCCAAATGCCCGAGACAGTCCTGGTACATACCTACTGTCCCACAATCCCATTTAGTTTGGCATTTGTCCTGGTAATTTTTTAATGAGGCATTAATATTAATGGTTTCATTGAAATCAGCTAGGGTGTGTTTGGTACCTTGTTCTTTGAGGATCCAAGTTCTGCCATGGTTTCCTGTAGAAGAGTGAGAGAGGCATGTGCAGGGCACAGAGTGCTCACCTTAACGCACTGCTGAATCTAAAAGGTACCAAAAAAGAAGACCGTCTCTGCTGAGGCATGACGAACACTTTCCTTTCAAGGACATACTGAAGCACAATCACTGCTGAAATGAAGTGCTCTCTGATATGAAGAGCTAGCAATAGTTACCTCCTCTGGCTTCAGGTAGAAGAGGGGATTATTTGCCTCTGTTGCCCTAGCTATATATTGATACTTGATGTACCAGCCAATTGAGCTGTGACCAAGGCCTTGACTTGCAAGTTACACAATGCAGGATATGTTTGATGTACGTAAATAGGCAACAGGGACAGCAGCCTCATTGCAGAGTATGCAGCGTAGTTTGATTGTCCTTGCTACAGTGACTCTGTGATTTATTGTAAAGGATAAATGTACAACTAGTTATTTTATTGTTAGGCAATCCTTTTTTATTTTAGAAGAACCCTTAGGGGCAACAATAAACTCAAAATATTTAAGTGCATATTTAATGAAAAATTAAGTACCAAATTTCCATTTTTGAAGAATATTGACAATGAATGGGAAACTTGCACAAAATATTTGCCCGCATTTACTCTCCACCATGGGAGCCAAAGTGGTATCACTGTGCCCACAAGACAACCAGAAGAAACAAATATGCTGAAGAAACGTTCGACACTCCTTCAAAAGTGAGTATTTTAAGAAGAATCTGTATAAAGAAAACATGCAGCTGCAGAAGGCAGGCTTAGATATCACTCTGCAAAATGTGATTTTCATTTAGATCAAATGATTACTCTTAGTTAATTTAACTCATTTTCCATGACATATTTCCTAATATTTTGAGAAAAAGGAAAGCTACAACTGTTAATATATTAGTTCCATTATCAGGAGAACTTGCCAAAGAATTAAAAGATGCTAGCTGCATCTGGGCCATCAGATGCTTTAAACAGAATATTCACTAATCATCTGATTTCTTTCTTCCAATTCATGGAGTCAAAGTAAAGCTATGAAAGTTAATTCTGGGGAAATACCTGACTATGTTTTGAATTGGATTGTAAATTCAATTAAAAGCTTCAACAATGAAGAGAAAATATTTGGTTTTGAGTGGGAATACAAATACAAAGCATTGGTGAGGCACAGTGTCACTCACTGCAAAAACGTTATTTTTACTAATTTAAGAAGAAACCAAAAAAATAAAATAAAATAAAAAGAAGAAACCTATGGGGCAGAAGTGTACTCTGATTTATTTGTGGTGCACACATAATTCCTATCTACACTCAAAGATGTCAAAATAGAAGCTATAGTTGTCAGAAGGTACAAATATTTCTACACATATGCAGGTACAGAAGGCAACTACAACACTGTCATCAAGAAGCTAATTTAAACCTAGATGGAAAGAATTTGAAAAAGCACAAATAGATGTCCTGGAATGGCCAAAAAGTTCATTAGGGTTTTTTTGTACGATGTTACGGAAAAACCTGAACAAACTTTTTTTGCTAACCCAGTATATGTATAACTGAATCACTTTGCTGTACACCTGAAACTAACACAGTGTTGTAATTCAGCCAAACTCCAATAATTTTTTTTAAAAAAGGAAGCTAATTTGAATCCTCCAATTTACCCTATTATATTGGTACATGCTTTCCCACTTTAATGACCATCAACTATTAAATTTTAGACATTTTTGAGTCTTGGAAGAACCACATTTTAAATCAACCTCAGTATTCTATAAATTTGAACTTGTAAATTAGTTATGTAAATTTGGTTCCATTTTGTTCAAAATCATTTAATAATCTTAACTGGGTCTTTAATGAGTAGATTGATAAAAATGTTACCTCTTGAAGCTTTTAGTAATTTCTATCTATTGAAAATGAAACTTGGAAAAGACACTAAAATATATTTCTACAAAGGCAAGTAAGTGACTGAAACAAATCAATGATAGAGCATATGGTGTGCAAATTTTTTATTTTTATATTCTATAATTGTGTTTTGGATTATTCCTATTTGTGAAAAGAGACTTTCAAGGAGTTCCTTTTATAATTGGACAAATATACATTCTGTACCATAATGGAATGAAATTGAGAAGGCCTATGATTTTGCACCATTTAAAATTGGCAAAGATTGGTTAAAATCATAAATTCAGACAATATATTTGACACGTTTTGTCTCATAAAGTATTTGTTGAAGAAAGCATCTCCCAAGAAAAAAAAGTCAGTACCTGTGCAAATTTCAGATTACAGACTGCTTTCCTAAAATATTTCAAAGACTGTGTAAAGGATATAGAACCTATAACAATGAGTAGAAGAAAAAGAGATAGAGAGGAAGAAAGGGAATGAATGGAAAATTTGAAGATGAAATCCAGGAGACCAACACATAATGGAAGAGGAAAGTGGAAGAAAGTATAAGAGTATTGATTTCCTTTGTGCAGAGAGTTAATACAATTAAAATTTGAAATGTAGTATTAAAATACATAATTCTTTACTCTCTTAATATTTTCAACTTTGTTTATTAAACTTAGTGAGATTTTTTTATAGACTATGGCTAAAATTTATTGAAATATTTTACATGACTAAAATACTTATTGAAATTAAGCTAGTCTTGTTTTTACTATATTACTTTTATTAGATTAAAAAGCAATATAATCATTTTTGACAAAGAACAGAAATAATTTAATTTTAACAAAAAAATAAAATATTTACACAATTAAATATGAAAAAACTGGTATTGAGATTATCTTCCATTAGGCAGAATCCCGTCTGAAATTTACTAGATACCTGAATACTCATTGACTTTTCTCAATTAAAAATATTATGGCTCATAAGAAAAGAGGCCTGCAGAACCTTCCCTCCATTCGCTGTCTCTGGCCTTCTTTGCTCATCTGATTCAGTCTTCTCTCCCTATAACTCTTTTTCATAAGACAAAAAAAACCTGGCAACAAATGTTCCTACATTGTACATCTTATAGCTTCAACCAATAGGTGGCTGTCTAACTTCTAAATCCAAGAGAATGGATTCTTTGGTGAAGATCTGGTCCGGTGTTTTGGACCACTTGACAGAGCACATCATTGTGCAGCCATGTGGAGGACTGAGAGAGAGGGGTCCCAGCACAGGTGTGCTGGACAAGCAGTTTTCAGGTGTCCATGATGTTGCAGACCATGGCACCTGTATCTCAGATACAGGGAAAGCAGCAGGAGGAACTGGTTCGGGACTAATAAGGAGATTATGTACTTTTATGCCCAATTGTTTATTATTAAATTTTTCAAATACACAAAAAAAATTCATAATGGTACAGTGAGCACCTCTGTATAGCAACCATCTAGATCCAACAACGATTATCATTTTGTCATATTTACTTTTTTGTCTCTATGCATATTTTGAGTGCATGTGTGTGAACTTTTTCTAAACTATTTAAAAGTAAATCACAGATATTATGATGCTTTCCCCCTCAATACATCAGTATAGCTCTTCTAAGAGTAAGGTTGTTTTCTTATGAATTCACAATCCTAGAAATGTAATTTTAATAACATTAAAAATTAATAATAATCCCCTAATATCATATTTAATCCACATCCAAATTTACCCAATTTTACAAAAGTCTTGTATAGCTGGTTCTTTAAACCAGGATCCAATCAAGTATGAATTTACTTTTAGATACATACTTTAAAATTTCTGTTCAGAGTACTAGACGTTCAGCAGACAGTTCAAAGTACAAGTCTGAAGCTCAAAAGGCAGTCTATAGTTAGAAAGAACATTAGAGAATGATATGGTTCTGTAAGAAATGGGAGAGAAGAGATGAGAAATCCAAATGGAGTATCAGTGAATCGAAGGAAGAAAAGAAGTGGATCAGATCTGAGAAAAAATCCACTAACTTGACAAGCCAAATCCTTAGAAGAGCCGTTCTGACAACAGAGGAAGTCAGATTATAAGGGGTTAAGTGTAAGTGAGTTATGAAGAATTCGAACTACAAGTATAGTTCTCTCTCCAGAAGTTTCAAGTTGAAAGGAAGTAAAGAGGATAAGTGAACCAAAAGTTCCCATTTTCTTCATCACCATGAGCCTTTTTCATTTTTCTCCCCCATATCCAGCATCACTATCTTGGAGGCAATTTTTGAAAGTTACTGTTTATCAATTCGTATTTAATGACAATTACAGTCATCCGATCAGATCAGTCGCTCAGTCATGTCCGACTCTTTGCGACCCCATGAACTGCAGCACGCTAGGCCTCCCTGTCCATCACCAACTCCCGGAGTTCACTGAGACTCACGTCCATCAAGTCAGTGATGCCATCCAGCCATCTCATCCTCTGTCATCCCCTTCTCTTCCCGCCCCCAATCCCTCCCAGCATCAGAGTCTTTTCCAATGAGTCAACACTTCGCATGAGGTGGCCAAAGTACTGGAGTTTCAGCTTTAGCATCAGTCCTTCCAAAGAAATCCCAGGGCTGATCTCCTTCAGAATGGACTGGTTGGATCTCCTTGCAGTCCAAGGGACTCTCAAGAGTCTTCTCCAACACCACAGTTCAAAAGCATCAATTCTTTGGTGCTCAGCCTTCTTCACAGTCCAACTCTCACATCCATACATGACCACAGGAAAAACCATAGCCTTGACTAGACGAACCTTTGTTGGCAAAGTAATGTCTCTGCTTTTGAATATGCTATCTAGGTTGGTCATAACTTTCCTTCCAAGGAGTAAGCGTCTTTTAATTTCATGGCTGCAGTCACCATCTGTAGTGATTTTGGAGCCCAGAAAAATAAAGTCTGACACTCTTTCCACTGTTTCCCCATCTATTTCCCATGAAGTGGTGGGACCGGATGCCATGATCTTCGTTTTCTGAATGCTGAGATTTAAGCCAACTCCTTCACTCTCCACTTTGACTTTCATCAAGAGGCTTTTGAGTTCCTCTTCACTTTGTGCCATAAGGGTGGTTTCATCTGCATATCTGAGGTTATTGATATTTCTCCCGGCAATCTTGATTCCAGTTTGTGTTTCTTCCAGTCCAGGGTTTCTCATGATGTACTCTGCATAGAAGTTAAATAAACAGGGTGACAATATACAGCCTTGACGAACTCCTTTTCCTATTTGGAACCAGTCTGTTGTTCCGTATCCAGTTCTAACTGTTGCTTCCTGACCTGCATACAAATTTCTCAAGAGGCAGATCGGGTGGTCTGGTACTCCCATCTCTTTCAGAATTTTCCACAGTTTCTTGTGATCCACACAGTCAAAGGCTTTAGCATAGTCAATAAAGCAGAAATAGATGTTTTTCTGGAACTCTCTTGCTTTTTCCATGATCCAGCGGACGTTGGCAATTTGATCTCTGGTTCCTCTGCCTTTTCTAAAACCAGCTTGAACATCAGGAAGTTCATGGTACACATATTGCTGAAGCCTGGCTTGGAGAATTTTGAGCATTACTTTACTAGCGTGTGAGATGAGTGCAATTGTGTGGTAGTTTGAGCATTCTTTGGCATTGCCTTTCTTTGGGATTGGAATGAAAACTGACCTTTTCCAGTCCTGTAGCCACTGCTGAGTTTTCCAAACTTGCTGGCATATTGAGTGCAGCACTTTCACAGCATCATCTTTCAGGATTTGGAATAGCTCCACTGGAATTCCATCACCTCCACTAGCTTTGTTCGTAGTGATGCTTAATCTAGGCTTGTTGACCATTAGAGCATCTCACAATCACAGATCAGAGCTCCCTTAAAGGGACAGAGCTGGTAGACAGTGTAGTGAGCATTGCCAAAAGTGAAGGGCCATCTTTATCTCCAGAACACAAGGGAAAGAAGAGAGGGACAGTGCAGTGTTGAGGTACAGAGGGTTCCTGGGGAGACATGTGTTGTAAGCTGTAAGCAGGAGGAAAAAGAATTTGAGGGAACGCTTCTTGGAAGACCTCAAGCTAAGTTATGTAAAGAGGGTGAGGAAGGGAGGAGTACACTGGAGACTTGAAACATATGGAAAAGAATTGGAACAGCTGTTGTGCTGACTATGAGAGAGTACAAGTACAGCTTAGCAAGGTTGCCCATTCCAGTTGAACCAGCATTCAGTGAGCATTCAATATACTGCAGGCACACTCACAGGCAGTGGGGTGACAAAGATACACAACCCAGATTTCACCTCCTTTCTCATAAGAATTAGTACCCTCTTAACTTGGTTTTCATGACAACAGACTGCTGCTTTTCCTCCTGCCTCTTACCCTCCTCAATGCCCTTTCAGGGTCCCTTTCTTCTGTAACTTCCTTAAAATGTAGGGCTTAAACATTGCTGGATATTGGATTTCCATCCTAGGCCACTTTCTCTTCTCAATTTACATGTCACCTTCGGGTGATCACATGCACTCTCCCTGCTTCAAGCAGAAGCTGTCTATTGTTAACTGCCAAACCTCTACCTTCAGCCTACTTTGAAGAGCCAAACTCATATTATGAAGGGAAACAAATGGATATTTAAAATCAAAACTAACTATGGTGATGTTCCTTCTGGGAGATATCATTCAAATCAGTGGTGAAAACAGTCATATTCCTCCTCCTCCACACAAAGATGTGGTGGGTGGGGAGGGGGATGAGGAGGGCTGGGGAGAACCTAGAAGATACATACCACTGTGGAAAGAGCACATTATGAATCGTTGAATATGTAAAGATGTCCTGAAGAAAGGAACTATAAAGAAATTTTGCATAATATAATGGGAGGCTTGTTTTGTTTGGGTTTGGTTAGTTTGCTTCTGTTGCTAGGAGGCACTGAGACAGGGAAAGTAGAGAAGGCAAAGTAACTTGGGAGAAGGTTGCAGCTCAGGTTGGCAGGCTGGCCAAGGGCTTCTGAAGAACAAGGATGATGGTTACTCATTTTTAAACTGTACACCACTGCTGCCATCCAAACCCCTGCCACCTCCGCAAATCATGAGTCCAACCTGCTGCATACCCAGTGGCCTTGTGTGACTGGGCTTTTGGTTGGAGAATTGTGAAAATTAAGAAAAGTAGCTTAGTTCAACAGCTGGGAAAGTGTGGCACAGAACCAGGACAGGAGGATAGATGACCCGTAAACTGAACTAATTCAGCAGAGACCAGAATTGAGGTCTAGAGGCAATGAGGAACAATATTAATCACCCCCTGTAGACTCTGTAGAGACTGCAGGAAGGAGGCAGAGCGCCCACTGCATGTGGAGGGCGTGTTGAATCATTTGCATGTAAATTTCAAAGGCCAGTCTGTCTCAGCAGACTGTGGTTAGACACAAATCCAACTGACTGCAGGACGTCCCTACTTAGACTGCCACAGGACATCAGCTGTGGCATGGCCACAACCCATCCGGGATCACACACACCCTGCCACATACCCACACACACACATACAAACACACACAGTCTGCTCCACCTGCAGCTTTAGTGAACAGGTACCTCCATTTACCCAAGTTCCCATGTCACTCTTCCTTGCCCCTCTCCCCTGACATCCCATCAATCACTAAGTTTTACTGTTTTGACTTCCTAAATATCTATCAAATTCTGCCTTCCCTCCCCCAATTCCCTTGGTTTAGGCCTCCTGGGTCTCCAGCCAAGGCCACACTGAGCTCATGGCTCCCATTCTCAGCCTCCCACAGCCCTTTCTTCACGCAGTAACCTAACTGCTCATTCCATCACATTATCAACAGTCACTCATAGTCCTTGGGATAAAATAAAGTCCATCTTGTGTAGGTCCTCTGTGATCTGGTCCCTCCTCGTCTCTCTACCTTCACGTGCTCCCACTTTCACTTGGACTCCCCACTGCAGCCACAAAGAACTACTTTCAGTTCCAAGACTGCTTCATGCTCCCTCCTTTCACCCCTTGGGTTTTGCACATTTTTTAATTAATTAATTTATTTTAATTGGAGGCTAATTACTTTACAATATTGTGGTGGTTTTTCCCATACATTGACATGAATCAGCCATGGGTGTACATGTGTTCCCCATCCTGACCCTCCCTCCCACCTGTCTCCCCATCCCATCCCTCAGGGTCATCCCAGTGCACCAAGCCCTGAACACCCTGTCTCATGCATTGAACCTGGACTGGCGATCTGTTTCACATATGATAATATACATGTTTCAATGCTATTCTCTCAAATCATCCCACCCTTGCCTTCTCGCACAGAGTCCAAAAGACTGTTCTTTACATCTGTGTCTCTTTTGCTGTCTCACATATAGGGTCATCATTACTATCTTTCTAAATTCCACATATATGTGTTAATATACTGTATTGGTGTTTTTCTTTCTGACTTACTTCACTCTGTATAATAGGTTCCAGTTTCATCCACCTCCTTAGAACTGATTCAAATGCTTTCTTTTTAATAGCTGAGTGATATTCCATTGTGTATATGGACCACAGCTGTCTTATCCATTCGTCTGCTGATGGACATCTAGGTTGCTTCCATGTCCTGGCTATTATAAACAGTGCTGCGATGAACACTGGGGTACATGTGCTTCTTTCAATTCTGGTTTCCTCGGTGTGTGTGCCCAGCAGTGGGATTTCTGGGTCATATGGCAGTTCTAGTTCCAGATTTTAAGGAATCTCCACACTGTTCTCTATAGTGGCTGTACTAGATTGCATTCCCACCAACAGTGTAAGAGGGTTCCCTTTTCTCCACACCCTCTCCAGCATTTATTGTTTGTAGACTTTTTGATAGCAGCCATTCTGACCGGTGTGAGATGGTACCTCATTGTGGTTTTGATTTGCATTTCTCTGATAATGAGTGATGCTGAACATCTTTTCATGTGTTTGTTAGCCATCTGTATGTCTTCTTTGGAGAAATGTCTGTTTAGTTCTTTGGCCCATTTTTTGATTGGGTCGTTTATTTTTCTGGTATTGAGCTGCATGAGCTGCTTGTATATTTTTGAGATTAATTCTTTGTCAGTTGCTTCATTTGCACATTTTGATTCCTCCTTCTGGAGCATTTTTCCCACACAGTCCACTCCTTCAGCTGGCTAACTCCAAATCAAATGTGTAGGTTTCAGCCTGGATTCCACTTCTTCCGAAGACTTCCCTGACCATCCCCTTCAACTACTCTGGGTTCCGTGATTGTCCTATAGGTTTTCTTAGCAACAGGTGCTTCCCTTATCATATCCCTTACTATTCCCTACTTTAATCGCCTATTTATCTGCCTGTCTCTCCCCACCAGGTTCTAAGTTCCTAGAGGGCTTGGATCACATCTGCCCATCTGGTTCACAACTATACCCCTACCATCTAGCACAAAGCTTGCCTTAAAGAAGCCAATAAACAAATAATGAATGAATGAGTAACATGCACAAAGCATTTTGAAATTTATGAAGTACCTTATCTCATTTAATTTTCACCACTGTGTTAGAAAGATACTAGCCACCTTGAAAGGAAGTTCCATGTTATTTTTATATTCAAGTTTGACATAGACTACATCTGTGAATATTTTATTTCATTTATTTGATTTATATAATACCTGATATACTAACAAATCAAATTTTTAGACAATTCTAGAGGAAATGTGACTTATATAAACCTTTCAAAAGTAGTGTAATAATAACTAACTGCTAACAAAGTGTCCAAAAGGAGAGGATACCCGTTAGATGCCCTTTAGTGAATATAGGACACTCTGTTGTGCATAGCAGAATATTTTTGCATTCATAAATGTTTCGCTAAAGTCCCAGAAAACACTTAATACTCTTAAGTGGATTAAACCTGCCTCCTGTGATCTGATTTATACAGTAAATGTGCCAAGTAAAACCTTTCTCTGCAGAGAGATCAGATTGTAAACTTCAGTTGAACTCTGATAAAATTATCATAAATTCCAAACTAGTGGAGCTAAATTAATGAGATTTTCCTTTAAGCTCTTCTCATGATACAGCCAGCCAATCTTTGTTGAACATTTTCAATGTATCAAAAATGTTGTAAAATTCATACTGTTTAATATAGTAGCTACTAGACACAAGTGCAGACCACTTGAAAGGTAGCTAGGGTGAATGAGAAATTGACATTTAAATTTTACATCATTTTAAGCAATTTAAATTTAAAAGCCAAAGCAATGTAATTTTTATGTTGATAATAGGTTAAAATGAAAATATTTTGGATATGCTGGGTTAAATAAAATTATTAAATTATTCTTGCCTATTTATTTTTACTTTTTAATGTAGCTACTACAACATTTTAAATTTCATATGTAATTCACATTATATTTCTATTGGATTTCACAGTTTTAAAGCACACACTCTCTAGTTCAACTCAGACAGGAAAAAGAAATGCACAATTTATGTAAAATTATACTTATGTTATAAAATTAATAAAATTAAAATGTTATGCTTCTTATCCCTGATAGTGAGTTAAACTCTTTGGACTAGATGATTTCCAAATGCCTAGAGAATGTTAAATGCCTTCCCAGCTCATGATAACACCAGGTTATAAAGCATGTTCTAGGAGGGGATAACTAACCCTTAGCTAATTATACTATCATAACTTATCCAGATTTGTCTTTTTTTTTAAGGAACAAAAGTTGTTTTATTTTTGTAGATGTTACTTTTTTTTTTTTTTTTGCTCATCTTGTGTGTCTGTTAATGAAATCTTAGCTTTGGTGCATGAGATGATGTAAAGGGATACTACTCTGGTTGGTTAGAATGGAGGCAGAGTGCAATCACTGATCCGCCTGTGACACAACCCATGACACTAACACTGCAATCATGCCTCTACACCTACACCTACACCTACACCTACACACACCTCTCAGCCACCTCTGGCTTCTCTTCCTAGGCCCCTGTGATAAAAAAGAGTGTGAACAACACCAATCTAGGACACAGCTTAGAACTGGGAGGGAAACAAAAAGAACCCCTGAGGACTCCAACATTGTCAACATTCAGACACTCTGTTCCCACGCTTCCCTCCTATCCATGCTCTCTGTGACCTTATGCAATCTGTTCATTCCCTCTGCTGGTACACACAGCTCTAACGTACTCAGTCATAGTTTCCCAGTGCACAGAATACCAGCTGTAGGAAACTAAGAAAGGGGTCTGTGGAGCTAGGGAGATGGGAAGTGCAGAGGGATTCTGCAGGGAAAGAGAAGATGAAGGAAGGAAGAGATGATTGCAACTGGTAGCTCCGAGTAATGAAAACAAGATAGAGAGAACTTCCCAAAGCAGGGACCAGGATTCATACAGCGTAACAGGCTGGGGTTAATGAGTAAAGGGATGAGCTGTCCCATACACCTTACTAGTTCCTGAAGACAGCACTGGGTCAGGACACAATGAAATCACTGATGCTCATTTTCACCCTTACGCTTTAAAGAAAAGACTAATATGGTTTATTCTGTTCAGTGTAGAAGGCAGAGGACCATCCAGTTCATTTAAGCAATCTATCCAAAAGACCAGCTAAAATAAACCAAGCTTTGGTAATTAAAAGGTAGCATCCAGCCACCTGAATAATTCACATATGTGAAACAGCTCATCTCCTACCAAACTTTGACAAATGAGGTGTTTGAGGAAGGAAAGAAGCCTCTATGAATTACCACAAATAACTAATATATATCTCCAAACAGTCAACACATTCTTGAAGGTGCTCTGCACCTATGGACTATAAACTTGGCATATGAACAGAAGGCTCATTCCTGTAATTCATCCCATATGGCTATAAGCCGAGTCTGTGTTCTGACAAGTGTTTCCTGAATCAAAGCAGCTGTCTGGGATCTAGATCCAGACCGCTGTATCACTATGGAATTCTGTAATACAACAGACACCTTTCAAGGCTAATGGGGGTACTGGTGGTGAGGGAAGGTGAGGGGGCAATCACGGGAGGCCCAAGAGGGACACCATTTGGGAACAGAAAAGTGCACCCAGGAAAGTAGTAACAGCTTCTTTGCCAAGAAGAAATCATCATGGGTCCTTGCCTTCAGCCCTGGACCTTGCCAGACCATCACAACTGTTGGGGTAGAAGGAATGTGTTCAAGAAACATAATATCCTTCTGACAGTGCTTATCATTCTTTCCCAGTGGGAGTGTGCGGAACATGTAGGCGATTATTATGTGACCGCTGATACGACCCAGATCAGAAGTGACTAGTAAGAGACCGTGGCACTTCTCTTTTGCTACAGTTATACTTCAGAAGCTCTCAGGTGGTGTGATAGGAACAGAAAAGAATGCATTTAGTAGAAGAGTACTGGCACATAAGGAGCCGCAACAATTGGTCTCGCTCGTCAAGCTACTCTCCTTTTGGTTATGACCAGCACACACAGTAGCCTCAGAAAAGTGCTATTATATGACCACAGTGGTTGCAATTATTTTCCTTGCATATTGATTTTCCTCATATATATTAACATATAGTGAAATAACTCTTGCAGTATATTTTAGGAATACATACAAGAGTCAAGGTGAACCATTTCTTATGGTAGGGAAATCATTAGACTAAGAAACAGGAGATGTGTCGTGCATCTTCGGGTGAGTCAGTTTGCCAGTAATCCTCTTCAGGAAAATGAGGAGAATGAATCTAACTGTCACAGTTATGGCGCTGAGAACACCTGGGATATGGTGCACAGAATCTCTCAAGACAAGCATTGGGCAGAAAACGTGTGCCATCATCTCGATCATGCAGTCTCAGCCTCTAACACTACCATTCCTACATGGTCTTGGCTTATGGTATCTAGGACACAGTGTCCTTTCTGACTGATGGCAGCAGGCTCTCTGGATGTCTAGATGCAGCTGGTAACATGCCAACTTTTAATGGACTGTCCAATTGTTCTCATGAATTTTATGAAAATATTAAGAATATCTTGTTGTACTGCCTTCTGCATTCCCCTTCCCTGGGAGGCCCCTCAGTTACCTCATTTGGGGACAGTCTTACTTACCTGTGACTCACATCGTAACCATTAATTCAGACGAGGCAAGGACAAAGTGCTGTGGGGATCTTTTGCCTCCATCCTTGGTTCATCCTCAAATGGTCACCAAGCATCACTCACATACGAAGAGATTTCATGTTGCTATTTATACATTTCAACTCTGTACTCCCTTCCCAAATTGAGCAATTTCACTGTATGATAGAAAATGACAACCGTCTAAATGCTACTCTCTAGCTTCCACATGACATCAATTTATGTGAACATTTATATCCAATGGAAAGTTCATTTTAATGACAATAAATTGGAGAAATCCTTCTTTATTTTCCTCTTAGGTTGATTAACACCAGCGATTTCCCAAACACTTAGCAGTGCTCAAGAGAAATTCAATCCAAGTGGCCAAAATTCATCTGTGAGCTTTGAGTTTCCCATGGACTGATACAGCCTGTTCTTATGTATAAACATGTACATGTGCTTGTTTATATCCAAATATCCTGAACTTATAGATATGTATGGTATGTGTGCTGTGCTAAGTCACTTCAGTCGCGTCTGACTCTGCCACCCTATGGATTGTAGCCCACCATGCTCCTTCGTCCATGGGTTCTCCAGGCAAGAATACTGGAGTGGGTTGCCATGCCCTCCTCCAGGGGATCTTTCCCACCCAGGGATCAAACCCTCATCTCGTGCGTTGGCAGGTAGACTCTTTACCAGTAGCACTACCTGGGAAGTCCCAAGTATGGTATAGTTGGCATTAATCAAATAATGAATGAGAATCTCATACTGAATAAATTAGCTCCCAGGAGGGGATTCATTATTTGAGTAATCCCCTAAACCATTTCACTCCACTAAGTTTCTATGTCATAATTATTAATGTTAAATTAATTGTTAATGTGCATGCGTGCATGCTAAGTTGCTTCAGTCGTGTCCAACTCTTTGTGACCCTATGAACTGTAGCCTGCCAGGCTCCTCTGTCCATGGGATTTTCCAGGCAAGAATATTGGAGTGGGTTGTCATGCCCTCCTCCAGGGGATCTTCCTTACCCAGGGATTGAACCCATGTCTCTTAGGTCTCCTGCATTGGCAGGCAGGCTGTTTACCACTAGAGCCACCTGGGAAGCCCTAATTATTAATACATATGTTTAAAGGTTTCACAATTTACAAAATTTATTCCCATTTTTAAAATGAGGAAATCAAGGTACAGAGAATCAGCAAGTAAGGTCTTCCATTTGTTAATTTTTTTCTAATATACTTTATATCTGAAGCAATGCTCACTGCTATTGCCAATAACTTAGTATCCCACAGCATGGAGTGACATCAGTCCATTTTAGATTCTTGTTTAATTTCAAAACAACCTGCTGACAGAAGGAAAAGAGAAGAGATTTTCAGTTCCTCACCCACCATAGTCAATTAATAAGCCTTACTGGAATATGGTTCTCTTTATAATCTTAATAATAAAACAAAGAAAAAAAGCTCTCTTTGTAATGTTACTAATATTAATACAATAACCATAACCAAATACTGCATTGGTATGAATTGTGCAACTCCACAGCAATGTTCCTACAATGTTGCATTGCTGTGTCTTCACACAGTGAAGCTACTTCCTCCTACAGCTTCTCTTTCCAAACAACAGAAAGCATACATGAGCAGTCCTTAGTAGACGCGTGATGACATTAGCAAGGCTCTGCATTACCACTAAGTGACACCCTTCCTTGTCTTAAGGTAACCCATAATTCCTGTTCTGAACCATCCTTCCATCAAAGTGGAACAGGATGTGATATTAGTCATTTTAGGGGAGAGTAGGGACACTCCTTGAGCTCTTTTGTAGCTCAGTTAGTAAAGAATCTGTCTGCAATGCAGGAGACCCATGTTTGATTCCTGGGTTGTGAAAATTCCCTGGAGAAGGAAATGGCAACCCACTCCAGTATTCTTGCCTGGAGAATCCCATGGACAGAGGAGCCTGGCAGACTACAGTCCATGTGTTCACAAGGGTCAGACGCAAGTTAGCGTCTAAAGCACCACCAGAACACCCAAGGCTTCCCAGGTGGCGCTAGTGGTATAGAACCCGCCTGCCAATGCAGGAGACATAAGAGATGTGGGTTCAGTCCCTGGGTTGGGAAGATCTCCTGGAGAAGGGAATGGCAACCCACTCCAGTATTCTTGCCCGGACCATCCCACAGACAGTGGAGCCTGGTGGGCTACAGTCCATGGGGGCTCAAAGAGTCAGACATGACTGAAGCAACTGAGCATGCATGTGCACACACAGGGACACTCCAGAAAGACCCTTTCACCCACTGGCTTATGGGATGAAAGGGCCTTTTCACGTTCCCCAATGCAGGTATAAGCTAGAATTCATGGCATACTGGCCAGCTCCCTAAAAATGTCACCACTGTTAACATTTCTCTGTAACGGGCTAAGGAAAGGGAAAGTAAAAATTAGCATATCATCTATTTTCCTGCCTCTGGTCTGTGCATGCTTGGATGCTTCACTGACCTAAATTTTGCTTATCAGTCAATGCTATGCTCCTCTCAGGGCAAAATACAGCCACAAGAATTTTCATAGGAAGAGGTTCAGAGTAGAGATACAAATTTAGAGCTAGAAAGAATCTTAAAGAGGTTCTAGTTCAACCCCTTGGCTTTAGAGATGAGAAAGTGTGAGGCTCCAAGATGGAGGGTAGTTTGCCCAGGCATGCAGACAATGGACAGCACTAAGGTGTCCCAGACCCGCTATTCTACCCTACCTATCTGACTAGTGTCTCAGCTCAGAGTTTGCCTGGAGCTTCATCACTAATGGGCCCTCAGGGAAGTGCTGCACATCTATCCAAAGGACAAACTGGGAAGTCAGCCCCAGTCTAAAAACACCACTACTAACAGAGCCCAACTCTCCTGTCTGAACCCAGAGACCAAGAAAGTCAGGGTTACTGGTGCCTGAGCACATATGTCCAGGACACTGTCATCCTCTTTCTTATCAAAGTCTGAGATTTCCCTCTGGTTTAGGTGACAGGATACTGCCATTTACTCATTTCTAACTCCCTTTTTTCTGACAAATGGTCTCTCCCCTCTCTTGAACCCATCTTCTTCACTTCTACCAAAACGATATTTATGTTTTCCAGTACCTTTTTCTAATGAATTCTGTTGTATTGTCATCCCAAAATCTACCTTTCCTAATGTCCTCAACTGCATTTCTATGCCTTCCATGGGATTTTTTTCATTTTGTTTGGAAAAAAACTATGTCCATTAAGCAAGAAAATGGAAAATACAGAGAAGCAAAAATAATTCCACCGCCTCTAGAATCATCACGGCTAACATTTGCAAAGTTTCAGAGGATAATTTGAATCATTGTAAGGCTTTCTTCCTTGGAGAAGGCAATGGCAACCCACTCTAGTACTTTTGCCTGGAAAATCCCATGGATGGAGGAGCCTGGTAGGCTGCAGTCCATGGGGTAGCTAAGAGTCAAACACGACTGAGCGA
Source organism: Bos mutus (assembly GCF_027580195.1). Lineage (NCBI taxonomy): Eukaryota > Metazoa > Chordata > Mammalia > Artiodactyla > Bovidae > Bos > Bos mutus. The sequence goes on along the minus strand of NC_091646.1, from coordinate 11,382,822 downwards.
CTTCACTTTGACTTTTCACTTTCATTCATTGGAGAAGGAAATGGCAACCCACTCCAGTGTTCTTGCCTGGAGAATCCCAGGGACGGGGAAGCCTGGTGGGCTGCCGTCTATGGGGTCGCACAGAGTCGGACACAACTGAAGCGACTTAGCAGTAGCAGCAGAAGGCTTTCTTCCAGTTAACAATGGCAGGGCCATTAGATCAATGTATCCTATTCTACTGAAAAATTATACTTAAGCAATCATCTTTCCGACACCTGACAGCACCAAGTCTATTTCTACCTCAGGACCTTTGTACCAACTGTCCCCTCTGCCTGGAATACTTTTCCAAAGCCTTCTCATGCTGGTTCCTTCTTGTTATTTCAGGTTTCTGCTCCTTCAGAGGAGCCTTCCTTACCAACTTTCTCACATTAAAACTGTCATTTTCAATCAGATCATCCTCTTCTATTCTCACTATAACACTTATCACCACCTGATATTTTCTTTTTTAAAAATTTTATTTCGTTAGTTATATTTTATTTTTGGCTGTGCTGAGTCATCATTGCTTTGTACAGGCTTTCTTGAGTTGCTGTGTGCAGGCCTCTCATTGCAGTGGCTACTCTTGTTGTGGAGCACAGGCTCTAGGTACATGGGCTTCAGTAGTTCTGGTGCAAGGGCTCAGTAGTTGTGGTGTGCGGGCTCCGACGTGCGGGCTTCAGTAGTTGCAGCACACGAGCGCAGTAGCTGTGGCTCCTAGGCTCTAGAGCATGGGCTTAGCAGTTGTGGTGCATAGTTTTAGTTGTTCTGTGGCATGTGGAATCTTCCCGGGCCAGGTATGGAACCTGTGTCTCCTGCATTGGCAGGTGGATTCCAATCTGCTGCGCCACCAGGGAAGTCCTCTTCTTTATTTCTTTACTTCTTTACTTCTTTATTGTCTGTTTACTTAACTAAGCTCCATGAAGATAGAAACGGTGTCTGTCTTGTTCACCATTAGATACCTCAGCACCTAGCATGGTACCTGACATATATTAGGCAGTCGTAATGGTTTGAAAAAATAAATAAATGAGTCATAAGAAGACAAGTTCTTTTGGTTGCACTGAGTGATCCATGCTTTCTTAGGTTCTCTCTCATAACCAGTAGCACTGGAGTGCCTGTGAACTCCCTGGCATTGAAAAGTGATAACAGGCCTATGCAGGGTTAAGCTTAAGACTTAATGTGCATTATCAGTGAGAACGTCATTGGTTCATTCTCTTACTTTAAATTAGTCATAGCATTAAAAACACCTTAAATTCACTGAATACCACACAATATAGGCAACTTGAATAAACACAAATAGTGAAGTTTGCCTTTAGCAGTACATCTATGTTTAACTGAGGCTCTTTGAATAAGCAATGTTTCTCATAAGTAGTTACCATTTCTATACCTTTTAATCAAGACTTAACTATGATAGTATGCTGTCAACATGAAACTGTACTCCTACGAATCTACTACAAGCCTAAATATTAGTAGCCAAACCAACCGTGATCTCTATCTAGCACACTAGATCTCTAGCACACATGTTTTCTCTCTTCCCAGAAAGCATGACCTTTTGATATGCAAAGTTGACTTGTCTAAATCCTATCTAATTTGAGGGAAAGAGTAATTTGACCTTTGAGGCCTATATTCATTTTACCTTTGAGCCCAATATTCAAATTGATTGTAAATATGCAAAAAGTAATAAAAATCAGAACTTTCCTTGAAGGAAACAAAGTGCTCTACCCATTGTGGGGGTATTTGCTAGTCATGTCTATTCTAACTTTTAGGGGAGAAATGGCCAGTATTGACAGGCAATCACTTAAGGCACTGATTTTACAGGCAAGAGTCCTGGGTCACATCTAAGATTCACCACTTACTAGGTGAACTTGGGCATAAGGTTGTAACCTCTTTAAAACTCAGACTGCTCATCTGTAAAATAGGTAATAATAGTGCCTACCTCTGAAATGGGTTATAAAGATTAAACAACATACACTGCACTCTGGAATGTACCTACTACATAGCACACATTCAACAAAGAATAGCTAATATGACTCTCTCTTTCTCTTTATATATATATGTGTGTGTGTGTGTGTGTGTGTGTATTTAAATTCTTTACCAAATGCAAATGCTTATAAGACATAGTATGAAATGGAGCTTCCCAGGTGGCACTAGTGGTAAAGACCCCACGTACCAATTCAGGAGATGCAAGAGGTGCAGGTTTGAACCCTGAGTCAGAAAGATCCCCTGGAGAAGGCAATGGCAACCCACTCCCGTATTCTTGCCTGGAGAATCCATGGACAGAGGAGCCTGGTGGGCTACAGTCCATGGGGTTGCAGAGGGTTGGACATGACCAAAGTGACTTGACATGCAGACACATGTATGACTGAGTCCCTTCTCTGTTCACCTGAAATTAGTATGAAATAGCTGGGAATCTTCTAAGACACAGGACAAATCAGCCATGGTGACATTTCTCAAGGAGTTCAAAGCTGGGTACAAGGGATGAACTGCAACCACAAATAAGTAGAATCTGGGAAATTTATAGTTAAATGCTCCAAGAACTGAAATTGTAAAGGTCAGGTTCTGCCAATTGAAGGTGACAAAAACTCAAACCAAACCAGCTTGAGCATAAGGGTGATATATTGGTTCTCAGAATCAAAAATGAGTCTTGGGGACTTGGACTGCCATTGATCACCCACTTTCGCTTGATTCCATTTGATTTTAATGCAAGAAGAATCCTTCCTTGTTATATGAATTATGGCTACAATTGATCTCCAGTTTTAATCCTTCCAACTTACCTCTGGACCAATCAAGGTGACCAGGAGGATGGAGTATTATGATTGGCTTGGTTTCAATTATCAACCCACCTGTACACCGCAATGAGTGGAAAAATATTTCCCAAAGGAAGGTGGAATATGATACTGGAAAAATATAAAGAACACATTTCCAAACAGAAGACAAGTGAGGAGGTGGAGAAATTATATGCCAAATGGTGCAGCTGCTACAGAAAACAATACAAAGTTTCCTTAAAAAGAATTAAAAATGGAACTACCAAAAAAACCTACTCCTGGGTATTTAGCCAAAAGAATTGAAATCAGGATCTCAAAGAGACGCATGTACTCCCATTTGCACGGTAGTTCTATTCACAATAGCCAAGATGTAAAAGCATGGAAAACAAATGTCCATCAGCAGAGGAATGGGTAAAGCATATTTGGTATATGCATATAGAAAATTATTCAGCCTTTAAAAAGGATGATCCTTCAGAATATCTAAGTGAAATAAGCCAGTCATAGAAAGACAATGTTTTATGGTTCTACTTCCATAAGGTATCTACCTCTTATTTATTTATTTTTTTATTCAAGGATAATTGCTTTATAGAAAATTGCTGTTTTCTGTCAAACCTATGAGGTATCTTCTATGAGGTGAACAAATATCGACTAAAACAGTCATCTGATAATACTGTCATATTCACTTCAGTTCAGTTGTTCAGTTGTGTCTGACTCTTTGCAACCCCATGGCCATGCCAAGCCGCCCTCACCATCAACAACTCCCAGAATTTACTCAAACTCATGTCAATTGAGACGGTGATGCCATACAACCATGTCATCCTCGGTCGTCCCCTTCTCCTCCTGCCTTCAATCTTCTGGGTCTTTTCAAATGAGTCAGTACTTCACATCAGGTGGCCAAAGTATTGGAGTTTCAGCTTCAGCATCAGTCCTTCCAATGAAGATTCAGGACTGATTTCCTTTAGAATGGACTGGCTGGATCTCCTTGCAGTCCAAGGGACTCTCAAGAGTCTTCTCCAACACCACAGTTCAAAAGCATCAATTCTTCACCACTCAGCTTTCTTTATGGTCCAACTCTCACATCCATACATGACCACTGGAAAAACCATAGCTTTGACTAGATGAACCTTTGTTGGCAAAGTAATGTCTGTGCTTTTTAATATGCTGTCTAAGTTGGTCATAGCGTTTCTTCCAAGGAGCAAGCGTCTTTTAATTTCATGGCTGCAATCACCATCTGCAATGATTTGGGAACCCCCCAAAATAAAGTCTGTCACTGTTTCCCCATCTGCTTGCCATGAAGTGATGGGACCAGATGCCATGATCTTAGTTATCTGAATATTGAGTTTTAAGCCAACATTTTCACTTTCCTCTCTGTCTTTCATCAAGAGGCTCTTTAGTTCTTCTCAGCTTTCTGCCATAAGGGTGGTGTCATCTGCATATCTGAGGTTATTGATACTTCTCCTGGCGATATTCCAGCTTGTGCTCCATCCAGCCCGGCGTTTCTCATGATGTACTCTGTATATAAGTTAAATAAGCAGGGTGACAATATATAGCCTTGATGTACTCCTTTCCCTATTTGGAACCAGTGCATTGTTCCATGTCCAGTTCTAACTGTTGCTTCCTGACCTGCATACAGATTTCTCAAAAGGCAGGTCAGGTGGTCTGGTATTCTCATCTCTTTCAGAATTTTCCAGTTTGTTGTGGTTCACATGGTCAAAGTCTTCAGCATAGTCAATAAAGCAGAAGTAGATGTTTTCCTGGAACTCTCTTGCATTTTTGATGATCCATCGGATATTGCCAATTTGATCTCTGGTTCCTCTGCCTTTTCTAAATCCAGCTTGAACATCTGGAAGTTCATGGTTCATATACTGTTGAAGCCTGGCTTGGAGAATTTTGAGCATTACTTTACTAGCGTGTGAGATGAGTGCCATTGTGCGGTAGTTTGAGCATTCTTTGGCATTGACTTTCTTTGGGATTGGAATGAAAACTGACCTTATCCAGTCCTGTGGCCACTGCTGAGTTTTTCAAATTTGCTGGCATACATCATGTCAAATAATCCTGTAATATTAGTATGTATATATTTTAAATTATTAAATCATTGGGAAAATTTTTAATATAAAAACAAGGTCTATTTCTTTTTCTAGCTTTTTGTCTATTCTTTATCTGGCAGGATACAGAGAGAAAGTCAGAATTTTTAAAAATATCCTAGTTATAATGGACTCAGTCTCTATCAGATTCTTAGTGACTCAGAAGTCCTATGTAGTCAATGGGTTAATTTAAATGTAGAAATAGATTACATTTTTCTCGAGACATAACCAAAATCGGAATAAGCAGTTAATTCTCTCCAAAATCAGTAATGATATTGCCAGCTGATCATGAAAACTATTGTTGAGAAATATTTAAGTCTGGGAGGTGGAACAAACTTCACAAGTCCATGAAATAAGAAAAGAGTCCCATAACGCCAGAGGTATTGCTGGAATTTGATAGAATTCACTATAGATCTGACAAAGGTTAATGGAAGCATCCAATAAAGATGACATGGATAAGCATTCACATTTGGATAAGGGAGGGAAGGGACTGTTTGCATTCCCAATATCCATTGTCCCTTTCTTCTTAAGACCCCAATTTTTCAGCTGCTCAAGTAAGAAAACTACATTTCCAAGACCTCTTTGCAGTTTGGATTGGTGGAGTTCAAGACAAGTAGAAGTCTGGTATGGTATTTCCAAGAACAATAGAGGTGACAGCCTTCTTGCTCCTTATTCCCTTTGTCTGGCACAGGGACTCTGGATGCAACGGATGAGTCTGTGAGAAGGATGCAATCTGGGTCTCTTGGCTGAGCAACAAATTAAGAGCAGCTTGGGCCCTTGATACCATGGAGCTGCCATCCTAGCCTTGAACTCCTCTCCAGACTGAAATAAATCAATGTCTTGTTGAAGGCACTAATTTTTACATATTTGTTACTCACAGCCAAGCCTAATCGTAATTGATGCAAAAGATGTCCTTAATCATTGTACCTTATTTCATTTGAATTAAGAATGCTAATGGCCTTTTCTCTGTGAATACATAGCCTGATATCATACTAAAACCAGAGACAAATGCCTTTGAGCCATTAAACTTTTTCCTAAGTTAAATGCTACCATTGCATGAATCATAAACCTAAATTAATATAAATGTTTTTATGAAGAATGTTTTCATTTTTCTTTTAATGTGAAAATACAAAGATAATATAAAAATGAACCTAATATTTATGTCAGTTCTTTATAGATTCATTGTATAACTGAATAGTTTAACACTCTTGAGAGTCTCTTGGACAGCAAGGAGATCAAACCAGTCAATCCTAAAAGAAATAAACCCTGAATATTAATTGGAAGGACCAATGCTGAAGCTGAAGCTCCAATACTTTGGCCACCTGATGCAAAGAGCCAACTCATTGGAAAAGATCCTAATGCTGGGAAAGATTGAAGGCAGGAGGAGAAGGGAATAACAGAGGATGAGAAGGTTGGGTGTCATCACCAACTCAATGGGCATGAGTTTGAACAAACTCTGGGAGATGGTGAAGGACAGGGAAGCCTGGTGTGCTGCAGTCTATGGGGTTGCAAAGAGTTGGACATGACTGAGCAACTGAACAATGATTCTAGATGAGTCAGCTCCCAACAAGCTAGCTTTAAGAGGTGAATCAATCTAACTGTTCTGTCAATGTTTATACATTTTATGTTAATGTTGGAAGGCTCTCAATGGAAATGCGTGTGTACATGCTCACTTGCTCAGTTGTGTCCAACTCTTTGTGACCCCATGGACTGTAGCCCGCTAGGCTCCTCTGTCCATGGGACTAGCCTGACAAGAATACTGGAGTGGGCTGTCATTTCCTCCTCTGGAGGATCTTCCTGACCCAGGGATCAAACCCACATCTCCTGTGGCTCCTGCACTGCAGGCATATTCTTTACCACTGAGCATCAGGGAAGCCTCGTGTCATATTTTAAATTATACATATAAGCAATATCATATGATATTTGTCTTTTTCTGACTTCACTTAGTAGATAATCTCTAGGTACAACCATGTTGCAGCATATGGCATTATTTCATTCTTTTTTATACCTCTGTAATATTCCATTATATATATATACAATATCTTCTTTATCCATTCCTCTGTTGATGGGCACTTAGGTTGCTTCCATGTCTGGTCTATTATAAATAGTGTTGCAATGAACACTGGAGTGCATGTATCTTTTTGAATCAGAGTTTTCATCTTTTCTGGATATATGCCCAGGAATGGGATTGCTACATCATATGGCCACTCTACCTTTAGTTTTTTTTATTTTTTAATTAATTTATTTATTTTAGTTGGAGGCTAATTACTTTACAATATTGTGGTGGTTTTTGCCATACATTGACATGAATCACCCACGGGTGCACATGTGTCCCCCCATCCTGAACCCCCCTTCCACCTCCCTCCCCACCCTATCCCTCTGGGTTGTCCCAGAGCACTGGCTTTGAGTGCCCTGCTTCATGCATCAAACTTGCACTGGTCATCTATTTTACATATGGTAATGTACGTGTTTCAAGGCTAGTCACTCAAATCATCCCACCCTCACTTTCTCCCACATAGTCCAAAAGTCTGTTCTTTACATCTGTGTCTCTTTTGCTGTCTTGCATATAGGGTCTTTGTTACCATCTTTCTAAATTATATATATATATATATATATATATATGCATTAATATACTGTATTGATGTTTCTCTTTCTGACTTACTTCACTCTGTATAAGAGGCTCCAGTTTCATCCACCTGGTTAGAACTGATTCAAATGCATTCTTTTTAATAGCTGAGTAATATTCCATTGTGTACATGTACCACAACTTCCTTATCCATTTGTCTGTCAATGGACATGCAGATTGCTTCCATGTCCTAACTATTGTAAACAGTGCTACAGGGAAAACTGGGGTACATGTGTCTCTCTCAATTCTGGTTTCCTCTGTGTGTATGCCCAGCAGTGGGATTGCTGGGTTGTATAGCAGTTATAGTTCCAGTTTTTTAAGGAATCTCCACACTGTTCTCCATAGTGGCTGTATTAGTTTGCATTCCCACCAGCAGTGTAAGAGGGTTCCCTTTTCTCCACACCCTCTCCAGCATTTCTTATTTAGAGACATTTTAAGAATAGCCATTCTGACCAGTGTGAGATGGTACCTCATTGTAGCTTTGATTTTCATTTCTGTAATAGTTAGCAATATGGAGTATCTTTTCATGAGCTTGTGGGCCATCCAGATGTCTTCTTTGGAGAAATGTCTATTTAGTTAGATCTTCTGCCCATTTTTCGATTGGGTTATTTGTTTTTCTATTATTGAGTTGTATGATTGAACAGGCTCAGATTTTTAAAGGACCATTCTGGTAATAACATTAGGATAAATTGAATAATAGGGGAAAAGCAGAGAGACCATTAACAGTCTATTGTAGTCATCCAGGAAGAAAACAATGGCGGCTTGAACCGGGGTAGTAGAAATGGAGGTGGCAAAAAATGGTGAGATTCTGTATATACATATTGAAGGTAGAGTCAATAGAATTTTTTGAATGATTGGATTTGGCATATGAGAGAGAGAATTCAAGAAATAATCCTTAAGTTTTAGGCTTGAGTGACTGGAAAGATGGAGTTGCTCTCAGTGGAGAAAAGGAAGGCTGTTGGAAGAACTGGAAATAGGCATTTCAGGTCTGGACAAGTTAAATTTCAGATTTCTACTATTCAACCATTCGGAAATATTAATAGAAAATTGAGTCTGGAGTTTAAGAGCTGCAGGCATTCCTTCAGCCAATGCATTTTGTTATGGCAGCCCTAGCAAATTAATCCTGCAGACTACCTGTCTATCCTTCTTTATTTTTTATTTATTTATTACTTTTTTTTCATCTGTGTCTATCCCTCCTGTTGGAGATACTGGCTCATCTGATGTTTTCAAGCTTATTAGAAAATTGTTACTAAATTAGGGGGTCGGTAAATTCTGGATCAAGGTTGCCTTCTGCTGTTCAGTGAAGAGGTAGGATGCTGAGGTCCAAAGAACCAGTCTGTGTTTTTCTTACTAATTTTTTCCTACTTTGTCAAGTGTCCATTGGTTATCTGTTTCATTATTTCTATAGTTGTGCTTGGCAGAGAGGAGCAGGAAGAAACCATCTTGTCCAGAATAAAATCCAATCATTTACTTAGCAAAATAACGTGTTTACAGAAAAATAATTTTTAGCATATGTATGTCACAAATGCATGGAACATACTTTACTAAAAACTAATTTACTTAAAATTCAAATCTAACTAGGCATCTTGCGTTTTTATTTGTTAAAACTGAAACTCTATCTGAGGCTACAAAAACTAGAGCTCCTGGCTACTTAATAACATTGTTATTCAAATGTGTTATTTTCTTCAATTTTTAATGTGAAATTTTCTTTATTTCAAATAGCAAAAGGAAACTAATTTCCATACAAGTAGATTTAAAAATAATGTTTTCTTTTTCCTTTAAAAAAAATGAAACCTGAAAAATAGAAAACCGCTTGTGTCCTTTTAGGTATCCATCAGTGAGTTCAGTGTGGGTAACAGGATAAACAGATGTACATATGGCTTCCAACTGAAAAGTGAAAATGAATTAAAGAATATGAAGGGTGAAACTTGCCATCAGCATGTAGATTACCTTGTAAAGAGATGTTGTATAAATTAGTCAGTTAATTTCATGTGATAAAGCAATCTTATTGATTAGAGGATCAGTTAGGGTATACTAATGAATGTCACCTTGTCACTATCATCCTAAAAAGCTAGATGTGCACATATTTGGGACAAAACAAACTAAACTTATAGTTCAGATTCCAACCTGGATAGAGATCAAGAGCTATAGACTTTTCCCAAAGACAATGGCTCATGAGATTATGACATAATGACTGATCAAAAATGCCTGAAAATATCATCCTTCTCTTTTATAAATGTCAGAGAGCGCTTGACAGAAAAAGCATTTTACTTTTGTAAGATGGAGAATTATCATTTAAAAATTCATCCTTTATCTAGAGTTAGGAAGCAATTCACCTTTAAAACAAATTTCCTTTCTGAGGAAAAAAAATCTTGCAATAGCCCCTTTAAATAATGCAAATATAAAGCAAACACTCCATGACTGTTCTTAAATGAGGACTGAAGATTGCCATAGAGTGGTGGAGGTGGACTTGACAATGGCTTAGGGTTTCCACAGTCTCATTGAGTGATGGTATTAATAGATACTAGCCCTCTGAGTGACTTCATTTTCACTTTTCACTTTCACGCATTGGAGAAGGAAACGGCAACCCACTCCAGTGTTCTTGCCTGATGGGCTGCCGTCTATTGGGTTGCACAGAGTCGGACACAACCGAAGCAACTTAGCAGCAGCAGCAGCAGCCCTCTTATTCCCATAGATATTGATTTGCACCCATAAGTTTATGTAGGAACCAAGGATCATTATGGCAGAAGATGGAGTAGAATTTCTACCTCCCACCACATTGCAGTTCAAAAACAGTAAAACCAATATGATGTCTGAGGTGGCCTCAACTGAGGCCAGATGGCAGAAGACAAAAGGGATTCCTAGGAGAGAGAAGAAAGTCTCGACTAGTGACCCAAATGTGACACTGGAAGCCAAGCTAGTTCTGGTTGCGTGCTGGTTGACATATCAGTGCTTACTGACTTAACTTATTAGTGTTAGAATTGTACATTAGGGAAAAAAACTGAGGGGTGTGTGTATATGTCCATGAGAGATTCCCACAAGTTTTATCTTTTGAGGCACATGCCAGTTAAGATTAGAAAACCCAGGGGCGATCTTAAGACCAGGAGGAGGAGCATAGTATCTTGTATTCCGGGGTTCCAATGGTGTGGTAGAGACAACAGCAGCGCCAGTGGTGGGAACCAGGGCTGAGTTTCTGTCAAGATCCTAGGCCTTCAGTGTGGAAGAGCAGTGGCAATCAGAACATTTCACAGTTCCTTTGCTTAATGTTCAGCAACAAATAAGGATATTCAGCATTAACCCTTTAAACTTAGAACCCCTGGGAACCTAGGGACTTGCAACGGGGACAAGCCCCAGGTAAGGATGTAGAAAGATCAGACTGCTTGAGTGTTTATATGGTTAGGAATTGAGGGTCATTATAATCTCAGGATAAAATAGAAAAGAAAAGTGCACTTAGCTGGGAGCCACAGACAGGTGAGGTCTGGGCTCTATGATTGTTCTGGATATCTTAATTTTTGCAGGATAGGGCCCTTTATTCTGTGGCCCTCTCCATTCCATTCTCCCACCTGGCATATTATGCATGCTATGTCACTTTACTCATGTCCAACTCTTGCAACCCCATAGACTGTAGCCAACCAGGCTCTTCTGTCCATCGTATTCTCCAGGCAAGAACACTGGAGTGGGTTGCCATGCCCTCCTCCAGGGGATCTTCCCAACCCAGGGACTGAACCCACACATCTCACATCTGCATTTACCACTGCTGCCACCTGGGAAGCTGGGCAGTGCTTATTTCCCTCATGAAGACATCCTATAGTTGGTTTTGCTACACAAAAGGGTAATTTAAATGATAAAAAGAATCTTAGAGGAAGGTTGACATACAAAAAGAGATACAAATATATTCAGATTCTTTGTATAAAAGGAGAAGATTGAGAAGGGGTAGGTCCAAAATCTATAAAATTGCAATATCGATAAAGTAAGCCTAGACTGGAGAAAAAAATCACAGAACAGCAGAATTACAGGACGACATTACGCTCCCTACCTTTATTCCATCCTAAAACTTTAAAGTGGCAATTTTAGAAAACACAGAGTTTCCTCCATTTAGCAAGTAGTACATCCAGCAGAGAGTGGCAATTCTGCACTGTGGTGTTTTGTTTTTTAATTCCTGTTGATGACATAACTCTATCCCAAAAGAGATTCCTTAATTTGTAGGTTCCTTCCAAGCTTAGTAGGAGTTTGGTGATTGATTAGTGGTGACTTCTACAGTTGGGCATCAGCATGAGCAGCGGTAATGGTACCAATTTTCACCATGCTTGACCAAAGCCTTAGGTCAGATCCAGCATGGAATGTCTCAAGTTCTTAGGAATCTGTATAATTTCAAATGTGTTTGTTTCATATATGATCATTTTTAAATGCACTGGGATTACATTTAATGAACCATTGAAGGGGACTAAAAGATGTTGGAACAATAGATTTACAAGGAAAATTTTGCCTATACAGAGCTACTTTAAAATAATTTAAAAAATACCTTCCTCAGAGATTTTTTTTTTAAAGATACAAAAAGCAAAGTTTGTTTTTTTTCTCGACATTCCATTGAAGAAATCTCCTAAGGAGTTCCCTGGGATATAAAAATCAGAAGACTAAGTAGGAGAACATATCATGCAAAGATGGGCACAATAAAGGACAGAAATGGTATGGACTTAACAGAAGCAGAAGATATAAAGAAAAGATGGCAAGAATACACAGAAGAACTATACAAAAAAGATCTTAATGACCCAGATAACCATGATGGTGTGATCACTCACCGACAGCCAGACATCCTACAGTCTGAAATCAAGTGAGCCTTAGGAAGCATCACTACAAAGAAAGCTAGTAGAGGTGATGGGAATTCCAGATGAGCTATTTCAAGTCCTAAAAGATGATGCTGTAAAAGTGCTGCACTCAATATACCAGCAAATTTGGAAAACTCAGCAGTGACCACAGGACTGGAAAAGGTCAGTTTTCATTCCAATCCCAAAGAAAGGCAATGCCAAAGAATGTTCAAACTACTGCACAACTGCACTCATCTCACATGCTAGCAAAGTAATGCTTAAAATTCTCAAAGCAAGGCTTCAAGAATACATGAACCAAGAACTTCCAGATGCTCAAGCTGGATTTAGAAATGGCAGAGGAACCAGAGATCAAATGGCCAACATCTGTTGGATCATCGAAAAGGCAAGAGAGTTCCAGAAAAACATCTACTTCTGCTTTATTGACTATGCCAAAGCCTTTGACTGTGTGAATCACAACAAACTGTGGAAAATTCTTAAAGAGATGGGAATACCAGACCACCTGACCTGCCTCTTGAGAAACCTGTATGCAGGTCAAGAAGTAACAGTTAGAACTGGACATGGAACAACAGACTGATTCCAAATTGGGAAAGGAATACGTCAAGGCTGTATATTGTCACCCTGCTTATTTAACTTATATCCAGAGTACATCATGAGAAATGCTGGGCTGGATGAAGCACATGCTGGAATGAAGATTGCCGGGAGAAGTATCAATAACCTCAGATATGCAGATGACACCACTCTTATGGCAGAAAGGGAAGAACTGAAGAGCTTCTTGATGAAAGTGAAAGAGGAGAGTGAAAAAGTTGGCTTAAAACTCAACATTCAAAAAATAAAGATCATGGCATCTGGTCCCATCACTTCATGCAAATAGATGGGGAAACAATGACAGATGTTATTTTTTGTGGCTCCAAAATCACTGCAGATAAGGTTTACTGCAGCCATGAAATTAAAAGATGCTTGCTCCTTGGAAGAAACACTATGACGAACCTGGACAGCATATTAAAAAGCAGAGACATTACTTTGCCAATAAAGGTCTGTCTAGTCAAAGCTATGGTTTTTCCAGTGGTCATGTATGGATGTGAAAGTTGGACTATAAAGAAAGCTGAGTGCCGAAGAATTGATGCTTTTGAACTGTTGTGTTGGAGAAGACTTTTGAGAGTTCCTTTGACTGCAAGGAGATCCAAGCAATCCATCCTAAAGGAAATCAGTCCTGAAAATTCATTGGAAGGACTGATGCTGAAGCTGAAACTCCAATACTTTGGCTACCTGATGTGAAGAACTGACTCACTGGAAAAGACCCTGATGCTGGGAAAGATTGAAGGAAGAAGGAGAAGGGGACAAAAGAGGATGAGACGGTTGGATGGCATCACCGACTCAATGGACATGAGTTTGAGCAAGCTCCACGAATGAGTGATGGACAGGGAGGCCTGGTGTGCTGCAGTGCATGGAGTCACAAAAAGACAAAGAGTTGGACATGACTGAGCAACTGAAATGAAGTAAGCAAAAGCAGCTCATGATGGTTATGCTAATGTCACACTGAAAAGTTACTCTCTGATGAGTCCACAGGTCTGTATATGAGACTTAAAATAAGTCTCATTTTCATAGGTGAGGAAAGAGGCTTCATGCATAGATCCAGTACAATGCTGACCAAACAGGGGTCATTCTAGGTTCACGATCTTTAATCAGTAAGCTTTTTGTTTTTTTCCTGGTTAGGACCAATTGTCATAAAAGCCAGAATTTTATTTTGATCATGATGCAGTAAGAAACCGTCCTGTTCCTTTCCAAAGTGCCCATTTGGTGAGATAAACCCATCTCTTCTCCATCAAATATAAACAGGCTCATTGTGACAAGATTTTCTCCAACACAAAGTGCTTTCTAATGCACAGCAAAGTACAGGACTCCTTTGATGCTCTTTCAATTTGAGTCAAATAGCTTTGAGTCCAGAGTGTGTGGGTGAAGTAGTATCCATGAGGCCGACTTGTGTCCAAGATAAGTTGGTTCAGTGCCTGGGTTCCCTGAGCTAGCTACAGCCATGAGGATTTGCCTAGCCAGATTCACCCTACCCAAAAGTCAGAAATAAAATTTTTTCCTCTTATTCCTCACTAAGTGTCTTTCCCTTGAAATACTTTGCATTCCTTTCTGCATGGCAGCAAGAATACAGTGGATCTCACCTAAGGAAACTCCAAACTACTAGAACAAAGTCATGTTCCCTGCAATCAGGACAGGAACTCTGAGAACTGTATTCCTAGAAAGAGTGGTTAAGGTAAATCTAATGGAGGGAAGACAGGAAGTCCAGGAGGAAGTCTTGGTACAGGAAGACTGAGGACAAGGTGTGGTAGACTGGATAAGTAGTTCCCAAGGACCTACTCTGCTCTTCCCCTTAAAAGGACATGAGTTTGAGCAAACTCTGGGAGATAGTGGAGGAAAGAGGAGCCTGGCATGCTGCAGCCCATGGGGTCACAAAGAGTTGGATACAACTTAGTAAATGAACAATGACAACAACATAAGCCACCAAGAGTTTGGAGTTGTTTGTTACCACAACAGAGCTGACTAATGCACAAAATACACCTCGGCTGTGTCCAGAGAGGCAAGGTGGGAGGACAGAGTAGGGGATGTGGGAGATGAGTAGGTTGCAATTGTTTTTTTGTTTTGTTTTTTCCTCAAATCCCAGGATCTACTCAGGGAAATTCTATGTCCTTGTATCACGAAAAGGCATAAAATCTTTCATTGCCAAAGAACCTATGTCTTTGGGGGATCTAGTATTCATTCCTTGGGGGTCATTCCCTGTTCCATGGTTCCCTAGATAGGGAAATTCATGCCAGTAGAGCTCTACAAGAATGATTTTTTTTCCCTCCTCCTCGTCCTATCTTCACTGCAATTACAGAAAATCAGAGCCTGAGTTGTTTTAGGAGTTCTCAAGAAAATTATGCTGTTACCCAGCATAATATCTCTAGTGATTTATTAAAGTTCATTTAAATATTTACGGCCTCACATCACTTCCTTGCCTCACTTATCACTAGAACATGCTATATATATATATATATATATTTTTTTTTTTTTAATTCTCAGCAGTAGAAGCAGGTGAGCAGATGTTCTCAAGCTGTTATCAACAACCAGCGGCCAATCAGTGTACTACAAGTCAGCTACATTTCACCGTATGCAAAAATAGCTTCACACATGAGCAAAGACCCTTTTCCTTTCCATTAAATATCTCCTCTCATCTCCATTTCTCATTCAGGTGCTTCCACATATGAAGCTATCACAAACTAACTACCAATTGTATGCCAGGCAATTTATGTATGTGATCTCTAATCTTTACAGCAACTTTCAAGGTAAGCAGTTGTTATTACCAATTTATAAACAGGAATGCACTGTATAAGCTTCCCACCACTGCTGAAACAAATCACCACAAATTGAACAGCTTAAAACAACACTCATTTATTATCTCACAGTTCTGCAGATCAGAACCCAGGTGTGGCATGGCTGAACTGGGGCCTCCGTTTAGGGTCTCACAGGTTGAAGTCAGTGCATGGGCAGGACCCGGCTCGTCTCTGGAGGCTCTCTGGGGGAATCAACTTTCAAGCTCCTTTGGGCTGTCGGCAGGATTCAGTTCCTTGAGGCTGTAGGTCTGAAATTCCCATTTCCTTGCTTGCTATTAGTCAGGAACCTCTCTCAGTTCCTTAAGGTTCCTGCATTCCCCATCACATTGCACCTCCATCTTCAAACCAGCAAACTCAAATCCAGTCCCTCTCACACTTTGAATCTCTCAGACTTCCTATTCTGCCAAGGCTCTCCTGCCTCCCACTTCCCTGCATCTGTCTGAGTACAGCTGGAAAAGATTTCTGCTTTTAAGGGTTCCTGTAATTAGATTGGACCCACCTGCACAGCCAAGACTGTTCCCCATCTCAAAGTCCATAACCTTAATCACATTTACAAAGTCAAGTTTACCATGTAAGGTAACAGATTCACAGGTTAGGATGTGGGCACCTTGGGGGTAAGGGCATTATTCTGCAACCAGATTACCCCAGATCACATATTTAGCAAGTGACAGAGGTCAACGTGAACCAGGTCTATTTGGCATTAAACCCAACCTCTTCCCATGAGGCCACCCTGCCTTTCTAATACATCTAATACGTTAGCTGCTGCTGCTGCTGCTAAGTCACTTCGGTTGTGTCTGACTCTGTGCGACCCCATAGACGGCAGCCCACGAGGCTCCCCCGTCTCTGGGATTCTCCAGGCAAGAACACTGGAGTGGGTTGCCATTTCCTTGTCCAATGCATGAAAGTGAAAAGTGAAAGTGAAGTCGCTCAGTTGTATCCGACCTTAGCGACCCTATGGACTGCAGCCCACCAGGCTCCTCCACCCATGGGATTTTTCAGGCAAGAGTACTGGAGTGGGTTGCCATTGCCTTCTCCGCTAATATGTTAGAGCATATAATAAATGAAAAAAAGGAGGGGGGAAAATGTCTTAAGCAAAGCAGAAATCTATTTAGTAAATAAAGTCTGCTTCCAATTTTCAACATGATTTATACCTTTGGAATAAAGAACTCAAAATAATCAAAGCTGCAAATAAATCAATGTTGTTTCACTCTATATTCTAAAGGGGCAGTAAGAGTGTGTATTAAATATACATATACTTTTCGCAATAAATAGAGATGAAAATTGCCAAAATCGTTTTGCTAATTCATCCAAGACTGAGTATATTTTTCCTGGCAGAATTGAAAGTACATGAAACACAAAGTACTCCCTGAGACCCACCGTCACTAAAGGCAGCACAGGGTTTCAACCCACCAGGCACACGTTGCCCTCAGTCGTCAGGGGTAACCCAGGCCCACAATACTTCCCAGAAAGGGGCATAATGACTTCCTGGCCAGAGCAGAGTTTGATTTCCTCTTATCATATGCTTGAATGTAGTACCCACACTTATCTAGATCCAGGTATCAGCAGTCTTGTCAGAGTTAAAAGCTATAATGTAGAGCAGAAAGTTGACAACTCACTTTTGGAGTTGAATCTGCCTGTCACTAAAGCCCCAGCACAGACAACAGGGACCTAAAGTAGATGCTTGAGAAATGCTTGCTTACAATCTCACCAGTGAATTCCCATCTCCAAGCATGATTTTTCCACTTATTTATTCAACATTAGGTATTTTGATCTGGCCATCACTGAGCAAGGCATTGAAGATACAAGCAATGTTTTCAATGGCCTTTGTTCTCAAAAAGCTCATGGTATAGCTGCAGAATTATAAGCCATATAAAAAGATAAGAATGACTTGCCCAAAAAGGGATTCGTAGATATCTTTTGGATAAATAATAAAGGTTAGGATCATATTGAAAATGTATGAAAAGATGCTTGACATTATTAGTCTTGCTGCTGCTGCTACTGCTAAGTCGCTTCAGTCATGTCGGACTCTGTGCAACCCCATAGATGGCAGCCCACCAGGCTCCCCCGTCCCTGGGATTCTCCAGGCAAGAACACTGGTCTTCGAGAAATGCAAATCAAAACCACAGTGAGATACTACGTAACACCCACAAAGATGGCTATAATCTCAACAAATGGAAAATAACAAATGTTAGCAAGAAAATAGAGAAACAGTAATCTTCAAACATTGCTGGTGGGATTGTAAAATGATGCAGCCACTTTGGAATACTGTTTGCCAGTCCCTAGAAGGATTAAACATCGAGTTACCAAATGACCTAACAATTTCAGGAATTGTTAAAGTTCACTTAATGGAATATGCAAATTGTGGAGCATATGGAATAATGGAGTATATATACTCCTAGGTTCATATATACCCAAAAGAAACAAAAAGAGGCATTCAAACAAAAACTTTTACATGAGTGTTCGTAGCAGCATTATTTACGATAGCCAAAAAAATAGAAACAACCCAAATGTCTATCTACTGATGAATGGATAAACAAAGGTGCTGCAGCCATAGAGGGCTTCCCTGGTGGCTCACATGGTAAAGAATCTGTCTTCAGTGTGGGAGACCTGGGTTTGATCCCTGGGTGGGGAAGATCCCCTGGAGAAGGGAATGGGTACCCACTCCAGTATTCTTGCCTGGAGAATTCCATGGACAGAGGAGCCTGGTGGGCTACAGTCCATGGGGTTGCAAAGAATTGAACATGACTGAGTGACTAACACTTTCCCTTTCACTTCATAGCCATAGAAGGAATTGTGATTCTGCAATAAAAAAGAGATGACACATGCTACAACACAGATGAACCTTGAAAATACTATGCTAAGAGAAATAAGTCTGACACAAAACATAGTATTGTATGATTCTATTTGCATGAAATATCCACAGTAAGAAAATCTACAGACTCTGGAAGTAGATTAGTGGCTGCCTAGGGCTGGAGATCTTGGGGGAATTGGAGGGTGATAATTATTTGGGGTGATGAAAATATTCTAAAATTATGTCAGGTAATGGTTGCACAGCTCTGTGAATATCCTTAAAAACCACTGACATGTACATTTTAAAAGGATGAAATCTGTGGTATGTGAATTATATCTCGAGTAAAGCTACTGTTTAAAATATCTTATTGAACTCTTATGGTCCAGGAACTTTGCTGAATTACTTACATGTGTTATTTCATTTAAGTCTGACTATAACTTTATGAGGAAGTGCCATGTTTCATTCCATTTTACAGTTAGGAAAGCTGCAGCTTAGAATGAGTCCCATATCACCCAGCTAATCAGCAGGGGAGTTCGGATTCAAACCCAGGTAACCTGGCACTAGAGCTGTCTCTCTTCTCCTCTGTGCTGGACTGAATGAACTCTCACGGTCAGAGAGGCGACTTGGTGACACGATCTGGGGGCTGGGTCCAGGCATAGATGGGGAGATCTCCTAGAAGCCACTAGAGAAGAAATGGAAGGGACCATGTAATCTGGCTTAACCTCTGTACTTGGCATCAGCTAGTGCCACTTGAGAAGCCCAGTGATTACATAGGTATATATGAATGCTTTTAAAAAGCAATATGTTTAATACTTGTATACTTTTATTTATATGTAAAAGTTTTTAAGTATACTCTCAAACTGTCAACAGAGGTTACTCTTATGGAGTTAGATTTGGGAGGGGGAGGAATGAAAAGGGATTTCCCTTTTTTCATATAATTGTATATGCTTCTACAGGGTTTTGATTTTTTCAAACTAGACACATTTTTGGCATTATTTTAAAACACAAAGATCTTTAAGAATAGCCAGAAATCTAAATCCTGAATTCTATTTGAGCATAAGTTAAAGAGCATCTGCCCTCAAACACTTTTCCCAAAGGGCGCAATCCTTAGCTAGATTTGGGAGATGCATGTGTTTATAAAGCGGCTAAAGGAGTCACTCACTCTGATGGCTACTGGGCACGCGTAATGGTGGTCTCTGACGTCAAAGTGCCTATTTTCAAAGGGCCTCCATTTTCAAAGGGCCTCTGTTCACAAGTTCTGTGGTGCTACCTTCAAGTACTTGCCACTCCTAAGTATTCAAATAAGTAGTTACAACTGCCAAGAGGAAAACACAGTTCAGATCCAGATCTCCAGTGGGTGGACGAAACTCTTAAGAGACCAGGCATCTTTCAAGTCAGTGGTCAGCTGGGGTATGGCCAAAGGCTACAGAACAAACAAGGCATCAGTGTGACTTCTGTCCAGTGGAAACCGCTAATGAAGCACCTTTTGGGGAGGCCATCCTCTGATCTCCCTCTAAGACTGCAAAAGAGCACTGGCTTCATTTGGGTGCTTGCAAATAACCACTAGTAGGGCTCTGAGTAGGACACGACTGAAGTGACTTAGCAGCAGCAGCAGCAGCAGGGCTCTGAGAGGATTTGCATTTTACCAAATACTGACGTCTGTTTAAACAATGAGGACAAATGATTCCTGAAAATTTCTCCTTTCTTTGCCCTTAACATACATTGTTTATGCGGTAAAATCAGCCTTTGGGGTGAGTCTGGGCTCTACCATGTTTCAGTTGTACACTTTGGGCAACTCCCTCATCTGTCTGAGCGTCAGCTTCCTCTGGTGCTTAGTGGAGGAGAAGCCATATGGGGCTGCTGGGGAGCACAAATGATCTTTTTGAGTGTGTTTTACACTGGAAGGACATTCACTATAATAGAAATGTTTTCTGCATGATATAATTTTTTTCATTATGTTCATCTGTGCTTTCCAGATTTCTACAGAAAGCTAGAGGGGAAAAATAGCATGTTATAAATTACAATGCAAACAGTAGAAGTTGATTCTATTTAATGAATTGGATTGGAGAATTCAATGACGTCATCTTGAGGTGGGGCTGTTTGGGTATACCAGAGAGAGCAGGCATGAGTGGAGAAGACCCACTACTAATACAACCTTGAATGAATCAGTTAAGCTCACTTTTCCTCAGTTTTATCATCTGTAAAACAGTGATAATAAACACGATCTAAAAATATTTTGTGATGATTAAATGCATATGAAAGCATCTAGCATAAGACCTGACCGATAGTAGGTGGTCAATATGTCTGTTCTCTATACTTAGAAGGAAGGGAGGGAGGGAAGAAGGGAGGAAGGAAGGGAAGGACTTTAGCTTCATAAATTCAACCAACCTAACTTAGTATAAGTACTTTTTAATTAATAGAGAGGGCTCTAATTGAGAAAGTGTAAAGCATTCTAAATCTCTCAGATAAAAATACACGTCATCTATTTCATGCCTCTAGGAAAAATAAAATCAATACATGAATTAATGGGAGAAACTAAATGGCTACAGAAATAGTTTTTGAATTTAACAAGTTTCAACGAGAAAGTAGTTGGTAAATGATGATACCGAGAGCAACAGAACGCTTGCCTTTAAAACATTCTTCACAAAAATTCAGAAAGAAAAATCAATCAGTCTATTGCCTAGTAGGAACACTGGCAGATTAGCAAAGTCAATAGACCTGGGGTACACCCAGGCACTATTATTCACCAAAAAGTCAAGTCATCTAAGGAAATGTGATTTGAAAAACAAAATTTTTAACAGGTTAGCAGTTCAGTTACTGAGCTGACTAAGTTTAGTCTCTGTGGCTGGGTAGCACACAAAATCCTAGACAGTCACCACTGAACAAGCTCACAGAGAAGGAGTCCGTGAACTACCTCACGTTATTTTAGAGATGGAGAAATGAGACCCAAAGGAAGGGAAATGGCATACTTGAGGTCCTTGAGCTAGTTACAAGCATTGGGACACCAGCCCGGAACTCCAGACTCACAGTTTGCTCTTTTTTAACAACTGCTATTTGGAGATTTATGTCCATCCAGCACCAAAGCATGAAGAGAACACATGCCTTCAATTATTCTCAAAGTCATGGAAAAGAAGATGACTTCACTACTGCTGCCCTCCACAGGCTCCTGCCATGTACTTCAGGGAAGCCTCCCTTTGTGATACAATGCCCCAGGGCTGACCCCCACCTCCAATCAATGCTCCCAGACACTTACTCATTCAACAAATACTGTGACCACCTACTCCCCTTTTTGGTCTGCTTTTGTAGGGCCTCTCAACCCACAAGCCCAAGGGCAAAACAAAGGCAGAAATGGAAAACCACTTGCAAAGTCAACAGCCCAAGAAGATGAGGAGCAGGATAAAATTCAGGGACTTGAGGAAGTGGTTCAGAACTAAGCCTTGGGATGGGGTGGTGGTGGTGTGTGTGGTCTGAAACAGTGCTCATACACGGTGGTTAGTGTATGCCTCAGTGCAGATAGTGGAGCTCAAAGAAGGCAAGAGGGCCAGATATCATGTCTCCCTCATGAGCTGCTGTGGATCTGTGCATTGCACAAGTGTGTGGATCTAAGGGTAACTTTGGAAAATGAGAAATTCACAGTAGCTAATTTATCTTCTTGTTTTAATTTCAGTATTGTTAGACATGAGACACTTCTTAAAATTGTTTTTGTGTTTATTTCACTCTGATAATGGGGAAAACAAGTCATACCAACCATATGTTGGTTTAAAATGTTCTGGTCAGTGAGCTCTGGCTACCAAAGCTTGGCTTCTTCATATTACTTAACTTTGTCTCTCTATGCAAGATAAAGAGGCTGAGCTAACAATTAGATGCCCACTCCTCTGTGCAGGTCTCAGGCATAAATACACCAATGAGAACTAGACCCCTGTCTCTTAACTATCTCAGGTGATGTGGACCAGCATGAAGTAGGAGTGTGGCCCTGTCAGAGATCTGAATCATAACTGTCAAATGATAAGCAGTTTTCCTCAAGAAGGAGGGTTTTAAGCAGACTGAATAACAGATACCCTCTACACTCTCACCACTAGGTAGTAGCATGAAACTGAAGCTTTGGAAAGTAGAGTCTGACGGGACTTTACCTTCAATGAGACAGTGCTTCCAGCAGCTAGGCTGGGACTCAGGGTGTCTTGGAAAGCCAAACTTGTTCCTCTTCTGCGGGTGCTCCCTACACTTTCTGTAAGATTTTGGATCCTTTGGGAAATGAATCAGGATCTTCACCTAAACATATTTTGAACAAAAGTAGTTACTTGATCTTTTCCCAAACTGCACAGCCCTCCTAAAAATGTTGCCATCTTGTCTGATTCTTGCAACAATACTCTGGTGGTATTATCACACCCATATTTCAGGTAAGTAAGCTGAGTCTTTATTAATAATAAGGAGGTTTCCCAAGGTTACATAGCTATTAGGAGTCCCAGTAAAGATTTTAACCCAGCTCTACCCCAGAATCTGTGATCTTAATCAATTGATGCAGTTTTAGTCAATCTTTGCTTTTTTCAGAGATATAAAAAAGAAGTTTGAATTACATTACAGGATCTGAGATCCTGGTTTGTTTTTTTTTTTAATTTTAATGAGAAAAGAGAAGATTACAACATGATTTGCCTCATGAAGGCTACACTTGAAAAGAAAACTGATCAAAATATCAGATTACACCTCACCACCACCTCCTTGCCAAAAGAGGTCATCGTACAACTGTGTCTTCAAGAAAATTGAATCTTGGAATATTAGAGGAGGAAGGCCCTCCAGGGTCACTTAGTCCATCTTCAATTTACAAACAGGGAAACAAGCCCAGAGAAGGGGGAATCATCCTGCCTTGTTAATAAACCCCCAAGCCCAGTGCAGTGCTCTTTCTATGCACACTCTCCATGTGCATGCCACAAGGCAAGCCACCACTATATTCCAATTGCATGCTTAAACAACAATTCCTGGAATAGTGTGACCGAGGAGTCTGAAAGCTCTTCCATATGTTGAGCTGAAATTCTGCTTTCCTCTAACTCCCTCCCCATCATTCCGGGTTTGATTCTCTGGAGACATATTCAGACATTCTTCAGACATTCCATTTTAAAGCCAGGAAAATATCTGAGTTTGGGATATAAATTTAGTTGTCGTAAGCCTCCCATGTGCTCATTTCATCATAACTTCTGCAACTTCAATTTATGCTACATAATGACAGTTTATGCTGTCTGCTTGTCTATGGCCCAGCTGATGCTTTCTTGGTCTCCGGTGACCAGCATAAGGCAATCTGACCCAGTTGGCCTATGAGCAAGGCACATCAGAAAGTCAGTTCCTTCCAGCAGGTACAGTACACAAGTGGAGCCCCCGAGGAACATTTTTCGAAGCTGCAAAGTGAACAAAGCTCTAGGTCCGCAAAATGCAGGAGTTATTGGAAAAGAGAGGGATGCGTTCAGGGACTGGTTCTCTTTCGTACAAGCTCATTTTCCACTGCCTTCTACACTTGATCTGTGTAGAAAAAGCCTCTAAGGTAGCTTATCAAACTGAGGTTTCTGCCCCAAGGCGCATACACATATGGAGCTTCTGGGGTCTGCCATTGTGCTCTAAGTGTGCCTTTTTGGCATTCAAGCCAACTTCATGCGTCCCAAAAGAACACTCCATTCTTTCTACCTCCGCTTATTTCTAAACTTCTGGAAGACTGGCTTCTGCTCCCCACCCTTTTTCCAAGACTGGTCTTTGAAGTCTACCAATGAACTCCTGAATACAAATTTCAAAGCTATTTTCCTATTTCTCAACAGCCCATTCACTTATGCAGCTCTGATACTGCTGACAGTGGTCTCTTTCTTGAATCTCTTTTTTTAGCTTCTGGAACAGTCCATACTTTTGCTTTTCTTTTCATCTCCCAGGGACCCTTCCTGTATTTTCCTTGTTTCCTCTTTCCGTCTAAGGGCAAATGTGGCTGGACTCTAACATTCTCTCAGCATGCTCAAAGTCTCCGTGGCTTCCCAAATTCCTTCCATGTGGAGAAATGTTTAGAATTCCTAATCTCCAGGCCAGACCTCTTTTTTGGACTCTGAACCCAATACCTATTAGAGATTTCTACCTGAATATCACACTGACATATCAACATGTCAAAATCCATACTTGTCTTAGCTTTACCTCTGAAATCACACAGTCCCACCGTGTTACTGATCTCAGTTCAGGATATTAATATCATCTAGATATTGGATTGGGAATAAAACCCCAATCACCTAACTACTTATTTCATCTCTTACTTTGCAACTGTTCTCAAGTAGAGTTGGTTCTACCTGCTCAATGTTTCTCACATCTGTCTCTTCCATTGTATCATTACTACCACCTTAGTTTTTAAGATTCAGATTATACTCCAAAAGCCTAATTAATCTTTCAGTTTCAATCTCCCATTCATGACTTTTAGAATAATTGTCTTGAATTACCACTTTGATCTTGTCATTCCTTTGCTCAAATGCTTTCAACTCCTCATTGACAAGACAAGTATCCATAAAGTTTTTCCGTAAAGAGCCAGAGAGCAAATATTTTTGGCTCTGTGGGCCATATGGCCTCTGTCGCTACCACTCAACTATGTTGTTGTAACGTGAAAGCAGCCATAGACAATTTGTAAACAAAAGAAAGAAGGAAGTGCCATACCCAGCACTAAATTCCCCAATGATTACATGAATCCTATGAAAAGTAACAGGCACAGCGGAGATGTTCTGGCTTCTTTTCTGTGTTGTGCATTCATTTTTTTCTATCTGTTTATTTTTCCAATGTGCTTTCTTTTACATATGAATCTATTTTTCCTTATTCTAGGAGAACCACAAACGTATAGAAACTATGCAAAGATGATTGTGAATTACAAAAATAAAAGGCAATTTTTACATCTTTACATACTTTCATATATAATTTCATCATTTTTACCCGTAAACAACAGCAGATTTAGCTCCACAGGCCTGCCAGAGGCTAACCACACTCAATATGGTATTACTAGTATTACTCACTGAATAGAAGATCCATTCATGATATACTAATTCAAAAAGGTTTCCAGCTCCATATAATCTATGTATTTGGAAAGCAAATCCACATGTGGCACACACTAGAAGTCCTCAAGAGGTCAAGTTCACAAAGTGACTCTTAGCACTGGGTTCTCTGCGTGTTTAACTCTTTCTCAAAATAGAAGAACTGCCATAGTTCTTAGTGTCTCATTCTCAAGGGAAAGGTAAATATCAATATCAAGTATTTGTTTGATTCTAATAATCACTTGCACCCCAAAGAAAGACATATCCCTTGGGACAATCCTGCAGAACACAAAATAGATTTTGATTTTAAGCATTCCAGTGACTGTTCTTAGGTCTGCATAACAAATACCAGAGTGGACCCAATTCTCTTAACTAATTTAAATGGCACAGCAAAGAAAATATGGTGTCTGTTAAACTGATTCAAATTACGTAAAATCCAGGAGAACATCAACAAGTCTTTCTTTCTCAGGATAAACCAAAAAAAAAAAAAAAGGAAAGAACTTAGACATGAGGCCTAGAGCCAAAACCATTATGAACAAACTTTGGGAGAGAATGCAGGACTATCTGACAACAAAACAGCACTGCTACCTGGAGGGTTCTCTGATCCAATTTTTTCCAATTAATGTTCCATGTGTAACGTTTAGGGATGAAGAATAGAATGGCTGGCCTAGAAATTAGGGTAGGAAATCCATGAGACCTTTATCAAGTATCCACACATTAAAATAAGCTGTTTCACAGACTATTTGGCCAAAGGTGCTTCCCTGGTGGCTCAGTGGGTAAAGAGTCTGCCTTCAGTGTGGGAGAGTTGTGTTCGATCCCTGGCTTGGGAAGATCCCCTGGAGAAGGAAATGGCAACCCACTCCAGTATTCTTGCCTGGAGAATCCATGGACAGAAGAACCTGGTGGGCTACAGTCCATGGGATCACAAGAGTCAGACATGACTGAATGACTAACACTTTCACTTTCTTTCACCCTAAAGTCTGCTGCTATATATTAAAAACTCTAAAGGATATGACCTAGCAACATTACTCATAGCAGTGACATATCTGTTGAGCTGCCACCAGCTTATGCTTCCATCCAAGTCCTAAGTTTGACACTATACTGCAGTGATTAGAAAATTATGTGTGTAGTACTCTGCTTTCACAGGCAAACGTTGTTATGTCTTGAGCAGGCCTTGGTCATCATTGAATGAAACTGATTTACAGATCCAATAGTATCAGTTTTGCTTCAACCAAGGCAGTAGAAGATGCTAAGACAGACATGTTTTTTCTGCATTAAGGTGATTTCTCAATTGGATGTTTTCATTTCTATCTCTGGAGAATTTAATCTATATTAGATGCTGTGACACTTCCTATTTTCTAATGTAAACGGACCTATGGGAAAAATAATCAAAAGATGAAAGTTTTCAAAGTATTTATTTCACTCCCTTTGAGAAATGAATGAGGGGGGCCTTCCCTGGTGGCTCAGTGGTAAAGAATCCGCCTGCCAATGCTGAGTACATGGGTTCGATCCCTGGTCCAGGAAGATCCCCCTTGCCGTGGGGCAACTAAGCCCATGTACCACAACTACTGAAACCCGAGGGCTCTAGAGCCTGCGCTCTGCAACAAGAGAAGCCACAGCAATGAGAAGTTCAATAGATCGTAACTAGGGAGTAGCCCCCACCTGCCACAACTACAGAATAGCCCTCCCAGCAATGAAGAGCCAGCATAGCCAACAACAGATAGCTAAATAAATAAATAAAATGTAAAAAGAAAGAAGAAATGCACGAGGAGAAGCTGTTCTTCATTTTCCAGGAATAGGGTAAGACTCACTGTCACGTTGAAACCCTGAGACGTGGGATGTCCCCTGCAGGTGGAAGTTCAGAAACTCTGTACAGAGGCTGGTGAGGCAAAAATTCCCAGGAACAGTTAAAAGAGCTCTTGCCCAATCCTATTTCAGCTTCCTTCACGAGAGGGCACCATGGTCATCCTCAAAGACCTACAACTAAGGAAGGATAAAGCTTGGGAGGAGGTATGGGGGCCCCACCTGGGATAAAGTGAAGGGCTCTGTCATGCTCTCACCCCCTCCCAGTGGAGAGGAGCACAGTGCTGAGTGATTAGGTGGAACATTTCCAGGGCAGACTAAAGCAAAAATTAATTAGTATTAACATTTCAAAGGGAGATGTGAAGGGTTCTTTTCCCTCTCCCATTTCTGAGTTCTGTCTGGGGGGCTTCTTCTGAGAAGTACATCTGACCTTGGAGAGCTAAGAAAGATCAAGTTAGAGCCCAGATGGCATATGGTAGGGGACTGGATCCCCAAACTGGTTATGGGCTCGAAAGAAGATGGAG
Source organism: Bos mutus (assembly GCF_027580195.1). NCBI lineage: Eukaryota > Metazoa > Chordata > Mammalia > Artiodactyla > Bovidae > Bos > Bos mutus. The sequence goes on along the minus strand of NC_091646.1, from coordinate 11,354,977 downwards.
AGGGAAGAGAGACACGAGTCTTCCCCTGAGGTTTCTCATCTCAGTTCATTGGAGAAGAAAACAAAATGGGGTTTGGGGGACAAAGAAAAACATGGCTCAGGAATGAAAATATGCTGAGCTAGAACATTCTCTGCGTGTGCTCAGTTACCTAGCAGCCTTACGTCCATGAGTGCCAAATGGGCAGCCCCATCAACAGAAAGAGGGACCGCTCCCTCCCCAATAGTCCACATGGGCACTCTAGAAACCTTCACCCTCAACTCTACTCTTATGGCCTGAAGAGTCAGTTCATCAACCTGGGCTCAAACCAGGACAAGAATCAGTGCCCAGGAAGAACAGTGCTCACTTATTTTGCTGTGACAATTTAATTCCAACATTAATTCAGTATCCCTCTAAACACAGCAATTATAGATTTTTAAAAAGGCACAGGATGGCATTTTCCAAAATAACACTTTACTGACTTGCAAAATTGCTATTACTGTTACTATTACCTACAACCCCTGGAATTTGCACCTAGATTTTTTTTTGTAGAAAGTTTACATTGTGCCTAATATCTCTAAAAGCAAAAGATTATTCTGAGATTACAGAGGCAATTGTTCAGGATTGTTCACCAGCTCAATCTGAGGCCTTGAACAAGTTGCTGAATTTGTCTTTCAACTTCACATTTTTAAGAAACACAACATAAACGGAAGAGATAACTCTCACAAAATGTTGAGGTGGATACACTAGGATTCAAGTCTGTTATAGGACTCCCCATAATCTTTTATCTATTTTTATTGCCTGGTGCCTTCCTGAGAACAGTCATAGATACAAGGCTATTGCAAATCATGTTTTCAGTTGCTGTTAAGTACTTTCTATTTTAAAGGAGGAAATGCAACTCCCTCTTTAACAAAAACATTTTTCTCTAAGGAATTGGCAGATTCTTGATGTTCCACATGTCCTACTGGGGTCCACTTGATGCAGGAAGTTCTAGACAAGCCAGAAAGAAGGGAGGTTTGAAATCTCATTGCCTTCCTTCTATTCCAACACCTGCTGATGTCTTACCACTTTCTTCAAAACCATGATTAACATTTCTAAACTTGTCAGTTACGTGTTAGTACCATGAAAGATGCTTGTTATTAATCTTTAAAGGAAATATAAGCACACATATGGGAAGAAGGCAGAAACAGATTATGTGCTGGTTCTCCACCTAGATTCTTAGCCACCTTGCCTGCACAAGACACCATGACTCTCCCTGTCCAGCTTGGTGACAGGGCTTGCATGACTCCTCTACTTTGAACACACAGTGAGATCCACTAGTTGACTGGCGAGAGGGTATCAAGATAGCCAAAGATCCCAAGAAGCCACACTTTAGTTGTCTGCTGCCTGCATTCTGACCTTTCCCTCCCAGAAACCCAATGCAATTTTATGCTCCTGTGGGAGTGCTCATCTTCTGACAATGCCTGAATTGGTAACTGATGCAATTAGCCACTTGTTCCCCACCTTTTTTTTTTCTGGTACCAAGAATGAGGATGCTCTATGTCCCACCTTCAAACACAGGGCAGTCGGGGAAGGCTTCAATTAGTCTGCAGTTTGGTTATTGTTCATGAATGATTGGTGGGGAAGTTTCTTCCTGCAGCGGAGTCCTGGAAAGTCCTTGGACCACACAAGGCTACCAGTGGAGTCCAGAAGACACTCACTGCACTTCAGCTTCCTTAACCGGCCGACTTCTCCTATCACATTTACAACAATGCAAAGGCACAGAAAGGTTCAAGAGGAAATTCAACCTTTCAACTACATCCAAAACTTCTGTCTCACAAATGGAGATGCAGAGGACAAAACATTAATGATGTCACGTGGAAACATTAGACCAATACTAGAGATAGGTGTGCTCAGGCTGTGACTGTAGCGCAGGTACGGCTCCTAAGGAGGAAGTATCTGCTGCCCTACTCCTCACTGATGAATGGTTTCCCTGCATCTAGAATCAGTGTCTTCGTTGACCTATTAATGCAATTTCCAGTTGGATCCAAATGCAGTGGAGAAAGACAAAAGCCAGGGCTATAAGTGGATTCCTCTGCAGCAAAGTGAGGATCTAGTCACTTTGCTGGTTGCCAGTTGGCAAGGATTCCCACAAGAACAAATAGATGCCTCTATAGAAAGGCCACGAATGCTTAGACCTAAGAATGCATGTAGCTAGTGGTATGGTACTGTATGGAGAGCTTGGGCTTCACACTCAGGCTGACCTGGGTTCCAGTCTCCATTCTGCCACTTACTAAACAGCCTTAAAGCTGAGATGGAACTGGCTATTTTTTCTTTCATTCCATTGGGTACCAGGGTAAAAGAGTCAGATCTGACTGGTCAAACATTACTTTCCTCCTTTCCCACCCCATCTGCATCCCACCAGAAGCCCCACCAATAGCTCAAAGAAAATAATTATCCCAGACAGTCAACAGTACAAAGTAGCTTTAGATGGCTACTTAACCTCCCTGAACCTTGGTTTCCTGTTTATCAAATGAGAATAACACTCCACCTGGCAGGCCTGATATGAAGCTAAAACAAGAGGGTATCTCAAGGATCTTATGTCAAGGAGGTACCCTTTGTAGTCAGATCTTATACTTACTCACATTTCCTGCAGAGCCTAGTGGATTTCCTGGACTCACATTTCTGGCAGAGAAAAGTTTTCTACCTCAAACACATGCCACCACCCTGACAAGAAGTGCTCTTTCGGAATGCAGTAAACAAAGGGAACCCAGTTGGAGGCTGTTGCCAGGAGGCAAAAAGACAGAGGTAGCTACAGCTTTTTACAAGGGGAGCCACAGGACAAAAAGGCCCACCCACTGAGGTTGAAGCTAGTACAAATCAACATATGGTAGGGGAGATAAGACACAAGGATAAGAAACATCTTGCTTACGACTTTGGGGATTTCTGAAGCATCCATCAAAAGCCCAGATTATCTCCTGGGAACGAGAATGTAACTAATGGGAAGATACAATTTATCCAATTGCATGGTGACTAGACTATGTGAAGCAACCATGTGGCAACAGTTGGGTGAGGCATGCTTGGAGTCAGGCCAAAGGATGGGACTGAGTCCAGAGGTCTGCAGCATTACCCAAGCCCAGCAGTTCTGGTCATAGAAAAAATAATTCTTATTTTGCCCTAGTATCGTCAGGATGTGACAGCTAATGACACTGACATGGAGGCCAGCAGGTTTTCTCTACTCTCAGTCCATGCAAACCAAGACATGTCCTGCCAGAAGCTTTACTTCCTCTTCTATAGTTTCCTAAAAAGCAGAGGATGAGGTTATATTTCTCAGTTTAAATTACACTGCTGCATTGTGAGCTATACTGGTAGGGTCTCTTCAGCAAGAATGAGATTTCTGTTTTGGACTCCACAATTAATTCTTGAGGAAAATGACTCAAAGCCAGCCTAATTCTGTTTATTCCACGTTAGTCTCCTGGCCTCTTGCATTTCTTTATCTAATCAGTTGCCCAATGGTGACTATTTGTGACTTGTCCTAAAATACTTTCCCTTCCATGTACTTGCTATGCAGTTCTAAAATTCCAGGAGTTTGATTTGTTGATGTTCAATAGAGGACATGGGCCCCTGTCAATCACCAAGGTGACTGAGCAAACCCCATTCCTGGTTCTTCTTAGGCAGAGCCTCACAAGATGCCAAAGCACCCTGAACAAATATCTTTGACTTATTAAACGTGAGTGTCATTTTGGAGTTAGGTAGAAAAGAGTTAACACCCAGATACTAATGGTGTTCAGGATGTCATGACATCCACAGAGCTTCTGCAGAGGCTGGAAAACCAGGTACTTGTTTTCTTTTAAACTTCCTCTAGACCCCATGAGTTAAGGCTGAGGACTCCATCAGTCTCTTGTGAATGGGGTTAATGGAGTCAGTTCCTGTAGCTTGATTCCCCCTGCATTCATAGACCACATCCAAGTCCTGAACTGGTAAGGCCAGGAATCAGACTTGGCTCTCTAGTGACCCTACCAAGGAATGCTACCCTATGAGGTTGATTCTCTCTTGAACTTTATTCTTAGGTGCCAGAGGAGGAATTTAGCGGGGGACCCTGGGTTTCCACCAAAGGAAACACTGAGATTTCTGTAATACTGAATGCCAATACTAGAAGGGATCTTACGGAACTAGACATCCTATTTCATAGATACAGACTTTGCAGCCAGTATGCAAACTCAGCTCTCCTGGCTTCCCAGTGTGTTTTTCACCTCATCATATTGCCTCTGTGTCCAGGTAGGTCTGAGTGCCCTAACCCTGAACATTTTTGAGACAGAGCAAAGGAAGAAGGAACGGCAAGGGCCTGCAAGCCCTACAACTTTTTTCAACCCCTGAAACAGGGCTGGTTGAAGCAGTCCTTTTTGGATGACAGTCGCCTTTGGGTAAATGTTTGCTCCTTCATATTGCTTCCTTAGCCCTTCGACCCCCTTCCTGTTGAGAAGGGGTGGCTTACTTCATGTCAGAGAGGAAAGAGGAGCAATGATACCTCAGATCCCCCTGAGATCTCTGGACTCTTTCTTTGCTCATTTCAGGGGAATGACTGCACTGGTGTGGTCCTTGAACTGATGACCATTAAGAGGTCCTAATCTGGTGTTAACTGGTTAACACCTAATCTGGTGTTAACTGGTCCTATCTGTTGGCTTTATATACTGCTCACCCTGGACCCCATTGGTCACAGTCTTAAAGTTCCTACCTATGATCACCTCTCTGACCTTATCCCTGGCTTGTTGACCTCATGTGTGGGACACCTGGAAATGTGGGTCTGCCACACACCTTGTTCAGGCCATGGAGAGCCTATTTCATGTATCTAGCCACCTTCCTCCATCACCACTGGGCTATCATATCACTTTCCCAGTACCCCAAGGGTCTAAACAGGGAATGAAGAAAATGTTTATCTGCTCTTAGATTTCTGTGTGTAGTAGCCTCCCAATTCCAGGCCCTGAGCCTAGAGAGGGTAGTCAGGACTCATGTGTCTCATGGTAACTCCCTCTACATCAGCCTTCTTGCTCTTCCCAGAATCTGCTTAGACAGATGGGTGGGTTTCTTCCCCTTTCTTTTCTTTTGTGGTGGAGACTTTCCTTATGTCATAGCCAATTCCTTTTTCTGAGGTACTAAGGTAAATAACTGGGCTTCCCTTGTGGCTCAGCTGGTAAAGAATCCACCTGCAATGCAGGAGACCTGGGTTCAACCCCTAAGTTGGGAAGATCCCTGAAGAAGGGAAAGGCTACCCACTCCAATATTCTGGTCTGGAGAATTTCATGGACTGTACAGTTCATGGGAACATAAAGAATCAGACACGACTGAGCAACTTTCACTCAAAGTCAATAACTAAGCCTTAATGATGGAAGAATAACCTAGACACATTATAGAAGAAACCCCATGATCTGTGTTGGCCAGGAATGATTTTTGATTCAGAAACCCTGAGAGGACTAGGAACTACAGCTTAGCAAGGAAGGAAGTACATTGGCTTCAGTTACATTGGCAAAATATTGTGTCTATCACACAGATAAAAGCAAAGATGCTCTGCTTAAAACAGGAGAATGAGCTCAGGTGATGGCCTGTCAATACCCTTCTCTCACTGCTGACCCAAAAGTATGTCCAACATTCACTATGACTCGATGGAGTCCAGGTGGAAAAGGACCACACCTGGGTAACCTGGGAAGCCACTTTTCTGCACCTGGACATGTTTCCCCAGCTGCAAAATGAGGAGCATGTACTAAATAATCTGCAAGCTTGTCAAGTGTTCTGGTTAATCATTAAAAAAAAAAAAATATATATATATACTTGTAAAAAATCTGCTTAGCACTAAAGGTCTGCAAAGCTGTTTCTTTTCTTATGATTCAGGAGACTCAGAGGATCTTCATTGTCTCTGGGTCATCAATAGGATGACCTCAATAGGAATGTTCCTCAACAGGAACAGCAATCCTCAATCCTGGAGCTACACCAAAATGTGGATTTGTAGGACTCTCCAATTGACTGAACGTCAGATAAATCAGCATTTGCAGCAATAACCTTCTATTTACTTTATTATGGAACTTTATTACAAAAAAACAAATTGACAAGATTTGTATTTGCAAATTAATTGCTACATTTACAAAGTTCATTTTCATTTTCTTATCCCGGATATTTTTTTAAGATTTGCCTATCTGATATAGCTACAATAACACAATTAATCTATAATGAGCTTTTCTTCTAAGGATGTTACTTGCAAAACCCCTCTGCAGAAGAAAAACAATACTTAAAACTGTCTTTGATTTGAATGTTCAACAAGTAAAACCTTTCCACAACGAACGTCTTATCTTTCATTTGGCTAAGGCAAGATGGAGTTCTAAACTTGACTCGAATGTGTTTGTGGGCTCTTGCCGGGAATAAAATAAAGACACCTGCAGGAAAATAACAACCAAGAGAACCTTTTTCCCTGTAACAGAAGTCACGCTTCATTCCAGCCTATAAAGGTCAGGCTTTGTTGGAAACAGTGTGCTCTTATCTATAGTGAGATAGCAGCTCCCCCATGAGGCCTCAGCTAGAACTGAGAGAAACAAACAACATTAAAGCAGTTTTTGGTCTCAGCTATCACCACTCTGAGTGTGTCTCTTGAAGCTGGGGGTAGCGGTGAAACCAGGGAGGGTGTGGGGCAGAAGGGTGAGGGGATGATCTAATGCTTCTTCTGAAATAGCCCTCTCTCTTTTTTGTTTCCCTACATGCAAATTCTCTAGTGGAAAAGAAAACTGGCTTCTGGTGAAATATATCACCTACAGACTCGAACATTTTAAAAACTTTGGCGATCCATTGAGTTCAGCAATGATTTCTAAAGGGAGTTAGAGAGGGAGAGAAGGGAGGGGGAAGAATGGGGAGAGGAGAGAAGAGAGGGCAAGAGAGAGCAGAGGAAGAAGAGGGAGGAGAGAAATTCAGAGCCAGGGGCAAAAGAGGAAAGTGAGGAGGCTGCGAAAAAGTAGGAGGCAGGAGGCAGAGAGAAGGCTGAGGGAGGAGAGAGGAGAACAAGACAAAGAAAGAGATATGCGAGAAGGCAAGAGTGACGAGGAGGGAAGGCAGGAAAAGCCAGAGGCTGAACCTCACAGGGTCAGCCCCTCAGTAGTGCTCATGCGGGCACTTCATTTTCTCCAAGTCAGTCATCCTCTTGAGAATCTGATTCCAGTTGTGTGCAAGAAATCCCTCTCTGCTCTGTGACTGGCCTGCATGGCACACGAGGTACCAGGGAGCTGGGAAACGTAAGTTTCTGGTGATTTTTTCAGCCTGGGAGAATGAAGGGACTGGCCGAGCTGCTGGGCCGCTGTCTCCAGGCTGGGATGAGGGCTGGCGAAGTCATCACCGCCCCTCCAGTCCCCAGCACACCCTGGGAGCTGCACGGTTGTCTGCAAGACACAGAGCCTGTCTCCTGGGCCAGGGCTGGCTGCAGACTCGGCCAAATTCCTTCTCTTTAGCTGCTCTCTTTTTCCAGCTGCATTCAGGCCCAACCCTTCTGCCATGACAACACAGCACCACCTGGGAGATGCTCCAAAGTGTTTCTCTGCTGCAGTCTTGCTGAAGGAAAACTTGGGGGCAAACGGGACTTCATGCCCAAGCCTCTCAGGGCAGCTTTCTTGCTCATGGACCTGCCTTTCACGGTGCAGCTCTTCTTTGGATCACGTGTTTTCCTCTGCAGGGAGTGATGCAAATATCCCTGGTCCCTCCCTACCTAGTTTTGGGCATCACATGCCTCTTAATTCAACTGTCCTTAAAGCATCTTAGAAAGTCCAAGGAGTGCTGCCACAGGTTTTACAGTGGAATAGTAGCAGAGCCCTGGCCTGGTTTTCACAGGGCCATTACACCACCCTGGTATGCACAACAAATTCTGTTGCAGCCTTCCTCTGGCTGCACCCCTTCCCAGTGGGGGAAGAGTCCACAGAGCTAAGAGGATGTGCCTACTAGTAGCCCATGCTCAGACCTTTTAGACACCTGGGACACCTTTTAGGTACCTGGGACCCAAGAATTCACTTCACAAATGACCTCAGCACGCTTCCAAGTTCAGCTTAGGGCTCTTTATGACGTTTGTCCTCTTAGGACTCACTTGTGCGGGCTTCTCAGCGGTAGAGAAACCACCTGTAATGCAGGAACCGCAGGAGACAAGGGCTCGATCCCTGGGTCAGGAAGATCCCCTGGATGAAGAAATGGCAACCCACTCCAGTATTCTTTCCCGGAAAACCCCATAGACAGAGGAGCCTGGTGGGCTACAGTCTATGGGGTTGCAGAGAGTCAGACACAACTGAAGTGACTTAGCATGCATACAAGAACTGAATAAGGACTCTGCCGTGGGCTGAGTGTTTGGAGTACTGTCTTATGGCAGCTCTAACAAACCAATAGAGGCTCTTAAAGGAAGACATTCAAAATCTCACACATGGAGAAAACCTCTCATCCAGAAACAACATCATTTCCTTCCTTTACATTATCTGAAATTTCCAGTCATGCCATTTGCTCTGTATCTAGCTCCCTTCTCTTGGCTTTACCACTGCCATCATCCTCTGTGTGTGGGACAGGCATCAGTACACCTTTGAAAGAAAGTGAAAGTGTTAGTCATTCAGTCATGTCCAACTCTTTGCGAACCCATGGACTGAAGCTCACTAGGTTCCCCTGTCCATGGGGATTCTCCAGGCAAGAATAGTGGAGTGGGTTGCCATGCCCTCCTCTAGGAGATCTTCCCAACCCAGGGATCGAACCTGGGCCTCCCTCATTGCAGGGGGATTCTTTACTGTCTGAGCCACCAGGAAGTATACCTTTAAGGCCTCCAATTACTTCCTTGAAAAGACTCTAGTGGTGGCAACTAATTGGCTGTAAGGTTGATCGACTTCTAGATTCTGTCTTATTGACCTCATGTAAAATGCTTTCTGGAAGGAAGGCTTGAAGCTCTTCAGAACAGGAAGCCATTTATCACTGGGAATCTTTTTGTAATTTAGGTCAAGAGGAACCCTATTGTCAGCTTTATATTATCCTTCCCTCTCTTCTGACACAGTTTTAAAATTTTAAAACATGTTACTCATCACCAGAAACAAGCTGCTGACCTGACTGGATGTATCTGTGTCTGAGTTTTCAGGGACAGAATATCCAAGAGAATTCAGAATTTGCTTCGCCTCTTCGTTGTTCTCTAGCTCGAAGGCAGATTTGGTGTCATGGGTTAACCTTTCACGTGCCATTCTCCCTGCACTATATGACAGTACAATTCCTCATTAATGCTGTAACCATCACCACTTGTCCCTTACTAGCTTCCCTGTCAGATGATCCTCTTTTCTCACACAATCATGCATGCATACACACACTAAACAAGTGTGTTTAGAAATAAAAGTGGAGAAGATAGGTGGTCAAGTACCACTCAAATAGACTGTGATATGGGGCTCCCTGGACTTGTTCAGTGTCCAACCTGCAACTCCTATGAGATGCCCCTGGAGAGAACAGAGCAGCAGGGAGAGGAAAAAATATACAGGAGCTAAAGTTCAGGAATTCCGATTTGCTGACAGCCTGACAACCTGGGGCCAACCAGCCAACACTAATGTTAATTACATTTTATCACAAGCTTAAAATTTAATAACCAGTGGCGAAAAGATAATATTAGTTTGAAAAACCATCTTTACTGTGAACCTGTAGCATTCAACTAAGTGTGTGTATGTGTATGTGTGTGTAATCTCATATTTGGCAGACTTCTACCATGTTAGACAATTATCTAGTCAATTTAACCAATGGAAAAAAAATTCAGACACGGTGATTTAAATTTAAAAACACATTAGTTAGGATCATCATTAATTAATTCATGAATAAATAATGCAGTAAAAAGACCAGCTTTGGAGACAAACAGACTAGGATTAAAATCTTAGATCTTCTACATAATATCTATGTGGCCTTGGGCAAGTCACTTACCACAAGCATCAGTTTACTCATCTGTAAAATGGTAACTATGATGTCAGTTTTATCCAGTTAGTATGACCATAGTCTGTAAAGTACATGCTGTTTATAGGCACTCAATAGACAATACTTATCCCATGTGACTGCATGCTGGAACAAGTGTCACAAAGTCTCAGATCACTAAAGAGAAAAGGTGAAGTTAGCAGTTCAGTCATTATAGGGTCTGGACTTATCCAAGCAGCTTTGAAGATCCAGGAGGAAGACAATGGACGTGCCAAGGAGAGCACTGGGCTGGTGCAGCCCCATCACACTGACTCCCTATCTGAGACACAGATCACATCACAAGACTCCTGATTTTCCATAAGGCCTTATATATATATTTTTTTTATCCAGGGGCCAGGATATTGGCTTTTGAAAAAGACTGGATCTAGCTAGGGCTAGATGGAGACTCTGCCAGATTTGGTGGAGGAATGGTCTCTATAGTATAGCCCTTCTCACCACCTTCCCTGTAATGGGTGAACTTTATTTTTTCTGCTATACCAGCCTCATACTGTTCTTATCATTAAACACCTGGCAGTCAGCAGACAACAGGCTTTTCTGGAAGGTCAGTTTGCACTGATACAAACTATCCAGTGAAATTGACAAAGCAGGCTCCTGAAACAATAAATCTCTCAGGGACCTCCAGGGAACAGCCAGTTTTCTGCTCTACTGGAATAAAATACATAAATCCCTGCCAATAACTCTTTCTTTGTAAACAAAGAAACAAAAAAATCTCTAATCAGTCTAGTGCTTCTGGGTATGGTTGGAGAGGTAGACTCCTAACTTGTTAGTAGAAAGCAAATGAAGTTCAGTACTTCATTTTTATTCCATCAGAATGATTGAACGATTCCATTCAATCATTTTCTCTCCCTCCCTCCCTCTACCCTTTTCCCACCCACTCCCGTCCTCCCTTCCTTCCTCCCCAACACAGACATTCTTACGAAAGAAAGACTACTTAGATTATTTTTCATAATGTGTTTGCATATGACATGGTTGTCCAAGTCTTAAATTTGTTCTCTAATATAAAAAGCTTTAGTGCAAACAGCCTAAAATATGAGATGACAACAGTAGAAACGCAATTGTTCTTAAAATAGGAAATGGGATTACTTGGACATACAATAGCAGAAACTCAGAAGCTCTGAGTCATAATGGACCTTGAGAAATTATCTACTTCCATTCTTACACGATGCCTGGATTCCAACTACTTTATCTCAAGGAAGGGGTCCACTAGCTTCTGCATGAACACCCCTCCAGGGATGAGGAAATAAGTATATTCCAAGGTAACCCTGTATATCAGTGGCCAATTCGACGTTTCATAACATTCTTCACAAAATTACAAAGTTACAGAGCTTCCTAAATAGGAACTGTTTTACAAGTAGAATGTTGAAAATATTTATTAACATTTGAAATAAATCGATTCATTAACTTTCTCTAAACGATGATGTTTCTTCTTATTACCAAAAGAAATCCCTGGTGATAACATTAGAGTTTTGAGCTACCTTAAAGTATCAGCTCAGTCAGTTCAGTCACTCACTTGGATCCGAGTCTTTGCGATCCCATGGACTACAACACGCCAGGTCTCCCTGTCCATCTCCAACTCCCAGAGTCTACTCAAACTCATGTTGACTGAGTCGGTGATGCCATCCAACCATCTGATCCTCTGTTGTCCCCTTCTCCTGCCCTCAATCTTTCCCAGCATCAAGGTCTTTCCTGATGAGTCGGCTCTTCCCATCAGGTGGCCAAAGTATTGGAGTTTAGCTTCAGCATCAGTCCTTCCAATGAATATTCAGGACTGATTTCCTTTAGGATGGACTGGTTGGATCTCCATGAAGTCTGAGGGACTCTCAGCAGTCTTCTCCAACACCACGGTTCAAAAGCATCAATTCTTCAGCGCTCAGCTTTCTTTATAGTCCAACTCTCACGTACATACATGACTACTGCAAAAAACCACAGCTTTGACTAGACTGATCTTTGTTGGCAAAGTAATGTCTATGCTTTTTAATATGCTGTCTAGGTTGGTCATAATGTTTCTTCTAAGGAGCAAGCATATTTTAATTTCATGGCTGCAATCACCATCTGCAGTGATTTGGGAACCCCCCAAAATAAAGTCTGTCACTGTTTCCACTGTTTCCCCATCTATTTGCCATGAAGTGATGAGACCGGATGCCATGATCTTAGTTCTCTGAATGTTGAGTTTTAAGCCAACATTTTCACTGTCCTCTCTCACTTTCATCAAGAGGCTCTTTAGTTCTTCGCTTTCTGCCATAAGGATGGTGTCATCTGCATATCTGAGGTTCTTGATATTTCTCCTGGCAATCTTCATTCCAGCTTGTGCTTCCTCCAGCCCAGCGTTTCTCATGATGTTCTCTGCATATAAGTTAAATAAGCAAGGTGACAATATACAGCCTTGACATACTCCTTTCCCTATTTGGAACCAGTCTGTTGTTCCATGTCCAGTTCTAACTGTTGCTTCCTGACCTGCATACGTATTTCTCAGGAGGCAGGTAAGGTGGTCTGGTATTCCCATCCCTTTCAGAATTTTCCAGTTTGTTGTTATCCACACAGTCAAAGGCTTTGGCATAGTCAATAAAGCAGAAGTAGATGTTTTTCTGGAACTCGCTTGCTTTTTCCATGATCCAGCAGATGTTGGCAATTTGATCTCTGGTTCCTCTGCCTTTTCTAAAACCAGCTTGAACGTCTGGAAGTTCATGGTTCACATATTGCTGAAGCCTGGCTTGGAGAATTTTGAGCATTACTTTACTAGCGTGTGAGATGAGTGCAATTGTGCGGTAGTTTGAGCATTCTTTGGCATTGCTTTTCTTTGGGATTGGAATGAAAACTGACCTTTTCCAGTCCTGTGGCCACTGCTGAGTTTCCCAAATTTGCTGGCATATTGAGTGCAGCACTTTCACAGCATCATCTTTTGGGATTTGAAATAGCTCAACTGGAATCCTATCACCTCCATTAGCTTTGTTCATAGTGATGCTTCCTAAGGCCCACTTGACTTCGCATTCCAAGAAATGAAAGTATGCATGATGCATGATAGGATAACAGAAAAGGTCAAATGGGTCCAGGGAAAGACCTTAGGGTTAAATGGGATGGCATCTTTGGACTCACTGCAGAGGAAGATGTGCAGTTGACAACAACTTTACCATTTGCTGCCTTGCTCCAACCCCTTCTACATCTTCTGGAAAGTTTGCTACCACTTATCCCCTGACACTCATTCAACACATATTTATTGAATGTCTGCATATGGCTTCCCAGGTGGCGCTAGTGGTAAAGAACTCACCTCCAATGCAGGAGACAAAGAGACCTGAGTTCGATCCCTGGGTCAGGACAATCCTCTGGAGAAGGGAATGGCATCCTACTCCAGCATTCTTGGCTGGAGAATCCCATGGACAGAGATGCCTGAAAGGCTACAGTCCGTGGGGTTGCAAAGAGTTCAGTTCAGTTCAGTTGCTCAGTCGTGTCCGACTCTTTGAGACCCTGTGAACCACAGGACGCCAGGCTTCCCTGTCCATTACCAACTCCCGGAGTTCACCCAAACCATGCCATCCAGCCATCTCATCCTCTGTCATCCCCTTCTCCTCCTGCCCTCAATCCCTCCAAGCAGCAGGCTCTTTTCAAATGAGTCAGCTCTTTGCATCAGGTGGCCAAAGTATTGGAGTTTCAGCTTCAGCATCAGTTCTTCCAATGAACACCCAGGACTCATCTCCTTTAGGATGGACTGGTTGGATCTCCTTGCATCCAAGGGACTCTCAAGAATCCTCTCCAAAAAAAAAAAAAAAGTCAGTAAAGAGTTTAAAAAAAAAAAAAAAAAAAAGAATCCTCTCCAACAGCACAGTTCAAAAGCATCAATTCTTCGGTGCTCAGCTTTCTTTATAGTCCAACTCTCACATCCATACATGACCACTGGAAAAACCATAGCCTTAACTAGATGGACCTTTGTTGGCAAAGTAATGTCTCTGCTTTTTAATATGCTGTCTAGGTTGGTCATAACTTTCCTTCCAAGGAGTAAGCATCTTTTAATTTCATGGCTGCAATTACCATCTGCAGTGATTTTGGAGACCAGGAAAATAAAGTCTGACACTGTCCACTGTTTCCCCATCTATTTGCCATGAAGTGATAGGACTGGATGCCATGATCTTAGTTTTCTGAATGTTGGGCTTTAAGCCAACTTTTTCACTCTCTTCTTTCACTTTCATCAAGAGGCTCTTTAGTTCTTCTTCACTTTCTGCCATAAGGGTGGTGTCATCTGCATATCTGAAGTTATTGATATTTCTCCCGGCAGTCTTGATTCCAGCTTGTGCTTCCTCCAGCCCAGCATTTCTCATCATGTACTCTGCATATAAGTTAAATAAGCAAGGTGACAATATACAGCCTTGACGTACTCCTTTTCCTATTTGGAACCAGTCTGTTTTTCCATGTCCAGTTCTAACTGTTGCTTCCTGACCTGCATACAGGTTTCTCAAGAGGCAGGTCAGGTGGTCTGGTATGCCCATCTCTTTCAGAATTTTCCACATTTTATTGTGATCCACACAGTCAAAGGCTTTGGCATAGTCAATAAAGCAGAAACAGATGTTTTTCTGGAACTTGCTTGTTTTTTTCCATGATCCAGCGGATGTTGGCAATTTGATCTCTGGTTCCTCTGCCTTTTCTAAAACCAGAGTTAGACATGACTGAATCGACTTAGCACGCGCACAAGTATGTGCCAAACACTGTTGGAATAACTGATGATGAAAGGACTTTCTAGTGGCATTTTTACCTTCTCCTTCTCTACTTGTTGACCCCACATCTCTATCGAGCTTCCACCAAGACCCTCTATTTTCTTCTCATCTAAAATGTCCCAAGAGAGTTTGGGATGGACATGTACACACTGTACCATACAAGGACCTACTGTACAGCACAGGGAACTCTGCTCAATGTTATGTGACAGCTTGGATGGGAGGAGTGTTTGGGGGAGGATGGATGCATGTATATGTGTGGTTGAGTCCCTTTGCTGTCGGCCTGAAACTATCACAGCATTGTTAATCAGCTACATCCCAATACAAATAAAAACTTTAATAAACAAATAATTTAAAATAAATAAATAAAATGTCCCAAGACAGTTGTTCACAGTTACTACCTCCACTTCGTTACTTTCCGTTCACTCCCTACCTGCTGTTGTCTTCTCACACGCCTGCCCTTCCACTTACATTGCCCTCCCTCTGGTCCACATGATGTCATAATTTTTCAACCTAACAGACTCATCTCTCACCTGCATTTGATGGTATTCATACCTCCCCAACCTTTTAAAACCCTCAACTCCCTTGCCTCCATGACATTTGTCTCTCCTGGCTCTGTTTTCCCCTCCTTTCCACTGCCTACTCATGAAATGTTGACAACTCCCAGGGTTTAACTTTCAGCCAAATACTTTTCTCACTTTACATATATTTCCAGGGTGATTCCATTCTCTCTTTGGAGGTTAGCTACTAAGTCAGACCTTTCCTAGCTTTAAACCCATACACAACTCTCCACCCAAACCTCTCCACTTGGATGTCTCACAAGTATTTCTATCATAAATATGCAAAATCTTCCTCCTGAAAAGCCCCCCTCTCTCTGTTCTCTCCATATCCACGAATAGCACCATTATCCATTTAGTCACCCAAGCTAGAGGCTTAGACTTTGTCCTGAAACTGCCCATTCTCTCAACCTCCACATCTAATCAATCAAGTACTACTGATTTTACCTTTTCAGTGTTTCTAGAATCTGTACACACTTCTCCTCCCTGGCACCACTGCTTATTTCTTGCTAGTGTCAAGGTCCTCTATCCAAAGACCAACAGCTACATGCCTATACTTGAACAAGTTGGGTTCATTACTCAGTGCAGTGAGAGAACATATACCAAAGGGAAAACAGATTATCTCAATAAGAGAGTGTTAAAAGAACTTATTATAGGAGTTAATAGTCTAGTTGGTCTAAGGAAATAGGACTTCACTTTGGATTGAATGTCCTCAGAAAATAAAAAGGGACAATTTTATGATTGGGCATTGCAGTAAATCTTACATATGTGGAGGCTAGACTAGAGCAGAAATAAAGATGGAATTGGTAAAGAAGTATCAGTCATTCACATTAGCAGAAAGAGGAGGGTGCTTGATATTCTGTGCGTGGCATAGCAACCTGGTTTCGGTCTGTGCTTAGAGAAAATTAGACAAGATTGTGAAGTGGCCTTGTTTTGTTTCACTTTATCATCATCTCAGTGTATTTTTGCTTGCTTTGGGGTTCTGTGAGATTGTATATGTCCAACAGAAGAGCATGACCTTGCTTTGAGTGCCAGCCCAGCTTCCACATATCAGTGGTTGCTCTTTTATTTTTTCTTTCTCATTAGTATCCCTAGTTTAATTCCAGTCTTTCTCTGATTCATCTCCCACACTTCAGCCAAGAGAACCCCACCTAAATGCAAATCTGATTGCATCACATCTAGGCTCCTTCATGAAGTCTCTTCCTAAACCCCCACCAGATGGAACTCCTGTCTCCTTAGAGGGAGCATGTTGTCACTGCCATCATGAAAGTGCACGTACTCTGTGGTCTTCCACTGCGGTTATTTACGCTGGACTCTGTGCACCCACCCCCACCACATTCTCAGGTTTCAATATGATGAAAGATGTTGATAAGTTACCATCTGAGACTCATACCAACTGGGTTGAGATCAAGAGAATATGGGCTATAGTCATACTGCTTATAAATCACCATAGACTTTAAAGATTGATATGTTCAGATCAAAGACCAGTAGAGGGTGTTAAATCATCATCAAATGCATTTTTGCTTAATAAGTGCACATTTCAAATGATACTTAGATAAGAATTCATCAAATTGAGCTAAGCAGACTCACCATTATCCTCAAGAAATTTACTTCATGATATTTAGGAAGTCAAGAAATACCTGGAGTAACAGGCAAATTTGGCCTTTGAGTACACAATGAAGCAGGGCAAAGGCTAATAGAGTTTTGTCAAGAGAAAGCACTGGTCATAGCAAATACCCTCTTCCAACAACACAAGAGAAGTCTCTACACATGGACATCACCAGATGGTCAATGCCAAAATCAGACTGATTATATTCTTTGCAGCCAAAGATGGAGAAGCTCTATATGGTCAGCAAAAACAAGACCGGGCACTTGACTGTGGCACAGACCATGAACTCCATACTGCCAAATTCAGGCTGAAATTGAAAAAAGTAGGGAAAACCACTAGACCATTCAGGTATGACCTAAATCAAATCCCTTACGATTATACAGTGGAAGTGAGAAATAGATTCAAGTGATTAGATCTGATAGACAGAGTGCCTGAAGAACTATGGACAGAAGTTCATGACACTGTACAGGAGGCAGGGATCAAGACCATCCACAAGAAAAAGAAATGCAAAAAGGCAAAACGGTTGTCTGAGGAGGCCTTACAAATAGCTATGAATAAAAGAGAAGCGAAAAGCAAAGGAGAAAAGGAAAGATAGAGCATCTGAATACAGAGTTCCAAAGAATAGCAAGGAGAGATAAGAAAGCATTCCTTAGCGATCTGTGCAAAGAAACAGAGGAAAACAACAGAATGGGAAACACTAGAGATCTCTTCAAGAAAACTAGACATACCAAGGGAATATTTCATGCAAAGATGGGCTCAATAAAGGACAGAGATGGTATGGACCTAACAGAAGCAGAACATATTAAGAAGAGGTGGCAAGAATACACAGAAGAACTGTACAAAACTGGGTCTTCATGACCCAGATAATCACGATGGTGTGATCACTCACCTAGAACCAGACATCCTGGAATGTGAAGTCAAGTGGGCCTTAGAAAGCATCACTACGAACAAAGCTAGTGGAGGTGATGGAATCCGAGTTGAGCTATTTCAAATCCTGAAAGATGATGCTGTGAAAGGGCTGCACTCAATATGCCAGCAAATTTGGAAAACTCAGCAGTGGCCACAGGACTGGAAAAGGTCAGTTTTCATTCCAATCCCAAAAAAAAGCAATGCCAAAGAATGCTCAAACTACCGCACAATTGCACTCATCTCACACGCTAGTAAGTAGTGCTCAAAATTCTCCAAGCCAGGCTTCAGCAATACATGAACTGTGAACTTCCAGATATTCAAGCTGGTTTTAGAAAAGGCAGAGGAACCAGAGATCAAATTGCCAACATCCGCTGGATCATCTAAAAAGCAAGAGAGTTCCAGAAAAACATCTGTTTCTGCTTTATTGACTATGCCAAAGCCTTTGACTGTGTGGATCACAATAAACTGTGGAAAATTCTGAAAGAGATGGGCATACCAGACCACCTGACCTGCCTCTTGAGAAACCTATATGCAGGTCAGGAAGCAACAGTTAGAACTGGACATGGAACAACAGACTGGTTCCAAATAGGAAAAGGAGTACGTCAAGGCTGTATATTGTCACCTTGCTTATTTAACTTATATGCAGAGTACATGATGAGAAATGCTGGGCTGGAGGAAGCACAAGCTGGAATCAAGACTGCCGGGAGAAATATCAATAACTTCAGATATGCAGATGACACCACCCTTATGGCAGAAAGTGAAGAAGAACTAAAGAGCCTCTTGATGAAAGTGAAAGAAGAGAGTGAAAAAGTTGGCTTAAAGCCCAACATTCAGAAAACTAAGATCATGGCATCCAGTCCCATCACTTCATGGCAAATAGATGGGGAAACAGTGGACACAGTGTCAGACTTTATTTTCCTGGTCTCCAAAATCACTGCAGATGGTAATTGCAGCCATGAAATTAAAAGATGCTTACTCCTTGGAAGGAAAGTTATGACCAACTTAGACAGCATATTAAAAAGCAGAGACATTACTTTGCCAACAAAGTTCCGTCTAGTCAAGGCTATGGTTTTTCCAGCGGTCATGTATGGATGTGAGAGTTGGACTATAAAGAAAGCTGAGCACCGAAGAATTGATGCTTTTGAAGTGTGGTGTTGTAGAAGACTCTTGAGAGTCTCTTGGACTGCAAGGAGATCCAACCAGTCCATCCTAAAGGAGATGAGTCCTTGGGTGTTCATTGGAAGGACTGATGCTGAAGCTGAAACTCCAATACTTTGGCCACCTGATGTGAAGAGTTGACTCATTGGAAAAGACTCTGATGCTGGGAGGGATTGGGGGCAGGAGGAGAAAGCAACGACAGAGGATGAGATGGCTGGATGGCATCACCGACTCGATGGATGTGAGTCTGAGTAAACTCCAGGAGGTGGTGATGGACAGGGAGGCCTGACGTGGTGCAATTCATGGGGTCGCAAAGAGTCGGACACGACTGAGCAACTGAACTGAACTGAACTGATGATTATCATTATTTACAGTGGGTGATAAGGAAATTATTATTATTTTGTAATACATAAAATGGGGAGAATAATATGTATTGCCCAAGTTTGCTGGGATAATTTATTTAAAGACAGTTTGTTCAAATCCCATGTCAGTCTTCTCCTCTGCAAGAAGGGCCTTCTTCTAAGACATACTGAGAAAGGGATATCTCACAGCAGCTCCCAAGTCTCCCACCTTGCAGCTGCTCCTCCTTGATATTCTCAGCTCGGCCATGAGCCACCTCTTTCTTAGATGCTGGTCACCTCCAGACAGACTTGAGCACAGTCGTCCATTAAAAAGTACACTGCTCCCGGCACATGGACATCAGTCTCAGGGCAAATATGGGTCAGTTCACACTTCCTTGTGCAGCTCTCTCCCTTCCCTCCTCACACCTCCACCGCTGAAGGTGGTGGCACAGTGAGTCTCTACTGAGGAGTTGAGAGTAAGGGGACTACAACACAGAAGGAAAATGATTTAGAACTGTCCTCTTCCTATATCTGTTCCCATGGCCCAGGAGAAAAGCATCCTCAAAACTTCACAGAGTTCCCACTGTGGATATTCTCAGATCTCAGCCTTTTTGCTCGATTCTACAGGTCCATCCTCCTGGCCCCTCAGCACAACAGCCTGAGTAGCTGTTGTCCTCTAAACCAGCTCCCCTTTCAAGATCTTCCTGCCAATGGAAAGAGCAGAATGAGGGGTTATTCTGTCCACCCAGAGGGCAATCAAACACCAAATTGACGCCACTCCCTTCCTCCTGAAAAACAGCCCCACATACTATGATCAAGTTATAGTGAATTATTTGAAGTTGGTCTATACGTGTGTGTGCATGTGTGTGTTCTAAGTTGCTCAGTCGTGTCCATCTCTTTACGACCCCATGGATTGTAGTCCACCAGGCTCCTCTGTCCATGGGGTTCTCCAGACAAGAACACTTGAGTAAGTTGCCATGCCCTCCTTCAGGGCATCTTCCCTACCAAAAGATTGAACCCATGTCTCTTATGTCTCCTGCATTGGCAGGCGGGTTCTTTACCAATAGTGCCACCTGGAAAGTATACATATATATATATATATATATATTTTGTGTATACATATACACACATACATATCTTCTATCTAATTTCTTGCATTTAACCCCATCTTTATATCTGTGGTTTTCCTTTTCTTTTTGCTTGCTTCATACAGCATACATGATTTTACATCCCTGACCAGGTATTGAACCCATGCTCCCTGCAGTGGAAACACAGAGTCTTAACCACTGGATCACCAGGAAAGTACCGCTACATGTGTATTTATATCTTCCTCCTTGTCCCCCCAACTCTGGCCCCACCCCATACTATGTTTCAACCATGAATTATTTCACAGGCTTCAATGTACTATGCTACTCTTGCCTCTGAGCCTTCTTCTTTTTTTTTTTTTTAATAGCCATTATAATAACTTTATTTTTTTTTCATTTTGTCATGTTTCCTACAGTACAGGTTTTTTATTTTATTTTTAAACTTTACAATTTTGTATTAGTTTTGCCAAACATCGAAATGAATCCGCCACAGGTATACCCGTGCTCCCCATCCTGAACCCTCCTCCCTCCTCCCTCCCCATACCTTCCCTCTGGGTAGTCCCAGTGCACCAGCCCCAAGCATCTAGTATCTTGCATTGAACCTGGACTGGTGACTCGTTTCTTACATGATATTATACATGTTTCAATGCCATTCTCCCAAATCTCCCCACCCTCTCCCTCTCCCACAGAGTCCATAAGACTGATCTATACATCAGTGTCTCTTTTGCTGTCTTGTACACAGGGTTATTGTTACCATCTTTCTAAATTCCATATATATATGCGTTAGTATACTGTATTGGTGTTTTTCTTTCTGGCTTACTTCACTCTGTATAATAGGTTCCAGTTTCATCCACCTCATTAGAACTGATTCAAATGTATTCGAGCCTTCTTAAATGCTATTCTTTCATGCAAAATCTGGACTAGAAAGAGTTCAAGAGCAAATAAGAGGAAAGGCTGTCAGGAAACAGACACTGTCAGACTTTGCTCTTGGGGTAATACAGGACAGCCACTGTATAGGACTCTCCTACCAAATTTCAGCTGATTCTGGGATGTTGTTTATCAGTTATATCCCCCATGTACAAAATTATGCACATATATTATATATACATATATTTGTGCATTATATGAAGCTTCTGAGGTGGCTCAGTGGTAAAGAAACCACTTGCAACTCAGGAGACCCAGGTTCAATCCCTGGGTCTTGAAGATCCTCGGGAGAAGGGAATGGCAATCCACTCCAGTATTCTTGCCTGGGAAATCCTATGGAGAGAGGAGCCTGGTGGACTGCAATCCATGGGGTCTCAAAGAGTCGGACACGACTGAGTGACTTCCACTACACTTCACTTCATGTATTATATATAGTATATAATCTAGATCTAATCTAAGTAAAAAGAAAATTTCCCTAACTTAAATTTCATCAATCTCAACAGGGAAAGGCAGTTTAAGACCCAGGACTAGGGGAAAAAAAAAAAAAAAACAGCAATTGCAGAGCTGTTATCCACCAAAAATGGCTCCACAAACAAATTGCACAAGCTTTTTCCTGTTCATAGATATCACATTGCTATGTGTCACCAAGCTGTTTTCTCCAAGATGAAAGGATGTAAGTAAGGATTTAGGGTCCTCCTGACCAAATACACTCCTCCAATTACATACATAAAGGAGCTCTTGCAGCACCAGGCATGTAGTAGTAGACATTCAATAAATAGTAGCTAGTATTACATCATTGTCTTGAATGAATCACCCATACATTAAGAAATTGGAGCTTCAACCTTTCCAGTAGCCCCATACTTTTTGGAAGCCTAATAGTCTTTCTAAAAACATGTTTCACAAACTTTGCCATAATGGGTTGAAAAATATCAGAAATATCAGAAAAATACCAGCAAGCTAACTGATGGGCTCAGAACTCAAAAGACATAACCATAGTTTCCAATTTCCCATTTGTAGTGTGGAGCCCTTATTCAGACAACTTATGTTATTATTGTGCTCTGAAGTTTAGTTTAGATTTTCAGAGAAACCAGTGCACTTCCATCAATTTCACATTCACGAAAGAGTGAGAGAGGAACTATAGTTTATTGAGTGATTGCTTTTTACTGGGTACTTCTATTCAGTTCAGTTCAGTTTAGTCACTCAGTCGTGTCTGACTCTTTGAGACCCCGTGAACCGCAGAACGCCAGGCCTCCCTGTCCATCACTAACTCCCGGAGTTCATTTAAACTCACATCCATTGAGTCGGTGATGCCATCCAGCCATCTCATCCTCTGTCGTCCCCTTTTCCTGCCCTCAATCTTTCCCAGCATCAGGGTCTTTTCAAATGAGTCAGCTCTTCGCATCAGATGGCCAAAGTATTGGAGTTTCAGCTTCAACATCAGTCCTTCCAATGAACACCCAGGACTGATCTCCTTTAGCATGGACTGGTTGGATCTCCTTGCAGTCCAAGGGACCCTCAAAAGTCTTCTCCAACACCACAGTTCAAAAGCATCAATTCTTCAATGCTCAGCTTTCTTTATAGTCCAACTCTCACATCCATACATGACCACTGGAAAAACCATAGCCTTGACTAGACAGACCTTTGTTGGCAAAGTAATGTCTCTGCTTTTTAATATGCTGTCTAGGTTGGTCATAACTTTCCTTCCAAGGAATAAGTGTCTTTTAATTTCATGGCTGCAATCACTATCTGCAGTGATTTTAGAGTCCAGAAAAATAAAGTCAGCCACTGTTTCCACTTCTATTAGTGTTCCCTCATTTAATCATTTAATCCTCACAATGACCATGTATTAAAAGGATCACGTCAACTCCAGGGCTGAGGAAATAATCTATTCATGGTCACACTCTTTGCAATTGATGGCCTTTACAACCAACCCTAAGTTACTGAAGGTATTGGAAAATTTTCTAAAATTCTCATGCTTCATTAATTCAAAGAAATCTGCTCCCAATTAACTCAAGTGAGTTATTTGTTCTATGGTTCAAAAGCAATTGAATTTGCATATGATCACTTAAAGCACCTAATGAAAAGTATTATTCTACCTTTTCTTAAAAGATTTATATGTACACACCTGTCCCTCAGGTTTTTCTCCTCATAAGAAAGATGTGCTCAGTTCTCTCTCACCTGTACAAAGTAGACTGTTCATATTAATTGACAATTGACCTTCTTCATGTTATGTGCCAGGTATGAATCTCAGTCCAAAATGTCAAATATGTAAAAACATTACTTTCTTAGTCTACAATGCAAATTAATGTCTATTTTGAGCTCCATTTCACTGGATGGCAAAAACATAATCTTAGTCAGTTCAAGGTCTCCCTATTTCCCCAGGGTTGTGTCTACATTCCAAAGACCTTCTAAAATGCCAAGGCAAAAGAGGGGTGTGTCATCTGGCCTGGGGCAAGCATACATTCTTTGACAGAGTCTTTTGTTTCTTTAAGATCTCAAGCCTTTCTGCAGCTTCTGTACTGGGAAGACAAGAAACTCACTGAGACTGTGTATGGAGCCATCTGTGCAGACACCTCTCACAGTCATTCCCTTGTTGCCTCTTGGGAGTTGTGCCTAAAAATAATAAAGAGGGTACAGGGTCCCTCTCTCCAGAGCCCACCAACATTTTTGTCCTAATCAAATTCCTTCTTTTTTCCCTCCAACCTGGAAGAATCTCTTTCTAGTCCAGTGAGAGAAAGTCACATTCCTTTCCTTCTCCTGTCCTTTGCCCCCCAAAAAGGTCTTAGGCTTTTGAAGCACAAACTGAGAGAGGACTTTCATACTTTTTTTGCTTTCTGTCCTGTAATATCCTTCCCTTGATTATATTCCTCACTAATGAGCAGAGAGACAGCTGCATGCTTGAAAAAAAGAAATGAGAAAGAAGTAAATACCCAGAGGGGAGAAAAACACAGCTTAATACCTCAAAAATAATACCCTACCATTATTACATGGCTTATTATTGACCTTACATCCTCCTCATACTTATTAACAATTCTTTTTTGGACAGCCCTCTTCATTTAGGAGGTATTCAATGACTTGTTCCCCAAAGTCATAAAACAGGGTCTCATAATCTCATATAAAAGATAGGACATATACTCTAAATGATACTTGACAGAGCAAAGATTTTATCATATATTAACAACCAAACAAAACACAAGTAGAAGGCAAAAGGAATTCTGGGGAGGGAATAATTCCCAGAGGCCTAAGAAGTCAGGAGTATTTTTATGAAAACTACCTATTATGTGGCAAGCCTTGAAGGTCCAGTGGGTTTAGAAAACTAAGATGGATCAAGAAGGATACTAGAGACAAGGAGGCATGGAATGATAACCTGCTTCTCTCATCTCCCCCTTTCCATCCATCCTGTACATAGTTGCTGAAACAATTTTCCTAAAACAGCAATTTCATCATGACTTTCCAGTGCTCTCAAGTAACTTTTCAGCTTGGCTTGCAAGACACTGTTACATAGTGGTTAAGACTGTGGGCTTGAGAAAAATGGTGGACTGAAGATATGACATGCCTCCATTCACTGTTTATCTCATAAAACAACATGAAAATGACAGGAGTTGAAAATACATATGCAGAAGGGAGGGACACAACAGAATCAACATTTTAGAAGTCAGAAAGCAAAAAAAAAAAAAAGGTGGTAACTGACTAAGCAAACACAAGAAACCTGAATCTTAAGCAGATTGTAGGGGAAGCCAGGAAACAAACTGAATTGTACTAAAGAGTATCCCTAAATCCAAACAGTTGACTGTAACAGGTACTTCCCATAAAAGGGGCAGAGGAGAAGTTAAAAACAATGAGAAGTGCTGGAAAGTCTGTTTAGGAAGCCCCTAGCCCCTAGATCTGCCCCTTCATGCTCTGGGTTCCAGGGCTGTGTGACTGAGTACCATTCCTCAAACTCATCAGAAAACCAAGGTATACTCTGTGGAGAGGGTAAAACTGATGACGTCTGGATTGGAGAACACTAGGCACAGATGAGGGTGGGGATGCTGAGATTAAGTAAAAGTCTCTGAGCATTGAACATTGAGACCTATAGCCATCTCCATCACCTGGGTTCCCAGAACACTAGCAGCCAGTTTGTACACTCTAGGCAGGAGATAGGAGGATTTCTCTTTACAGAATACATCTAACTCAATAGGAAAGATCTAAAGATATTTGGTCTAAAGACACAATCAGGGGTTCCCCCAACAAAACAGTCCAGGCACACCACTGGCAGCCACAGAGCGCCGCCCACATTTACATTGCTAATAATCTTAGTGCCTCACTTTTAAGTATGAACGGACATCCAAAGACCATAGATAGCTGAGGAAATTAACATGAAAGAGAGACCAAGCAGAGAGGAAAACAGAGAGGAAAAACCTGAAGGAAACAGACAAAATGCAGGGAGAAGGGAAAAAAAGAAAAGAAAAATCCATGGACATCAGTATCCCCCATGTCATAATAAAGTGAACACCAAATATTGGACTCAATTATGTATAGGGAAGACAGAGAAAAGGAGAAACAGGAAGTGTGCTTGTGGGGAGTGCAGGCAGTATTTTCATAGCATGAATTTAAAAGCTTTTCGTTTTTGTTATATGACTGGCACAATTTGCATAGCACTGTAATTATATGTCTATTGAAGGTTTGATAGAACTCAAGTGTAAAATCATCCGAGTCAAGTTCATTGTGAAGGTAAAATTTTTGAATATCTTTTCAGATTCTTATATTGCTATTTTTTATTCAAGTTTTCTAGTACTTCTTGAGTTAATGTTGATAACCATCCATTTTCTAGTGTTTAAATGTAGGGTATAAAATTGTTCACAGAATTCCTCTTATAAAGTTTTATGTATCCTCTATTCACTTTCTCATTCTTATCATTGTTTGTTCTTTTTTCTCATAATGACACTTTCCAAAGTTGTTTTTTCCTTGTTCTTTCCAAAATCAGATTTTACTTTCATTGATATAATTTAGTGTATTGTTGACTTGTTTCAGTGTTTTCTATTGCATTATCTATAGCAATTCCTACTGCATTATTCTTACTTCCTCTGGGATCAGTTGTTCTCTCTGTTTATAGTGGTCTTTCTCTTTCTAGTGGCACATAGGTGTTGCTTCATTTTTATGAATGAAGGACCTAGGTTCCAAATATAGATAGTTGATAAGGTTTTTCTGTGTGGTTGTATAGGTAAGTTTTCCCAACAAGGCTGCTTTAGTGAATGAGAGATACCTTCTGTGAGCTCATATCTATGTAAATTGATAGGGCATGAAGCATGACTTTGGACACTTCTTTAAAAGTGTTAAACTTAAGTAGACCATTCTTGCTGCAATTGCCAACATATGAAAGGATGTATTTATCTCCTGAACAGAACTCTTTCCTTCCATCTTACCCTCCTGGAACTGTCATGAAGTCCAAAACTAACACAAGTTCCGTTCTACTTATGTCTCAGAATCCAATACCCACACTAAGAGCAGTTCCTAGGTAGCTAGTTCACGTCTCAAAATTGCAGTCTCATTACTGTTTCCCCCTCCACAGTTCAATGTGTGGCAGCCTTCAGCTTAGTAAGAGTGGAGGGGTGTTCTGGGAAGGAGTTGAGGAAAAAGAGAAATTAGTCCTATGATTCTAATGCAGTTCTATAATTTCACCGGCAGTTGACCCAGGATCCCTTCTACTCCCATTCTCTACCCCACATTTATTGGCTCTGTATTTGGAGTTGCTGTGGGTTTGTTTTTCCATCAGTGCTGTGCTGTGCTGTGCTAAGTCACTTCAGTTGTGTTCAACTCTTTGCGACCCCATGGACTATAGCCCACCAGACTCTTCTGTCCATGGATTTCTTCAGGCAAGACTACTGGAGTGGGTTGCCATTTCCTTCTCCAGGGGATCTTCCCAACCCAGGGATTGAACATGTGTCTCCTATGTCTCCTGCATTGGCAGGTGGGTTCTTTACCACTAGTGCCTGGGAAGTCACATTCTGGGATGTGGTTTATTTTTTCCTTGTCTGTCCAATCTTATTCACTTCCTACCTTTCAGGAATCCTTCATAATTTCTTGTCCACTGGTGGTACACTCTTTTGTTTATCAGCATTGGTAGTCATTCATAAATACTTATGGAAATTCTATGGCATATCAGTCATTGTTCTAGGTACCAGGGATATAACAGTAAATAAAAACAGACACAATTCCCAGTTCTTATGAAATTCTATCTTCTAGTGGAGGGAGAGAGACAAAAAATACATTATTTAAATGCCCAGTTTATCAGATGGTGATAAATGGTGTAGGAACAAATTTAGCAAGGCATTGGGGAAAGAGTGCTTATTTGGATCATGTGATGGGGCAAATCAATCAATGTGATACACCATATTAACAAACTGAAGAATAAAAACCACATGATCATCTCAATAGATTTAAAAAAAAGTTTTTGACAAAATTCAATATCCATTTATGATTAAAAAAAAACTACAGAAAGTGTGCATAGAGGAAACCCATCTCTACATAATAAAGGCCATATATGACAAACCCACAGCAAACATCATTCTCAATGATGAAAACTGAAAGCATTTCCTTTAAGATCAGAAACAAATCAAGGGTGTCTACTCTCACTGCTACTATTCAACATAGTTTTGGAAATCCTAGAAACAGTAATCAGAGAAGAAAAAGAAATAAAAGGAACTCAGATTGGAAAAGAAAAAGTAAGATTGTCACTGTTTGCAGATGACACTATACATAGAAAATCCTAAAGATGCCACCAGAAAACTACTAGAGCAAATGAATGAATTTAGTAAAGTCACAGGATACGAAATTAATACACAGAAACCTCTTGCATTCCTATATATTAACAATGAAAGATCAGGAAGAGAAATTAATGAAACAATCCCATTTACCATTGCAACAAAAAGAAAAATTATCTAGGAATAAACCTACCTAAAGAGACAAAAGACCTATATGAAGAAAACTACAAGACACTGATGAAAGAAATAAAAGATGACATATATAGATGGAGAGATATATACCATGTTTTGGGATTGGAAGAATCAATATTGTGAAAATGATTATTCTACCCAAAGCAATCTAGATATTCAGTGCAATCCCTATCAATTTACCAATGGCATTTCCCAGAGAATTATAACAAAAATGTTTACAATTTGTGTGGAAACACAAAAGACCCAAAGAGCCAAAACAATCTTTAGAAAGAAAACCAGAACTGGAGGAATCAGGCACCCTGACTTCAGACTATACTACAAAGCTACAGTAATCAAGACAATATGGTACTGACACAGAAATATAGACCAACAGAACAAGATAAAAAGCCCAGAGATCAACCCACACACCTATGGGCACCTTATTTTTGACAAAGGAGGCAAGAATATACAATGGAGAAAAGACAGTCTCTTCAAAAAGTGGTGCTGGGAAAACTGGACCCCTGCATATAAAAGAATGAAATTAGAACACTCCATAACACCATACACAAAAATAAACTAAAAATGGATTAAATAATGTAAGGCCAGAAACTATAAAAATCTTAGAGGAAAACATGGGCAGAACATTCTTTGACATAAATCACAGCAAGATGATTTTTGACCCACCTCCTAGATAAAGAAAATAAAAACAAAATAAACAAACGGGACCTACTTAAAAGCTTTTGCACAGCAAAGGAAACCATAAACAAGACAAAAAGACAATCCTCACAACGGGAGAAAATATTTGCAAACAAAGCAACTAACAAAGGATTAATCTCCAAAATATACAAACAGCTCATTTGGGCCAGTATCAAAAAACAAACAACCCAATTAAAAAATGGGCAGAAGACCTAAATAGACATTTCTCCAAATAAGAAAATATACAGATGGCCAAGAGGCACATGAAAAGATGCTCAACATCATTAATTATTAGATAGATACTGATCAAAACTACAATGAAGTATCACCTCACACCAGTCAGAATGGCCATCATCAAAAAAATCTACAAATAATAAATGCAGGAAAGGCTGTGGAGAAAGGTAAATCTGGTACACTGTTGGTGGGAATGTAAATTGATACAGCCTCTATGGAGAACAATATGGAAGTTCCTTAAAAAACAAAAAAATAGAACTACCACATGACCCAGCAATCCCACTCCTGGGCATATACCCAGAGAAAATCATAATTCAAAAAGACACATGCACACCAATGTTTACTGAAGCACTATTTACAATAGCCAGGACATGGAAGCAATTTAAATGTCCATCAACAGAGGAATGGCTAAAGAAGATGTGGTACATACATACAATGGAGTATTACTCAGCCATAAAAGGAATGAAGTTGTGTCATTTGCAGAGACATGGATGGACCTAGAGACTGTCATACTGACTGTGAAGTAAGTCAGAAAAACAAATATCATATATTAACACATATATATGGAATCTAGAAAAATGGTATAGATGATCTTATTTTCAAAGCAGAAATAGAGACACAGTCATAGAGAACAAGCATATGGATACCAAGGGGGGAAGGGGAGTGCATTGGGAGATTGGGATTAACATATACACAAGACTATGTTAAAATAGAAAACTAACGAGAACCTACTATATAGCACAGGAAACTCTAGTCGGTGCTCTGTGATGACCTAAATAATAGGAAAGAAATACAAAAAACAGGGGGGTGGATGTATGTGTGTGCCTGATTCACTTTCCTATACAGCAGAAACTGACACGGTAATGTAAAACAACTATGCTGCAATAAAAATAAATGAATAAAAATTAAAAGCTCAAACTATAATAGAAAAAATTGATAAATTTGACAATTTCAAAATGTAAAATATCTGGCCAAAAGCAAAAAATACCATAAAGTGACTGATAAAATGATTCACAAAGTGGGAGAAGATATTCCCAATATATATAACTAACAAAGGATTAGCATCCAGAAATACAAGAACCTTACATAAATCTATGAGAAAAAAAAAAATAATAGAAAAACTGACAAAAGACATACACAGACATTTCATAGAAATAGAAAAGAGAATGACCAGTAGAAGATAACCACATTAGTAACCAGGGCAATGCAAATTAAAATCACAATGACATACCATTTCTCCTCTATCAGAATGACCAAAACTAAAGTATTTACTGATGATGAGATGATTAGGTTGAACCAATGGAATTCTCATACACTCACAATGGTAGTAAAAATTGCTACAATCACCTTAGAAAACAATTTGTTGTTACCTAGTTAAATATGCACATCCTCTATGAGCCAACAATTCTACTTCTAGATATATTTGGAGGTAGTTGTTTTTGTTTAGTCACTAAGCCATTTCTGACTCTGTGACCCCGTAGACTATATTCTGCCACATTCCTCTGTCCATGGGATTTCTCAGGCAGGAATACTGGAGTGGGTTGCTATGCCTTCCTTCAGGGGATCTTCCTGACACAGGGATCAAACCTGCATCTCCTCCATCAGCAGACAGGTTCTTTACCACTGAGCCACCAGAAAAGCCCATATTTGGAGGTAACAAGCTATTTAACAACCAGTGAGTCATGGACATTAACCAATCAGAATGGACATCAGCCTGTACCCACTATTAGTGTGGACCTATAGAGTATCAGTGTTAATACACCTAAGAAAAACTCTCGCACATAGGTACTAAAAGGCATATACAGAAGTGCTTTCAGTGGCATTTTTTGTAATGTCTACCTACAGTTAAATAGATGACAATATTGTGGTATTTTCACACTGTAGAATACTTTGCACTTACAAAAATGAATAAACTAGTCATAGGCATCAACACAAATAATCTCAAAACATGATATTATTGGAAATAAGGAAATCTCAGAAGAATATACGTAGATAGAATGATTCCATTTACATAAAAAACAAAAACAGGAACAATTCGATTTTCACCACTACTTTCCAGGAAACAAGACCTAGTATCTGACATCTAGACCTAGAGGCTCAAAACTTTAAGATGTTAGGAGTTAACCAGCTTACCCACATCAGTTTTTTTGGCATAGGGGACAGTTAGTGATGGAAGCATTCTGGTTTAAGAGAATAAATACAATACTTGAAGTCATAAAACTTGGAGTCCAGCCTTATCCCTCCAAGTAATAGCTTTGCAGCAATGGGGGAAGTTACTCAAACTACAAGAGGATAATGCCTGCAATGAGGAGACTCGGGTTCAGTCCCTAGGTTGGGAAGGTCCTCTGGAGAAGAAAAGTGGCAACCCACTCCTGGAGAATCCCATGGACAGAAGAGCCTGGTGGGTTACAGTCCATAGGGTCTCAAAGAGTGAGACATGACTGAATCGACTACGCTTCCCTGGTGGCTCAGTGGTAAAAAATCCACCTGCAATGCAGGAGCCTCAGGAGACTCAGGTACGATCCCTGAGTCAGGAAGATCCCCTGGAGGAGGGCATGACAACCCACTCCACTATTCTTGCCTGAAGAATCCCATGGACAAAGGAGCTGGTGGGCTGCAGCCCATAGGGTCGCAAAGACTCAGACACGACTGAAGTGACTTAGCACACCTGCACTATCCAATTAGAAATATAAAATGTTACTCTAGAGGAGATAATAATGAGCATATGATTTTTAAAAGTTTATTAAATGTTTGGTAGTAACTGTTTTGACATTATAAAGATGTACATATGTACATTAAATTAAATTTTTAGCAGAATATTGCAAATCCAAAGTGCATACATGACTCATTCTGAAGGCATATATTCTTATTCAAAAAACAAATACATTTGTAAGTGACTTAAAGTGACTTAATGACATTCTGTAGTCAGACCTCTTTTGGTCACTCACAGCAAATTCTTACTCAGAGATGAGGAGACAGAGCATTGCTGAATGACATAAGATTCAACAGGAAGATGGCAGATCAAACTGGGAAATGTGTTATCTGAAGCAGACTAAGGGGAGAAAGTCAAGGGTCAAGGTCAAGGTCACAGCAGGAAAATGGCATCAAGCACCAAACTTCAAAAAGGAGTGGCTCTGATGGAAATGAGACCATGAACTGTAAAGTTAGTAGCCAGGGAAGTTTGTCCTAGGACAGAAACAGGTACTTGGAAGGAGTCAGGGAACTTGATTCCAATCTAAGTCTGGGAAGAGGAAGTACAGGCTGAAGCCAGGCAGGGCTGAACCCCTTAATACATATAACATAGTCATTTCCTGTCTTGATATACTACTGCATGTAAATCTTCCCGTCACTACCTACACAGAACTAACATTACAAAGTATGGCAGGATTAAAGCAATGTTCCTCCTTTACCAAAGAAATGTTCTACATCCTAGGAGGATTAAGGCTTAGTTAAAAGTAATAACCATAATAAAAACAAGCATTTGGGGGTACTTAATATGTATGCTGTAATAAGCACTTTATATGTGTTATCTTGTTTAATCCTCAAAAAATTCTAGGATCTAGGTACTATAATTAGCTCTATTTTAGGATAAAGAGACTTGCCTGTGTCATAAAGCTGGTGTGGGATCAAAGCAGGACTTGACTCTAACCTGTACATCTTCATACCCTGTGTTCTTAACCACCATACACTGTCTCCTCATGCCTACTGAAATGGTACTTTCGGTGACCTCAAGTTGCTACTTAGAGTGCTCATATCATGAGCTATTTTTAAATTAGATAAACATGGATTATCTTTTCAGATTTTAATAAAGGCAGATGTGAAAATATTAATGTTGACAGTGAGATGTTTTCCTAATTACAGTTCAGTTTAATAAGATAAGCACAGCTGAAATTTGAGCTCAACTTGTCTTTGCAGGGCCTCTTGTGGCACAACTCAACTATTACAGTTTGGATCTTTTAGATAGCTTATAATTTTGGAGATTTTCCAAAAGTGAATTGTGAAAGATATAAGTCAGCATTTAAAGGCCTGGAAACTTTAGTCTGAGAAATGTATTTTTGAGAAGACTATTTTTAATTCACTTTTTAAATGACTATGTTAATAGCCAAAAAATATTTCATTACGTATCTCTTCCAGATGACGTTTATACCTGATTTTTGGTTGTAGGTACCATACCAGTAGAGCTGCACTGTCCAACATGATGGAAATGTTCTAGATTTGTGCAGTCCACTATGGTAGCCACTGGCTACATGATGTGGCTATTGAGGACTTGAGATACAATGCAACTGAAAAATTGAAATTTTTGTTTTATTTCACTGCTTTGATTTTAATTAAATGTAAAAATTGAAGCAGTGTAAAATATTTTTATGTTAAATTTTCATTATTTTGATAGGACCACATTTCACTTTAACCACTGAAATTTTAGCATCTGAATTGAGGTATGCTTTAAGTGTAACATGTATACCAGATTTCAAACACTTAAATGGAAAAAAAAATGTCAAGTGTTTTACGAATAATTATATATTAAATATGTATTAATACATTTAAAGTATATTGCTTTAAATAAAATATAATATTAAAATTAATTTCCCTTGTTTCTTTGTACTTTGTTGATGTGACTAG
Source organism: Bos mutus (assembly GCF_027580195.1). Taxonomy (NCBI): domain Eukaryota; kingdom Metazoa; phylum Chordata; class Mammalia; order Artiodactyla; family Bovidae; genus Bos; species Bos mutus. The sequence goes on along the minus strand of NC_091646.1, from coordinate 11,321,279 downwards.
ATCATTTAAATTTATCTATCTAGCTCGTGTTGTATTTCTATTGGACAGTGCTGCTCTACAATGTTCATATGGTAATAAGTTCCAGCAGACACTCTGTTTCGTAGAGATAATCCATAGCTGGGATATTATACCTGTAGTAAAGGTCACAGTCAGGCCTAATCTTCATCATAGCCCAAGCAGATTGTCTTACAACTTCATGTCCCAACAGGTACAGGACAAGAATGCAAACCAGCATGTGATGACATGGATTACCACCCCATCCCTGCACTTGGAGTTGGGGGCTGGGAGCAGAGCAGTGTCCAGACAGAGGCTACTGGCTGGCACTTCTCCAAGCATTGGCCCCAATCTATGTCCACACATGTTGAACATTACTGTCCATTTGTGGCTGACATGACCTTTTAATGGTATCCAAGCTAGCCCCATGTTGACTGCTCTAAGAATGCATAGATATTCTATATTACTGAATAAGTTGGTATGAAAATACTCAATTGGATACAAGAATACACTTATTACCAAAAACTCATTATTACACTTGTGAATGAAAGAAAAGAACAGTTGAATTCTTTGTAAAGTTTCAATTATTGAACATTTTGAATTGTAAACAATGATTTTACATTTTGAATGAAATTTCTCATCAATGATAACAGCAAGAATTTGATGCTGTTGAGCAGCTTCAGCTGCAAGCAACAAATTCTGGTAAATTCTCTTTTAATTTTTATTCTATTACAAATGTTCTCTAATCTTTCTTGTAATGGCTTCTTAGATACACCCATCATTTAAAAGTGGATATTTAATTTCCAAATATATGAGATCTTGTTTAAAGTATCTTCAAAATTAATCTCATTTTCATACTAATTTCTCATTTAAATGCTTTCTTCTCTGCAATCACCCTCTGTGTTTTTTTCAGACTTAACTTTACTGAGGCTTTTGATGGCAAAGTTGAAGATCTTTCTTGGTAAATGTCACATTGCACTTGAAAACATGTGGGTTATTTTCAAATATCTTTTGATATTGATTTCTAACATAATTCCACAGTGATAAGAGAACAGGCTCTGTAAGATTTCAGTTCCTTTAGACCATGAAATTTTTGCACCTTGTTTTATGTCCTTGGATATGTTCCAGTGTCTCCTAGTTTATAGTCTATGGGAACTCGAATAGAATTTGTATCCTACTGTTGTGTGAAAATTGTCTAAATCTTTTTTATATTGAATCAGTTTACAGTGATTTTCAGGTCTCCTATATCTCTCTACTTCTCTGTATACTCGTTCTATTAATTTTTGAATGTTTGATATTGAAACTCCAACCAAAAATCTTAATTTATTGACTTAAAAAAATAATTGTAATATATAGTGGAACTGTATGTAACCTTGCTGTGTATTTTCCAAGTCTCCTGTAAATGTATTATCATACTTTCATAATTCAAAAAAATAACATTTTTTAAAATATATGAATAACTGAGCTAGATATACTACATTAAAAATAATTTTTAAAAAAGAATTCAATTCTGATCAGGAATTATAAGGAGTCTTTCAAGTATAAAATCTTAATATCCTCCTTCCTTTAACAAATTTGTTTAGTGAACAAATTTATGGAGTACCTACTCTGTGCCCAGACTACTCTAATGCATGGACTAAATCAGTAAACAAAACAAGCAAGATACCTTGCCCTCACTGTGCCAGAGGTTGGGGTAGGCACAAGGACTATTGGCCACCTCTATTTGCAAACATTCTTCTGAACATGAAATTTACTCTTGTAATATACTGTACCATCCACTCATCTTACAAACAAGAGGACTGAGCCCTATATATTGTTTGATGGTATTAATGTCTTTCATTGACCAGAGTTTAATGAGTTATGTTTTAATGTTTAAAACATAAATTAGGATATTTACTTCATTTCTCCTAGATCTCAACCCAGAGATCTGCTTTTCTTTCCCTCCACCCAGTCCCTTATTCATAAGAGAATGGGATCAGATCTCATTAGGCTAGGACTTCCCTAACTGGGATTAGGAAAAACTACCAATTTGGCTGAAAAAAAAAAAAAAAATGATACCGTCAGGGGGAAAATGCTGAACTGTAACCTATTTTTATATAAGGCTTTTATAAAAATCTCAAGACCTACCTTTGAGTCTTCTCACAACCCCCAAGTCATTGTGGTAAGTTCCCCATCTTTCTAGGGGGCACATTTTTCTAAAGGTTTTGTGTCCTTATCTCCCCTATTTGCCTTGAGAGTCAAATACCTCTGGGACCTAAATTTGGCCTCCACAGTCCCCTCTACAGTTCTTTTTAAGAAGTCCAGAGATCTTTATGAAAATGACCTCTTGTGTTTGTCCTGACCTTCCAAAGAATCTGCAGTGAGTTATCTTCCCCATATATAAAATAGCCTCACTAGAGTACCATAAGGTAGTATTTCCTAACTTTTTCATACAAGGGCACACACAGAAAGTGAAGTCTCCACAATATAGTGGGGTAAAGCGGAGGGCATCTGGGGCATCTAAGAAGGACTTGTTAAAAAAAAAAAAACTACAAATAATACAAATGAACTTACTTACAAAATAAAAAGAGACTCACAGACTTAAACAAACTCATGGTTGCTGGGGGGAAGGGATAGTTAAGGACTTTGGGAAGGTCATGTACACACCTGCTATGTTTAAAATGGATAACCAACAAAAGCTTATTGTATAGCACATGAAACTCTGCTCTGGATGGGAGGGAGTTTGGAGGAGAATGGATACGTGTATGTAGGGCTGAGTCCCTTCACTGTTCACCTGAAACTATCACAACATTGTTAATCAGCTATACCCCAATACAAAATGCTTTTGGTGTTAAAAAATTAAAATAATTTTTTAAACTACATTTTTCTTTATATTATACAATTATGAAAAAATATATTAAGAAAAATAAAATACCAAGCATTATGAAACAAATCAAAATTTGAATTTGATGAAAACAATGAGAATTTTAGCTTCCATTTGTAAATACAATTTTCTATCTGCTTTCCAGCAAAATTATCACAAGTTGCCAATATCCTGTCCAACTCCTCTCAATACTAATGCCTCTTCCTTCTTTCATAAATTTCTTTTATTAACTCTTCCTACCCCATCCACACTTTTCTTATACCTTGTCTGACTCTCAATAGGCAGTTACGTGTATTATTTTCTTTCTTATCCTTCTAGTGCTTCTTCATAAAAAGAAAGTATTTTATGAATGCATAGTCTTATCTTCCTCACTTTTTCTTATACATGTGCTGTTCTGTATACATGGTTTTATACACTTAGCAACATATCCTAGAGATCTTCCAACATCAGTGCATAGATTGTCCTAATTATTTTTTTCAGATGCATCCTCCTCTATCTCACAGATGTTCCATAGTTTATTTAGATAGTCTACAATGGCAGAGCACTTGGGCTCTTCTACTATAACAATGGAGGGATGCATATATATATACATATACATATATACATATGTATATATGTACATACATAGTTTTTGACATATGGCGGTGGGAACTGATGAATAGAGTACTTCTGAAATGTAGTAGGTCATCCTATATTCATCCTGCTAGCAACATCTGAAAATGTCTGTTTCAGACAACCTTGCCTCTCATTCTCCCTTGAATTCTTTCCAGTCAGGATTTTGCATGAAAGAACAGCATTTAAGAAGGCTCACAGGCAATAGGAAGCATAGTATATTGAAGCCTGTCAAATAATTAAATATGGTTGAAACATAGTATGGGGACATAGCTGGGGACAAGGAAGAAGATATAAACACAGGTATAAAATGGGGTTAAAGGCAAGAAATTAGGCAGGAGAGGCATATGTGTGTGTGTGTGTGTGTGTGTGTGTGTATGCCTCTCTTTGTATATGGGGCATATACAAAGAGAGGCATACACACACACACACACACACACACACACGTAGAGAGCAACTTCAAATAATTCCATATGACTTGGACTGCAGTATATGTGTGTGAGGAGGGAAGGGACATAGATGTAAACACAGGTGTAAAGATGAGGGTAAAACCTAAATAATACATAATGTATTTTTTAAGTATAAGGATGAACCAAAAATGAAAAGTTAAATGGTTACCTCTAGAGAGAAAAGAGGAACAAGGTGCCTGAGACAAGGATGGAAACGTGCCTTGCTTCATAGATTTGATTTTGTAATTAAAGAAAAAAATTTTTATATAAATGTAAGATAAAACTAAAATTTAAAAAACAACCCATAAAAATCAAAAGTAAATAAACCTAACTGCATACTGAGTTGGCAGAGACAGCAATAATACTATTCTGTTTCTATGTACATTTGAAATTTTCTATGTGGTAGGGAGAAAGAGGATGAGGCAGAAGGACAAGAGGAGGGAGGGGGAGAGAGCAGGGAAGAGAGAGGCGAGAGCTATCCAGAGTGATGGGAGGAGAGGGATGGGAGGAAAAGGGAAAGAAAGCAGAGTCATAGAAATCATTCTTTAAGCTAGTAGGGGATAATCCAAACAATCAAATGCTGCCCCGAGGTCAAATAAAATAAGTACTGTGAGGCATTTGTTGCACTGAGCACCACTTGAAGAGAACTGATTAAACATCACAAGTGGTTTGAAAAGGGCAAACGTGCTTACAACTTAAAAGAAGGTGAAATCAAGAATGAGCTGCATAATCCAGAGTGTGTGGATGTGGTTCCCTAATCTGTGGTCATTGAAATATCTGGATTCTAATTCTAATACCATTTATTCTACTGTTGTTTAGTCACTAAGTCATGCCCAACTCTTTGTGACCCTGTGGACTATATAGCCCACCAGGTTCCTCTGTCCATGGGACTGCACAGGCAAGAATACTGGAGTGGGTTGCCATTCCCTTCTCTGGGGGATCGAACCTGGGTCTCCTGCTTTGCAGGCAGATTCTTTACCACTGAGCCACCAGGGGAAGCCCCAACCATTTACCTATGCCCTCCCATAAGACCAGTTTGACTTTGCTAAAATGAGGTGAGCTCAGGGCTTCCCTGGTGGCTCAGTGGTAAAGAATCCACCTGCCAATACAGGAGACACGGGTTTGATCACTGATCTGGGAAGATCCCACATGCTGCAGAGCAATAAAGCCCATGAGCCACAACTACTAAACCTGTGCTCGTGAGCCCGGGAACCACAACCACTGAGCTAAGTCCATGAGCCTAGAGCCTGTGCTCCGCAACAAGAGAAGCTGCTGCAATGAGAAGCCCACGCATCGCAACTAGAGAGTAGCCCCTAATTCTGCAACTAGAGAAAAGCCCTCGCAGCAACGAAGACCCAGCACAACCAAAAATAAATAAATGAATAAATAATGAGGTGAGCTCAGAAGGCCGCTGTAAGGCTCTGAAGGCATCAGAAAGAATAAAGTAAGATTAGATCCACTTGAGTTGCAGCAAGTCACATTATTGTTGCTGCTGTTATAATTATTATCTAACAGATATTAATACTGTGCTAAGTGCCAAGCCCTATCCTAAGCACTTTCTAAATGTTAACTCACTGAATCCTCTCAATAGCCCTATGAGATGGATACTGTTATTATGAATTTTTGCTCTGGCCCTATTACTTTCTCACGTGACACTGACCAAGTCATTTCTCTGTTCTGTGCTCCAGTTTTCTCCTCTGTAATGGAAGCTTTTGGATGTGAATTTGAAGAGTTCTTTTCAACCTCAACATTCCATGAGCTGTGGTAGCAGCCTCGGCCACTGATCTAACATGGTGGGAAGGAACATAAAGCTAACATGTCTCCCTTTTATTCTTTCTCCCAGCTTAGAACTCTATTACCTGTATTCCGTCCTTCTCCCTACAAAAGGCAGGAAATGTCACCTAACTACAGTACCTGGCTTTTAGTGGGTATTTAACAAATACCTGTTGAGGACATTAACAAATAAAAAATAAATTATCCCAACCCCCCATTTCTTAGAGGCCCTGCTACGACACTTCTCCATCCAGAGAAAGTGCTGAAGTTTGGGCTACAGATGTATGGGCACATGTTTGCACATGTATATGTGTGTATTTCAAAAAGTATGTTGCATTCCTATCTAGATTCTTTTTCCTCAAGAAAAAGACTGCTGTGGTAATTTAAAAGCTCTCAGTAAATAATTTTCTACAACAAAAATTCAAGGTCAGATATTAAGGGAACAGATTTTTAGAAGCAGTCAAAAGTGACTTGAGCTCTTAAGAAATTTACCTAAATAGTCTAAACCCTAAAAAGAAAGCTGCCTGTCAAACTCTGCTGTTGATGGAGTCAACGAAAAGGCTGTGCCTTCAGGCTGTGCATAGGTCTGTTAAAGCCTTCTCATGTGTGTTGGCTTGTGGATCAATCAGCAAATCATCAAAACTGGAAGCTACATTCTTTCAATGTTCTCCTATAAAGTTACTGAGGTAAAATAAAAAGGTGGGGCCCTATGCCTTAAAAGAACCAAAGTTGCACAATAGATATACAAGGAGGTCATTCATGTTGCAAGTAAAAGTTCACTGAGTGCAGAGTTCCTTTCAATAGCCTGCTCTCTCAGTGACCTTAAGATGTGACTGGATTTTCCAAAATTGTATCGATACAAAGCTTTTTAAGAACACACATGTTTTGTAAAGTGAGGCTCCTCTGTATTTAACACTTACCAATTTTAAGCTGCTACCAAAAGGGCATTAATTTTAACATTTATTTGGACTGAAAACTCAGTTTGGAGAAGTTAAAAGTAAAATCCTCCCACTGGAAGCTGTTCAGTGAGCACACTATGGAAAGTACACACTAGAGAGATAGTTTTGATGAATATTTGGTCATCTCATGTTAGAAGCCCTACATTTCATTTCACAGTTGCACATGAGTTTCTGGGTGACATTTTCCATGAATACATTCCAGTATAACACCTAGATCAGAAACTCTTGGAAATTCCATTCTGCTCTGTATTATTATTTTTGGTTTTGTTTCTGTTTTTCCAATGCAGCAATCATGATTATCTTGATACCTCTTACAAATGTTTCCTTTTGTGCTATAAATGTACTACCTAGCTGCTATTAGAGTTAGTATACTGAAAAGGAGACGTAATGGAACCTTCATGCCATGGTGAGGAAGAGAAGGAGGATTTAAAGCAGGAATATTTGAAAATGAGAAGCAGAAAAAGTGCTGCTCCTGAGGGAATAGTCTTTCTCGTGGCATGCTGCCCAGAAGCTGCTAGTCCTTCCTGGCTAAAGACACAGAGGAGATATGAAAAGCGGAGTCCAACAAACAGAACCGAATTGTGGTGAGAAACAGAGCTTCATGGAAGTCAGCAGTTTGCAAAGCTGGGGTATGTGGTATGAGAGCACAACGAGCCAGAGGGCTACACTGCTCAGTCGGTGGCATCCGGGCAGGCCAGTGCCAGAGTCAGGGCTGTCACTAAGGCCAGAAAGCGGTGTTCACGGTGAGGGGGTGACTTTGTGCTCAGGCGACTCATGGTGGGATTTCTCATGAGGGTCATGAGACCTACGGCCCACCTTTTGTGTGGACAGAGCCGGACTGAGAGATGGTAACAGACCAAAGATGGGAACATGAGGAAACCTGAACCCGAAACACAGTACAAGGCACAGATGTGCAGAGGCCAAGAGACAGCGGTGCAAACGGCAGTGGCCACAAGAACAACAGTTCCAGTGGCAGCAGAAAACAGGTAGGGAAAGCATCTGATTGTGCATCAAGATCATAGACACTGGGAAATGCAAAGGGAATCTGGGAGCCCCAGATGTCCACTAGCAAGCACTAATGAACCACCCAAAATAGGGATACACGGGCTGCCAAGAGGAAAGCAGACAACAGAAGAAGAAAAAAAAAAAAAAAAACCACAGAATTGAGACCTAGCCTACACGTTTAATGTTTCCTGATGTGGCAGTGCATGGAAGAATTATGTCCAATGTCCAGTGGAATCAGGTAGGGTCGACAGAACCAGGACCTAAGCAAAGTGTGCCTGCAATAGTGGTACAGGGGCTTCTTTTAAACACAGTTTCCAAAATGACCTTCCCCGGGAGAAAGCCCTCCCAACAGATACTGCTCCTTCAAAGCAACCCCACCCAAGCCGGGTCTGGTCGGGCCACTTTAGCTACCACCTGCCTGCAGCACAACTCACTCCAGGCAAGCTGGTGCCAGCAATTAACCCTCTAGGTCACGGGTTCCCCCAAGGAGTGTGACACCTGGTTCCGCAGTTTGAGCAAGATTCCAGGCCGAGTTTCCTTGTGTTCCATTGGCTTGTTTATTAAGCCCCACATCTACTGAAACTGTCAGAAATTTTTCAAGCTGGTTTCTCATGAGCAAAAACATAATCCTATAATCCTTGAACAATATTTTGCACAGATAAACAGCACAGATTAATATCTGCCACAGCCTGGCACCTGCAGGCCAGCCATCTCCACAGCACAAGGCTCCCCACACCAGATACTTCTAGTTAGTGGGGCCCAGTGCTTGTAGTTAACTCGTGCTAGTCCAAGTCCTGAGCCACCCTTGGAAATAGGGCAATGTTTTTAAATCTTTTCAAGTAGGGTGAGGTTACATTCAAAAAAGAATACACAAATAAGGTCATCTGGAATAGGCGTTAATTTTCAACAAAGAGTATTTTCGGTTGACCCAAGTGCCTAAATGGGGTACTTTGAAGGTAATATTTTCCTATGGAAAATATAGATGTTTTACCTTTGGATAATTAAAAGTTGATATAGGGGTCTGCTTTTTTTTATTTCCCATTTAATGAAAGGTTTGGGGATTCGTTTAGGTTGATTTTTGTCATTAAATGTTACTTAAAATTTGATCCTAGGTGGTTTGGAATGTTTAAATTTCATATATTTACCTGAAAGAACAGTGACAATGCAGCTAAAACCCTTATTAAATATGAAATGAGTACTATGTGCCACTCGCCTGATACTATCATTTCTAACAACTTTAACCAACTGAAGCTCAAACTGGACCTTGTAAGGAAATGAAAACGTACCTGAACCTTTAATGTGACAGCAGTACCAAAGGGCATGCAGCTAGTTTATTATGTATTTCACAAGGCTTTTCAACTAGAAACTATTATTTGTAAATTATGTGTGCCATTTCCTTATTAGGTTTCCCCTGGTTACCTTCCATTCTTTCTAAAATTACAGTCAAATTAGAAACAATGAGGGGGTGGAGGAAGAACCCTGTGATAAATAAGTTCACTGAAAAATGAACCCCGAACAGAGGAAAGCAGTCACTAGAAGAGCCACAAGAGCCTCAGCAAACAACCTTCCACACCTCAGTAGCTGAAGGGCCCTGACAAGGCCACAAATACAATACAATACAGAATGTTTCAAGGAGTCATCAAGAAAGGGTTAAATCAGGTGGAATAAAGCACAGAAAGCATGTGAGGCAGTTTAGAAATTTTTCAACGTTTGGCAAACAAAGGGATACATTTCAGTTATGTGAAAAATGCTGAAAAATGCAGTCACAGAGAACACCCCATTCCTTCACAGAGAACACCCCATACCTTATAGTCCTCTGTGATAAACAGTAAGACTGGTTCTAGCTTATTGACTACCTTCGCTCAGTGCCTGAGCTCAAGTTCAAATCCAGGATTGCCAGGCTCCAAATCCTTTCCATTATTCAACAACTCAACAATAAAAAGAATATCTGATTTAAAATGGTCAAAGGATTTAAACAGACGTTTCTCCAAAAGAAACACAGAAATGGCCAAAGGGCATGTTGAAAGTTGCTCAACATCGTAACCAGCACAAGAATACAAATAAAAAGCCACAGTGAAACACCACCTACTAGGATAGCTATAATCGGAAAGATGAATAATAACAAGTGTTGATGAAAGTGTAGAGAAAATTCAAATCCTCATACACTGCTAGTGGGAATGTTAAATGGTGCAGCTGCTTTGTAGAACACTCTAGCAGTTACACAAAAAGTGAAACATAGAATCACCACTCCTAGCAATTCCACTCCTAGCTATAAACCTGGGAAGAATGATAACAAATACCCACATAAAAACTTGTACACAAATGTTCACAGCAGCATTCTTCACAATAAACAAACAAAAAAACCCAAAAGTCTACCAACTGATAAATGGATAAACAATATGTGGTATAGCCATGCAGTGAGAATGAACCTGGGTCTCCAGCATTGCAAGGGCATTCTTTACCATCTGAGCCACCAGGGATGCCCAACGTAGTATTATTCAGCCATAAAAAGCAATGAAGTACTGATACATGCTACAACATGGATGAACCTCAAAACTATCATGTAAGTAAAAATAGCCAATCACAAAAGACTATATTTTGCATGACTCCATTTGTAAAATATGTCAACATGCAAATCTGTATAAACAGAAAGTAGATTAGTGATTACCAGGGACTAGGGGAGTTGGGTGTGGAGAAATGAGGAGTGATAACTAAGAGGTTCAGGGTGTCTTTTAGGGGAGATGACAATGTTCTAAAATTGACTGTGGTAGTGGTTTTGTAATTCTGTGAATATCCTAAAAACACTTGAATTGCATACTTCTAATAGGTCAATTATATGATGTGTAAATTACATCTCAATAAAACTGGTAAATGCATGAGTATATAATTCTTGCCTCATCCAGTATATCTGAATGATCATTAACACAGTTTATTTGCTAATGAATTTTTTAAACTACTTATGAAACAATGCTGTTTTTGGAGAAATAGTCAATGATGTACTTTTGTTTCCTTTGTTTGAAGTGTGTGCTCTTCCAAAGATGCTGAAGAGAGCCAAGATTTCATGTTGTTATTTACTCCCAGCTACAGCATAAAATATTTAGTAATTATACTTCATGGTATACTATATTTACACTAAGGCATAGAGGCAAATCTATCTCGGCATGCAGAAGTTTTTTCCTTTACATTTTAATTTATAAAATGATTGCCCTATTATAAAATAATGCATAGTCAGCATAGAAAATACAGATAAATGCAGAAAGATGAAGAAAAAAAGCCAGTCAACTCTGTTCCCACCCATGAGATAACAAGAGTTAATATTTAGGGTTATTTTTCCTCCTTGTTTTGCAATGCATGTCTTTTTCACATAATTGTGATCACATGGTATACTTCAGCATTTATCTACTGTCAGCTTTCATAAGAGCTTTGAGGAACAAACCAAGTGAAATTTGGACCAAAGCACTAATCTCTCTACTTGCTCCTCCCTCCCCTCTTCCTGCCTTTTCTTGGAGCTCTAGCACCACCACCAATCAAGCCTGAAGACAATAAAGACATAAGAAGTAAAGCTACCAAAAAAAGGCCTGAAGTGCCCATCACCTTGAAGTGCCCAACCATCATCATAGAGCTTACTGCTGTCTCTCCCAGGCTCACAGAAAACAAATCAATACCACAGCAATGGTTCAATTTCATCTTTGCAAAAGAGGTCATGACTACAAATGGAGACTCAGCTCTCTACTAATCAAGCATGTACTTGACCCCCTTACCATCTCACAGGTGCTCTGCCATGCTGTTGCCATCCTCTTTAACATTGTGAGAACACACACACAGTGACCAGTTCTCCAGAAAACAGAAGGCTGCTTCTCCACTGTTAGAGCATGCTTGTTAGCAAGGTAGGATCATTCCAGGTCAAGCACCGTTCTTTAAAAGCTGTCTGTAAGCCGTGTGGAGCCTGCCTAAAGCGCTGGGAAACAGAAGCTCTGTCTATTCCAAAGTCCGCTGCCAGCAAAAGACAGATAGGTCAAGCGCTTGCAGATACCAGGTTCCTAAAGACACTGCGTGGGAAATGTACACTTACAGGGTATATGTGCTGTGTTGGAGGAAGTGCAATTAGATCCCACAAAACCCAAAGCCCAAAACCCCACAATTGAAAATGGTTTGTGAAGGTCAGATCCACATGGGGACTGCCAGATTTCACAAGGCAGCACCTGAAGAAGTTGCTGGGGTGTTTGGTAGATACCACACAAAAAGAGACCTGTTGCTAATACCCTGGAGAATCATAAACCCCAATTTTCTCTATGTGTTCATTATTAAAGTGCCTTAGCCTCTCTTTTATACAGATGCAAATAACATGTTTTTTTAAAAAGGTATAAGTCACCTTAAGCCAGTTGTTTGGATCTAACTGTGATCAAAAGAACTATTAGGACAAAAGCAGAAAGAAACAGATTATGCAAAGCCTGTAACATTAGTCACTAATAGCTTCCTGTGGGAGAGAACCAAATGTAATAAGATGGATACATAGGATGATGTCAAATTAACCCATCTTTTCAAGGACTATTGTACTAAGAAAAGCAAACTGAAAAAAAAATGTGCCTATCTGCAAATCCAAAGGTTAAAAGTTTTAAACAAAGCTCTTAATTCATTACATTTCCCCAAATGACCTGAAGTTGAAGTAGCCAGTCCGGTAAATGGGAAAATACTTGGTTAAAACATGAAAAGAAGCACCACTCAACTCTTGAGAAAACACTGCGTGTTATGAAAGACCAGCTGGAGAGGAATAATTACTTAAATAGAGGTTTATCTTGATGAATAAGCACCTGTAAAGTCTTAAAGAACAGGCATGATGTACAACAAATGATGACCAGAGGCCAGTAAACAAGTGATTGAACTCAAAGTTCCCTTCTAAGGTTAATACTCATCGGATTTATTAATTTTTATCAAAAGCACCATAGATCTTGAGCATCCAATAATCTATCCAACACAGAAAAGAGAATCATGGAGAAATACTTCATTGTCATACAATAGTTTTTCTAGAATGTAGTCTTGTTGTCTCAAGATAACTGGAAGACACCATGATGTCACTGTTTTTAATGCCAGGGAATGGTAATTTACAGATTATTCTTTAGGCCATTCTGTAGATTCTATTTGGAGCAAAGAAAAATAATTTCAGAAGTTCATTGTCAATTTCAGTTTGTCATCTTTCTATATCAAAGACAGATGGGATTTGATGCAAACATATGGGAAGATCTTTTTTCTCATCTTTTTTCTTAGCCTAAAATGTCTTGTATATTTGTATATTTTCTCATTATTATATGGGGTTGGGCTGTCACTTGGCTGTCGCTTTAAGTACTTTCACCTGGAACATGAACACTGTCCAGCCCCAGGTTAATGAAGAATATAGGAAACAGCTTTACTTAGCCCACTGAGTTTTGTTCTCAACCCTTCATAAAAACTACTTTTGACCACTGTGCTAACAGCAGTTCCAACTATATTATGATTCCTCTTTCTCAGCAAACTTCAGAATTTTCATGAGGCTTGCAGGATTTTCCATGGCACAACTGCTTGCGAAATTGATCTCTGTGCTATGTTTCCATTTGTATATTCATACTCACCTGTTATTTCCGAAATTGAACCGGAGTCTTTGTTTGTTGCATATTCTTTCCAGTCAGCATTTGAACTTTGTTTGCCACGAAACATCTCCTGCCATTAAACAGGCTACCAAGAGTCTCCCTTAGCCAGCTCCCTCCACTGCCCACCACTGAATCTTGTAACATGGGATATTTTCTTGAAGACTTGGCAGGACTGGGTTGTTTTTCCCACTTTCAGTGGTAGTAGATTAAATTTGTTTTCTCTGTTCCTTGGCACCCACATCCCTGAATCACTCCTTCTCCAGTTTCAGATAAGAAGTCAAACAGGGTACCATTCCAGCTTTTAAAAATTAAAGTGACACCATGAAAGATCAAGAAGAAAATATGAAAGTATATTCATCTTTTCTCAGAATGGGCCAGGCTTTTGTAAGCACAAGAACAAATAAGAAACCATAAAATAAGAGGTATGGTGCTAAGAATTAAAAAAATAATCAATCTTCTGTATGTTGAAACAAAACTAAACTGTAAACAAGAAGCTGGAAAAATTTATTTGCCAAACAAATATGACATATACAATAAAAAGGGGGGGTTGTATATTGTTACTATACAAAGAAACGCCAAATCAGTAACAGACAAGCATTCTAATAGATAAATAGACAAACGACTCTGGACTGTTAATCATCCAACTCGGCAAGCACTCCCCATCCCATTGTCCTTTTCCTGAATCACAGGCACATAGGGGTAGTAATGGGACACAGTCTTGCCAGCAAGCATCTGCTGGAGGAGACGGGCATTTCTAGGAAAAATCATATTTTCTTAATTCAAGTACAGAGGGCACACATATTCGTCACCTCATTTTTCCTGCCTTGAACAAGGGTGGGGTGGCTGAAGCTTGGGCAGTCCTCTGGCAAATGTGATATCGTTGAGCTGCTGACCCAATACCATCAGCAGCTGGTTACTTCCAGACTCCTGTCTGTGTGAAGAAAAAATGAACCCTTATTAGTTTAAGCCACTGTTAATAAGGGTTTCAGATACTTTGAGCCAAAATCATTCCTCACGGATGCTCCTCATATGATTAAGCAACTCATACACAAAAAGTAAGATACAGATAGACAATAGGCGTAAACGTTACTTCACCTTGCAAATACATTGAGAATAAAATTGCAGTACTATTATGCTAAGTGAAATAAGCCAGCCACAAAGATTCTTTTATTATTATTATTATTATTTTTTTTTACTTTACAATATTGTATTGGTTTTGCCATACACCAACATGCATCCGCCACGGGTGTACACGTGTTCCCCATCCTGAACCCCCTACCACCTCCCTCCCCATACCATCCCTCTGGGTCATCCCAGTGCACCAGCCCCAAGCTTCCTGTATCCTGCATTGAACCTGGACTGGCGATTCGTTTCTTATATGATACTATACATGTTTTAATGCCATTCTCCCAAATCATCCCCCCTCCCTCACAAAGACTCTTTATGATTCCACTTACATGAAATACCTAGAATCCTCAAATTCATAGAGACAAAAAATAAACCTGGTGGTTTCCAGGGGCTGGGGCAAAGGGAGGGGAAAACAGGGAATTAGTCTTTAATATTAGAGTTTCAGATGGAGAAGATGAAAAAGTTCTGGAGCTGGGTGTTGGTGATGGCTGCCCAACAATGTGAATGTACTTAATGCCACTGAACCATACACTTGCTGCTGCTAAGTCACTTCAGTCGTGTCCGACTCTGTGCGACCACATAGACGGCAGCCCACCAGGCTCCCCCGCCCCTGGGATTCTCCAGGCAAGAACACTGGAGTGGGTTGCCATTTCTTTCTCCAATGCATGAAAGTGAAAAGTGAAAGTGAAGTCACTCAGTCGTGTCCGACTCTTCACGACCTCATGGACTGCAGCCCACCAGCCTCCTCCGTCCATGAGATTTTCCAGGCAAGAGTACTGGAGTGGGTTGCCATTGCCTTCTCTGGAACCATACACTTAAGAATTACTAAAATGGGAACACATGACCTCAGGATGACCCTGGAGCCAAGCTCTTCTGTCTGCAAAACTCAGAGAAGAGAAATATGGCCCCAGACATTAGTTTTTTAAAAAAAAAAAAAAAGAATTACTAAAATGGTAAATTGCATGTCGTATATATTTTTACCACAATAAAAATATACCAATCAGAAAATAATAGCAACACAATACTAATTTTCAATGTTTAAACTGACGTTTAAAATTCTTTTACATTTTGTCAATGATGGTACACAGTGTTTCTAAGTGTGGGGAAACAAGGACCATCACATGCTTCTGGTGGGAGTCTGAACTGACCCAGCCACTTAGAGGAACTGAGGTACACTCTACCCCAAGATCTTATAAATATTCATATCCTTTGTGATCGTACTTGTAGGAATACAGCCACTAAAATAATCAGAAATATAAGGTTCTATGTCCAAAGATGTTCATAACATCATTGTTTACAATAACAATTTGAAACAGAAAGGGGTTTGTTTAAATGCATTGCCATCTATCCCTTTTGTGGATACTGGCATGATGCACAATGGTGTAAGTCAAGGGCTCTTAAACTTTGCTGTATATTTGACTTGTCTGGGATTTTATCATTCCCAATGTCACAATACCTCATATCCATTCAATCAGGACTTCTGGAGGTGGGACCCAGACATTAGAGCTTTATAAAGTTCCCTCTACCCCCACCACCCTGTGATTCCAATGTGCAGCCAAGCTTAAGAACCACTGATGTAGATTTCTATTTATTGACATGGAGACAACATAAATATTCACTAAAATTTGTTTGATGATAAAATAGATTATAGAACAGTCTGTATAGTGTGAGCTCATTTAAAAATATAAATGTGTGGGACTTCTGAGTAAAGATGATGGATTAAACACCCACATTTGCTTTTACTTCTCCCTGAAACCCCACGAAAACAATAATAAAAATATTTTTAAAAGGTACAAACTGACAAGTAAAAAACAATAGGAAAAGAGAAAACAGCAATACAATTTTCAAAACTAGAAAGCATTTGAGTGGTGACTTAGTAGAAACCAGAAAGCCAAATCTTGAACTAATAGTATGGAAAACTGAGAAATAACCCAATTTCCAATGCAGAGCCCTCACCCCTGATGACATCTTAATTAGTGGAAGCAGGTACTTCTGGAAGGATGGAAGAAAAGGTCACTTGAAAGTTGACTTAGGATGTAGTTGGAACTCCAGATCTCTTCCCTAAGCCAGCTGGATCTAAAGGCTTGTTTTCTGGAGAGGGTAAAACAGAAGGTCTCTAGACAAGAGGGCATCAGACACAGTGGTGGGCTGAGGGTACTGTACCTGAAAGCAGACAGAGTGGGTACATGCTGAAACCTCTAGCTCTTTCCCCCTACTCAGTTCTCAGAGCTGTGGTGGTGGCCAGGTTTATGCACTCCAGGCACAAGTTTGGAAGAAATCTGATCATCACAAGAAAAGAAATCTAAAGGGACTTGTTATGGACTAAATTATGTGCCCCACAAGATCTGTATGTTCACGTCTTACATATGAATGTGAGTATATTTGGTGACAGGGTCTTAAAGAGGTAAATAAGTTAAAATGAGGTCATTAGGGTGGACCCTAAACCAGTATGATTGATATTCATACAAAAAGAGTAAACTTGGACACAGACATATACAGAAGGACACACACACAGACATATGTGGAAACAGGGAGAAGAGAGCCATCTATAAGCCAAGGAGAAAAGCTGCAAAAGAAGCCAACCCTGCTTACAGTTTGTCTTAAACTTCTAGTCTTGGGAATTGGTGAACAATAAATTTCTTGTGTGTAAGCCACCCAGTCTGTGGTACCGTTACAGCAGCCATAGCATAGTAAAGGACTATTATACTAGTATAGGACTAGTATAGGACTTTTTCAAATTCCTCTCAAAATGGCCCAGTTTATCACCCTGCAGTGAAACTCTACATTGACAAGGTCTACCCACAACCTCCAAATGACTGCTTTCAACTGACTTTTGGTCTCCCACTCAAGCATTTTAGCATACATCCAAGGATTATCAGGTATCTATGGAATGCTTCCAACATGAAAGATAGAACCCAAAGCAAGAAAATAAGAAAGAAAAAAAAATTCCAAGAAAGCAGAGACTATTCATGAAGGAAAAAGAAAACACTTCTAAAGTACTAATCCATGCTACAACATGGATAAACTTGAAAATAGTATGCCAGGTGAAAGAAGCCAGACACAAAAAGCCATGTAGTATAGGGATACATTTATATGAAATGTCCAGCATGGGCAAATTCATAGAGATGGAAAGTAGGTTAGTGGTTGCCAGGGGACGGGATGGGGAGGAAACAGGGAGAAACTGCTAATGGGTCCAAGGTTTTAGCAGGGAGTGATGAAAAGTTTCTGCAATTAGATAATCATTGTTACACAACTCTGAATATACATTAAAAAACTCTGAATTTATACTTTGAAAGATTGAATTGCATTGTATGTGAATTATGTCTCAGTAATCGGCTATAAAATTATATAATAATATTCTCAGAGATATCTGAAAAGATAGTGTATATAGATATATATATAAACAGAATGCTATAAACAAGGAAAATTTAAAAAAAAAAAAACAAAAAGAGCTCCTAGAAATATATTATGGTAAAAAGAATTTAATTCAATAGAAGGATTGGAATATAAAATTGAGGAAATCTCCCAGAAAGTAGAGCAAAAAGGTGAAGAAATAAAATATTAGAATTTAAAAAAATGTAAGAAAATTAGAGACCCAGTCTAAGATACAACTTGCAAACAATGGCAGTGCAATAGAGAGAACAGAGAGAAAACAGGGAAATGTATTATTTATCTATTGCTACATAACAGGTTCCTCAAACATTCGGTGGCTTAACAATAATCACTATCTCCTGCGATTTCTGTGGGACAGGAATTCAGATGAGGCTTAGTGGGGACTGTTTATCTGTGCTCCACAATGTCTGGGTCTCAGCTGGAAGGCTCCAGGACTAGAGAATGGAATCATCTGAGGGCTTGTTCATATATCTAGTGGTTGGTGTTGGCTGTTGACTGAAGGTCTAGCTGGGGCTGTCAACTGGTATACCCACGTGGCCTAGGCTTTCTCACAATGTAGTGGCTAGATTCCAATAAGTGTTGGGAGAAATAGAGAGAGGGAAAGTAAGGTCCAGGCAGAAATCATATTTCCTTTTATGACCTACCCTTGGAAGAAGAGCAGTGTTACTTCTCCCATATTCTATTGGTTGAGGCAGTTACAAAGGCCCACCCATGTTTAAAAGGAGAGAATACAGACACTACCATTCCTTAGAGGAATGTCAAAGTCACATTGTAAGACGAGTATATGAGACAGGAGACATATTGGCATGGTCATCTTTGGAAAATGCAATCTTCCATAGAAGAAAAACTTCAAAGCAATATCAGAATATAAGAAAACTTTCCAGAATTGAAGGATATGAGTTTCCAACTTGAAAGGCACCATTGCATGCCCAATATAATGAAAGAAAATAGAAACATACTAAGTCATCTCATTGAGAAATTTTAGAACATTGAGGTCAAAGGGAAGATCCTAGAAGTTTCTGTTAGTTTTCTCACTGCCCTACACCTTTTCTTTTCTTTTTTCCTTTTTTTTTTCTTTTTGACTTTAAACTTGTTATTCTGTATTGGAGTATAGCCGATTAACAATATTGTGATCATTTCAGGTGAATAGTGAAGGGACTCAGCCATACATATCCATTCTCTCCCAAACTCCCCTCCATCCACGCTGCCACATAACATCCAGCAGAGCTCCATGTGCTATATATACATCTTTTCTTTTTGGAAACTTCCACTGCCCCACTGTGGAGACAATCCATCACCACTCAATACTTCTTCCCCTACCTCAGGAGACGGTGCCTCCTCCAGGTCAATCGAGGTGTCTGGTTGGTTCAGGAATGAATACATTTAATAAATAAAGCCAAGCCCTGCTCTTTTTCAGGGACTGATACAGATATCAGTTATGAAAGGGCCTCTTCTGAGATTGTAAGCACCAGGGACACTATAAGCCTAGAGCTGCCAGGGGCTGTCTTTGCAGCCAAGTGTGAGAGGCCCACTTGAGAATGAAGCCAACACGAAGGGAAGTAAAGCCAAGAGATGGAAAGAGAAAGAGAGAATTGAAACGATATTGTTTGAATGCCTGGAACTAGCTCTAGCCTTGACCATCCAAGGTTATGGAAGCCAACCAATCCCCGTTTTCTGTATAAGCTCATTTGAGATAAATTTCTGTCACCTAAAACCAATAATATTGACTAATTCAACAATTCATTACATTGGTATTTCAGAGGAGAATAACCATATGAGACAGTAATCACCAGAATATGCTAACTTTGTCAGTTTCCCAAGGGTAGATTCCAATAGTAGCAAGCATTCCTAGGCCACTCAAAAAATTCAAGTAACAACTATAAAGATTTTCTCCCCAGATTTACTCACATTTCAATGAGATCTTTTAAGGGAGTAGAAAGATCTTATTCGCCTATCATGTTATTTTGTACCTGTAATTCATCATTAGTATAATGTGGGTGTAAAAACTAAATTTTACAAAGACAGTGTTATTTTCATAAATGACATATATCTTAAATGTGAGCTCTAAGATATATGGTATGACTGAAGACATGACAAAAGTTTATAATTCTGATCTGCTAAGTTTCACAAATCCTTCGGAATCTCTTAAACTTTCCAAACAGTATTTTTTAATTGTTCTAATTTCCTATTCATAGTCTGTATATATGTATTCTCCCCAAGGTGTATTTTCAGAATTACAAAGAAAAATCTTTTTAAATACTGCTATAAACAATAAGTTTATGTGGGACTCAGATTGGTGTGAGGTTCTAATTTGTTTTTTTTTTTTTCTTTTGGAAATTGAATACATGCATTTTTCTTTCCAGAAAGGAGGAAGGAAAACGAAAAAGAGGGAGGGAGAGAAAGAAAGGAAAAGCAAAGAGAAGAGAAAGAATAAATTGGAATTGAATTATTTGTTAATTATGAGTATAATTGCTAATTTAGGGGTACAAAAATACAAGGCAGAAGATTTTTGCATAATTATAAGTCTATCATGCCAGGTTCCCAAACTGATGTGTTCTAAGCTGGGTATAAACAAATTGTAACTCAGGAGTATGTATTTTCCCACTACAGTATCTCAGAAGGAAAGGAAGTTTTCAAAATCAGATAGCTTTACCTTTGCAGTTTAATGTCATACAGTTGCCAGAATGAAGAATCAAGTAAACCATCTATTACTAGACATATCTCAAGTCATTTTAAATGGATTTAGAGCCATCAAAACACTTGATCCAGATTTTTGGCTTTGCTTATCTATTAAACATGTTACTCACCATGGAGGATACAGAGTCAATTAGGATTTTTAGGGGAGTAGAAGACTAAATATTCAAATCACTTTGATTCTTTGGAATTGACTTTCAAAAAAGTTAAAATACACGAAATTATTGGCTTCTGTCTCCATTTCTTAGATAAAAAGAAAGGTATTTTAGAGCACAATTTTCCAATGGCTCTTACAGGAACTGGACAATTGTTTTGTCTCAGACACAGAAATGACATATATCTTAAATGTGAGCTCTAAGATATATGGTATGGCTGAAGACATGACAAAAACTTATAATTCTGACCTGCTAAATTTCACAAATCTGCTTAAATATTTCACATATTTTATCACACTTGATTGTCACAAAATCCTGGGTGGTGAGTACTATTATTGTTTGCATTTGAGAAAGGAGGAAACAGAAGCATCGAGTTATTAAGTAACTTGCGAGAGGCCTGACAGCTAGTAAGCAGAGGAATCAGGATTTGAACCTCCAGCACTGAAGTCTCACAGTCTTAACTACCACTCTCTAGTTCCTACAACCAGAACTAGTTTTAAAATGCGCCCCGCCCGGAAGTAGCTAACCAGTCTTAAAAAAACCTTAGTTTGTCTTGTTTAACAGAAAACTACATAATATACAAGTTGGAAATACCAGCCACATAATAAAATAAAATATCTTTCTATTTGATAAATATCTATTCAGATTAAATCATTATTAACTATAAAATACAGAGAAATTTCATTGTTATAAATATCCAATTCATGAGAATAAGAAAACATCTGAATCTAATTAATCATGATAAACTTTGTATTTTCATATTCAAAAAGCAATCAAATTTACTCTGTCCAAAATCAGCTAAGAGTGAATTATGGTAATTCATACATATTGGCTTATCGCAAAGCAAAACAGCAAACATCTTTCCGTGTCTTTACTTCTATTTTATAAAAGCAATGAATGCAAACAGTAATCCACCAACAAAAAATCCAAAGACATGTGGCCGCATACCCTCTCCCTTCTCACTCTTTCCCAACAGGAAACCCACTTCTCAAAAGCAATCCCTTTTTGCTATTTCTCTCTTGAGCTCTTTGGAAGGATGAATGATATGCTTAGACATCTATTTCCTGATTTGTATCTGCTGACGCCCTGATAGCCCTGATACGAAAGAAGCACGTAATTTACAACATCCTTCTGGCCCTCTCTCATCTTCCTGATTGTTGATCTTTGTTATTTTTAGTTCTCTCTCTCTGGTTACCTTGGTAACTTTAAATATTGTACTTAAAGCTCTATTTCTAGTTCTATCAACTTTTGATAGTATCTCTTGGACAGAATGCAAATATAAATAACATAGACAGTATAGGAGGTGGAATGTGGACAGGGCCAGCCTCTTTGGCACGCAACCTGTGCAATCTACACAGAGCCTTGCACCAAGAAGAACTAAGCACTTGGTTTAATACTCTGCTGTCATTGTCTTGAAATTCTTAAGATATTAAAGAAAATCCTCAAAATGGAAAAAGATGCCTTGTTCATGGTCAAGTGATCCATAATTCAGTGTAATTCCAACTCAAATCCCAACAAATTTTTAAAAGGAATTCAACAGGTACATTCGAAAATGTACATGCTCAAGAATATCCAAGGTTTGCCTTTGCTATATCAGATGTCAAAAGTTACTATAAAGCAAAATTAATATAATATTGGTATAGGCCTAAAGAACTGAAAATGAAACAGAATAGAGTATGGAGAAATAAACCCATAAATATATAAAAATGATATGTGCTAGAAATGGTACTATAAAAATAAGATAGATTATTCAACAAATGGTGCTGCAACAACTGGTTGTCTGACCATAGGCCATACTCAAAAATCAGTTGCTAGTGGATTAAACTTTTAATATGAAAAAACAAAATTTTTAAAAATTTAGTACAATATAGTAGGATATTTTTATAAACTCAAAATAAGGAGATATTTATTAAATAAGACACATAAAAACAATGACAAAGAAAATATTGATAAATTTGACTCCATGAAAATTATTAACTTGTTTGTCAAAAAGAAAGTAAAAAGTAATAAACAGGAGAAGATATGTGTAACATATCTGGAATACATAAAGAATTCTTACAAATCAAAAAGAAAGGACAAACAACCAATTAGAAACTGGGCAAAGACTTGAACTGACATTTCATAGAAAAGAAAAATGAATGGCACATAACCATGTAAAAAGATGTTCAAACATATTAATAATCAGAGAAATATATATAAATTATATCATGATTAGACATTATTTAATATCCACTAGGTTGCCAGAAATTAACAAGTCTGGTCATACTAAATGTTTGTCAGGATACAGATCACTGGGAACTTCTGGTGGGAGTATAGACAGGTATAAACATTTTGGAAAAGAGTTTGCATTATGTTATAAAGTTTAACATTCATATATTCTGTAAGGCAGCAATTCTACTCTTAGGACTATAGCCTACATATATATAAATGGCAACCCACTCCAGTATTCTTGCCTGGAGAATCCCAGGGATGGAGGAGACTGTGGGCTGCCATCTATGGGGTTGCACAGAGTCGGACACAACTGAAGCGACTTAGCAGTAGCAGCATGTATGTATGCATATACATATATATGCATATATGTTTATATTCCTGCATATGTTCACCATGATTATACACAGTTCATAACAGCAAACAATAAAAATGGAAAAAAACTCTACCAACAGGTGAATAAAGACAAATGGTTGTAAATTTAGACAATGGAATGTTATACAGCAGAGAAAATAAATTCACTATAACTACAGGCAACATGAATAAATCTTATAAACACAATAGTGCATTTTTTTTAAAAAAGCAAGTCACAAGACTATTTTAGTATTTCATTTTCATAAAGCTCAAAAACAAACAGGTATTTGTGTCAACACAAAAACATAATCCCAAGGAATAGTTAACTCTGGGGGAAAGCTTGAAGACAGGAGAGGGAAGGAGCACATAGGTGTTTCCAGTTCGTTTTTCACTGAGACTGCCTCATTATTATTTGAGGATCTCAGTTTAACTCTCCATGTCATGCAGTCGCATGGACTTATCTCCTATCTGGCCACAGTCACTGTATTCTGAACCTTTTGTTACTGACGTTGGCAGAATGACACCGTAGGCTCAACTTCAGCTCCAGCCTACCCCTCTGGTTTTCAGCTCTACTTGGTTTATTCTTTGGGAACTGCCCTTACTTTCTCTTGAGCTCAGGTAAGCTTTTGACAGGATGTTTGTGAAAGTTTAGCCAACATTGTCTGGTGGATTTTGCCATGCTGCTGCTGCTAAGTCACTTCATGATATATCCTAAATCACTTTTGCAATCTCTTTAATGAAATTGATCTTCCCCAGTTTTCCACATCTACTTTGGTCAATTTTGGTCACCACATACTAAAAAGAAATCAGTGATCCCTCAGTTTTCAGATCTGCTGCCAAACACATGTATGTAATACTGACATATTTCTTTCACTATATGTTACACACAAGTTTATGTATCCTTTCTGCTTACAAATGTTAAGGATTTCTGTTTTTTCTACTTTTCCCCCTTAGTCTAGCAAAGAATAGGTATTTTAAAAGAATAAGCTTTTGGATTTTTATCTTGTGTATTACCATTTTTGTTTACCAATTTATTAACGCTAGCTTTTATTTTTCTTAATTACCTTCTCCTAGTTCTTCTGGTTTATTTCATTATCTTTCCCCAATATTTTTAAATAAGCACTTAGTTTGTTTTTCATGGTCCTTTTAAAAATGAGGATATTTAGGGTATGAATTTTACTCTGAGAATATATATTTTGATACATATTGCACATTGTTTTCTAAATAGTTTTCAATTTTTTTTTGATCCAAAGATTATTTGGAAATCTGAGAGGTTTTATATCTAAATAGATGAGTCTTTATATTATTTATTTCAAATCTTATTTAAATTTTATCATTGAGTATAATCTATAAAGGAACTACTTTTAAAATTCTGCTTCATGTCTATTTTTGGACCAAGTCATGATTGGCAGTGTATATATCCCCTTATTCCCCCTGCCCTTTGCCCTCACAAAATAGTATACTTATCAATACACATATAGCTACTAACTTAAGTTTATTAATTATATTATTCAAGTCCACTATGTATCAGACAGGAATTATGTTCAGCTGCTAGAAAGAGGATCAGTACGACAGTAGCTTAAACAAGGTACTGGTTTTCTCTCTGCCTCTCTTTCACACACACACAGTAAATTTCAGCTCAGGGCTGATATGGCATCTCTATGATGTTATTAATGTTCTGGGTTTCTTTTCTCTTTCTACTTTGCAATTTTTGGTGCCACAATTCATCCTCAAAGTTGCTTCATGGCCAAAAGAGGGCTGGTAGTTTCAACCATCACATCCAATATTCCAGGCAGAAAGAAGGAAAGGAAGAGGCAAAAAAGATCTTATAGTTAAGTCATCCTTCCTTAAAGAGCTTTCCTAGAATCCCCATCCAATGCTTCCTGTTTATAGGTCAGTGACCAACCCTACTTTATGTATTTAGTTACTATGTTGTTTCCTGCATATAGCTCTATGTTTCTGTTTATTATAGCCTTGTCCCTTATAATTACATAATGTCTTTTTTTGTCTTCTTTGGTGCTCTTAATTTTAAATCCTTCCTATATTCTTTTTATCTATGTTTGCCTAATATTTTTTGCTCATACACTTAATTTCAATCATTATCATTTTAAGTGTGTTTTCAGTCTCCATATTTTAAAGAGATAAAAAGTCCATTCAAATATAACATAAAGTCTGATGTGCCTAATTCTATGCTTTGCATTGAGCATCTAGCTTTATATTTATTATTTATTTTACATTGCTGTTTGCTATTTTTCTTTCTAACACACATATTTATTTACATTATATTACTAATTAATATATTTATTTATTTATTTAAAATAAGATATCAAATGTTGTCTCCATCAAAATGCTCCATTTCCTTCCCCATTTTCCCCCATTCCAGGAAGGTGAAACATTTAGAATACTTTCACTCTGCCCTCTTCTTCCTATCCTCATAAAGGCCTTTATTTCCTCTCACCTCCCATCTTTCAATGCAGCCCCTACATTTTATGCTGGAACAATATCCATTTGAACAAAAAGTTGAAGTTCAACTCATATCTCCCACCTTACACAAAAGTTAAATTGAAGTAGATGATAAAGCTAAACCTAAAAGTTCAAAGTATAAAAATTCTAGAAGATAACATTTTTTCCTTATCTCTAGAAGATAAGGAAAAAAGTTTTGCCACCTTGGTGTAAGCAAAGATTGTTTTTTTAGGTAGGAAACACAAAGCACAATCTATAAAGAATAAATAAATTGGACTTGATCACAATTAAAAATGACTGCTCTTCAAAAGATGTATTAAAAGAGTGAAAAGATCAGCTACATATCTAGCAAAGGATATGTATCCAGGATAATATGAGAAATAAACAACCTATTTTTAAAACAGGGAAAAGATTTTAGAGCAGTTTACACACAAAAAAAGATACACAAGTGAATAATAAACATATGAACTTAGTTACTTATCAGAGAAATACAAATTAAAACTCATATGTAATATCACTACACAGCTATTAGAATGTCTATTTTTTAAAGTAACAATACCAGATGCTGGCAAAAATGGCTGAGCAACATGCGTTCCTGATAGAGATGCAAAATAGAACAGCCATTTTTGAAAACAGGTTGGCAATTTCTTATAAAGCACATACTTGCCTTATGATCTAGCAATCCCATTCCTTGGTATTTACTTCAGAGAAATAAAAAACTGTATTCATACAAATATCTCCATGCAAATGTTTATATCATGTTTACTCACAATTTCCCAAAACAGGAAACAATTTAAATGGCCTCCAAAAAAGTGAATGGATAAACAAACTGGTACATGTGCATATGGGACTTTCCTGGTGGCTCAGTGGTAAGGAATTTGCCTGCCAATGCAGGAGATGCGGGTTTGATCCCTGGGTCAGGCATGGAGAAGGAAATAACAACCCACTCCAGTATTCTTCCCTGGAAAATCCCATGGACAGAGGAGCCTGGTGGGCTATATATACTCCATTGGATGGCACAGAGTCAGACAACAACATGTGCATATGCACATAATGTAATATTACTCATCAATACAAAGTTATGGACTAGTACTAATACATGCAATTTCAAATGTATTTTGCTAAGTGCAAAAATTCAGACTCAAAAGGCTACATACATATTGTATGATTCCATTAACATGACACTCTGGAAAGGGAAAAACTTTAGGGAAAGAAAACATATCAGAGTGTTTGCCAGGGACTGGGTGTGAGAGGCAGAGGTTATGGTTATACAACTGTAACCATTTGTCAAAATTCATAGAAAGAACCATACACTAAAAAGAGTAAATTGTATTTTATGTAAAGTACATTCAAAAATAAAAACAATCCAAAGAAAGAAAATAATCCAATTCTGCACTCTATGATGGCCTCATAATCAACACAGTGATAAAACACAAAGTTTATTCCTTCAAAGTGATCTAATGAAACGACCCATAGGAGGCTCAAGTATGGGATGCGGTTTTGCCAAAACCATAGCAAGCCAACTAGGAATTGAAATTCTACTCAAACTTGGGTGGGACCAGGGCCAGTAATGTATTCTTCCACAATTTAACTGCTTGAGATTAACTCTTTTCTAGTGGCCTGTAATACCAGCAGTTCTAATTTTGCATGTCCAATCAGCACCTGCTGTCAGCAGCAAACTTACTTTGGGGGCAGTGCTCAGTCAAGCTTGGCTCCCCAGAGTTCACTTTTCTGAACAGTGTTTTCCCCGAATTCTACATTTTCCCTGTGCCCACGCTCAGTCTCTTCTCTGAGCTCTGAAACTGAGGAACAGCTTCTCTTCCACCAGGTCTTATGTGACTTCCTTTGCCTTTCTGATTCATGACATCTTTCACCATGGCTGTGCAAGCAGGAGGAGCCCATTGTGACCTGGCAGGGTGGGAAAGTGGGAGTTCTCAGACCTCCTGTGGGATTTCCTCCTCCTACTCTCCCCTCCCATGTGCCCATTGCTAGAACTCCTATGGCACCATGAACACAATAGATTTCCATCCTGTTTCATCCTGTCCCATCCTGTCCATTTAACAACGCTCCCATCTTTTACAATGTGTGCTTCCCCACCTTCTATTAAAGGAATAGTCCAAATTCTCTACTCACCAGCTCAGATACCTCAGCCTCAAGTCAAGATGTTGAAACATTCGAAGAGGAAGAAAACAAAAGAAAAGGAAACAAACTATTCTTTTCCCAAGACTGCGGCCTTAGAGAGGAACTGTTCAATAAAAACTATATGGGTTTATCTACAACAACCACCTCCTTCCTCCCAATGTCAGTTGCATACCACTCCAGCAGGACCATCTTCTCCCTTAAATAAAGTCATGTCTGAAGTAAAATAAAGTGCTTTGTTTTAAAAGGTTATACTTATCTTAACCATTTAGATAAATTGGCTGAAAGCCATTTCAGTTCAGTATACTTAGCACAGATTATCATGTAAATACTGAAACTTAGGGATCAATTGCTCAAGTCTATTAAAAGTCCAAACATTGTCTGATCTACTTGCCCAAAATTCATGCATACACTCATTTGTCTTTGAAGAAAAATGTCAGAAACTTTTTTTTTTTGTACTATTAGCCAATGGAAGCTTTATGTCTTATTCAGATGTACATATTTGGGCAGGGGGTGGAGGGTCACATTCCATGAAGAAAATCATTTCTGAATTCTTGTCCTCTGACCATCGATTAAAAACAAAAGAATTCACTCACATAAATCACAGAGCTCAAAGATTCCAACTGACTTTAAAGAATTCTTTCAAAGAAGGAATTCTAACAAACTTCTAACAAAATTTCTTTTTAACTTGAAGCTCATTTCCTCCTTAGCCACTTTTGCAGGGAAAGTCAATAAAAGCAAAAATTTTAAAGCTCTATTGATATTACTATTATCCCTTCCCATATTTAAAACTTCAGATATTGACTTAAATCCCCTTGTTTCATAATCTCTGTACTTTGCACCATTTTTGCAAGAGTTAGTTCCATGAAAGTTAAAGCTTTATCATCTCTGCTGTCACCACTTTCTACTTCTAAAAGCCCTGGTCGCTATCAAACCCTGCCTGAAAATTCAGCTTAACTGTTCATTTGTTAGGGTCTCAAGGTAGTCCTCAAGACATCCTTCATTTCATACAGGAATTGGGGCATCCAACTGAGATACTTGTTCAGGCCTCTGCCTGAACATCAAGCTTTCCTCCCCTTCAGGGTTCCAACTCTCTTTTTGCTGTTAATAGAAATAAAATCAACCAAAACAAACAAACAACAATAGAGGGCAGCAATGTAAATTACTATCCTGTTCCCAGAACAGGAGAGCATTCGAATTATTTGGTAAACAGCACTAATGGTTACCACAGTACAGGAGCTGATGCAGCCTAAATTGCCCTGGCTTTTCCCTGGCCTCTATGTTCCATGTGTGGGCACAGTTCACAGTGGCATTGTCCATGCAGGCAGGGTTCCCCGATCAGGAAAGTAGCTGGCTAGTTTCTCCACCACTGCCCTTCTAGTCTCAAACTCACGTCACCTTCTGGACAACTTCTATAATGTGCTTTCCTTTAAGGAAATGTTGATAAACAATGAGCTCTTGTGGGTCTTGACTGGGGTTTGGGACCTTTCAGGAGCACAGTCAGTGCCCTGGTGTCCCTGGCCAATACTTCATTCTCCAGCTTTCTGGTGTCCTGGACAGCCTATCTCCCCTTGGTGACTCTTCCCATCACCCACTTGGGAGTTTGGTGACCTCCTTCAATCTATAGATTCTGGTCACACTCTCACTTCTTTACTGTGGGCTCTCATCCACCTGTTCCTTTATCTCCTCCTAGAACTTCTGTTAATTTGCACATTAAATCTCCTAAATCTCTCCTCCAACTCTGTCCTTCTTTTCTCTCATGATTTCCATCACTCTCTATTTTTGTGTGTTTCGAGTTGATGTTCCAGGCCACAAATTTGGATCTCAACAGGGACTGTTCTCTCCCCGTGATGTAGTTGGGAAATCAACTCGCAGAGCTTCAGACTCTTTTAATTTACTCTTGAGTCACCTCAAATGCTCTAGTTATTTTCTATTTGAGTTGTCTCATGTCCTTCCAGCAGGTTGCTGACTGGGATGCATCCTTATGGATCTTCCTCTCTGGCTGCTAGGCTCCTGGGATGGTAGTTATTTTATTGTTGTTGTCCCCTCTTTGAGGCTGAGTTCTGGATTTTAGAGAGCATAAAGTTGAATCAGTCCTCCGGGTGAAGGCAGGTGAAAAAGACTCAGTCCCCAGGTCAAGAATTTGGAAGCAGACAGATTTCCAGTGCCCTGCAAGCAGCCACTGAAGTTTTCCTTTGGCTCAAATCACCAGCTTCTCCCAGGATGGAGAGTGTCCTCCCCCTGAGACCATGGCTCTTGCATGCTGGTCTACAAGCATTTCTACAGCCCATGGAGAAGAAAGTCCCATACCAATTCTCTCCACTGGAGCTTCCACAGAGTCCAAAGCTTCATTTGCACCCAATAGCTAGAGGTCTCAGTGTCTGTTTGCCTCAAGAGAAGCAGAGAGACATATGATCCAGTAATCCCACTGCTGGGCATATACTGAGAGAAAAGCATAATTTGAAAAGATAGATGCACCTCAATGTTCAGTGCAGTGATGTTTGTAATAGCCAAGACATGGAAGCAACCTAAATATTCATAGACAGAGGAATGGATAAAGAAGGTATGGTACATATATACAATGGAATACTACTCAGCCATTAAAAAGAATGAAAAAGAAAAAAATGAAATAATGCCATTTACAACAACATGGACGGACCTAGAGCTTATTTTGCTAAGTAAAGTAAGTCAGACAGAGAAAGATAGATATCATATAATATCACTTATATGTGGAATATTAAGAATTATACAAATGAACTTATTTACAAAACAGAAACAGACTCTCAGATTTAGAAAACAAACTGATGGTCACTGAAGGGGAAAAGGGGGCGGGGAGGGAAAAATTAGGTATTTGGGATTAACATACACACACTACTACACATAAAAGAGATAATCAACAAGGACCAGTAACTGTATAGCACAGGTAACTCTAAAAACAGTCTGTAATTATCTACATGAGAAAAGAAACTGAAAAAGAATGGATATATGAATATGCATATGTATAACTGAATCACTTTGCTATACACCTGAAATTAACACAATGTTATAAATCAACTATGTGTGTGTGTTAGTGTGTCCAGCTCTTTGTAGCCCCATGGCATGTAGCCTGTCAGGCTCCTCTGTCCATGAAGTTCTCCAGGCAAGAATACTGAAGTGGGTTGCCATTCCCTTCTCTGGGGGATTTCCCAACCCAGGGATCGAACTCAGGTCTCCCACACTGTAAGTGGATTCTTTACTGACTGAGCCACCAGGGAAGCCCATAAATCAACTATACTCCAATATAAAATAAAAATTAAATTTAAAAAAGAGAAGTAGAGAGATTGGAATTAGGACCTATATGTCCAAAGGCTCTCTCTCCACTCCCAGGACTTTGTAACTCCACTAATATTAGGGAATATATTATTTTAAGCTGCAAATTGGCGTTACATTAAAAAACTCTGCCCAATTTTCTGCTAGGTTTATTGCAAGCACTACAGAAATTCATGATAAAGAAGCCCCTGATTTTACAAACTACAAGATTTGTAACATTTTTGGTTTTCTTCACAGTCTTATCACAAGACCCGTCAGTGATCAGATTTACACCAGCCCCAAACCCTGGTGCTAAAGAATTAATTTCTCCTGAATAATCAGTTGGTCAGTTTCCATGAATAATAACAGTGTGCTTAACATGTAGCTTGTTATTTTCTTTCTTACAAGGCAAGATCACCATTTATTGGGGAAAGTAACATTTTTCAAGGACACATCTTTCAAGCCAAAGTGATTTTCATTTCCTTTTTCATCATATTGTATTTGGTCAGCATCCCTAAGTCAGATTTCACACACTAAAAGAACCCAGCAAATAGCAATCAGTTCTACAGTGTTGTTATTCTATAGTGAGGCATTACAAAATGCATTCTCACATAAACTGTGATTCTCAGGTCACATTAACCAAGGTGTCAAAACAGAGTCCCAATGTCAGTTGTATATTAGTGTGACTCTGATCATGCTCCTGTACAATTCTGAGAAAATCTTGGCCTCTTCAGCTTCTCAAAAATACTTCTGGTGAGTCCCTGACTGTGCCTCATGTGATCTCTTAGAACTAGCCTTCTTGGCTCCTGAGGCATTTTATATTTCTTTCTCCTGTATTTAGATCTCCTATCACTAAAACTATGCTACCACAGCTAACTGGAAACATGATTGCTAATACCTCTGGCCACCCATTAGGTCACTGATGCTCGGGGCCATTGCTAAAGGTCCTGTGACCAGCAAACTGAAGATGGAACGCCCATCACTGCTAACAGAGCCAGAGTAATGTCCATCACTTGAAAAAATCATGGGCTCAAAGTAGCTGATACCTTCCATCCTCAGTAGTTCAGCTTTAAGAGCTCTTCTACTGCTTCACTTTTTTTTTTGGTGATATCTTTTTTTTTTGCATTTATTATGTTTTTATTGGAGTATTAGGGGCTTCCCTGGTGGCTCAGATGGTAAAGAATCTGCCTGTAAAGCAGGAGACCCATATTCAATCTCTGGGTAGGGAAGATCCCCTGGAGAATGAAATGGCAACCCACTCCAGTATTCTTGCCTGGAGAATCCCATGGACAGAGAAGCCTGGCAGGTTATAGTCCATGGGTTTACAAAGAGCTGGACATGATTGAGGGACTAATATTTTCACTTTTCACTTTCTTATTGGAGTATAATTGCTTTACAATGTTGTATTAGTTTCTGATGTACAACAACATGAATCAGTTATAAGTGTGCATATATCCCTTCCCTCCTACCATCAACCCACCCCTGTAGGTCATCACAGAGCACCAAGCTGAGATCCCTGTGCTATACAGCAACTTTCCACTAGCTATCTATTTTACACACAGCAGTGTATATATGTCAATGCTACTCTCTCAATTCGTTCCACCCTCTCCTTCCCTCTGTGTGTCCACATGTCTATTATCTATGTCTGTGTCTCTATTCCTGACCTGCAAATAGGTTCATCAGCACCATTTTTCTAAATTCCATACTGTATCTTATATCTAGAATTCTTGCATGATGCTAGGGGTTCTAGAACCAGGAAACAATCTGAATGACTAATACCACACTAACAATCAGTCCTGTCCCATGGTGGCCTCAGTCCTTGGACCACATCTGCTTGATCTCTCTACTCCAAATCTAAGTTTTTCCTAACAGACTTTGCATCTCTCATGAAAAACAGACTAATGGTGGCCTTTCTCCCATCCGTTTTCTGGACATGCATCAATTCTAGCTGTGAAAAATACCTTAGGCTCATTCCAGTACATCTGGTTCCCACTCATTCTAACTACAGTGGCTACTAAGGAAGTGTAAATACTTCATTTGTCATGTAACAACTTTTTCCTCCAGCATTCCCTTAATTTTTCAATGCATTTTTAATACTGAGATAATTTTCAATTCACAAAACAGTTACAAAGGTAATCTAGAGTTCCCATACATCCAGTTTCCCCTAAGGTTAACACATCACATCACCTTGAATTTGTCACAACTATAAGAAGCCAATTTCTGCATGTTACTATTAACTAAACTACGAACTTTATTCTGATTTCACTAGCTTTCCCACTACCTTCCTTTTTCTCTCCCAGGAGCCAATCCAGAATACCACATTGCGTTTTGTCAGCATATCTTTTTAATCTCCTTTTGTCTGTTAATATCCCTCAGTCTTCCCTTGTACCCTGAATTTTTAAATAGTTGAAATATTTTTATGTCAGTTCTACAAGAAGAGTCTGAGCCCTGCTCTGTCTAGATACAAAAGGGTATGGAAAATATTTCTTCTTGTTAATTCTGAAAAGGCAGGTTTGTCATTAAAGAGAGGAGCGAGAAAGCTCTAGAGTGTTGCTTTATAATATAACAATCCCAGATTCTATTTCTGAGGTTGGACTTTCGTCTACTCTTTCAAAATAGGCAACCTTTTCACGGAGGCAGATAACAAAAATCTCCACAATTTTACCCACATTGTCTACTCTGTCAACTAGCTAGCAACTGTGAGCCACGGTTACCCAGGTATTACTGTTCTACAGTCGACACTGCGGATGCAGAGTGTGGCACTCGCGGCTAGCTGCATACCCAACACCACTCACAATTTTCTCTTCCAAAAGAAGGCCAGTTTTGTTTACCACAGCAATGTGTCTGGCTAAAAAATGTCAAGCTTCAGGCTTCCTTTCAGCTCTGCATGGCCAGGTAACATCATGCTGGCCAATGGGATGGAGGCAGAGGTCTACAAGGGCTTCTGAGAAAGTTATTATTTTTCTGATTTGAAAACTAGGGAGTGGGGAAACGAGCAGCTGGCATATGCCTTGTGCATTCTATTCTTCCCTCTTCTTCCTGCATGGAATGTAAGCTCAAGACCTGGAGGAGAAGCAGTCAACCTGCAAGCATGGCAACATCAAGGACAGTGAGTGTGAAGCAGAAGGAGTTCCCATAGCCACTCCACCCAACCTGTCTCCAGACTTTTTATTACATGTGATAATGAAATAAAAATAAAATCTTTTAGTTAGGTCAATATTTGTTAGGTTTAAGTGAGAGATGATCAAATGTCATCATTCTGATAAACAAAGTCACACTGGCAACATGCACTGACCCAGTATGCAGTACAGTAATGGTCAGTAACAGCTGTAAATCTTCTCTGAGAAATGAAGAGGATGAGAAAAAAGCCAGGAGAGTGGAGATAGACAATATTCCCCATTTCAAAAAGGACACACAGACCTCCAAACTCAGTTAATTCCCAGCAGAACTCTAAATGTGATTGTAACTCAACAAATTCACACTTCTGAAGGACTTTGCTTACTGCCTTTCAGATGAAAGTTCACTTAACTTTGGCAAGTTATCAAGTTCCAATGAATGATCAAACCAAGGTCCATCATAGCTTAGAAATACTTCTCTGTCCTGATGTAAGAGCCATTCTTGGAGTACTCCGTTGATGTCAGGAGAACAAGCCATCAGGTGCGCTGCTCTGCAGAGCAGGGCAGAGTTTGTAAGTCTGTGGCTGGTAATGGCAAAGCAAGCAGAGGATACACCCACAACCCAATCCTAACACAGTTGATACAGCCCTTATTGTTTGTAGACACTGGTTAAGCTCTTCACATAGATTATCTCCTTTGACGCTCACAATGCCCCCTCTGAGCTGCATTCTATTTATTATCCCCATTTTACAGATAAGGGCTTCCCTGGTAGCTCAGCTGGTCAAGAATCCACCTGCAATGCAGGAGACTCCCGTTTGATTCGTGGGTCGGGAAGATCCCCTGGAGAAGGAATAGGCTACCCACTCCAGTATTCTGGCCTGGAGAATTCCATGGACTGTATAGTCCATAGGATCACAAAGAGTCAGATATGACTGAGCAACTTTCACTTTCACTACAAATAAGGAAACTGAACACAGATTAAATAACTTGCCCAAGAAGACTGGCAAATTCAGAAAACTCTAGCAATCCATCCTTAGACTGGTTCCCTCTGTGCAGTACTGGGATACTGCTACAAGCCCCACCTCCATGAAAACTGCCTTTTCCTCATGCTTGGTCACTGGTACTCTGGACTTTACAGAATCAATATTCCCTCCACATCTCATGTAACATATGTAGATAACAAATGGCAGTCAAAGCTCTGCTGCTGCTGCTGCTGCTAAGTCGCTTCAGTCATGTCCGACTCTGTGCAACCCCATAGATGACAGCCCACCAGGCTCCCCCGTCCCTGGGATTCTCCAGGCAAGAATACTGGAGTGGGTTGCCATTTCCTTCTCCAATGCATGAAGGTGAAAAGTGAAAGTGAAGTCGCTCAGTCCTGTCTGAATCTGAGTGACCCCATGGACTGCAGCCTACCAGGCTCCTCGGTCCATGGGATTTTCCAGGCAAGAGTACTGGAGTGGGGTGCCATTGCCTTCTCTGAGTCAAAGCTCTAGCCCTCATTATTTCAACATTAAGGCTAATCTTTCCTTTCATTCTTTGAATAGGGTAGATGTCAGCATCACTTGTTCATTGTAACAAAACTTACTGCTGCTTTTCCTCATGTTTATCTATTAGACTGATTTCTTGGTTTTGCACCCCAGATTCCAGCTCCATCAGTTAGGTGCTCCATCAGTTAGAAGTGCATATGGCTGCAGGTTATAGAAAAGCTATATTTGGAAAGCTTAATCAAGTAGGGGTGTATTTTTCTCATATAATAAGTCTGGTGGTAGGTGGTTGCTGGTGACAGTCCAGTGATACCACTGTGATTTTCTTGGCTCCCCTCTCATGGTTTTCCTAGCTCTCGGCACCTCATCCACTGCCAAGGCAGGCATTACAGAAGAAGAGGCAACATCAGCCAAATTTGTCCCCTTTTCTCAAAAAAAGCAAAAGCTTCCCCAGAAACTTCCCAGTAACTTATGTTTACATCTTCAGTTCAGTTGCTCAGTCATGTCCAACTCTTTGTGATCCCATGGACTGTAGCACTCCAGGCCTCCCTGTCCATCACCAACTCCCAGAGCTTGCTCCAACTCCTGTCCATATTTACATCTTAATTGCAAAGAAATATGTCATGTGGCCATTCTAGCTGGGGAGTAGGGGGTGGAAATGTGCATATTTAGATTTTGCAGCCTCTAGGGTAGAGGCAAGCAGGAGAGAATGAGGCTGGGAATAGAAGAGGAGTTAGCCAACCCAGTCTCTGCCATAAGATCACATGCTTATTTGTTCTTAAAGGATAAAGAGAAAATAATGTGATTATCTCTTTATGAAGTAGCTACTGAACTGACCTTGAGCATTAATACTTCCACCTGTGCAGGCTTATTGGTGATGTTTGGACTATGAACATGAATCCGGACACTCAAACCCCAAGTACAAAAAAAATTCCAACCCAAATGTTTAATATCAAGCTCTGAAGTGTAGAGCTTAGAAATTGAAGTGTAGAGTAAGAGCTTAGAAATTGCCATTCCAAGCCTTAAAATAAGAAAGACATTGAGGCAACAGAAAAGCAATGACTTTTCTTAGACCTAGAGAACTGACATCACCAGGCAAAAGGCTTGTCCCAAATGTGGAGAGACAGGTGAATACAGATAATCACAACAAAGTTCAGGTTACCTGAGGCAGAAGCCACTGGAGCCAATTATTGGTAGGAATACTTAAATGCTAGCTTTGATGAATTGCTTGAGGCTGAGTGGGACTAGCTTGAGAGTTGAAAACTCCTGGGGGAATCAATCTTGGGCTAAGTCCTATATTTTCATGGCTTTTGCCTCTGGGACCCAGCCTGCCCTCCCCCCCTGCCCTCCCCCGCCCCCCATCCTGCCCCCACTCCAGGTTCTCAGAGTGAAGTGCAGAGAAAAATTCCCTCCATTTTCCTGCTGGAGGTTGTAAAACACAATCATTTTAAAATACACACAGTGTTCTCTGTAACAAATGCCTGCTCTCTAAAGGAAATTACCTTACTCAAGCACTTCCGAACATGGGGGAGGGGCTATTAGCCATTTCCAGTCCCCTCTAACCTTTCTGTATCACCTAAAGGGAGGGGAAAAAAAAAAAACAAACTAAGAAGGGCTTTTGAAGATCATAGCCAAGGGACTCATGCACACCAAAAATTTGGGAGTTAATCATAAGATGACAGAATGCATCCCCTCCCTAACACATTACCACCACATCAATAGGGCTCCAGTATAATAGTTGATTAGAACTAAAAGAGCTGAGAAACAAACTATGTAAGTAGGAGTTCTTAGGGAAACTCAAAGATATCAAAGGAATCAAACAAGTTTACTAGAAGAAACTGAAACAGCTGCTGCTGCTGCTAAGTCACTTCAGTCATGTCCGACTCTGTGCGACCCCATAGATGGCAGCCCACCAGGCTCCCCTGTCCCTGGGATTCTCCAGGCAAGAATACTGGAGTGGGTTGCCAGTTCCTTCTCCAATGCATGAAGGTGAAAAATGAAAGTGAAGTCGCTCAGTCCTGTCCGACTCTGAGCAACCCCATGGACTGCAGCCTACAGGGCTCCTCCGTCCATGGGATTTTCCAGGCAAGAGTACTGGAGTGGGGGTGCCATCGCCTTCTCCGGAAACAGCTGCAGCAAACATTAAACACAGCTCAGCCCCTAGTCAGATTAACTAAGACCTCAGGTTCACATGGAACATTCATCAAGAATGGCCCATAACACATACCATAACGAATCTGAAATAGAAATCACACAGGGTCTTCTGTTTCAGACCAGGTGAAGTTAACCAAGGAGGAAATGAAGTTTCTAACAATGTTTCTAACAAGTTTCTAACAATGTTTCTAACAAGTTTCTAACAATGTTTCTAACAAGTTTCTAACAATGTTTCTAACAAGTTTCTAACAATGAAGTTAGAAATCAATGACAGAAAGATAACTGGGAAATCCCCAAATATTTGGAGATTAAACAACACACTTCTAAATAACACATGGGTAAAAGAAGTTTCAAGAGAAACTTTTAAATATTTTGAACTAATGAAAAAAATACAACTTATCAGAATTTATGGGATATAGCAAAAGCAGTGGTTAAAGGGAGATTCATATATTAGCAATGAACAATTGAAATTTGAAATTAAAAATACAATATCACATCAGCACGAAAAAAAACGAGATACTAAGGCATAAATCTTACAAAATATGTACAGTATCTATATGAGGAACACTACAAAACCTTGACGAAAGAAATCAAAGAAGATCTAAATGCAGAGACATTCCACATTCATGGATAGGAAGATTCATTACTGATAAATTGTCACTTCTTCCCAACTTGTTCTATAGATTCAAGTGTGATCTCAATCAAAATACAGCCAAGTTATTTTGTGGATATTGACAAACTGATTCTAAAGTTTATATGGAAAGGCAAAAGACTCAGAATAGCAAACTATATTGAAGGACAAAGTTGGAGGACTGACTTTACAACTTACTTTAAATCAACAGTAAAAGCTAACACAACATTGTAAAGCAACTATACACCAATAAAAAAATAATTTTAAAAAAGCAACAGTAATCAAGACAGTGGTATTAATGAAAGAATAAATACATCAGTGAACTGAACAGAGACCAGAATTAGACCCCTACAAATATAGTCAAATGATCTTTTACAAAGGAGCAAAGGCAATCAATGAAAAACAAGTCTTTTTTTAAAAAATGGTGCTAAAATCATTAGACATCCATATGCAACAAATAAGTCTAGCCACAGACCTTATACCTTTCAGAAAAAGTAACACAAATGGATCACAGACCTAAATGCAAAACACAAAACTATAAACTTCTAGAAGGTGACAAAGGCGAAGATCTAGGTGAACTTAGGTTCACTGATGACTTTTGGGGTACAATACCAAAAGCATAATCCATGAAAGAAAGAATTGATTAAGTTGGAGTTTTCAGTGAAAAACCTCTACTCTGTGAAAGACAGGTGAAAGAAAAGACAAGCCATAAATGGGGAAAATATTTGGAAAACACAATCTGATAAAGAGCTGGTATCTAAAATATGCAAAGGACTATTAATATTCACCAATAAGAAAACAATCCAATTTAAAAATGAGCAAAAGATCTGAGCTCTGGGACAACCCAGAGGGATAGGGTGGGAAGGCAGGTGGGATGGGGCTTCAGGATAGGGGGGACACATGTATACCTGTGGCTGATTCATGTTGATGTATGGCAAAACCCATCACAATATCATAAAATAATTATCCTCCAATTAAAATTAATTAATTAAAAAATAAAAATGAGCAAAAGATCTGAATAGAGACCTTCTCAAAGAAGATATACATATAACAACAAGCGTACAAAAAGATGCTCAACATCGTAAGTCATTGTGAATGCCGCTCAGTCGTGTCTGACTCTTTGTGACCTGAATTCTTCAGGCCAGAATACTGGAGTGGGTAGCCTTTCCATTCTCCAGGGGATCTTCCCAACCCAGGGATTGAACCCAGGTCTCCCACATTGCAGGGCAGATTCTTTACCAGCTGAGCCACAGGGGAAGCCCAAGAATACTGGAATGGATAGCCAATCTCTTCTCCAGGGGATCTTCCTTATCCAGGAATCGAACCAGGGTCTCAGGCATTGCAGGCAGATTCTTTACCAACTGAGCTATCAGGGAAGCCCCTATTAGGGAATTCCAAATTAAAACAAAATAAGATTCCACTGCACACCCCTTAGAATGGCCAAAATCCAGAACACTGACAGCACTAAAAGTTAGGCTGGGCTGGTGAGGATGTGGAGCAACAGGAATACTCATTCATTGCCGGTGGGAATGCAAATGGCATAGCCAATTAGGAAGACAGTTTGGTGGTTTCTCCAAAACTAAACATCCTCTTACCATAGGATCCAGCAATCACACTCCTAGGTACTGCATTTACCCATATGAGTTGAACACATATCCACACAAAAATGCACACATGGATGTTTATAGCAGCTCTACTCCTGTCAAAACTTGGAAGCAATCAAGATGTCTTTCAATAGGCGAATGGATAAATAAGCTGAGATACATACAGACAACAGAATATCATTCAACCCTAACAAGAAATGAGCTATCAAATCATGTAAAGACATGGAGGAATCTTAAATGCTATCGCTAAGTGAAAGAAGCCAATGTGGAAAAGCTCCGAACCGTATGATTCCCACTCTATGACATACCGGAAATGGCAAGTGTATGGAGACAGCAGAAAGTTTGGTGGTTGCCTAGAGTAGGGGGTTGAGCTGATGAATACATAGGTGAAGCACAGGTAATTTTTAGGATGGAGGAACTATTCTCTATGATACTATAACGGGGGATACATGACATCATTCATTTGTCAAAACCCATACACTATACAACCAATGTACACGTGTGTGTTAGTCTCTCAGTTGTGTCTGGCTCTTTGCGACCCCACGGACTGCAGCCCGCCAGGCTTCTCTGTCCATGTAATTCTCCAGGCAAGAATACTGGAGTGGACTGCCTTTCCCTTCTCCAGAGGATCTTCCCAACTCAGGGATCACAGCCTGGTCTCCTGCATCGCAGGCAGATTCTTTACTGTTTGAGCTACAGGGAAGTCCATCTAAACTAATATATGGACTTCGGGTAATAAGATGAATCAATTTTGGCTCATTGGTGATAACAAATGTACCACAGAAATGCAATATGTGAATAATAAAGGAAACTGGGAGGGAGGTATCAGGGAAGCAATATGGGAACTCTTTTACTATCTGCTCAATGTTTCTGTAAATCTTAAACTGTTCAAAAACATAAGGACTATGATTTAATTTTTTTCCTAATGTCTAGTTCAAAGAAGATGTCAAAGTGAAGTGAATGAAGATGAATGTGTCAAAGAATGTGTCATGAAAAAAGTGAGGCTTTAGTTGGGTCCAAGAGAGTACATAGGATTTCAAGAGTTAGAAAGGGCAAAGGGTATCTCAGTTGGGATTGAGGCAGGAAAAACATTCAAAGGGCTCAAATTTCAAAGCAGCAGGAAATAACACAGAATAAATCAATGCAAAGACAACAGGTAACAATTTAATGGAAGCTAGGGGCCAAGGCAAGCCTAGAGGTGCTGAAGCATCATTCTCATATTGGGTAAATGTAAGTACGGTAGCAGATTTGACCCAAGCTACATCCTCAACATGGATTCACTCATTTCATAAATATTTAGTAGGTACGTGCTATGTTCCAAATGCTGTGGTAGGCACTGGGAACCAGCAGTGAATAAAAAAAAAAAAAATCTCTGTTCTCACTGAGCGTACATTTTAGTGATAGAAGACAGAACTTACCTGATGTTTTCAAGAGACAGCAAAGAAGCCAGTATGGCTGGAATGGAGATAAAGGAGATAAAAGGTGAGAGACAGAGGAGATAAGTGAGGCCAGTGACTGAAGGGCACTGAGGCCAGAATGAACAAGGACTTTGGCCTTACACTGAGGCATTTAGGGTGCAACTGGAAGGTTCTGAATACCAGAGTGACTTGATTGACACCTGAATAGGGTCAATGTCTGTGCTGATAACAAACAGAGGCTAAGAGTGACTGCAGGGAGACCAGGGAAATTGTTAAAATAATCCAGGTAAAAGAGGAAAAGGACTTGAACCATGGTTTTAGCAGCACAAGTGGTGAGAAGTGTGGACTCTGAAAAGATTTGCTGATGGATTCAATGCATGAGAGAAAGAGAGGGTCAGAATGACTGTTTTAGGTCTGAGCAATCACCTGGAAGAAGGGGTTGCTAGTGACAGGGAGAAAGAATTTGGGAGTAACAAGGTCATGAGTGGGACTGAGCCCGTGTCTGAATTCAGCTGAGCTGTCTTGAACGTGGGCATTTCAAGGACCTAGAGATAAGAGCAAGGCTGAGACTGAGAGTTAACTGGGAAAGACCAAGTCATAGTACATAGAGGCAGTGAGGATAGGCATGAATTCATTCATCCAAGATTTCCTAAAATCAACCTCTGAATGTGCCAGGGACGTAAAGATACCTAAGACATCTCTCCTGCCCATAAGGCACTCACAGTCCAACAAAGAAAACAGAAATGTAAATAAGTGATGATAGTACATTAAGCATCCTAGGTGAGGTATTCAACATCGACTGAGTCCCTTCTATATGCTGAGCTGTGCAGTGAGAAACAGGAGGCATGTACAAAGTCTTTAAGAGCACAAAAGTGGTTCTTGCAAAGGTTCGTAAAGACACACACAAGGATTTTCACCACAGAGTGACATAAAGGAGTTGGCAGTATCCTAGATGCCCATCACTAGGGAAATTGCAGGAATGTGGATATAGCTCAAGAACGTAGCATTGAGTGAAAACAGTGGGAAATAAGAGATTTACAGTCCAGGACCATCTTCATAAGTGTAAAAGGCATACACGAAACCCCATGTCTTAAATGATCAAGAATCCATACCAAACATATTGCAGTTTGTATCTAGAAGATGAATGGGAGTGGGTATTGAGAAAGACAAGGACAAATAATTTAACCAAAGTAAAACAATATAAATAAGAAAAGGGCCTTGCAGGGACTGATGATGACAACGTGCTGAGAATTGTGGAGCAGAGTAAACTCTCTGCACCTGAGATACAAATAACAAGCTAATGGGAATCCAGCCGATAACCCTAATGAGAAGATTTCTGGGGGCCAAGAAGCACTGGGATACATGAAGGCACGAAAGTGCATCAGAGCTTCAGGGAACAGCACCAGGTTTAGTGTTGGTTGCAGTGGTTATGAAGAGCTGATAATATTTGAATGCCTGGAGTAAACTGAACAACATCCTACACGTGGAAGTTACAATCATCCGTATCAATCTGTCCCCCTTCATTATATCGGGTTTAAGGCTGATGCTCTGCTCTGCTTCCATCCAGTCAACAGTGATAGTCTCTTTTAGCTGCACTGGGATCTTTGCATCTTGTGACGACTCCAGAAATCCTAGTTCAACAAATCACTCCTGTTTATGTGGCCTCAAGGAATGTGGCCTTGATCTAAGGCTTTCATGCTGGAGCTCCACCAGAGGCAAGGCGGCTGCTCTGGCCAGGAGTGGGCTGGGAAGGGAACTGGAGGCCCAAGGATGCCTCGCATTCTGGGGCATCTGCCTGGGGCAGTTCAACCACCTCCATCAACTCAGTGCTGCCAGTTAACTCTCACTGGTCACATTCCAGGTGGAGTTTCCCAGCCGTGACCACCCTCCCCCCACCCCACACTGGGTCCTGCACCACTATCATAGGTGTACCTATCCTTCAGAGCCTTTATCACAGCTGCCACTCCAGATTTTCTTTTCTGATAATGTATGATCATCTAGGTTCCTCTATGTTCCAAGTTCAGTGAAGGTGGTCTTTTCTTTACTTTTTTTCACTTTTTTTTTTTCTTTCACCAATGTTTCACTAGCACTCAGCAAGCCGTCTGGCACATAGTTGTTGTTTAGTCACTAAGCCGTGTCTGACTCTTTGAGACCCCATGGACTGCAGCCTGCCATGCTGCAGGCTCCCCTATCCGTGGGATTTCCCAGGCAAGAATTGGAGCACGTTGCCATTTCCTTCTCCACTGGCATAGGGTAGAGGCTCAATAAACTTCTCAGCGGAATACAAGCCTTCGAAAGGAAACCGAGGTCGAGGTGAATACAAGCATGGTGCAGAAGCAAAAATGTGAAAAATTTAGGGTTTGTTTTACTGTGAGGGGTAAGCGGGGAGAGCTGCAAAGAGGTGCACTGGCCCCTGTAGATAAGTCACCTCCAGTGCAAGGCGGGCATGTGGTAGGTGTGAAACAATAGGGAAATTAACTGTAAAGAAATCAACGAGTGTTTAGCGCATTTTTTAAAACCTGTGTCAAAACGGTATGAAATAGAATAGAGGGAAGGGGAGCACGTGCGTCAGAGTTGCGTCTGAGGAAAGACATTTCCAGAGGTCCTGACACAATCCACTGCCCCTCCTAGCACACGGGGCGGCTCAAAATCTCCTGGGGAGGGGAGAGCATTACTCTCACCTTCTAAGGGTCACACAAGCCCGGTCACCACTGTTGCCACTGTTACCAGTTTAAAGTCTTCGTCAATCTAATGTTTCACCTCTATTCTTGTCTCCCACTCCACCTCCAGCTCCATTAGGCTCTGCCCCACTTAAAAACACAAAACAAAAACCACCTCCGACCCAAGCCAGTCCAGATCTGGAGAAGTGAACACTCTTGTTCGCTATGGGAGGCCCTTTCACACGCCCTTGGCTTGACCCCCAGCCCTCACTAACGGAACGGGCGCTCAGGACCCTGCCAGGCCACGCCAAAAGGCGCGACCTCGGCCAGCGGTGCGACCTGTCGCCGCCCTTCCCGCCTTCCCGCCGGCCGCCGA
Source organism: Bos mutus (assembly GCF_027580195.1). Classification (NCBI taxonomy): domain Eukaryota; kingdom Metazoa; phylum Chordata; class Mammalia; order Artiodactyla; family Bovidae; genus Bos; species Bos mutus. The sequence continues at coordinate 11,276,735 of NC_091646.1, read as the reverse complement.
GCCCGCGCACGCCAAGCCCGCGCGCCTCACGTTGCGCTCGGCCCCCCCCCGGCCCATCCAGAGCAGCGCGCAGGCGCGCGCTCCTGGGCCCGCCAGGGGAAAGAGGGCGGGGCCGAGGGGCCGAACCCGCGGGGGGAGGGGCGGCGTCGGTCACATGACGCGGTTTCACTGTTTACACGCGGAGCGGCCGGATCCTTCGGCCTCAGTCAGGCGCTCGGCTCCGTTTCGGTTTCACTTCCGGTGAGGGGCTGCTTCGGAGCGGGCGGCGAGCCGAAGGCGAGCGCAGGCGGCAGCGGTGACTGCGGCGCCGCTGCCGGGGGGCGTGCGGTAACGCGGCGGCGGCGGCTGGGCCTCGAGCGCCTGCAGCCCACCTCTCGAGGGCGGGCTTCCGAAGCGAGCAGGGCGGACGAGAAGATGGAGGATCTGGTGGTGGAAGTGCGGGGCTCCAATGGCGCTTTCTACAAGGTACTTGACTCCAGGGCAGGCCCCATCTTCGCCCTGCTTTCCCTCCCTTTTCTTCTTAGACTCGGCCGGAGGCAGGCCTGGAACCCTCTTCGCGAGCGCCGCGCCCGGGGCCCGGGGCGCACTCGGCGGGATGTTCTTGGGGAGGGAGGGAAGGACCGGACTTCGGGCCTTTGGGAAACCCCTCGAGCCCCACTGCCTCTCCAGTGTGAGGCCCCAGCGTCTGTCGGAATGAGAAGCGAGCAAGGAAAAGAGGGTGCCCTTTTGGGAGCCTAGCCCCAGCAGGGAGCGCTGGGGGTGGGCGAGGGCCGACGGCAGGTAAGAGATCCGGGCGGGAAGCACCAGTATCCGCGCGAAGTGACGGTGAAGGCTTATTTCTGTTTTCTTAAATATCCTCTTCCAGTGGGATCCGGGCCTGACGTGTGGGTAGTTGCCGAGGAGCGGGGGGCGCTTCCGTCAAGCCGCCTTCTGCCTTGCAAGGAGGGTTTGCGTTCTCCTTTGCCTTCTCTTTTCCGGTCCAGCATTGGGACTTCGGAGAGCTCCACTGTTCTGGGCAAGCGGTGTGAAGAAAGAGTAGTAAGAAGCTGTAGTTGGTACCAAATCACAATGGCAACTGATTATTAGTGACTTCTCTTTGTGGATTTCAAAAGAGAGTTTAGATTCAAAAGTTTTCGGGAAGACCCTTACATATCCGAGTAATGGATTGAAGACTTTGGTAATCTTGAATGTTTGCCCCCGTTATAAATATTCTGGAATACAGATGCTTCAGCGTCTAAAAACACTGGCAACTCTGCTACTTAAGAAAAAAAAAATTAACCCTCCAAAGGCCTGGATATATGCCATGAAACTTTAGGAAATGTACTAAGCATGTATCATTCCTATGGAATTTTTTTTTAAGTGAGTGGAAATGATTGTTTTGTGCTTCAAACGATTTATCTTCTCTGAACGTTTAATGTTGCAGCTAACTATATTGTTGCGGTTTTAAATAGGCATGCATGGCTTTGGTTTTGCTACGGGCTTTTTAAAAGTTACAACATTTCAAATCTCACTAATATCTTACACTTTCAAAAAGAGAATTAATAATTTCATATGTCAGGTGGTGCCTCTGTTGGTTCATACTTGCTGTAGATCTAGCAATCTAAGTCCTCGTATCCTCTTGAATGTCTCTCTGTAACTTCGGTGGGTGATGTCCCACCTTACTACAATATTTTGGAAACAGAAGGTGCATATGGAAGAAAGTGGAAATTAAATATTGCCATTGTCCAAGCGCCATTCTTAAATCTACATAGAAAAACATAAACGTTTCAAACTAGGAATAGGCAAGTAAACACTGATTTGACTATATATGTGTTTACCTATTTCATGGAGAAATTTGGAGAGCATTATATTTCATAAATGAGTAAAGTCTGTAAACTCTTCCATGCTTTTAGCAAAATGATAAAATGTTTTGCTGTAAAAGGAGGAAAAATTTAACCCAGAATTTTTGTTCCTAAATCTCACCAATATAGAATTCATCCAGTTAACTCTGCAGTTTCTGGTTGCATTTATTTCAGTGATCCATAATTATTGCTGGTTAGTTTGTGTAGAACCCTTCTGTTTCCTGCTGCTGCTGCTAAGTCGCTTCTGTCGTGTCTGACTCTGTGCGACCCCATAGATGGCAGCTCACCAGGCTCCACAGTCCCTGGGATTCCTAGGTTGGTAGTTTTGCCCACCAGATTTGGAACGCTAAATATAATAAATATGAGTAGGGGCTGACGGTGGAGCGGTAGTCTAATCTGTGATATTAAATCGGATATCACTCTTACTGTCTTTCAGTGGAGTTTGCTTGCTATAGAGGGCAAGCACATCCTAGTCTTGAAGGATTTATTGTTCTCTTCCAAGCAGCCTATGATTTGCTTTGTGATTTTACTTGCAAACTGATTGGAATATAAGAAACTCCCTCTATCTCTCCTCTTTATCACCCCCTCTTTTTTTTTTTTAACAAAAGTTGCTTAATATGAAGGTGAATAGAAAGAATGGGTTGTCTGTTCCTTGAGGGGAAATGTTAAAAGGTGAACAAACACATGCAGAAAAATTGCTGAGGTGCTTATTTAATTAAGGTTTTGTTTTTAAGAACGCCGCAAATGGTCTGTGTTGAAAAATAGTTTCTAGAATGAAAAAGGTTTAAATTCTTATCAGACTCAATACTGATTTGAGTTATAAAAGTAAAGCAAAAGTAAATCAAGTTGTCCAGTGGGATGGACAGAAAAGATGGGAAATAAAGACAAAAAATGCACTATTATGGAGAAATGTTAAATTTACGAAAAATTAGAAACCTAGGTTCACCGGATTGAAAAGGCTTAAGAAACTAAACAACTCGAACGACTTCAGTATAATTGCATTCAGACTTTGATTTGCCTACCAGAACCACCATACTGGAAGGTGCAGTTCTCTGTCTTCTGAGCACATGGTCCACATTTGCAGTATAAACTGGATAGAATGTATGCTGGTAACAGGTAGGTTTATTCCTCTAAAAAATTAACTTAAACTTCAGATTCAGAATTAACAGAACCATGAAATCTAAACCTAAGATCATAACAGCTCATTTCTGTTTTTCCCTCTGGTCTTTATTCTTAAAAACTTGAAAGTTAAATTTAGTAACTGTCAGAGCCACTATTTTTATGCTTAGGTATTTCTTTGACTTTGGAAAAGTCATGAGTACACCATATAGAGCCTAGGTTACTTAAGACATGAAAACACTTGAATTATACCTCACAAAATTTGTTACAAAACATCTCCTAAACAAAGAATGTTGAAAAAGGTCTTTATCATCAGGGCATCTGCCTAAAAATGTATGATCAAGAGGAAATTTTTTAAATGAACATTTTCTTCATATTTTCTCTGAAGTCTTCTGTACTTCAAGGAAGTACAACTTTAGGTCAACTGCATTTTTTTTTCTTCCCAGTCTAAACACCCTTTTTAGTGTTTTGGAAGCAGCATTATTACCCTTTTGAGCATTTTCCAACTTCGTATTCAAGCACTCTGAAAATCTCCATAGATTATTAATTAAATGTAAAATTCAGTATTACAATAGTTGGATTTCTGATTCCTGACCGCTATGAGAATGTGGTTCCTGACATAACTATGAGCATAACTGTTAACAGATACTCAGAGCTTTCTAGGTGTCAGGCACTGTTCTAGGTGCTTTACCTCTTTTAAATTTGTTTAATCACCTCCCACAACGGTGAGGTACTATTGTTACTCCCATTTTAGGTAATAGATAAGGACATAGATGTACAAAGAGATGAGGTAGGTGACTTATTACTAAGTGTCAGAGCCAGTAAGGGTCAGATTGGGGCTTTGAGATGAGGTACTCTGACTTCCTGAAGCAATGAAATTTAACTTAAAGAAATGAACTGGATTTCCTGGTAGCTCAGATGGTAAATAATCAGCCTGCAATGCAAGAGACCCAGGTTTGATCCCTGCGTCGGGAAGATCCCCTGGAGAAGGGCATGGGAAACCACTCCAGTATTCTTGCCTGGAGAATTACACGGATAGAGGAGCCTAGGACTATAGTCCACGGGGGTCCCAAAGAGTCAGACGTGACTGAGCAACTAACACTTTCACTTTCAAATTTTCATTGTACTTTTTTTAATTGTAATTGTTACTATAACACTGTCTTAACATTATTCTGGACTTCACAGGTGGCACTAGTGGTAAAGAACCTGAATGCCAACGCAGGAGGCGTAAGACATGCAGGTTCAGCATTATTCTATAAGTTCATACAATGACATCATGAAAATACTCTGTTTATATGTAGGCTTCCTTTTTAGTAACTCCGCACACAGTAATTCTTCATGTGAATGCCTGTTAATGAAAGATAAAGTTTGAAATCTTTGATTTTCCTATAATAATTGCTTTTGTTATGTTAGGGGCAGGTAAGAACTGATGCATTCAAAAGAATACATAGGCACAGGAAAATTAATAATTCATTTCATACTATTCTTTCTGTACCTGTGTGTTGTCTTTGGGTCAAGGTGAACCAGAAAGAATGCATTTTTCTCAGAATTTGTGGTAAATGCCCAAATGAAGTCAAGTATTCCTAGTCATGCACTGCGGTTGGAAGAATTGTTGAGGAGTTTTATTGTACTTTGCCCTCTCCGTTGTTCATTCTCATATGTTGTTAGCGCCCACATTCAAAGGGTGGCAAAGCAATAACTCACTTTGTATGTGAAGCCTTGGCTTTGAATCATATTTTATCAGATTTCATATGTCCTTGTCATCTTATCTCCTACAGATTTTCTTGAGGAGGGATATTTTGCGATGCTTCTAAGTTTTCTCTAATGAGAATCATCATTGCACTACATGAGCTGTCTTCAGTGTTAATGTAATAGCTGTTCATTGCTGGTCAGTGGCTTACACTGAAATTTCTCTACACAGTCACCCCTCTCATGTTTGTGAGAAGAGTTTGCCAAGGTGTGAGGTGTAGTGGGAGAGTAAAAGTTCACCAAAATGGGGACGGACTTTCTTTTGGTTTCATCAGTCTGGGTGATGTGATGTTGGAATTAGATAACTCTAGTCATGACGCTTTGGCTAGTATCATGTTATGATTGCCTCTTTGGCCCAGTTGCCAGTAAGGTGGGTGGGACCCCATAATGATTTTTTTTTTAATTTTGTGTTTATTCCCCCTGATGATAAGTCCGTGTGTGTCTTTTTTTTGTTTTTGGAGTATAGTTGCTTTGGGTGTCTTGTCTTTAACTGCACTTTTAGCAGTTTCTCAAACCCCAAAGGTTTTTGTTACTTTTTTTTTCTTCTGAGTGTAAACGACCTGTTAGTACTTAGTATCTTTGCGGAAATATCCTTTTCTTTTTCTGTCCTAAGTTTTAATATCTTTTTTAAATGTATGATTTTTTGAGATGTAACTTTTTCAAGTGCAAGAGTGTTTATGGCTTTGCATCTTTTATAAAATATGCTCCTCTCTGCTTTACGTGTAACTTATCTTAGTGCCAACTATGTGTTAGGCCTCATGCTAGGCACTAGACATGTGTGATTTCTTTATTCACGACGGCAGACAGCAAGTCCAGTTCTGTATCCATTCCTTACTTATGCAGACAAGGCATACAAGGCCCAGAGACCACTTCTTGGAGAGTCTGACAGCTATTATGTCATAAAATCAAGATTTTGAACTTAGCTCTCATTCACAGCAAAACTCGTTTTTGTTTTGTTTTTCCTCAAAGGCTCTTTTCTTTATTGTTGTTGTTTGCGTTTTTCATTCGTTTTGGCCATAGACCAATGTGGGATCTTAGTTCTCCATCCAGGGCTTGAATGTGGGCCCCCTGCTGTAGAAGCATGGAGTCTTAACCCCTGGACCTCCAGGAAAGTCCCCACAGCAGAACACTTAACCACCAAGTTTACTGACTCTTGTAAGAGCCCTAGTTCTCATCCAGTTCCATGCAACTCTCTTCCTGTACTCATTCAAACCCTTTCAGTTGCCTTCTTTGGTATCCAACCCCACAGAAATTCCCTCAACCTATCTTCTCATCAACTTTCATGTGCGGATAGGTAGAGAGTGCAACCAACCTTAGTTTTCCACGTTGGTGGGTGGGGTGATAGTGCTCTGGGGGCAGCCAGAGAAGGAAAGGACATGATTATTGGGATAAGGGAGGAGCAGGGCCAAAAAGGAGAGTTATTGGAGAAGGTATGATGAGAAACAGAAAATTGGGACCTTTGTTGGCATTTTAGCAAAAGGCCTCTGAAGTCACAGGAGACCTTTGTGCTTAGCGAGTGTGTGAACCAGAGGTAACCTATGAATTTCTTTTATTCCACTAAAAATGACTGGTTTTGAAACAATCATGCAAACATCCATATATAGATAAGCTTCATTAACTCGAAAGCAGTGGCTCTGGTAGGCTCTGATGATTGCTTAAACCATTTTTGACACTGTATATCTGGAATTGTTTTTAAAGTCTTTGAGAGCTGTTTTTGTTTTTTTAAATAGTCACAACCATTGCAGATCTTCCTCCTTTGAAGGAATGTTTCATTTTAGGAAATAGGCAAATGCGGTGAATGAGTGTGATTAAACTGTACAAAAACTTTGTTGCAAATAGAAAAACAAGTTAAAATGTAGCGGTGAAATAATGAGATGAACTTTTAGAGTGCTTTCAACGTGGATTTGAAATCATTCCCCCGGATTTCTAAGTGTCGAAATCAGTGCTGTGCACAGATCTGTCCATCTGTGGTGATGCAATGTGCTCTGCCTGTGCTGTCCTCTGCAGTAGGTACTAAGCCTTGTGTGGCTTTTGAGCACTTGAAATGTGGCAAGTATAACTCAGAGACTGATTTTTAATTTTATTTACTTATACTTTATTAAATAGAAATATTTATATATGACCAGCAGCTTCTGTGGTGAACAGTAGCACAGTTTAGACAAGGGCAGTAGTAGTGGAAAGATACCTTATTTAGTGAGAACAAATTTTCACCCAGCTGTAACAAGGTTCTCTTAGCTGACTAAAGGACTTAACATTTTTAGCATTTAATATACAGTGCATGCATGCTCAGTCACTTCAATTATGTCTGACTCTGTAACACTATGGACTGTAGCCCACCAGGCTCCTCTGTCCATGGAATTCTCCAAGCAAGAATACTGAAGTGGGTTGCCATGCCCTCCTCCAGGGGGTCCAACCCAGGAATGGAACTTGCGTCTCCTGCATTGGCAGGCAGGTTCTGTACCACTAGAGCCACCTGGAAAGCCCCATAATATGAAGTAAGGAACTAATATTTGTTACTGCCGTGACATGCAAACATAAAACTTTAGACAAGGATGAAGACAGAGGCCATGACATTTTTCGGTAAATAAGGGATTAGCTCCTAATAGAAGTCCCACCCTCAAAAAGCAAATTGTTAATTTGGTATTAGCCATCACTGTCAAGATGGGAGAAATTGAGGGCAGGGGGGCCCTGTTCTCCCTTTCTTTGTAATTTGTGGAAAACTAATTACTAAAACTAAAAAGCTAATTTTACTTTAGAAAACTAAATGTCCAGTTCCTCCAACTTTACTCAAAATCAAGCCTTTCTGTTTCTATAGTAATAGTGAGGCAAACCCCTTAGAGCAGTACGGGCATGCGCCCTTACAAAATCTTGAGTATGTTTTAGGATATCATGGTCAGTATTTAACTAGAGTTCTCAACACTCTGTTGAAAATGTGTGTGATTTAAATATAGCTGAGGGAAAATAAGCAATATCAAAATGATAGGAAGAAAATGTGAATTCCCCCCACTTGAGATGAACAACTATAAAAATACAGACATATGTTTAATTTAGAAATAATTATTTAGGCATCTTGGATATAGCAGAACACCTAGATTCCATTACAGTCCACCTTGATCTTACAAGGAAACTTTCTTTTAGCATAGCTTTGCTTTATTCTTTACAGCATAATTACAGGAGTTTGGTGTCTCTGTTTAGGTTCAATGTACAGTCAACCCTTGAACACTGGGGCTAGGGTACCAAAAGCAGTTGATAAATGGTTCACCCAAAGGCAGGAAGGTGAAATAGCTTGGACAGAATCAAGACTCAAACCCAAGTTCCTTTGATTCCACATATTGTGACCTCTAATTGAACACAAACTCCGCCCCCCCTTTAGATAATTTAAATGTCTATGAAGTGAAAATATGGGTACTACACTTACTGGAAAAAAGTCCATGTGTAAGTGGATCCTCACAGTTCAAACCTGTGTTGTTCAAGGGTCAACTATAAATGGTTTCCAGAGCCCTGCCTTACTTGCCATTGTTTTTCTTAGGAGCAGCTATTTAATAGAAAAGGAAATGGCATCCCACTCCTGTATTCTTGCCTGGAGAATCCCATGGACAAAGGAGCCTGGTCGGCTACAGCCCATGGGGTCGCATAGAGTTGGACATGACTGAAGTGACTTTGCACAGCTATTTAATACTTGACTGATATGTTTTAATTTGATATTTTGAGAAGTTTTAGTTTTTAAACAATGCTTTAATTTCTGGCCTTTGACAATGTATTTGTTTATCAAGATATTTGCATTGAATCATTTGTTTAACTCATCTATTGGGCACCTACTGTATACCAGAAATTGTGCCAATTACTGAGGATACATAGAGAAGTTAAAGAAGGGTCTTACTCCAAGCTAGCTGTCTTAAGTCAGGGGGATTTACTACTATATTTTCTTCTAAGAGTTGTATAGTTCTAGCTCTAACCTTTAAGTCTTTGATATTTTTTAGTTGATTTTTGTATATGGTATAAGGTTAGGCCAAAATTTATTCTTTTGCAAGGGGATAATCCAGTTGTCCCAGCACCATTTGTTGAAAGCACTGTTCTTTTCCCCTCATTGAATTGTCTTGACTTCCTTTCCATGGAGGATTTATTTCTACCACAGCCCTAGCTGTTTCTCCAGGTCTGAGCCTTTGTTCCCACTGCCCGTTTAGGCCTGCTGCATAAGAACCTCAACCTCTTCTATTTGTCTTCCCTGATCAGCATCCCCACCCAGCCCCATCCCTTCAAACCACACAAATACTTTTCCTCCTGGAGGCTAGGATAAGAACCCTTTAGGCAGTGATCTATGATAATAACTATTCAGTGAACCCTTAATAGGTACTTTGAAGTTCAACCGTAAATAAAAGACACCCTCAGGAAGCTTACCTTTGGTACAAAAATGGGCAAAATACTCTAGTAGGGTAGTTTATAGTGGGGGATACTCATAAGATGCTCTAAGAAGTTTGAAGGTGAAATTGAACTTAGTCTTCTGGGTTTTCCCATAGGAGGTGACATCTGAACTGAAATAAAACCCATAGGAGACAGCTCAGTGAAAAGAGGGGAAGGACAGCAGGCAGGCAGGAGGAGAGGCCCAAGTAGTTTAGCATTGCTGGGTTACAGCCTCCAAAAATGCTCACCTCGGGTCACCACGGGCCTTCTACAGCTGGAGGAGTTTGACCAAAATCCTGTAGACAGAAACCACAAAAGCACAGAGACATGCCCAGAACACGCTGGAGTAAGAAGCTGGAATCTCTAAAACCATTTTAAAATGAATTAAGATATAAAGCCCCTTGGGTTTCTTTATCCTTTATCCTACTCCTCTAATTGTCACAACAAAAAACAAAGCCTCCTTTCCTGCACCTATTAAAAACTTAATTTTATAGAATTAAAGACAGCATGCTGATTAAAGAATTCTTGATAGTTAGCTGTTTTGTTATGTCATTTTATAGAATTAGGGACAGCATGCTGATTAAAGATTTCTTGATAATTAGCTATTTTGTTATGTCTTTTGCGGATTATTAGCAATTGCGTCATCAGATTTAAAAGATTTAAACTTCTGTACTTTATATTACTATTTTTTCCACCAAGTGCCTGTGAGATTGAGAATTTAATTAAACTCTAGTAATTGGACTTTTTTAGTGGTATTAGCAGCATATTGTTAAAGAGAACTTAGTGTACTTGTGTTCACATAGATTTGAGATTATATTTAGTTATTTACTATTGTATTCTAAAATTGTATTAAGGAGAAAAAGATAGGTTACAACAGATCTATACTGACTGGTATATAGCTCTGTAACAAGTTTCTTAGTTTCTAAAACTTTTAATCTAAAGTATACCTTCAGCTTTGCATTGTAATTTTCAGTTTACTTATCTGTCTTTCTCCTATTAGACGCTGAATTCTAGAGCAATTCTTTTTGCTCTGTTTTAAATAGTCAGTATTCCTAGGGCCTACCATGCTGTAGGTATGTAAATACAGATGTGATTCATGAATGAGTGAGCCTCGCAAACTAACAAACTTAAAGCTTCATTCTGTTGTTAAACATAAAATATTTGTATCACTGTAAAGTGTAACTAAAAACAAAAACGATACTTAAGCTTAGAAATTAATTTAACTGTGTTTTTTTAATAGGCATTTGTAAAAGATGTTCATGAAGATTCAATAACAGTGGCATTTGAAAACAAGTAAGTGTCTTGATATAATTTTAATATTTAGGTTCTTTAACATTTTATGCTAATTTTTCCTTTTACTCCTCATTTAAAAAAATTCAAGTCTAGTTTGAGTGTTTTTCAGGAATGGATCTTCATGTTAACTGACCAGGAAGTTCATGAACAACTCAATATTAAACCAATGGAATGACTGTTCCTGCTAATGACCTTGGAGATCCCTTTTGTATAATCTTGACCCTTACATCTTGGTTCCTTTAAATGTGAACAAAGAAACCAGATTGTTCTGTGCTAGTAACTGAGAGTTTGAATAGAAATATTTGTAAATATTAAAAGATGAAAGTGAATGGATTCATGGGAATCCATTGGGAAAGTTGATGTGAATTTTGTAATGTTAAATCTAAAACTGATAGTTTTAGTCCTTTGGTATATTTTATTAGAAATAATTATGTTTGCCTATTAACATTTTTTATCTTTCATAAATTTAAAATCATCGAGAGCAGTAACTGATCTTTTCTGTTTACTGTTAAATGAGTACATAAAAATACTTAGAGGCCTAGGCACATTAGTTGTATATACAAAGGCATCAATAGTAGAGGTAGATGTTAACATTTTATTGGGGAGACAGGTCTTTTGACTAAAGTTTTTGAATGCTGTTAATGAGAGGTATTTTCATAGTAGCCATTCAAGATTCTAAAGTACGTATAAACTCCTTTGCCAAACCCAAAAATGTGATCATGATCTTAGGATTTTACTAAATTCTCAAGGATGGTCAGCAGTTATGATGTTTGTTTTTTATTTACCAAGAGAAATTAATTGTTGTTGATCAGTTGCTTAGTCATGTCCGACTCTTTGTGAACCCATGAACTAGGAGCATGCTAGGTTTCCCTGTCCTTCACTGTCTCCCAGAGTTTGCTCAGACTCATATCCATTGAGTCGATGATGCCATCCAGCCATCTCATCCTCTGTCGCCCTCTTCTCCTCCTGCCCTCAATCTTTCCCAGCATCAAGGTCTTTTCCAATGAGTCAGCTCTTCGCATCAGGTGGCCAAAGTATTGGAGCTTCAGCTTCAGCATTAGTCCTTCCATTGAATATTCAGGACTGATTTCCTTTAGGATTGACTCGTTTGATCTCCTTGCTGTCCGAGGGACTCTCAAGAGTCTTCTCCAGCACCACAGTTCAAAAGCATCAGTTCTTTGGCGTTTAGAGAAATTAGTAGTGTATCAAAAACAGATTACAAATCTATAGAGAAAATAAATAAATTAGTGGTCGCTTGGGGCTCGTGGGAGTGGAAAGCCATAGCCAGAGTGTGGGATTTCTTTTTGAAGTGATGAAAATGTTCTAAAATTGACTGGTAATGGTGGTGGTTTAGTTGCTAAGTTGTGTCCGACTCTTTGCAACCCCATGGACTGTAGCCTGCCAGGCTCCTTTGTCTGTGGGATGTTCCAGGCAAGAATACTGGAGTGTGTTAACCATGCCCTTCTCCAGGGGATCATCCCCACCCAGGAATAGAACCTGGGTCTCCTGCACTATAGGTGTATTCTTTACCAACTGAGCTACCAGGGAAGTCCCTGGTAATGGTGGCACATATCTATGAATCTACTTAAAGTCACTGACTTGTATGTACACTTCAGTGGATGGCTTATAGGGTTATGTGAATTATATCTCAATAAATCTGTTAAAATACAGTATCTGACCAAGACATGGTATAAATAGAATGTTAGCAGGATCTTTTAGCTACCAACAGGACAAAGTACAGTTTACCCTTGACCAAGGATCATGAGTTTGAACTGTAAAGGACCAGTTGTATGTGGATTTTTTTTTCAGTAGTAAATACTACAGTAGTACATGAATCAGAGTCATCTGAATCCATGATACAAACCATAAATCTCTGGATATGGAAAGTTGACTATAAATTATCCATGGATTTTTAACTGCACAAAGAGTGAGTTAGTGGCCCTAACCTCCAAGTTATTCAAGGGTCAACTGTAGTAGTCTCGGATGCCTAAAATTTAAGGGGACAGATAAAAGGATTTAGAGTATCCAATCATATTTTCAGTTCTAGACAAATGGTCTTGGTCCAAAATACAAGTTTGGGTAATAGAATACCTTTCTTTGAATACATAGAGCCAAAAGTTTCAGAATCTGCTTCATTACATGATTATCCATGCATTATAGACTGGATAACAGCATCATGCCTCTAACAGAGGAATCTTTAATAACTTGGAGAGGAATTTTTTTCTTGTACTTATACTCTTTATCTGCTTGCTTCCATCATGAGGTAAACACTATTTTCCATAAAGGGAGAGTTTTCTTTATTTGCTACTCTTTTAAAGTATTAAGCAAATACTTATTTCCTCTATGCATTTAAGAATGTGTTTGGTTTCTAGTTTTTACAGTGGTCAGTTCTCGTATGTTTTCAATCAGATTTCTACTATAAACTTAAAATTTTTTTGTCTTTGGACCTTTTAGTTCTCTCCTGTACTATAGTTGTGTACAAGTTTCTCTTCTTACTGTCATGCTGGGAATTTGAAATAGATCAACTTTTTCCTTGTGTTTGTGTACTATGTATGTGATTCAACACTGGGTTTGAGCATGTTACCAGGATTTGATAGGTCCCTACCAAAGTAGTGTCTTTGCACTCCCTTGCATTTCCTTTTTGTTTTCTGATTTTTTAAAAGCAAGCATACAAAAACAAACCTGATGTTTTATAAAACTTCAGCTTATATCCTTTCTTTCCTTTCAATGATAAACTCCTATATAATACCACATAATTTTAGATGTCTTCTTTTTGTCTTCCATGTGTCACATTAAAAAAAAAAAGAATTTGAATTTTTATCTCTGTATCCTTAAAATAATTCTTCCTTCTTTGGAATGAAGAAAATTATGTACTACTACATGCTTTACCAATAAAATTTAGCAATGAATCTGTGATATATATGTTTATCTGTAACATCGATCACTAATTTCAGTAAGTATATTAAAAAAAGTTTTTCTGCAGTAAAGACACTTTTTTGTTGTTGTTTTTGGCCACACTGCACGGCTTGTGGGATCTTAGTTCCTCAACCAGAGATCAAACCTAGAGTCCCAGCAGTGAGAGAGACGAGTGCTAACCACTGCACCACCAGGGAATTCCCTGAAGATAATTTTTTTTTAAGTTGCAGAGTTTTCAAGGGTTTATAATAATGCAGAAAATAGGTGCAGTGTAACATAGGCCCGAATCAGATTTCCACAAATTCTGACTTTACCTTGCTATCTTATATAATAGAATATAAAAAAAAAAAATCCCCCAAAACAAATAGCAAATTTCTTGATAGGATTTTACTAAGAAAGCCCTTTAACAGAAAACCCAGAAATGACTGCTCTAGCAGTTGAATTTGCCAGCGTTTTGCAGAGTTTATCTTTTAATATTTCATATCATCATGATATAATAATTTGGTGTTTTCAAAATTGTTCCATATAACTTTAAATGAAAAAACATAGGCAACTTACTGAACTCCTGTAGGCTGTCTCCATTGGGTTTCTGTGGTTTAGGAGACCCCACCCGTCCAGTGCATGCTGGTACGTCATACTGATCAGCAGCCAGCTATCCGTGGCAAGAGTTGACCACCTCGCGGGATCTAAAATTTAAAGGGGGAAAAGTGAGTTGTGAATTGCTAATGTGCTGACCACCCCATTTTGCTTGGAAATTAGAGGGCATTAAGATCAGTTTCTGTGGTTGTTGGAATGTGGTTAAAATTCCTTTGCAAGTAGAAGTATGGTGATGACATTACTAACACATACTGATACTAACGTATTAAAGCACCAAAGGAAACTGCTGTCATGGCCTGAATTTTAGAATCCTTAGAAGTTGAAATTATTGGAAGAAAGACTTGTTAAGTTGTAATGTTGATCTATTGTGTTTAGAGAAATACTCCAAATAGAACTACAAGGCTGCTGTGTTGCATGCAGACTTTGTTGAAATGTCTGTATATTACCATTATGCCCCCACTCAGTGAAACACTGACAGTTTTAAAGCATTTGCTTCTTTAAACTAGAAAAACAAAGGGTTATACTTAACCAAAGGTTGATGGCAGCATAGTCATCCCTTCCGTTAAACCAGAAAACGTGTTAAATAATTGTGTTTGCTTATTTGCAGCTGGCAGCCAGACAGGCAGATTCCATTCCATGATGTGAGATTCCCACCACCTGTGGGTTATAATAAAGATATAAATGAAAGCGATGAAGTAGAGGTAAGTCTCCCCACCATCAAGTTATTAAGCACTGAAGAATTGGGAACATTTAACTTGTTTGCGCCGTTTGTATCCCTTGTCTTTAATGCTTTTCAGTCTACCTTGAGAATTATAGCTCTTATGCAAATAGGCTTTTGACTGCACCATCCTAGTAATGATTTGACATAATACATTATTGATGCTTAAATGTGGCTGCCTGAACAGCATTCAAGGCACAGTTTGGAAAGTCACTGATTTCCCTTGTCCACTAGGATTTCTTTTCCCCATTTCCTCAATTTCTGAATCTTGTTTGAATAATATATTGTTAGTTTACAACCATGTCCCCATTTTAAGCAAAATGAGTTAGGAAAAGAACCATGCCTTTCAATAGAGCAGCATCCTAGGATTTCTTTAAGTAGTGATATAGAGCCTTCTGGGATATTTTTAAAAACTCATCTACGAGTTTTAGTATATATACCTATAGGTAAAATATCTTTTCACAGGAGATGCTGTGAACTAACTGCTTATGTGCCAGTAATGTCTTTGACCAAAAGGTGCTATGGAGATGTAACACATTGACAGAAAGATTGTGTTTGTGATTTCTGTAGCCACTGGAAATTTTTGTGAGACTTCAGGAACTTCGAGTCAGCTTTATGTTGTAGCTGGCCTGTGTAGTATCCTCTTCTTCACCCCCCTGCACGTACTCAATTTTAAGGCGCTTCTCTTCTCCACAATGCCTTGTTAATGGTAGCAGTTTTATTTGCAGGATGATGGAAGCAGCTAAGAATCCATTTGTGCAGGTCAGGTGAGGTGTACTAGGTCCTTGAATTCTTATTTTCTGTGCTGGGTACAGATGGTGCAGTGAAACAGAAGAGGCCCCAGCCTTTAACAGGTTCCTGTTCTAGTGAGGAGAGTTAATATTAGGGCCATTGTGAATAGGCCGAGAAAGAAAACCAAGGATGGAAGGTGATGTATGGGCAAGAGTGCCATTTTAAGGAGTGCTCAAGGAAGGTCTCGATGTCCAGCCTGTGTTCTTTTCTCAAGTGCTATTTATTTACCCAGGATGTACTCAGTACTTAAACTAGGTGAAAGGAACTGGGTTTGGTTTTGTCAGGACTCAAGTAGAGAGTACAAACACTGTACTTGAGGACCTTTAGTTGTTCACTTCCCCAGGAGACTACATGCGTCCTGAGGTCAAGGACCAGGACTTTTGGTCTGTCTGTATCAGAAGGCCTCATAGTAGTGTTTGGGTTGATAAAAGGGACTGTTTTTTCTTTATAGTGCTCAACTGAGTCACATGACCCCACTAACAGTGATACATAACTGAGGTTATCACTAGCTAGAGCAGAGATGAAAGGAATTGATGGTTACAAGAAAATGTAGGTTCAATCAAGTTATATTTAGTCACTGTATTGTATAACCATTAACTTAGGTCTTTTGGTCTGTCTACACCAGGAATGCTCATAATAGTAATGGATAGAGGGGACTTTTTGCGCACTTTAGTCACATGACCAATGGGAACCAATGAAAAGCTGTTGTTAGGATGACAAAACAGTTAACAAATAACTGACATTATTTCTCTGACTAGAGCAGAGGTGAAAGGAAGTAATGGGGGCAAGAGGGAAAGGTAGGTTGAGTTAAGTTGTGTTTCATCACTGTGTTTTGTCACTATGAACTTCAGTAGTAAAAGGGGGACCTGAGTTGTTTGTCTTCTGTCCTTTCCTCCCCATCCCCTTGTCCTCCCTGTCTTCTTTCTACTTCTGAGTATTTCTGTCACTCACCATGTGTCTCTTTCCCTATTAACCTTGATTTGCTAGTGTCTTCACAAAAGGTTCCCTGCTGCACATCATAAGTGAACTTTGAAGTGGTCACCAGAGAGATCAGTTTAGAACTGATCCACAGTATGTGAGAGGAGAAAGGTGGTATCCAGAGGATTGCCAGTGTAGAGTTGTCCATTTTAGTGGAGAAGGGGACAGGAGACCAGAGAGTGACCCATTTAGTGTCCGTTTAGTCCCAGGAGACATGAACACCAGGTGGTATCCTTAGTGGGCTGAATAGTCAGTGGCCTTACCCATTTAGTGACCATGAGCCAGGCAGTAGGCCAGGGTCACTAACTTCCAGCTTGTTACTTGCTTATTAAAGTAAAACAAAAACATGTTCATCTTTACATGTTTAGATACATTTTCATAGCTCATAAAGTACCCAAAGAAAGCATGCCCAGCTTTATAAGTGGTCAGCTTTTCTCGAGCTTTCATATTCAGAATACTGATGATTACTGAGGCAGCACAAAGACAGCACAGAGAAATAGGGAAGCATATTTTACAGTACTCTTCCTGGTAACCAGGTAGTTTCTGAATGTCTCTGTCTAGAAGCAGGGGTGCAGTCTGGTTAAAAGTCTACAACTTAACAGATTTGCAAGATACCTAAGGTCATTTTAAGAAATTTTCCTTGATGTCTGATAATTTACAAATTTCTGAATGATTTTAATCGTGAAATATTCTATGTTGTAATTTTTGTGTAGGTTTATTCCAGAGCAAATGAAAAAGAGCCTTGCTGTTGGTGGTTAGCTAAAGTGAGGATGATAAAGGGTGAGGTAGGAAAATGCCTATTTCAATTGTTTTTCTTACACTCTTCTCCTTTTCTAAATTCAGGTATATACATTTCTGTTTGGATTTCTATTTGAAAGTAATAGCTAGCTTGATTACCTTATTTAAATGTTTATATGTTCAGTATGTTTTGTGTGTTTCAGTTAGTTGATCAAATAGCTTTTTTTTCTCTTTAAAGAATTTTAAAAGAACTGAATAGGTATAGCTTCTTGTTCTTAATTTAAACACTATGATCAGGAATGACTTTGATTTCTCTCTCACAGTTTTACGTGATAGAATATGCAGCTTGTGATGCTACATACAATGAAATTGTCACAATTGAACGTTTGCGATCGGTCAATCCCAACAAACCTGCCACAAAAGAGACTTTTCATAAAATCAAACTGGATGTTCCAGAAGACTTAAGACAAATGTGAGTTGATTTGCAAGAAAGGCTGAGAACTTAGAGGAGCTGTGCAATTAATTTAAAAGAATAATACATTTTCAAATAATAGGAATCAATTTTTAACCTCAGTGAACTTTGACATAAATGGCTTACAAAAGCAGTGAAAAAAAAAATTTAGCTTTTTCTGGTTATGTAATCAAGCCAAGGCAGGAGGAGAAGGGAATGACAGAGGATGAGGTGGTTGGATGGCATCACTGACTCAATGGACATGAGTTTGGGCAAACTCGGGGAGTTGGTGATGGATAAGGAGGCCTGGTGTGATGCAGTCCATGGGGTCACATAGAGTCAGACACAGCTGAGCGACTGAACTGAACTGAATCAAGCCAACATTCCAGTTGTTTAAACTTACTTGGCCACATAGATAGCTAATGTACATTTTTTTTCTAACATAAACATTCATCATAGAATTTTAAGATTTTTGAAACTGATTAATCCAGTTCTGTCATAAGTTACAAACCAATTTCTAGGCAATGTTGATTTCTCCAGGTTTTTTTCCCTTTTAGCTAGTATTCTGAGATACATATATAACAAGTAGGGCTCAAAGAAGCTTCCAAAGGTCTTCTCTCATCATCCTTGATATGAAGTAATGCTTAAATAAGACTCTTTAGAGAAGAAGGAGCATATATTAAATTTGATTTAGACATTACACTTTAGATAAACATTAACTTCTATTAATAGTTCAAAATGCATAGAAATCCTACTTCTTAATTATAAAGATTGCATATGTATGTTTGTGCCTTCTGATTCATACACATTTTGTTCTCAAGCTAAAATTGATCAGCACTTTTTCTTTAGAAAAGAAACAGCAGAACAAAATTGGATACCCGGTAGCTATCCCCAAAAGTTTTTAACAGTTGACTCAAGAAAGTTAGTGACCTACTGTATGTAACTAGGGCTTCCCAGGTGGCTCAGTGGTAAAATAATTTCCCTACCAATACAGAAGACATAGGAGATGCGAGTTGGATCTCTGGGTCAGGAAGATCCTCTGGAGGAGGAAATGGGAACTCACTACAGTATTCTTGCCTGGAAAATCCCATGAACAGAGAAGCCTGGTGGGCTCTAGTCCTCGGGTCACAAGGAGTCAGACACGACTGACCATGCATGCATCATGTATAACTGAAACCAGGAAGCCTGCAGAGGAGAGTGGTGGTCAGTCTCTGAGTTGTGTCCAAACTCTTTGCAACCCCATGGACTGTAGCCCACCAGGCTCCTCTATCCATGGGATTTTCTAAGCAAGAAGACTGGAGTGGGTTGCCATTTCTTCCTCCAGGGGGTCTTTCCAACCCAGGGGTCAAACTCTGGTCTCCTGAATCTCTTACTTTGCGGGCATATTATTGACTGCTGAGCCACCAGAGAGGTAAGTTCCCCTAAAGATGTCATCTTTGATTATCTAGGACCACCAGTAATTTCCTAAGAGCATAACTGGTTTTTTCCTTTCTCTATAATCTCAAATGCTTGATTGGCCTGAGAAGCCCAGCAAAGAAACTGAATTTGCAGATGGATATAGCATATTTTGCATAAATCAAGTTTAATATGAATCTACAATTCTACTAAGTGCAAATGTCTCTGCATATATTTATACCAGTAGTTGGTAATCATTCATCTTAACTTCACAATGGTTATTCTTTTTATTTCTAGGTGTGCCAAGGAATCTGCACATAAAGACTTTAAAAAGGCAGTTGGTGCCTTTTCTGTAACTTACGATCCAGAAAATTATCAGCTCGTGGTTTTGGTGAGTGTTTCTGAGTTGTCTATTTTGGTGTGCTTCATTTAGGGCATTTGCTTTGATCATAACTTTTTTTTTTTTTTTTAAAATATCCTTCAGTCCATCAGTGAGGTCACCTCAAAGCGAGCACACATGCTGATTGACATGCACTTTCGGAGTCTGCGCACTAAGCTGTCTCTGATACTGAGAAATGAAGAAGCCAGTAAGCAGCTGGAGGTATGTGGTTTTCCCTAGCGATGCTTGTAAGGCTATCTAGAAATGATAACTGTGTGGTTACAAAACATGACTTTGGGCAGCTTGTCCTTTGTTTATTGTTCTTAGCAATTCCTTGTATTCTATATTTTAAAAAGTTAAATTGTACAATGCATAATCATACTAAAATTTTTATGCCTGAGGTTTCAGAATTAAGCAGCAGTTTATGTATGTTAAGGAACTTCTGGCCAACTCACTTTTTGCTAGAAGTTCATCAAAGCTGCTAATAAAGTGAAGCAATGCTGCTCCCATGTAACATGTTATCATTAAAGTACTAGAGAGTATTTAAATATCTAATCATATTCCTTTCATTATGTATGTTTATCTCTGTTTAAAAGGGTATAGAACTTCTTCATTCTAATTGGTTGTCACTCTTTAAAACTCCTGTCTTCAGATTCCTGCCAGAGGCTCTTTCCCTAACTTACTATTTCGTCTTTTAAGGTGCATTTTATCTACTTTTATTAATCTTCCAATAATTTTCATTACCATACATTTATTTTCATTGATAACTGTTTAGTACTTCCATCCATTACCATAGAAACTAAATGGATTTTAGTTTAATGTGCCAACTCCAGTATGTAATTGTCAGATTCCAGACTTCCTCATCATTATTCATTTCATTAGAGGGAAAACACCAAGCAGTTGAAATAGTAAATAAAAAAAGGAGTTCCAGACTGCATTTGAAGAGAAAAGGTGACCACTACTAAAGGCTGTATTCTTGTAAAAGTCTGTAAAACTTGCCACCTTCCAACTTAATTGAGATTGCTGAACACCTAGCCGGAGAGGAGACATTCATATCTCCTTTTGCTCCTTTATTTTCTTTTTGGCCATGGAGGTCTATTTAATTACTTTTTACTCTCATTCTTTCTTGATGTCCCTGTGTTCACAAGTTTGTGGTTTCTTTAGTGATTCTCTCATAGCTTTTAGGCCAGAACAGCCTCCTTACTTTCATTGTGAGTAATATGGAAATATACTCATTTACCTCTTCTTAAACATCTGATTCTTCTTAAATGATCTGTTATCATAACTTTGGCTTATCATTTATCAGTGAATTATCAGTGAAAAGAATGAACCAGGTGAATCAACCAGGAGTCAAAAAACATGACCTCTTGAAAAGTCCTAGGAATATTTGATTCACTTTTTTACTCTAATCTACAAAAAGGATTTTATACTTTTAAAATTGTTTATAGTAGTTAACATTCATTCAGATTATCAGGTATGTTTGAATAATGAGAAACTAGTGTGCATGCCTATCTTTCCTCACTACTAATATTAAAGAGATCCACATATTCAGATAAGAAATTTCCATTTTTCAACATGAGCCACTAATATGTTTGGTTTTCATTAATGGCATGCTAGAACTAAACATTAAATTTTGGTAATACTGATGATACTATCTAAAGAGAGTGATTATCCACAAGTTTTGGGGTGTCAGTATAATGTAGTTAAGTCATCACTGAATATAAAGAATTCATCATACTTGTGGATCCAGATCACAAGGTCTTACAGACTCTGATCTTGTTTTAGGTTGCAGACAGATATGTAAGATAAGTTGTAAATCTCTGACTTTGTAATTATTCAGTTTAATGTACCAACAATTTTTATGATTCCTTTACTCAGGTTTGGGGGTGGTGGTAGGAGGGTGTCCTTTTAATGTTCATCAGAGAGGTATCTAAACCCACAGTATCTAGTGATGTTATATAAATGGCACCATTTCTAGAAAAATATACACACCAATATCCTTTAATAAAATGAAATGAATACAGTGTTCTGTGAAGATGGTATTTAAAATTTTTTTTTACTTAATATTGAGTCTGTCAGACCCAGTGAGCTGGTTTTTATTTGGGAACAGTTGATCTGCTTCTTAATTATTACATTGATGTCACTGGTTAACTAAGGCAGCCTTGCAAATAGGTTTTCAAAGGTTACCTTGGAAAAATGTCAACAAGCCCTTTCCTATTAACAAAAATATATCAAATGACATAGACCTTTAGTAACCTAAAAAGTACTTAAGCTGTGCAAAATATTTTCTTAAACCTGTTAGTTTCCAATAGAAACTGATACACAGGGTCAAGATGATTTACATGGCTGACCTAAATACAGTTGTCTTAATAGTTGATAAAGCATACTAATCAGATGTGCATTTCTCTTCAGAGTTCAAGGCAGCTTGCCTCAAGGTTTCATGAACAGTTTGTTGTACGAGAAGATCTAATGGGTCTAGCTATTGGTACTCATGGTGCTAATATTCAGCAAGCTAGAAAGGTACCTGGGGTCACTGCTATTGATCTAGATGAAGATACCTGCACATTTCATATTTATGGGGAGGTAAATATTTTACTAAATAGTTTTTTCTAAAATAAAAACAATATTTCAGATAGCTCATCTTCTGTTGATTTAAACCTTTTCCCCATTTTGATTAGGATCAGGATGCAGTGAAAAAGGCTCGAAGCTTTCTTGAATTTGCTGAAGATGTCATACAAGTTCCAAGGAACTTAGTAGGTGAGTCACAAATTGCTTTTGACACGCACTACAAAAACAAGTTAGGTAAATAACTTATTTATGCTCATAGAATTCCATTTTCACTCATTGTGGAGTCATTTAGCTGAAGCTTAGTCTTTGAAATAGAGTCTATTGCTGCAGTATACAAAAAAATATTTGGTTAAATACACTCAAAGATTACATTTTCAGAAGGCATACAAAAGATACTGCTTTGCTAGTTCAAACCTACTGGTTCCTGGAAGGATAAGTTTTGCACAGCCTTTTCGCTGTATATATTTATATGTTAAATAATGTTTTTTCAAAATGAATGCCATTTGGGGCCTTTTTATAATTTAGAGTAGATTGGTATTTGATCTCTCTAATGGGGCTATAAAATTAACAGTTACCTCAGCGTTGAAGATCTGAATATAGGTTATTTAAATCTAATAAATTCCAAAGCTAGAAGTAATTCTGAATGTCTCTTGGGCTTTCTGCAACATCAGCTGTAATTCTTCATTTTGACTTGAGTTTGTTTCATGACCATCACAATCATGTGTAAATAACATAGGAGCTCTCCACCCGTGCTCTTCAATAGTGCAGTTATCTTTAGTAAAATCTATCAGCAAAGTGGAATTTTATCAGAATACTGCATATGTTTTAAATTTATCAATAAAATTGGGACATACTACATTTAAAAAATATTTTTGCTGCTGCTAAGTCACTTCAGTCACGTCTGACTCTGTGTGACCCCATAGACGGCAGCCACCAGGCTCCCCCATCCCTGGGATTCTCCAGGCAAGAACACTGGAGTGGGTTGCCATTTCTTCCTCCAGTGCATGAAAGTGAAAAGTGTAAGTCAAGTCGCTCAGTCATGTCCGACTCTTCGCAACCTCATGGACTACAGCCTACCAGGCTCCTCCATCCATGGGATTTTCCAGACAAAGTACTGGAGTGGGGTGCCATTGCCTTCTCCAAAAAAACATTTTTAACTTTGGCTAATTACAAAAAGTAATGCATGCCCTTTGGAAGGTTTAAAAGAGAAAATAAGGACTCTGCATTTTCTTCACATACTTTCACTTCTACTTAGCTTGCTGTTTTTGTCAGCATAGAATTGTAAACATCTTCCTATGCCATTGTAAAAACACTTAGAATAGTATTTTTCACCCAAAGAAAATCAGTTTGAGGATAAAGTGTAAATACTAGTGAAATAATGCAGAATTATTTTCTCAACTATATACTACATACAGTCAACTAAAGAGCATGATGATGTAATGTCACTGCCAGTTGTGTGTATGGGAAATGTATGATTAGCACTCTCCTGATTACCTCAGGAGAAGTGGGCTTGTGAATGGTATTTTTTCCTCTTATTTACAGATTGTCAAGCAGTTGCATACATTTTATAGTTAGAATGAAAGTGAAAGTGTTAGTCACTCAGTCGTGTCCTACTGTTTGTGACCCCATGGACTGTAGCCAGCCAGGCTCCTCTGTCCATGGTATTTTCCAGGCAAAAATACTGGAGTAGATTGCCATTTCCTTCTCCAGGGGATCTTCCCAACCCAGGGATTGAACCCGGGTTTCCTGCATTGCAGGCAGTCTTTACTGTCCGAGCCACCAGGGAAGCCTTGGGGTCACAGAGTCAGAAGCGACTGAGTGACTAACACAACAATAACAATGGAACTGAAATTAATTTTATTTTGCTCCTTTTATTCAGTAAAGTGTTTTCTAAAAACCTATCACTCAAAGTGCTAAAAAATCAGATTTCAAACAAGATATCTCTTATTTCCCACAAACTTTTCTAATAATTTGCTTGTTCTTCACCCATTTTGACATTGAATTTAATTGTTCAGTCGTAGTTAATACACAGGATATATATATTTATATAAATACATAAAATTGTATATATCCTATCTATCTATATATAGGATTGTTAAGATATTAGTAGAAACATGTGCCAAAATCTCCTTTTTCCTTTTGCTAACTCATTTAAAAGACCTTTATTAAAATCAGCATCAATTCATGAAAATGTGCTACAGATTTAAAGAAAAAAAAAATGGGAAGACTCCATGTAACTTCCCTCCTCCTTCTTTCCCTTTTCATTTGAGGGGAAGAACAACAGAAATAATTGCAGAAACACCTAGGTCAGGAGTCCTGATTTAGTGTGTCAGTTCTTTTCCCTGATCACTGACCAG
The DNA here is from genome assembly GCF_027580195.1 of Bos mutus. Lineage (NCBI taxonomy): Eukaryota > Metazoa > Chordata > Mammalia > Artiodactyla > Bovidae > Bos > Bos mutus. The sequence continues at coordinate 11,252,443 of NC_091646.1, read as the reverse complement.
GCAGAAGAGGTTGTGGGGGTAAATGAGACTGGCACACACAGCAGGAATACCAAGGCTATTCTGATTTGATGAACCACAAGGTCTTGCTTTGAGAAGGCTTTCCCTGCATTTTTATCTAGGATTGGCTCAGCAAATTTTCATTCCTGTTTTTTTCCTTTATTGTTGTTCAGTCGCTAAATCATGTTTTAACTCTTTGTGACCCCATGGACTGCAGCACGCCAGGTTTCCCCATCCTTCCACAATGGACGTGAGTTTGAGCAAGCTCTGGGAGGTGGTAAAGGACAGGGAAGGCTGGCAAGCTGCAATTCATGGGCTCGGAAAGAGTCAGACATGACTGAACAACTAAACAACATGTCCACTGAGTCAGTGATGCCATCCAACCATCTCATCCTCTGTCTCCCCCTTGATCTTTCCCAGAATCAGGATATCTTCCAGTGAGTGGGTTCTTTGCATCAGGTGGCCAAAGTTTTAGAACTTCAGTCCTTCCAATGAATATTCAGGGTTGATATCCTTTAGGATTTCATTTAGGAATTCTTTAGGATCCCCATCCCTACCTTAGATGAAGTAGTGGGGCAAACCCATTTATGGGCATGGCCAGCTCAGCTTGCTTTAAGTACCTGGAAGTGCCCTTGCAATTGGATGTAATTCGTATGTAGATTTCTACAATCAGTTGTTTTTAGTATTTGGAATGTCTTGTTTTGCTGGCTCTGAAAGCAGTCATTTCCCAGCTAGGTATATGATTAAATTTTTTAAAGTGAGAGAGATTTGAGTGCCTCTCCATTGCTGGTGTTTGAAGTCTTCAGAGTTTTAACAGATGATACGATAAAACTTAATCTGGAACTGGTTTTAAACTTTTTCATTGTGGTTTTAAGCTAAAGTGTGATTTCTTAATCTTTTATTCTGTAACTAATCACCTTCTAGCATACTAGTTTAATTTGTGAGTCACGCACAAGAGTAGTAGTCCACTAACACATTGGCCTGAAGAATGTGTACTTCTAGATGAATGTATAGCTGCTTATGGGCTTCCCTGGTGGCTCAGATGGCAAAGAATATGCCTGCAATGCAGGACATCAGGGTTCGATCCCTGGGTTGGGAAGATCCCCCTGGAGGAAGGATGGCTACCCCCTCCAGTACTCTTGCCTGGAGAATCCCATGGACAGAGGAGCCTGGCGGGCTACAGTCCATGGGGTCCCAAAGAGTCGGACACAACTGAGCGACTAAGCAGCAGCAGCAGCATAGCTGCTTATGCCGCTTTCAGAGTGTCTTATAAATGTGCCGTATAAAATTCTAAAAATATTTGCCATGGGCAAAGAAGCAGGTGTAAATCAGATACAGATAGGATTGAAATTGTGAAATAAGCAATTGTATTTTCTATTATTTATCCTTTTCGTTAATTCTTTTTATAGAGCTTTGCAGAAAGAAGGATACACACCACTCTATCTGAACATTTAAAGTGTGCCCTTGTATGCCAAATAAGAGCATATTTTGAACTGCCTTAAAAATGCAAAATTATCCTGACAGTTCACAAGTTATGACTCAATTCATACCAGACCAAAGGAGTTTGAACTGTGATGACTTCATAGAATGAAAAACTGTGTTTGTTTGTTTGTTTTTGAAAAAAAGTCTCTGTTTTGGTTTTGAGATACAATTCAAATTTTATACATATATAAAATGTTATAGTTTACAGTAGGGTGTGCTTACTGGTTTGAGGTGTGTGATTTTAAAACCAAACATGAATTATTCATTTTTTAACTTAGGCAAAGTAATAGGAAAAAATGGAAAACTGATTCAAGAGATTGTGGACAAGTCAGGAGTTGTGAGGGTGAGAATTGAGGCTGAAAATGAGAAAAATGTTCCACAAGAAGAGGTATGTTTCTAGTGCATGTTTCTGGTTTGTCTAATAAAGTCTTTTATTTGACACAGTAACTTAGAGGCCTCTAATATGCACATAATGTGAATGTAAAACCTCTGTCAGGCATGCCAGCTAATTGGAGTTATAGATGACGGCCTCTTTCTAGTCTCTGATGCTGTGATTGTGTATTAGTCCCTTTAACTCCTTAAGTCTTATTTCTAGATTTTTAGCATGGGCCATCACAAATGTAAAAACAAAATCTGAAGCACACTTCAAATCACTTAAGTTACTGGTAGAGACAAAATTGGGACACTAATTAGGTTTTTGGCTTTCATCTTTTGGCTTTTTTAGTTTGTATGTTTGTGTTTGTATTGCCTTACATTTTTTGAAGTATTTGGGATGGAGGAGGTGAGGGCGTGCTCTTCTATACAATGATACTGTTTAAAATAAAATCCTTCCAAATTGCCATAATTTTCATATGTTGTCTAGTCTTTGCTTTTGTGAAAGGTTCTTTTAACTGCAATCTGTGTGCATTTTTATTGCACAGTTTTAGCATTCTCTAAGTTTGTTTACCAAAACTGTCTATAATAGTTTCTGTTCTTAAAAAAGATGATCATTGATACAATAATGGTGCTAAGTAAAATTTTTAAAATGGATCCTTTTTTTCCTCTTTTATGTTTTGTGTTTTTCACCAAGGAAATGATGCCACCAAATTCCCTACCTTCCAGTAACTCAAGGGTTGGACCTATTCCCTCAGAAGATAAAAAACATACAGATATAAAGGAAAACAGCACTCACTTTTCACAACCTAACAGCACAAAAGTCCAGAGGGTAAGAAATAATTGTCACTTGGAATTATACTGTAAGTAATTTCTTTGCCCCAAATGTCACAGTTGTTGTTTTGGGTATGTTGTCTGGTTAGGCTTATAGGCTATTCATGCTATATCTGTTTCAGATCTGATTGCCAGCTAACAAGATATTACAGACCAATGAGATAATTACTTTTCAGTTTATTCACAGTGACAAATCTTATGCTGTAAACATAAAATATGGGGTTGCATTTAGTGGTCACATTTTTCTTTTGAGGGTGGACTTTCATTTTTTCATGCTCTAGCTCTTGAAATTTTGCAGGTTATAATATATCCAAATGTACCTTCTGTTAGATGCATAAATTGTTACCTAAAGCCATATTTTTAAACTGACTTTCAATATTTGAACTAACCGAATTGTTTAGAAACGAATTTAGAAGTCCTACAGTGAAAGTCCTGCGTTCAGGCTTCTGTGTATCATTTGTTATAGTTAATGACATCACTTGCATTCCTTATACTGCTTTAGGTGTTAGTGGTTTCATCCATTGTAGCAGGGGAATCCCAGAAACCTGAACTCAAGGCTTGGCAGGTAGGAAACCATTCCTTGAAAAATACATTTTAATTTTATATTTTAATGTTTATTCCCCTTGTTAAGAAAGACTTTCAAATGATCATCAGAATTGGGGCATGGTGGAGGTGTGTCTGTGGGTTTTTTTGCTCCATTGCCCTGGGGAGAAAGCTGATACTCCTTCCTGTTGCTTACAAGGCCTTTTTTTCACAGCCACCTGACCAATATCATCTCTTACCACTCCTCTTCCTTGCACTGGAGAGAGGCTTGAGCCATACTTAGAGTTGTCCAAACACTGCTGTCTACTGCTTGTTGCTCCTAGATACATGCATATGCTTCCTCTGCCAGAAGCCCTCTGTTTTCTCCAGCTTGCCACCTTGCTGTGGGCTTATTCCATGTGCCTCTTTCCTTGTGTACTTGCCATCAGGTCCCTCCCCCTGAGCTCAAGAGCCTTTCCCCCCTTTGATAATCTGATGTGGTCATCCCTGTCTGTAGCACTTAGCACATAGATGTTTACTTGTTTTATCCTTACATTGTTAGTTTCTTGAGGGCATGCCGCCTCATCTGGCCTGTATGAACTGTTGATGGGAAGAAAAGTTATGAGTAACAAGAGATTAAAAGCGAAAATAGCATTTTATAAAGAGAAATGTAACTGCAAGTGGATTGGACATTCCTCTGTGCGGGGGAGTCCAGTTCTCATCCCAGATCAGGGAATCACTTTTTCCTGGTATCTACATTGAAGGTCACTGTTCTGCTCTTGCCTTTCTTTGTCTTAACTATTCTGGTCCACTAGTGCTGTGCTTAATAGAGTGGCACTTGGGTACATCATCAGTTTGGAAATGTTGAAAGATAATTTTGCTTTTCACTATTTGCTTCAAAGTTGATCAGCTAAATCTGTGGCATTAAAGCTTATTTTGATAGTATGTGATCCAAGGAGCAGGGCATAGCATTTCATCATAGGGCATTTTGGAAAATAATATGGTTAACTGCTTTGTAAGAAAGTCAGTTGGGGAAAAAAACTCAACAGTCAAAAATGTTTTTGACAAAAAAAGATCTGGGTCATAGGCCTGATTAATTCCATAGTTCATTCGGTGAAAAAAAGAAGCCCATACGTTTTCAGTGGCACCTGATTCTTCAGGTGGTTCTAGTTACTAGGAAGCAATGACTTGCCTACCAGACGGATGCCAGTTTGCAAGCAATATTTCCTAATTATTCAGTCTTGTACCCTCTGAACAGCCATGTTCATGTGGAAGGAAAAAGAAAAAAACCTATTCCAACCCCACATACGTTTAAGGTGCTATATACTGAGTGCAAGCAAACAAAAGCAGCCTAGCAGTACCAACACCTATTGAACAAATGCTCTTTTTAAAAGAGTGATACTTGCTAAGTTTCTTGGCTTCTTTCACCTAGAAAATTCTAATATATCTACATCAAAACTACTGTGTACTTTTCTTTAGTCACTTGTGACTATCAGTAACCATGAGAATTTCATCAGTAGTGAAATACTGAATTATTCTCAGCTTTGAAGGTCATAATTGCCAGCTGTTAGTTTACAGAACTGGCCTGCTGCTGCTGCTGCTAAGTCGCTTCGGTCGTGTGTGACTCTGTGCGACCCCACAGACGGCAGCCCACCAGGCTCCCCTGTCCCTGGGATTCTCCAGGCAAGAACACTGGAGTGGGTTGCCATTTCCTTCTCCAATGCATGAAAGTGAAAAGTGAAAGTGAAGTCGCTCAGTCGTGTCCGACCCTCAGCGACCCCATGGCCTGCAGCCCACCAGGTTCCTCCGTCCATGGGATTTTCCAGGCAAGAGTACTGGAGTGCAAGAGTACAAAAGTACTGGAGTACTGGTGCCATTGCCTTCTCCGACAGAACTGGCCTAGGCTTCCCTATAACTTGCCGCAAGAAACAATTTTTTTCCCCCTCATTTCTACTGATGAGCTAGAAGTACACATTTTTAGTATACTTGTTTTTCAAAAAATCTATCCTTAAAGTTGTATCATAGGGAGATCAAACTTTCTTAATGGTTCAGTCCTTTACAATGTTCAGAGTACATTATATTGAAATGTTAAATTTTATGTTCATGAATATGCCCAGTTTCCCCCCTCTCACAGAATAATTACTAAGTGCACATTAATTTAGCCTAACTCTTTTTGTTTGTCTCTTATTTGTACTCTGTTGACTTGGTTAGCAAAGTTGATTTAGTTTTTATTTTTGTGCCCTAGTATCTAATTTTAATTTGGAATTTTGTCTAAATAAAACCTGTAGTAATTTAATAAGAGTATTTTAAAGTACTCATTTTGTTTATGTGTCTTATTTTCAAACTTGTATAATTTTGAGTTACATAATTTATAAGCTTGCCAGCATTTAATAGTGTTTAAATCGTAGTAACCCTGATGCATTTAATGGTTGCTATGTTGATCTGTCCTTATACACAGGAGATGTGTAAAACATACTAACTACTCTTGTTTTTATGCATTTCATATTTTCAACAAACTTTTCTGTACCTACCGTTTGTCAGATCCTGTGCTAGGGATTTAGTCATTATTTGCATATTTCAGATTGTAATTCATCATTAATTTTATAAGATTATTGTTGTCATTTCTATTTCAGGGTATGGTACCATTTGTTTTTGTGGGAACAAAAGACAGCATCGCTAATGCCACTGTTCTTTTGGATTATCATCTGAACTATTTAAAGGTGAGAACAGGAAGAACTTTAACTTTGAATCTTTTTGCGCTAAAATAGAAATACTCCATAGTAAATCTTAACACAATTAAGATTTCTTCTAGCCTGTACATGATAATGAAAGACCTATAAAAGATAAAACAAAAAAACTCATTTTGTTTAGCTTATTGTGTTCTTTCTGAAAACACAAGTCAGTTTTCCATCATTTAAAGAATCAGTATCCCCATTCTGAAGAAATTTCCCTATTTCCCATTATTCTTCTGTTAAACCCTCATATCCACTTTAGACAATCCTGTCTAAAATCCTTTTCATCCCATTGATCCTTTCTAGCCCTTGAGAGTTTTTTCCAGGCCAAATTTTATGTCTGTAACACTTGCTTTGTTGTCCCCTTTATGTCATTTATCAGGAATAGCCCAGAGTTTCATGAAGTCCTCTGTTTAAATGTGTACCCTTCATAATTTTCTCTATACTCCGTTTTACAAACTAGAAGCAATTTATGTCTCCTTGTATAAATGCTCATTTTAGTTGGTATTTGTACCACTGTGCCTACTCCAGCTTAGAATCTGGAAAGCAGGAACCAGGAGGCTGCAGGGCATACCAGTAAAAGCAGTGGATTGGCAGTCCAGCACTTGATGGTAGTCTTCTGCCATGACCAGCTCTGTGTCTGTAGGCAAATCACCTCCCTAGACTAGGTGTTTTTTAAAATTTATTTTGGTCAACTGTTCTGTAATTCAACAAAATAGAATTTTACCAATGTCACTTTTATAATTCCATCTTTGTATCCACATGTATCAGAAACATACTGTAACGGGTACTAAATATTATTTTTAAAGTAATCCAACTTTCTGTTGTATTTATGAGGCTATCCTGTTAAGAATTTTTCTGCTGACTTCTTAAATAAAATGAAGCAATTTATAGTTACATGTAAATAAGGAAGAAAAACATAATAGCTAGGCACTTCTTATCCTTCTTATGGTGGTCAATTAATAATTGAAAATGGAGAGGTTTCATCCAGCAAGGTTTGTGTGGGTAGGATACCCCATTGATTTGCTTATTCACTTTTGTTTTAAAGTGTGTCTTACGTGTAATCTGTTGTATGTGTTTTTCTTCCTATTCTTAGCTTAAATAATGTTGAAGACCTGGAAATTTAAGGTTGCATTATGTCAGTCCCTTGTTCTTTTAACCAGTGTTCTTTAGATCTTTTGATTTATTCTTCACAATTGAATATCTTTTTGGATTATTAGCAGCTGTCCTGTTGCCATGCTTCCCATCACCAGATCTTCCCTTGAGTGGGCTTGGCGTCTCTCACCAAGTGATGACTGCTTTGCCCCCATGGGATAACCTGGACTACCATTCTGTTTTGCAAGATCCACCCATTCCATGAGCTATAACTGTACTTTTGGAGTAAGCCACTCACTCAGCGGCAGTCTCTCCTTTAATTAAGTCCTTTGTAAAACAATGTCTGGTTCAGAGCACAGATGGCACTCATCTAGATCCTTACCTGCCCTTTTCCTGAAACTGCTATACTAAGATTTTAAGAACTTAGCTTTACAGGGGCTTCCCCAGTGACTGTTCATGTGGACAGTCCCTATGATTGACTCTGCTTGACTGAGACACCCAACCACTACTCTAGTTGTGGATCCAGTTCCCTGCAGCTAGTAAATCGATGTTTATGAATAAATTGGAAGGAGAAGGGTTAGAACTGAGACATCATCTGGTTTTGACAGAACCTAGCATATTGGAAGCATTGTGTGTGAGGGTCTATTAGTGGACCCCAGGTATATATTTTGATCAATTAACTTTATACTGTTCATCATACTTGTTTTAGCAGAGTTGTAGTCTTTAAGAGGTTTTCAAGGCATGATATCCAACTTTTTGGGTTAACTGTTAGATAGTTCCTGTTCTTTGAAAGTAGAAGATGGCCCACATTCAGTGTTTTATTAATTAAGATTATTTACAATGTGTGATTTTTAAGCTTAGCTGGTTAAGTCTTAAATGTCATTTATCTGTATTCATACATTTTAGAGTTGTTTTATTCAATAACCTATTATCAAGAAGTCCCCAAACTACCATATTTGTGCCTTAGCAGATCTATTGGATAATATTGCCAAATTAAATAACTTTAAATTCTGTCAGTATAATTTTAATGCTGAGTATTTTTGTTATATCTCTTAATTCTAGACATCAATAATACGTTACCTATAGTAATTTTCTTTTTAAGGAGACCGTTCGATTTCCTGATAATTCTGTGTAACAGTGTTTACTATAAACTTAGAGCTGAAATTGAAATATTTCCAGTATACTTTTTATCTGATGAAAAGGAGAAAGGTTTTGTTAAGTAAAATGTCAAATTATTTTTACTGTTATCTTGTATATTTTAAATAGGAAGTAGACCAGTTGCGTTTGGAGAGATTACAAATTGATGAGCAGTTGCGACAGATTGGAGCTAGTTCTAGACCACCACCAAATCGTACAGATAAGGAAAAAGGCTATGTGACTGATGATGGTCAAGGACTGGGTCGAGGTAGTAGACCTTACAGAAATAGGGGGCACGGCAGACGCGGTCCTGGATATACTTCAGGTACAAACTAAGCATTTTACTCAGTAACTTTATCTGTTCCTAGACTTAATAGCTGCTAATCTCTAATATTCATTAGAACTCCATTATAACAATTTCTCACTACATGGTTTCCAATTCACAGTGGGTCAAATTGTGTTGCAAGACACATAGAGTGAAAAACCTGATAATAACCCATAGAGTTCACAGGGCAGGTGTGAGTTCTGTCCACAGTGTGACTGGGGATAAATCTGCTTAAGCCCTTGTATGCTAATGCTTTTCCTAAGGCCTTTCCTGATTTTATTACTATATAGCCAAAACATTTTTTCATTTGTGTACTGTGGCTCATGTTTTGTCAGGCATGTGCTGGTCATACTTGCTGGATGGACTGTGTAAATCAGGGGTCTGCATCCTGTGGCTCATAAGGTGATTTTGAGTGGCATGGCCAAAGTCAGCCCTAGGCAAAGTCAAGAAGTAGGCGAAGCTTCTCTTTGCCTCCCCAGCTCTTTGCTCAGTGCTTCTTTCTTCTCTCCCAGTACCTTTCACTGAACGCTGTCCCACTGCCCGTGCCTACTGTCTTGCTCAACTGTGTATCTACTATGTAACTGGCTAATGATGGTATAAGGTATAATCCATCTCACAAATATTTGCGTTTCAAAAAGGAACTCAGTAAGATGGAAAAGCCTTCAAGATCCACAGGAATGAAGCTATAATGGTGAAGCTATAATTTCTCATTAGCTCCAACAGAGGAAGAGAGAGGTAGTAGAGTTGATGTTCTGGAGTGGGGGAGAGAGCTACCTACTCCTAAGGCCAACCTTGAACCTGAGCCCTCATCCCTTTCCCAACTGTCTGTTCTTGATGCTTTGGAAGGTCCCCTCTCACCAGGAAGTTCTTTTCCCATCTCCCATCCCCTGTGTCATTAACCCACCCACTCAGGCATAATAAGTTCACTACAGTAAATTCTTTCTAATGATCAGTTATTCCTGTGGGAGTGGGAGGGAAGGTTGTGGACCAAGCATCAGACAAGCATATCCCCATTCATCGAGGTCCAGTCCCTGATCCCACAAGAGACCATTCCCTGAGATAGTAGCCACAATGGCCACCTTTGCCACTCTCTCTAAGATGACCAAAATTTGTGCATTCCCCTTTGTCCCTGGGCCAAACCTTGTTAAAAGGAACTTTCTTTCTAGAAGTTTTGTTTATCAAGGTATTGCATTTAATTGTTGTAGGCAACTTTTCCTCCAAAGAGCACAGATGTTTAAAGGAGCACAGCTGTTTAATGATGTGGCATACTCAGGTTTGAACTTAGATGGCTAATAGAATTCCTTTTTTTTAATGAGAACCAAAAATGTTTGAAACAAAAATGACCTCAAATATCATGAAAACCTTCATTTTAAACTTAAGATAATTTGTTTTACAAAATGGAAGGTGATAATATACTCTTTGGTGGGCTTATAAATTAGGAAGTGTAATGGATTACCCCCAGAAACGTCTCTGGAAGTTTCTGTTAACCTAACATTTTTTTAAGTCGGACAATGGTATATAACTTTTAACTCTCGATAGGAACTAATTCTGAAGCATCAAATGCTTCTGAAACAGAATCTGACCACAGAGATGAACTCAGTGATTGGTCATTAGCTCCAACAGAGGAAGAGAGGGAGAACTTCCTGCGCAGAGGAGACGGGCGGCGGCGTGGCGGCGGAGGAAGAGGACAAGGAGGAAGAGGACGTGGAGGCAGCTTCAAAGGTACGGAGGGTTTTTCATTTAAGAAATGAAGCTGAATTGTAACAACTGTCTGAAGTTCTATGAAAAAGCTAGGTGATTAAGTGACATACTATCAAGCCCCCATTTCTCCCATTTTGTACTGGTCACCATAAGAAAGGCTCATGTAATTAGCAATATCAGACAGGCTTCCTTACAATTTACAAACATATGAATAACCCCTGATAACTAGTTCAGCTTCTTTGGGTACTCTAAACATCATATCTAATCATTAGTTCAGGTTGACATATCACACAGTTGATGTAGGACTGTAATGGCTTAGAAATGTTTTCTGTAACGTGTGCTGCTGTGCACTAAGCCGCTTTAGTCATGTCCAGCTCTTTGCAGCCCTGTGGACTGTAACCCACCAGGCTCCTTTGTCCATGGGCTTCTCCAGACAAGAGTACTAGAGTGGGTAGCCATTTCCTTATCCAGGGGATCTTCCTGATGCAGGGATAGAACTCAGGTCTCTTATGTCTCCTGCATTGGCAGGCAGGTTCTTTGCCACTAGTGCCACCTGGATGCTAGATTATTAGACAGTGTGTAACTAAAATTGCTAGGTTGTTGATTATATTTTAGATTCTGTGATTGGTCTAAATAAATTGAGGATGTGGGAACAAAGAACTCTCCAATAGGCATGTCAGAATCAGTGACCATTGAACCTTTTAAAAATGTCCCTCTAGGAAACGACGATCACTCCCGAACAGATAATCGTCCACGTAATCCAAGAGAGGCTAAAGGAAGAACAGCAGATGGATCCCTCCAGGTAAACCTTTGTGCCTCTTTTCATCTAAATTGTGCCAGTTACAGAAGTTTGAGATTTATGTGAATTTGCTATACTATATAGGTATTTGTGAAATACTTTCTTTTCAACATTACATTTGTGGTCAATTTTAGTCCTTTATGACAAGTATACAAAGATTTCTCTAGAGAATGTGCAGTCTCAGTATTTGTAAAGATTTTGACAACCACATTATGACTTCAGTACCACATAGGTGGTCCTCCCTACCCCCATTCTCCAAGGAAAGAAACATCCAGGAATGTACTGAGAGAGACTTGCATAAGCCCTGTGGAACCCACATCCCTCCTCACCAGAGTTGCAAGGATAGGGTGTTCTCTGACTGGAAAGTAAGAAAAAGAAGGTATCTAGCTCACAATAGACAGGGCTGATGACACTCGGCTAGTACATGCTGAATCAGTCAGCTGCCTATTTAAAGCCAGCCTCTTCCCTGAGAACCCATCTCATGTGGCCAGCACCTGTGCTGAACACATTGTTAACATAATTTTAAAATGAGCCCCCAAGCACGGCCAGGTACCTTGGCTGGGTGTATTGTATCTCACTTAATGTTTGAACAGTACCCTGAGGTAAGAAGTTTTATTACTCTTTTATAGATGAGTAAACTGAAGTTTAGAAAGATTGAGTCACATAGTTAGCATACACTAGAGTGATATTTCGGAGAAGGCAGTGGCACCCCACTCCAGTACTCTTGCCTGGAAAATCCCATGGATGGAGGAGCCTGGTAGGCTGGTCCATGGGGTCACTAAGAGTCAGACACGACTGAGGGACTTCACTTTCACCTTTCACTTTCATGCATTGAAGAAGGAAATGGCAACCCACTCCAGTGTTCTTGCCTGGAGAATCCCAGGGATGGGCGGAGCCTGGTGGGCTGCCGTCTATGGGGTCGCACAGAGTCGGACACGACTGAAGCGACTTAGCAGCAGCAGCAGAGTGATATTTGAACCCTGGTACCTCATTCCCAGAACACATGATCTCTTCGGCTGCTGCTTTAACTCTGAGGACTTAATCCAAGTAGTTGGGGGTCCTTTCATGACTATGGATTGGTTTGGGACCAGTACCTAAAATTAGTGAGACATAAATTTTAAGAGCAGAAACTTCATGACAGAATATTCCTTAGAATTCATAGCATTTGTAGAAAGAAAGAAAGAAATTGAAGTCGCTGAGTCATGCCCGACTCTTTGTGACCCCATGGGTAGTAGCCTGCACCAAGCTCCTCCGTCCATGGGATTTTCAAGGCAAGAAGTACTGGAGTGAGTTGCCATTTCCGTCTCCAGGGAATCTTCCCAACCCAGGGATTGAATCCAAGTCTCTCACATTGTAGACAGACGCTTTACCGTCTGAGCCACCAGGGAAGTCCTAGCATTTGTAAGTAGGTGTTAACTATTAGCTGGTGCTTAAGGATCATCACAGAAAAGATCTTAGACCTAGAGATTGATGAAATTATGTACACATGTGTTTTACACAAATGTAAGGTGTTTATGTACCAGTTTTATAATTCCCCTCTTGACAACCAAACAGTTAAAACACTCACCCAGGACCAACAATTAAACACACTTTGAAATTCGAGTGCACCATTTTGGGGCTATAGGTAGTCCCATTTGTACTTGAAGCATATCAGTACTTTTATTAATTGTTTTAGGCCTGTGTGTCAACATTATCTTTCTTTTGTACAGCATCTACAATTGCATTAGCAGTATTTTAAGTGTTCAATGCTGGCACTTAAAATATTATATAAATCTCAGAATATTATTTTTTAAATCATACTCGACTCTGTCCTCTTCCTGGGATTCCAGTCCCACACATTAGTGTCTTCAAATTTCCCTGTACTATTCTTATTCTTCAGAGTTTAAGTTGTATGATCCTCTGACTTGCCTTACTGTAATACAAGCTACTAGAAACCAGTGTTCATATGAGGATATATAGTGTGTGTGTATATTTATGAGTATATACAGTATATGTGTATATTTATATACACACACACATATTGTAAGACAAAGGGAGCCCTTACTGTAGAAAAAGTTAATCATACTTATGATAGAAATGAAGATGTCAACTAAAGGCTAGTTAATAAGTGAGTTAAGTTATTGCTCTGGTAACATCAGAATAGGAAGACAATAATTTGTCTCTCTCCTCCTGGGTTTCATATCTTTGAAGAATAAACCATTTTTTTGAACAGACCTGTATATTTTGCATATATATTTTGCAATCCGTAATGGGAGTTCATTTTAACTATTTGTTTCTCATTGTTTTGTTCTACTTAGAAGAAGACACAGTAGGATTGTGAGTTTTTATCTAACTTTGGATGCAGTGAGATGACCAAGGTGTTCCAGTTACAGAAGAAGAGTGTTTTAGAATCATAAGCCAAATAAAGCTCCTACCTGACCTTAATTTCTCACACTTCTTCTATTCAAATCCCTTTTAACATGTGGAATATACACTTTGGGCTTAAATTTCTTGTCAGGCCAATTACAGATTACAACAGAATATGGTCTTTGTATATAACAACTATAACTTGTTTTAGATCAGAGTTGACTGCAATAATGAAAGGAGTGTCCACACTAAAACATTACAGAATACCTCCAGTGAAGGTAATCGGCTGCGCACGGGTAAAGATCGTAACCAGAGGAAGGAAAAGCCAGACACCGTGGATGGCCAGCAACCACTTGTCAATGGAGTACCCTAAACTGCATAATTCTGGAGTGATATCCCCTATACCATTTCCATAATTCTTATTCCATATTAGAAAACTTTGTTAGGCCAAAGACAAATAGTAGGCAAGGTGGCACAGGGCATGAAATGAACAATTCCGTTAAGAATTTTGCTTTTTTCACATTGGCCATAAGCAGCAATTTTCGAATTTGCACAAAATGAGGTCTTAAAATTTTTGAAACATTACTTTTAAATAATTAAGTATACTTAGCACTTCAGGACAGGATTTTCATTTGGTTTATTTTTTAAATACCACGCAGTGATATTCTTTGTTAATTTGGACCGTTTACCCTGCATTGGGTGATAACTCACTGGTATATTTCAGTTTTTCTGAATAATAGCATTTATGGTAATCATGTTAGACTTCTATTTTCAATCTCATATAGAAGTCCGTAAAATACTATGGCATTTCATGTCCTGTGTCAGTTTATGTTTTGGTCCACTTTTCCAGTATTTTAGTGGACCCTGAGATGTGTGTGATGTGACGTTTGTCATTTTCATTAGCAAAAAAAAAAAAAAAAAAAGTTGTATGATCTGTGCCTTTTTTATATCTTGGCAGGTAGGAATATTATATTTGGATGCAGAGTTCAGGGAAGATAAGTTGGAAACACTAAATGTTAAAAGATGTAGCAAACCCTGTCAAACATTAGTACTTTATAGAAGAATGCATGCTTTCCATATTTTTTTTCTTACATAAACATCAGGTTAGGCAGTATAAAGAATAAGACTTTTGTTTTTGTTCTGTTGCACTGAAGTTTGACAAATAGTGTTATTGGAGGGATGTGTAATTTTTCTGTATAGACCGGAAAAGTAGTAACGGTCTTTTCATTTGCAAGAGGCTCAAATGTTTTCAGCTAGGAATAAATCTTCCTGGTCGAAAGTTAGTAGGATACGCCTGCTCTTTGGCCTGATGACCAGTTTTAACTTAGAGCTGTCTTTTATTTTGTCCTCCCCGAGTTTTGTGAAGTTTCTCATTTTCATTTCAAGCTTATTTGGGGGAGGTAGAAAGGTCATTTCCATGTGTGCATAATAATCCTGTGAAGTACAGGTACTTTGTCTGAGAAACATTGGAAGCAGGTTAAATGTTTTGTAAACTTTGAAATATTAGGTCTAATGTATAAGCAGAATTGGAAAGCAGACTAGGATTGGTTAACACATGAAACTTTTTTCTTTAGTTTTTTTTCCTTTTTTTTTTTTTGACATATTGGGTTTCAGTTTTGAGGGTTTTTTGTTTTTTTTTTTTTTTTTACGAGATTTACTGAGGAAAATATGTGAAGGACCTTCACTCTAAGATGTTATATTTTTCTTAAAAAATAACTCCAAGTAGGGGTACCACTGAATCTGTACAGTGCCGTACAAACCGAAGTTCTGCCTCTGATGTCTGTTGTGAGTTTGTTTCTTTGAATTTTCATATTACGGTTACTTTTCCTTGCATACAAATAAGCATATAAAAATGGCAACAAACTGCACATGATTTCAAGAATATTAAAAAGTCTTTTAAAAGTATTGCCAAACATTAATGTTGATTTCTAGTTATTTATTCTGGGAATGTATAGTATTTGAAAACAGAAATTGGTACCTTGCACACATCATCTGTAAGCTGTTCGGTTTAAAATACTGTAGATAATTAACCAAGGTAGAATGACCTTGTAATGTAACTGCTCTTGGGCAATATTCTCTGTACATATTAGCGACAACAGATTGGATTTTATGTTGACATTTGTTTGGTTATAGTGCAATATATTTTGTATGCAAGCAGTTTCAATAAAGTTTGATCTTCCTCTGCTACACTGATGTTGATGCAATCCTTACAAATGGTTGCTTTTAAAATTTTAAGATAGGAAAAGTCTATAGAAAAGTGTTCTGTTACAAAATGTATCTGTTACCATTGGAAATTTCACATGTCATAGGAAGTTAGCCGCTATCTACCAACTTTCAAGAACTTGATCTTGTTTAATAAGGTGAAAAATACCAACAAAATGGTACAAAAGCACATTGTGCCATTACAATATGCACTAAGTCTCTTTTTTACCACAGCTGAATTCAGCAAGGCGCTAACTTGCTTAAATGTGAATTACTAACTTCTAAAACTGTAATTTGAGTCACATGTTTTCATGTGGAGTTGGAGTTGATTCATATTACAATATTTGTGTGCTAAACATGTATGTTTTTCAGTTCAAAGTCATGATGTTTTTAAAATCTTATTAAAATTTCAAAAATCTGAAGATTGTTTATCTAGATGTAAATTTTTATTAAAAAGTTGCACTTATGAAAAAGCAAAAATTTAGTCTGACAGATGTTTGTTCCTGGTCTTAAATTTCTAAATGTAACAAAACTTAGAGATGGGGGGAGGTATTAATCATGCAAAGCATATATTATGCCTTGCAAATAATCTTTGATGTGCTTCTAAAAGGCAGAAATGTAGATAATTGAAAATAATTCTATATATTCCCAGTTAGAGGATTTGAACACATTAATTACATAGGATGCTACTAAACCATGTTAAAGACATGCTCCTGTCAGTGAACACATAAACAAACATACTTGCCATTTGGAAATTATTAAATACGTCTATGAATCTTTAAAAAAAAATGTTGATGTCAGTAATAGAGAACGTGACAGTCTGTAGGTAGAATATGTCTGAATTGATTACTGTGATAACTTGATGGAAACTCTGGCACAACCTAGAAGAGTAGATAGAAATAGATGACGGTGTCTAAGTGCTTCCCCGTGTTAGAATCCAAAACGATCCAGTGATAAGCAGGACAGTCTCTCTATATATAATTGTGTGTGTTTTCTGGAGAAAAACCCATCTTTATTTTCTGGCTTTCTAGTTTTCATTCTGGTACTTTTTTTGAATTTCTGTTACCTGTTCAGCCTAGTTCTAGACTCTTGCACAATCCATTAGAGTTGGTAAGTAGCAACCATCCTCAGGTAACTTTGTTGGGTTTTCGTGGTTTCATGTTTCAGTGCTTGCTACATGTGAATACCCTACTGGTGGCAGCAGCCTGTCTTGTCTCGATTGGCTCACTTGGAGGCATTTCTCTCATCTGACTATGAACTTCCGGTTCCTGGTGGTTAGGAGTATAGTACCTTTTAGAGTCGATATACTGATTAGATCATTTTTGACCATTTTGCTTCATGGCCATAAATAGTGTCTTTGCGTCGTGACACTTCGAGCCTCTGATAAGCAGTTATTCTAAAATAGCCGTTACAAAATACTAGTCTTGATTGCTCAGAAGGCTTAATGGGTACCAGTAGTTAAATTTTGACCATCTTTCCCTCTGTTATCTGAGGCTGTTTGAAGGGTTTTTTTGGGGGGAGAAGGTTGCTATTTAAAATTTTTATTTCCATTTCTCTCAGAACTTTCCATGAAGAAATATGTTTTATGCTAATGAGTCTCATGTCAATGGGAGACGCATTAAAAGTCTTTGCAAGTTGCACTTGCTAAGTGATTCAAGAGTAAGCTTCAAACTAAGTGCCTAAAGGTTTTCCCACCAATTTCTAATACAGTACACTTAATTACAGGGGTAGGTCAAAATTAGAAGGAAAATTGTCAACAGAAAATGGTTACATGGAATCCTGAGAACTAGAGTATATTATTCAGTATCAAAGAGAACATAGATGGCTTATGGTAAGAGAAGAAAAGAATTCCAGTATTATTTTCGGTAAATAGTAAGGCATCTTTGTCAGATTTCTCTGGAGATCAAAGCCTGTAAGATACTGCATCAAAGAATACTAGTGCTCAAGGAATAAATACCATTAAAAGTTGCAAGTGCAGCCTGGATATTACATGATAAAAAGGAACCTAAAGAGTTAGGCTGTGAAGAGGGAGGAATCAGGAGGTAGATTCTACACTTGACCTGGGTGCACACTAGCTCTCTGGTTCCTGAAAGAGTCATTTCACCTCTTCATGTTCAAGTTTCTTCATTGGGTTAAATAAGTGGTTGCTAAGGTGTCATAGGGGCTTCCCTGGTGGCTCAGTGGCAAAGAACCTGCCTGCCAATGCAAGAGATGCAGGTTTGATCCCTGGGTTGGGAAGATCCCCTGGAGGAGGGCATGGCAGCCCAGTCCAGTATTCTTGCCTGGAGAATCCCATGGACAGAGGAACCTAGCAGGCCACTGTCCATGGGGTGCAAAAGAGTCAGATGCGACTTAATGACTAAACAACAGCAACATGTTTTACGTGGAGAAAGCTAGTCATTGTTATTGAGCCACCCACCTGATTTCATCTGGTTCTTATTAAATATTCAGTGAACATTCACTGTATATCAGGCACTTCACAGGCAGCTTGGGGATAGAGAGATACTGTTTCAGGTTTTTAAGACGTTCAGTGTCAAGTGGGCGAACTTGGTAAGTCAGTGGGCAGTTCCAACACATGGTACGGTCAGTGTTCAGATGCACAGGGTGAGGTGTGTGTACACAGAAACAACCCAAATCAGGGTGGTGTGGAGTCCGTAAAGGGCTTCTCAGTGAAATGAAATTTACCGAAATCTGAGGACAGATTGGAAAGTTTAGCCAGGAGAAAAGGGGCCCAGGCCATTGATCTGGGCATGAAAAAGTCAATTGGGGGAGCTTCCAGAAGTTTCATTGTGGCTGGAACAGAGAATTTGAAGCAGAGAGTGAGAGGTGAGACAAGCAATATGGCCAAGGTAGGCCTAAGGGCGCCGTGTTAGAGGTTTGACTTGAAGGAGCCTCTGCCTCTGAAGGGTTTTAAACGAGGTCAGATTTATGCTTGAGGTGTGGAGGGACAGGATTGCCCACGATTTCAGGAGCCTCTGTCAAGTTGCCTGGTAACCAATGAGCAGGAGGGACTGGGCCCACATCCAACTTTGCGGAAGTTCTGCTGCCCGTGGTCCAAATCTGGCTTCCCACAAGGTCACAGGTGGTAGCAGCCTGTATTCCCAGACAGCTCCCCTGACAGCCGGCATTTAAGCCCTGGTTTGAACTTCAGCCTGCAAGGCCACCAGCGTCAATGCTGTCCTGCAAAACAGTAACTCCCAGGGAAAACCTTTCCCTGGAGCCCAGCCCCAAGGATGCAGGCTACAGGGCCCCAGCCTTTGTCTGTGGCTCTGCTGGGAGCCTGGGCATCCCTGAGCCTGTTCTTCCTGAGCCTTGCTGGTAAGTTTCCCTCATTAAAACCTTTTCCTTTAGCATGCTGGTATGCTGTTTACCTTTGTTCACTGAGGCATAGATTGTGTCCCACAGGAGGCAAGCTCCTCTTCTTCCAGCTCTGGCTTTTGGGAAACCACAAAAGGGCTCAACTAAGCCATACCAGGGCTGCGTGACACCCCTCCTAGGTAGGGCTGGTGGTGGGAGACCTAGCTGAGCTGAAATCACTGGTGACGTGATTTCAGGGCTTGTCTGGGCCCACACCAGTTGCTACAAAGACCATGGAAAGCCCTCCATGGAGGGCAAACTGAGACCGATTCCTTGGCACTCCCTACAAGTCAGCCAGCCCTGTGAGCCCTAAGGAAAAAGAAGTTGAGAGAAAAGAGCCCTTGGTCTAAAGTGCTGTTGGAGCAGTAGATACAACCTGTCCTCGGATTTGAGACCTGTTGTACAGTATACCACCCAGGAGCTTGTGGAGAGGGTCGGGGGTTGAGGTCCAGAGAGAGGCTTCATCACACAGGGAATCCAACTCCCTGTAGTAGTCACAGAAGTCCACTGAGGCTTGAACTACTTACACATGATGAAGAAGCTACACCCAGGAGGTAAGTGGCAATGGATGGCCAGCATTGGAGCTTTACCACCAGATTCCCTTTTACCAAGTGAATTGGCTGGTTCAGCCAAGCACATGTGCCTGCCCTGGGCTTATAATCAGGTGCTTGCAGGGAAGTCAGATTCACATACCACAAAGAGGAGACTTCCCTACTGAGGTTGCAGGTGCTTCAAGGCACTTGGGCTTTATAGATGGATTGTATGAAAACCCTGGGCCTCAGGGTTAACTCTTGAGCAAAGGACCTTAATTCAAAGAAGGTTGTAGAAGTGGATGGGATCTTATACGAGGAGGAAAGTGAAAGTGAAGTCGCTCAGTAATGTCCAACCCTCAGTGACCCCATGGACTGCAGCCTACCAGGCTCTTCCGTCTATGGGATTTTCCAGGCAAGAGTACTGGAGTGGGTTGCCATGGAGGACGTCCCTCTAATTTTGCTCCTCCTACCAGGAGTAAGGGGTGGGATGATCCCTTGGTGCTGATTTAGGCCCCACCCAAAATAGTAAGAGGAAATAAGGGGGCTGTAAATTGTCCCATGTCTCAGCAAAAGTGAGAAGGCCCAGACCAACACTTCAGGCTTGCTGCAGTGCTCTTAGGGCTCTAGTCCTCAAAGGGATCCCTAAGGAAGGAGGTGGATGGGGAAAACCAAGAGTGGGGATCAACAACCCAAATCACCCTAAAGGAGATGTAGAGAGAAGATAGGGGTGTAGGAAACAAAAAAGACTCATAATTGAGCGGGCATTAAGGCGAGCCCTGCAGAGAGCTGACACAAGGAGGTAGCGGATGTTGGAGGCCACTAGTATTTCCCACTGCCTAGCCAGGAAGTCTTCATAGCCTGTTGTGTACTTGGAGAAGGGTGCAGAGGAGGAAGCTGAGTACTTAGCCACATATTCATGCTGCTAGAATGAGACTCCCCAGGTCCACAGGCCTTTGTGTGATCCAGGAGACTTGATTTTTCTGGCCCAACTGCTAGAGGGCCGTTCAGTCCAGATTTGAGTCCCTTCCAAAGCAAACTTGGCCCTGGGCCTTCCTCTGCCCTCTTCAGAGGGATGGCTGACTTTTGCCCTTGTCCATACAGCCTGGAACATAGGTGCAGGGAGAATTATGCAGACCTACCGGGCACTGGTGCCCCAGTAACTGAAATTCTTGAACCTGATGGGTCCACAGTAAGTTTCCCTGACAGGATTTGGGACTGGTTTCACTTAGACCCAAGACACTTGGCACCATTGCTGCAGAGGCCTTTGGCTCCTTTGAAGGGACCATGCTTGGTGTCCCTACAACTGACTGCAGGACTAGTATAGACATGCTGGGTTCCCTCAGTCCATCAGAGTACACTCATCTGCTGGGTGGCTCTGGGCACCGCCATCCCTCCTGGTGACTTCAGGGCCTCTTAAATTTCCAAAGCCTGTCAGGATTGCGCCATTGAAACAAGTATCAAATACCAGTTGGTGACAAAGAAGACGGAGAAGGCTTATTCCATTGCCAGGAGGGAGTGGTAGTGCGTACTATCTGCCAGCTCCCAGCCTGGGTAGGCAGTCAGTTAAATCCAGTGTCTGATTACAGATCGTTGTGGCTTTAATAGTGGTCACCCAGTCACTCAAAGCACCTGATAAACCAGCAGGTGACTCAAATAACTGCCTCCATCACTGGCGCTCCGTTTGTGGTCGGCAGCTGCACTGTCCAGGCCCTCAGCCACCAGCCACATGTGGCTGCTGACCACTCAAAGGCTGCTCTGAACTGAGATGTGCAATTCTCAGTGTAGAATGCACAACAGATTTTGAAGACTTAGTTTGAAAAAAGAATGAAAAATACCTGTTTTTTATATTTAAATGCTGGAATGTTACTATTTTGGATCTATTTTGGGTTAACTGAACCATGTTACTAAAATGAATTAGACCTGTCTCTTTTTACTTTCTATTTTAATATATAGTGACTACTAGAAAATGTAAAATTACATGTGGGGCTCACATTATATGACTCTTGGACAGAATTGCCCTGGACATTGCTCATGTTCCCTGCTTTTGATTTCTCCAGGAATTAAAAAATTGTTTTCACTTGGCAGAGCATGAACCTCACCTTAAAGACTATCCTCCCTCAGGCATATTGAACTTCTCCAGAAATACTTAATAACTGCAATAATCCATTGTTTATTAAAAGATTATGAAGATCAATAATCCATCGGGAAAGCCCATTGTCTTTCACTGATGGCAGCTTTGACAGGGGCCCCCAGAGAAAAGTTTTCTCCCTAATGCAAGCTCTCTAAGCGCAGCTGTCCATGGGTGGCAGGGCCTTGAATGAGGATAGAGGTCAGAGCGAGACCACTGGAGTACATATGAGATATTCCAGAACCTCATAAGGAAAGCAGCAAGGAACTTCCCTGGTGGGCCAGTGATTAAGACTCCGCACTTCCAATGCAAGGGGCCCAGGTTTGATCCCTCAGTTCAGTTCAGTTGAGTCACTCAGTCGTGTCCGACTCTTTGCGACCCCATGAATCGCAGCACGCCAGGCCTCCCTGTCCATCACCAACTCCCGGAGTTCACTCAGACTCATGTCCATTGAGTCGGTGATGCCATCCAGCCATCTCATCCTCTGTTGTCCCCTTTTCCTAGTCAGGCACTAAGATTCCAGATGCCTCGGGGAGCTGCTAAAAAGGGGGGGAAAAAAAGGAAAAGCTGCGACCTTACAGACACTACACAAAAGGAGCCCTCTTTGGGTATTAGAGGCAGCACTTCCTGCACATAGGAATGCTATTCAGGAATATATAAGTCACCAGTTGTTGTGTAGTCACTAAACCGTGTCCGACTCTTTTGCAACCCCATGAACTGTAACCTGCCATTGAGATTTCCTAGGTAAGAATAATGGAGTGGGTTGCCAATCCCTTCTCCAGGGGATCTTCCCAACCCAGCTATTGAACCTAGGTCTCCTGCAACTCCTGCATAGGCAGGTGATTCTTTACCACTGAGTCACCTGGGAAGCAGCTAAATTCGACCATGGGCCACAACAGTAAGAAGCCACAGAAGCAATACCTGCCTCTCCCCACCCCCAACTCATTCTGATCCCATGGAATTTTCATTATCTGTGACAAGCCTCACATCTGATGTCTCTGACAACAAGACTCTGCCAATATTGGGAGTGGGTCGTCTCACTGCTACTGAATGGTGCAGGCACTTTGAATGACAATTATTGGCCCTGGCGAATGGGAAAACTGTGACTCTCAGATCCAACATTCCCGTCCTACAGTGGGTTGTTACCGAACTGAATTCCATCACATGGGTGGATCCCTGATGGTCCAGTCGGGAAAACAGAAATCACATCCCAGTGATTTTAACAGAGACTTTAATGTAGAGATTGGTCTTAAAGGACTGAAAATGCAAAACTGGAGCATTAAGATGTTACAGAGTTGAGTTCTGCAAGTAACATTGACCATCTGAGGCCTGGACGAACAAGGGGAGGAGGCCGGGATGATGAGCAGCCAAAAGCTCAAAAGCAAGACCCGCAGAGGTAAAAACCCAGACCTCAAGGAAAGGAGCACTGTTGGTCAGTAGTGATACCCCAGTAACATGTGGGAAATTAGACCACTGAGGACAGGGTGCCAGCCAACACTCTGGTGCTGGTGTGTCTGAGGAGACATGATGATGCTGGTTCTGAGAGGGGTGGGAGTCAGAGGGTGAAACCTGGAAATTGGATTCAGCAGCTGCTACTAGACCCAACTATTCCTGCCAGAATGAAGAACCACAGTCTTCCAGTCTCCCTCTAGAGCCTCTTATCAGCAGAATCTAACAGGCAACACTGGCATAGGAGAAATGGGGTGTGCAGAATGCCAGCCCCAGCCTCACAAAGCAAAGTGTAGAAGGATTGTTTGGAACTGAGATAAATAATTGACAAAGTGCAGCAAGCTGGAAAAATTTCAAAACGGAAATGGTACATCCAAATGGTCAACCCAATTGCAAGAATAGGTGACTACCCACATAGTAGGTACTGAGATGGCCCTGTTGCCTGCCTTGCCTTAGCTACTGGCTTAATGTGGGCCTCAAGTTTGAGACTTGGTACCAAACACAGAAGCCTGTTTCACTGATGGGTTAACAATTTTCAGTGGGATACTGCTAAGCCATTTGTTACATGATGATAAATGCTGACAACCCCTGGCATTGACTAATCTGCACAATGGGTGGAAGTGCAGTGCTTGGGTAATAAAGCATTGAAATATCCCTTTACACGGACTCATGGGCTGCTGCCTCACTCTTTAGTCAGGAGTCAGGTCATTGAGTCACCCAAAACTATTAAAGTTATACCCGGTAGAAACAAATACAACTCACTCACAAGCCCAGTTAATAAGTCACATATATATTTGTCTCCTAGAAAAGACCACATCCTGGGAAAAAACAAAGCATCTGCAATGAGAAAATCAACTGGACCTCTGAGCCCTCTTATCCATAGTGCTTACTGGATCTATATCCCACTGTGCTCGGTTATTGACTGGAAGTAGTCTACAAGAAATATGACCTTGGAACAGACTCAGTGGAGGATCGTAAAGACAGTGCCTGGGACTATAAGGCTCTAGACAACAGATTGAAGTGGCATACTTGTGTGGCTGCCACACTGCACAGTAATCATTTCCCTCCTTTTTTGGACCCACACTGACCATGGCGAGTAGCTGGGAAGATTTTACCGCATGAATCACAGAAATGTGGATGAACACAAATGTGGAATGGCTTCTTGTGTTCTTTCCCACTGGGCAGACAACTCTGATGTTGGGTTAGCCACTCACTTCCTCTGAAAGTTGGGGGATACTTCTGTTAAAGCAAAGTCACCTTTGTCCTGAAGCCCTCTTCCTTAATCTGAAGAGATTGCTTTGGGTAAAAGAATTGTTAACCCTGGGTCTCTGTGCAGTTTTTCATTCCAGGATGTAAAATTAGGTCGGTTAATTCTTGCCTGGAGAATTCCACAGACAGAGGAGCCTGGTGGGCTATGGTCCATAGGGTCACAAAGAGTCAGACACGACTGAAGCAACTTAACATGCACACACAATGGACCATAGCCCACTAGGCTCCTCTGTCCATGGGATTCTCCAGGCAAGAATACTGGAGTGGGTTGCCATTCCATCCTCCAGGGGATCTTCCCAATTTAGGGATCAGAATCATGTCTCTTATGTCTTATGCATTGGCAGGTGGGTTCTTTCCCACTAGCACCACCTGGGAAGCCCTACAGCCTACAGTCCATGGAGGTGAAACTATATATATATGTATATATGTATATATATATATATATGTTTATTTATTTGACTGCACCTGGTCTTAGTTGTGGCATGTGGGGTCTTTGTTGTATCATGCAGGATCTTTCATTGTGGCACATGGACTCTCTAGTTGTGGCACAGCAACTCAGTAGTTGTGGCACACAGCCTTAGTTGCCCCATGGTACGTGGGATCTTAGTTTCCCAACCAGGAACTGAACCCACGTCCCCTGCATTGTATGGCGGATTCTTAAACTCTGGGCAACCAGGGAAGTCCAGTTCGTTCTTGAGGGTAGCTCAAGGGCCCCACATGGACAGATTCAAACCTGTGAAGCCAGTAGAGCACTAAAGAGGACATAACCTCTCCGTTTTCCTAATCCAGTTATGGACAGACTGTACCAGTCTGGGGCAGTGACCATAGTACCGACTATCACAAGGCTAGATCTGTCATCCCCTATTTCATTTGTCTATAAGGGATCTTACCAGCATTCCACTATCAGACAATGTCTCAGGCATCACTTCTCCCAGGCAGTGGCCTCAGCCACCGTTTTCCTTCACCTTCCACACTCATGCATCCACACCCCATGATGTCCATGCTAAATAGATGCAGAGGGTCACCTTGGAACCAACTCGAAGCAACATGATGTGCTTCCCACCCACTTCCAGGACTAGATTTTCTGGGTGCTGAGACAGCCTCCCTTGCCTCCACTGCCTTCCACTTGGAGACAGGGTGACCCACTTCATGCAGGTAGCACACAGTTCAGTTCAGTTGCTCAGTTGTGTCCAACTCTGTGACCTCATGGGCTGCAGCATGACAGGCTTCCCTGTCCATCACCAACTCCCGGAGCTTGCTCAAACTCATGACCATAGAGTCAGTAATGCCATCCAACTATCTCATCCTCCTTTGTCCCCTTATCCTCCTGCCTTCAGTCTTGCGCAGCATCAGGGTCTGCAGTGAGTCAGTTCTTCACGTCAAGTGGCCAAAGTAGCATACAACTCTTCAGTAATCAAAGATCCAATGGGCATAGGCTATATATGCCCAGTCTCTGGTTCCATCAGCAGGCTGGCCTTGGGGGCAATAAAAGATGCAGTGCATCACCATTTTACGTGCATTTCCCTCCATCAAGAGGTGTTTCTAAGGCTCATCTGGGAGATTACCAAAGAGATAGCTGAGAGTTACACTAGCAAAGATACTCTTGACTCCCTACCTCTGATTGTCTTGGATATCTGCATAGCTTTGGGTTATTACTGACTAGGCAGTGTGTATTGTGGTCAGCTTCTGGCTGAATAGCTCACTGCAAGCTTATAGGAGCTAGTTACGTGACTCTAAACCCCTCCCCATCTCAGCCCTAGGATTTTTTTCTCATGACTTGGCCTGGAGTCCATGACTAGAGGTTTTGGAAAACTCTATAGTTGAACTTTGTACTCTTTGCACAGATGAACTTTGTACTCTTATTTAGAACCCTCCTTGTTTTACAACATCTTCTTTGCCATCCTCACTAACACCAGAAACCCTACTGAAAAATTCAATCAGTTTCTGTCACCAGAGGGAAGGCAGGTCTCACTGTGGGATGCTGACAGAATAAGAGACCACGTATGTCATCTTACTAACACTTGGGCTTTTAAGTTATCTCAATGAAACCTATTATTGTGCCCAGTCTCCATGATACAGTGGTGTTTTCTGTAACTCACCTTCCAAAGATGGATTACAGGGGGCAGGACTAGAGGCAGGGAGGCTAGGGTGTTGGAATAATGAGCCAGTGCAATGGCAGTGAGAATGAAGAAGGGTGAGACTGCTATGATATTTAGGACATAGAATTAGTGAGACTTGATGCTTATTACTTGTGGGGAAAAGGATAGGGAAGAAACTAATGTTATGATTCACAAATTTGTGCCTTGAGTTATAGTTTTCTTTTAGAGGAAAGGAGATTTATTCAATCAACTGTTTATTAAACATATACTATGAGTCAGGCAGTGAATTTGATGCTGGAGATAAAGAAGAAAAAGACATTGGCACACAGAAAAATTAGCATAAAAGGTAATTACAGGTACAAATAGATAGGTACTTCTTCATATGAAGCACTGAGAAAGGCAGAGCACACTTCGGTAGTGTTCCAGCTAAAAAACTTAATAAACTGAATCTAACCATGTGGAAGCATCACACATGCTAAAAAAAAAAAAAAATGGACATTTTACAAAATAAATGGCTTGTGCTCTTCATACCTATCAAGGTCATGAAAGACAATACTGAGGAACTGTTTCCGGTCAAATGATACGAGGAAGATACGATAGTTAAATACAATATGTGATCAGGGATTTGCTTCTTGGACCAGAAAATCTTGTCTTTTGTTATAAGGGACATTACTGGGAAATTTGGCTATAAAGTAGATTACCTGGTGGCTCAGATGGTAAAGCGTTTGCCTGCAATGTGGGAGACCCGGGTTCGATCCTTGGGTCAGGAAGACCCCCTGGAGAAGGAAATGGCAACCCACTCCAGTACTATTGCCTGGAAAATCCCATGGACGGATGAGCCCGGTAAGCTACAGTCCATGGCCTCGGTTGCAAAGAGTCAGACACAATTGAGTGACTTCACTTTCACTTTCAAGTAGATTACATAGTAAGAAAATGTTGATTTCCCAGTTTTGAGAATTATACTATGATTAAGTGAGAGAATTTTCTTTAAAAAAATAGATGAAGCAAAGGGCTCAGACATAAGCTGGAGGAAGTTTTGAGCAGTAGCATTGTGGCTAAGCAGGCTTAGACTTTGGGTTTAGACTCCCTGAGTTCTATTAATAATCTCAGCATAGCTGTGCACTACATATGAGACTTTGGATAAGTTATTTAAACATTCTATACATTACATTTCCTCATCGGTTTTAAAAAAATATATATGATGTTAATAATAGTACCTGGGACTTCCCAGGTGGTGCAGTGGTCAAGAATCTGCCAGCAACGTAGGAAACACAAGAGATGTGTGCTTGATCCCTGGGTCAGGAAGATCCCCTGGAGAAGGAAATAGCAACCCACTCCAGTATTCTTGTGTGGAAAATTCCATGGACCAAGGAGCCTGGTGGATTACAGTACACGGGGTCACAAAGAGTCAGACAGGACTGAGCAACTGAGTCCACACACACACACACACACACACACACACACACACACAGTAATAGTGCTTACCTTATAGAAATGGTATGAGAGTGAAATTAGTGAGGATATGTAAAGGCCTTAGACCCATGTCTGGCATGTATGTATAACTAATTTTGGCTGTATTTAAGCTATTCTGCTTCTTCCCTGTAAATACAGAGAGAAATGGGATGTGGTTCCCTTGTTCAAGCTGCCATAGTCCAGTGGAAGAAATTAGAAGGTTAACAGGTAATATTAATAAATTCATGTGATGAGTGTCCTGATAGGGATTTGAATTGAGTGCAACTGAGGCTGGGGCAATGAATTCTGCAGGAGGAAGTCAGAAGTTTCATAGAGGACTTCCCTGGTGGTCCCGTGGCTAAGATGATCCCAATGCAGAGGGCACGAGTCCCTAAGAGTTTGAATGTCACAACTAAAGATCCTACATGCCACAGCTAAGACCCGGCACAGCCAAAAAAATAAATAAATAAATAATTTTTTAAAAAGAAGAAGTTTCACAGAGAGATCTGGTTAGAACTGGGTCCCAAGGAGTGAACAGGAGTTTGATAAAATACACTTTTGCCAGGACAGGAACATCAGAAGTGTCAAAACACAGGGTTCTGGAAAGGGCATCGAGTACTGTGGTGTAGTGTAGGTGATGCAGTCTGATTGGCAGACTCACCTGCCAGGTGTGCGTGGGTAGAGGGGCAGCTTAAATATCACCTGTTGCCTCAAAAAGGTCACATAATCTCTCTGAATCTCTGTTTTCCCTAAAAGTGGAGATATTAACACTGACCTCAGGTCTGTAAGGAGGATGAGTGAAATGTGCTTAGCAGAATGTCCAGCATATGGCACCTCCTCAGTAAAGGACAGCTGTTAGCAACGATGCTGGTGTTAAATGTTTCTAGGGCTCACCCAACTTCCTGGATCCTGTTTCCTTCTGAGCATGTGTCTCCCTCAAGTGACGCGTGGCCCTATAACTTCCTTCAGCCAATAAGGTGGAAAGAGAAAGACTATATGTCCTTCCTGAGCGCTCGCTTTCCTGACACGGCAATTTGGAAGCTCAAGTGGAGATGGTGGCATCACAAAGCAAGCCAGGTCTCAGTGATGACAATCAGCAGAATGCCCCTGTCAATCTATGCTGGGCCGGGGATCTAACCTGATCTGAGGGTTAGGAAAGTTCTCCTGAAGAAGTATGGACAAAGATGATGTCACACACACACACACACACACACACACACACACACTGGAATGTTATTTAGCCATAAGGAAAAAGAAAATCTGCCATTTGTGATAGCATGAATGGAACTTGAGGACATCATGCTGCTGCTGCTGCTAAGTTGCTTCAGTCGTGCCCGACTCTGTGCGACCCCATAGACGACAGCCTACCAGGCTCTTGTGTCCCTGGGATTCTCCAGGCAAGAATACTGGAGTGGGTTGCCATTTCCTTCTCCAATGCATGTACGCATGCTAAGTCGCTTCAGTCATGTCCAACTCTGTACGACCCTGTGGACAGCAGCCCACCAGGTCCCTCTGTCCATGGGATTCTCTAGGCAAGAATACTGGAGTGGGTTGCCATTTCCTTCTCCTGAGGACATTATACTAAGTTAAATAAGGCAAATACTGTGTGGTATCACTTATATGTGGAATCGCAGAAAAAAAAAAAAAAAAGTGAAACTCAGAAACAGAGAGTAGGGGGCTGGTGGGCTGGTGGGCAGGGGAAACCAGGAGAGGTTGGTAAAGGGTACAAACTTTCACTCGTAAGATGGATAAGGTCTGAGGATCTAACATATAGCATGGTGACTATAGTCACTAACATTATATTGTATAATTGAAATGTCCTAAGAGGAGAACTTAAAGTTTCTCACCAACAAAAAAAGAGAGAGAGAGATATGAGGTGATAGATATGTTAATTAACTCAATGGTAGGAATCTGCTCACAATCATCACTTGTACACTTTAAGTATCTTTCAATTTTGTCAATTATAGCACAAAAAAAAAAAAAACTGGGGAAAAAAGTTGACTTACTAGAACAATTAAATCAATGATTGAAAAACTAGTTATGATACCACCTCCGAGAAAGCACACTCTGAGTCTGGGGTGCTGTCTGGCAGGATGTGTGGTGCATTCCGAACCAGGGCCAGTAACCAACATGAGGCACCATGTTCCCCAGACTCAGAATACACGGGGCTAAGGACTAAGGAATGATGATGAGAATGATGCCTAACGACACGCTAGTACAAATGTTTGCACTTTGCTTCTTATTCTCTGATTTCTGCTATTTTCAAAGCTTATTATTCAAGAGAGAAATATCTCTTTCAGGGAACACAACAGTGGTTCCACAGAATTAGAAGCTGAAACTGCCACCTTATGCCACTAGGCAGATACATCCCCCCAAAAAATAAATAAATAAAAAGAAACTGTGTCAGCTAAGGTGATTGATCCTGATCATCACTAAGTACTACCTATTAATACATTGCGGAAACAATTTGTTTCCACTTCCCTGCATCACAAGGCAAGCCAGGTCTCAGTGATCCTTTACGTTGTTTTCATCATAACAGTGAATGTTCTTGTACATGTCATGGGTGACAGGAGATATACCTAGAATTGGAACTTCTGTGTCACAGACAATGTGAATATTTAGCCTTTCAAGATGCTGTCAAATTACTGTCTTAAGTGGTTGTACCCTTTTGCACCTTCACCAGCAATGATTGAGTTCACATTTCTGTGCATTCTTGTGAATATTTATTAATTTTTGCCAATCTGACGAGCATAAATTATCTCATTGTTGATTAATTTGCATTCCCCTGATTACTTGTCTATAGTGATATTTTTAAAAGTGTCAATTCTCAATTGTCCACAAGAATGATAGTTACATTCTGAGCAGTGGATGTACCATCTCATGAAGCACTTCTTGTATTCACACCCATGCAACAGATTTTTCTCCCTAATTACATCTGGGTTGACTACTATCAAATTTTGTTCTTGTTGAGTCACCCAGTAGTCTCCAACTCTTTGCAACCCCATGGACTGAAGCATGCCAGGCTTCCCTGTCCCTCACCGTCTCCCAAAGTTTGTCCAAGTTCACGTCCATTCCATCAGTGATGCCATCCAGGCATCTCATCCTCTGATGCCCTCTTCTTCTGCTCTCAGTCTTTCCAAGCATCAGGGTCTTTTCCAGTGAGTCAGCTGTTTGAATCAGGTGACCAAAATACTGGAGCTTCAGCTTCAGCATCAGTCCTTCCAATGAATATTCAGGGTTGATTTCCTTTAAGATTGACTGGTTTGATCTCCTTGCTGTCCAAGTTACTCTCACGAGTCTTCTCCAGCACAACAGTTTGAAGGCATCAATTCTTTGGGATTCTGCTTTCTTTATGGTCCAGCTCTCACAACCGTACGTGAACCACTGGGAAAACCATAACCTTGACTATACGGACCTTTGTTGGCAGAGTGATGTCTCTGCTTTTCAACACACTGCCTAGGTTTGTCATAGCTTTCCTGCCAAGAAGCATTGTGTTCTTATTTCATGGTTGCAGTCACCATCCACAGTGATTTTAGAGCCCAGGAAGAAAAACTATCAAATTTAGTTCCCTTAAAAATACAGGATGAAAGAGGAAACCCAGTGCAGGATTTAAATCTCCATCTGATAGTCTATAAGGTGGATACTTCACATGGCTTTTAGTGCCCCCCACCAATCTTGAATTAGTGTTTTGTAAAACAGGAAGTGCCTAGGCTCAATCTTACAGATTTCACCCTCCTGAGTTTTTGTTAATAATGTAGATTTCTAGCAGCATAATGTGAATTGCTCACGAGTATTGCACTGGTACAGAACTGCCATGCCTTGCCTGTTGACAGCAACATCAAATGCTGCAATCAAGTACAAGTCACAGCGAGCCAGAGCTGAAAGACTCTTCACAACCAGGATGTCCACAGCCCATAATTTGCAGAAAGGAAAACTAAAGCTCAGAAAGCACAACCCGTGAAGTGGCAGAGAGCTGAGTTCTTAACGGTGTGCTCTAGCTTAGTCCATGAGAGATCAGGGTGGCTATGTGCACCTGGTCACAGGCTCATTTTCCACGGATTCTATGACACGGATGAGGTTGCTGTTGGACAATTGTTCATGAGTCTCTCGAGTGTCTGCATGTCTTGGGGAGGTTTTGTCCTTTGTCCTTAACCCAGCAGTCTTGCATCTTCTGCCAGCATTTGTGAGACTATGGCAGTCTGCCTTGTTACTCAGAAGTACAGTAAAATCTCAGACACTTTTCTCAGACACTTCAACTCACAGTTGAAGACAGTAATTTCAAAAGCTGTTAATACAGTTGTCCTCTGGTCAAATTAGTTTTGGAAAAGTTGAGGCCAAAAAAAAAAAAAAGAGAGAGAGATTAAAAAAAGATAAAAGGGAAGGAAAGCAGTGCCTTTTTCTGTCAGCTCCTTTAATAAACTACAGAGCATTATGAATTGCTCCTAGATGTGGGGGTGAGGTGGAGTATGCTACATTTCAAGAATTATTTATGTAGGAAAAATTCCTTCTTCCTCCCCACTATGCTGCTGCTGCTGCTAAGTCGCTTCAGTCCTGTCCAACTCTGTGTGACCCCATAGACGGCAGCCCACCAGGCTCCCCCGTCCCCGGGATTCTCCAGACAAGAACACTGGAGTGGGTTGCCATTTCCTCCTCCAATGCATGAAAGTGAAAAGTGAAAGTGAAGTCGCTCAGTCGTGTCTGACTCTTAGCGACCCCATGGACTGCAGCCTACCAGGCTCCTCCATCCATGGGATTTTCCAGGCAAGAGTACTGGAGTGGGGTGCCATCGCCTTCTCCGCCTCCCTGCTACACTATAGAATGCTTATTAACATTGGAAAGAATAACAAGGACAATAGAATACAATTAGTAGAAAACCATTTGGAAGGTCAGAGTAAAATTTAGTAAGAAAACAGATGGAAATGCAGTTGAAGGGGATCGTCTTCACATCACTTGAAAACTAGACCAAGGTAGTTGAACAAATGCTCCAGCATCACCTACAAGATGCTTTTCCAGATGTGCCCAAACCAAGGGAGTTAATGGGATTTTGCCCAAGTGTCAGATTTTAGAATCAGGAGGGGACTTTCAGACAATGTTAACTCTCTCATTTTACACATGCAGCACTGAGGCACAGGAGAAGGCAGGCACCTAATTCATTAGTGACAAATGATGGGAGTCAAGCTGAAGGGTTCTGAGTCTCTTTTTTGTGTTCCTCACACACTTTGCAGAGAAGGCAGTGGCAACCCACTCCGGTACTCTTGCCTGGAAAATCCCATGGACGGAGGAGCCTGATAGGCTGCAGTCCATGGGGTCGCTAGGAGTCGAACACGACTGAGCGACTTCACTTTCACTTTTCACTTTCATGCATTGAAGAAGGAAATGGCAACCCACTCCAGTATTCTTGCCTGGAGAATCCCAGGGACAGAGGAGCCTGGTGGGCTGCCGTCTGTGGGGTTGCATAGAGTCGGACACGACTGAATCAATTTAGCAGCAGCAGCAACACGCACTTTGTATTATCATATTGTCCCACTGTATAATTTATTCATAACAACCTTAAGGTCTCTAAAGGCAAATACCATGTTGTTCCACTTAAAAGCTCCTACTGCAGGGTAGCAAGCACCCGAATATATATCATAGTCCCAACGGTCACTTGTCACATCCAGCGCTTCCCATAACGACTTTCTGCCATGACGGAGATCCTCGTTTTTTTCCCCCTGTCTGATATGGTCACCAGAGCCGTGTGTAGCTACCAAACACTTGGTACGGGGCTACGGGGATTGAGAAAGCAATTTCTTAATTCCATTTAATTTTAATTAATGAAAATGTACATTTAAAAAGCCACATTTATCTGGCGGTGTTGCAGTGACTAAATGTGGTGACCACAGAGGTGTCAGAGAACTGACTTTGAAGCGGAATTAAGAGCCAAGGCTGATGTACGAATTCCAGCGAGGCTTTTTGGTGGTGCTTGATGCCGCTCAGCAGCTGGCACAGGCCGTTTGGGTCCACTCATTCATTAGACAACGTTGACCACACCCTAGAAGGGCCGGGCCTTGCGTGGGGCGCATGGGCACAAACAACTAGACAGGCCACGCCGTTACGAATGGGCGTGGCCTGGGAACGGCACGAGAGCCGCACGTGCCGCAGGGGAGGGGATGTCACGTAAGCGTCACTGCCCCGAGGTCTTCTGGGTCTTGGGCGGCCATCAGAGAGGGAGTACCTCAGCGTGGCAGCCACCCCGAATTATGCCTACTGATAGAAAGTCGACCCGGGGGAGGATTCGGTCGAGGACCCGGGCAAGGATCCGAGCACTGCGGCGGGCGCGCTCCAAGAAGGTCAATTTGGGAGGGGAGAGCAGTGCGGAGAACCGTGCGGAGAACCCAGCGATGGGGTCACAGCCTAGGGGTAGCATGGCGTCCGCACAGCAGTCTAGGGGGCAGGCCGCATCTGTGCACGGCGTCCGGGGTGGGACACGCCGGTCTACACTAAAGGTGTGGGTCAGCCAGCGCTTCGGGCTGTTCCTGCTAGGTTTCTGGTTCCTCCTGCTGCTGTGCTTCTACATGAGTACTGGTGAGTGCCTGCCCGGAGGACATTGCGCAGGGGTCCCTCAGGGGAACTGGAGGGGGAGGGGGAGGGGAAGATGTCAAAGGAGGGGGGAACCTCTGTGCGCTGTGGTGCGAAGGCCATCCATGCCTCCCTCACAGTCGGCCCTCTTATTGATAGACAAATGGCTTCCCTCCTCCTCTCCCTTCAGAAGCACCTTCCGTCCCTTCTGTCAGCTCAGAAAAACCTTCCCTCCCCACTTGCCTGCACAAAGCCCTACCCCCTCTTACCTCCCGCCATTTTATAAAACAAAACGGAGGTGAAATTCTCGGAACATAAAATGAACTGGTAGTGAACAGTGTGGTGGCATTTAGATATTGAAACGTTGAGCAGCCACCACCTCTCTCTAGTTCCAAAATATTTTCCTCACCCCGAATTTAAACCTATACCCACTAAGACTGCAGTTACTCCTCATTTCCCAGGCCCTGTCCCTATGGATTTGTTTTGGACTTTTACTATCCATGGGAACATGTAATATTTGTCCTTCCTTATATATGGCTTGTTCTATTTGGTGTAATGGTTTCGAGATTTTGGGACGTTGTAGCATATGTATTGGTGCTTCATCCCTTTTTTATGGCTGAATACTATTCTGTGGTATGAATATACTCCATTTTGTTTGTCGATTTATCAAATTGCTGGGCTTTTGGGTTTTTCCTCAGGGTTTTTCTCTTTCCACTTGCTGGGTATTTTGAATAATACTGTTATGAATGTGTTTAGTCACTCAGTCATGCCCGACTCTACGACCCCATGGACTGTAGTCCGCCAGGCTCCTCTGTGCATGGGGATTTTCCAGGCAGAATACTGGAGTGGGTTACCATGCTCTTCATCAGGGGATCTTCCCAACCCAGGGATCAAGCTCAGGTCTCCCGCATTGCAGGTGGATTCTTTACCATCTGAACCACCAGGGAAGCCCAAGAATACTGAAGTGGAGTGCCGTTCCCTTCTCCAGGGGATCTTGCCAAGCTAGGAATTGAACCAGGGTTTCCTGCATTGCAGGCAGGTTTTTATAGCTGAGCTACCAGGGAAGCCCCATTGTTATGAATATTCTTCTACAAATTTTTGTATATGTTTTCAGTTCTCCTGGGCATGTACCTAGGAGTGGAATTGCTAGGTCAAATGGGAATTCCATGTTGACCTGTTTGAGGAAGTCCCCAATTTTTTCCAAAGTGGTTGAGCCACTGACAGTGTATGTGTGCTGTGTGCTAAGTCTCTTCAGTCATGTCTGACTCTGGGACCCTATGGACTGTAGCCCACCAGGTTCATTTGTCCCTGGGATTCTCCAGGCAAGATTACTGGAGTGGGTTGCCATGCCCTTCTCCAGGGCACCTTCCCAACCAGTGGTGAAACCCATGTCTCTTACATCTCCTGCATTGGCAGGCAGGTTCCCAGGTGGCACTAATGGTAAAGAACCCACCTGCTGATGCAGGAGACTTAAGAGACACTGATTCAATTCCTAGGTGGGGTAGATCCCCTGGAGAAAGAAATGGCAACCCACTCCAGTATTCTTTCCTGGACAATCCCATGGACAGAGAAGCCTGACAGGCAATAGCCCATAGGATTGTGAAGAGTCAGACATGACTGAAGCGACTTAGTACACAGCACAGCACAGCACAGCACTCCCTAGGAAGCCCATGACAGTGTATGAGGGTCCTCATTTAACCAGGATTTTTTACCATCTCCGTTATTTATGAGCGCCATCCTAGTGCAAGTGAAGTGGTATCATATTGTGGTTTTCATTAGTGTTTCCCTAATGACTAATGATATTGAGTAGCTTTTCATATGCTCTTTGCAGAAATACCTATTCAAATCATTTAACCATTTAAAAGTGGATTGTTTGTGGTTTTGCTACTGAGCTGTAAGAGTTCTTCATATATTCAGAATATGTGATTTTTAAATATTTTCTCTCATTCTGTAGGTTTTCTTTTTTAAAAATTTATGTATTTTTAGTTGAATCATACTTTCCTTACAGTATTGTGTTGGTTTCTGCCATATATCAACATGAATCAGCCATAGGTATACATATGTCCCCTCTCTCTTGATTCCCCCCCCTTCTCCCACCCCATCCCACCCCTCTAGGTTGAGTTCCCTGAGTCAAACAGCAAATTCCCTTTGGCTATATATTTTACATATGGTAAAATGTAATATGTATATGTTTCCACTGTACTCTCTCCATTTGTTCCACCCTCTCCTTCCTGCTTCTGCCCCCATATTGGTAAGTCTCTTCTCTATGTCTGAGTCTCCATTGTTGCCCTGCAAATAGATTCATCAATACTATCTTTCTAGATTCCAGATATATGAATTAGTATACAATATTTGTTTTTCTGACTTCACTGTATGATAGGCACTAGGTTCATCCACCTCATTAGAACTGACACAAAACATGTTCCTTTTTGTGGCTGAGTAATATTCCATTGTATGTATGCATCACAGCTTCTTTATCCATTCATCTGTTTTATTTTAATAGTTTTGTGGTTTTAGTCCTTATATTTAGGTTGTTGATCTGGTTTGTATTAATTTTTGTTTGTGGTGCATGTTAGGGGTCTAACGTTCTTTTGCATGTGAATATTTGAACTGTGGTATTGGAGAAGACTCTTGAGAGTCCCTTGGACTGCAAGGAGATCAAACCAGTCCATTCTAAAGGAGATCAGTCCTGGGTGTTCATTGGAAGGACTGATGCTAAAGCTGAAACTCCAGTACTTTGGCCACCTCATGCGAAGAGTTGACTCATTGGAAAAGACTCTGATGCTGGGAGGGATTGGGGGCAAGAGGAGAAGGGGACGACAGAGGATGAAATGTCTGGATGGCATCACTGACTCAATGGACATGAGTTTGAGTAACTCCAGGAGTCGGTGATGGACAGGGAGGCCTGGCGTGCTGTGATTCATGGGGTTGCAAAGAGTCGGACATGACTGAGCGACTGAACTGAACTGAACTGATCCAGTTATTTCAGTGCCATTTGTTGAAGAGACTATTCATTCGCCTTCGAATAGTCTTGGCACCCTGTTGAAAATCAGTTGACCATAGACCTATAGGTTTATTGATGGACTCTTTAAGTTCTGTTCTGTTGGTCTATGTGTCTGTTCCTGTGCCAGTACCATACTCTGATTACTATAGGTTTGTAGCAAGTCGAGAAAGTTGGACATGTGATTCCTTCAATTTTGTTCCTTCTCATATTGCTTTGAGTATTCAAGGCCTCTTATAATTCCATATAAATTTGAGGACTAACTTTTCTATTTATGCAAAAAGGTCATAAGTTTTGATAGAGATTGTATTTAATCTGTAGATCACAGTGGACAGTATTGCCATCATAACAGCATTAAGTCTTTCAAGCTATGAACATGGCATGTCTTTCCATTAATGGATATCTTCTTTAATTTATGTCAGCAATGTTTTATAGTATTCATTATACAAGTTGTTAACCTCCTTGGTCAAATTTAGTCCTCGATATTTCATTCTTTTGGGTGCTACTGTAAATGGAGTTGTTTTCTTAATTTCCTTTTTGGATTATTTATTGCTGGTGTATAGAAGCACAACTTACTTTTGCATGTTGATCTTGTACCCTACAACTTGGCTGAATTGTATGAGCTCTAGTAAGTTTTTTTGTGAACTTTAAAAAATATTCTGCCTATAGAATTATTTTATCTGTGAATAGAGATAGTTGTTTTTCCTTTACATTTTGGATGTCTTTTATTTCATTTTATATTCTACTTGCTCTGACTAGAACTTTCAATACAGTGTTGAATAGCAGTGGTAGAAGTGGGCATCCTTCTCTTCTAATCTTAAAGGGAAAGCTTTTGGTTTTTCGCTATTGATTATGATGTTAGCTGTTGATTTTTCATAAATGCTTTTTATCATATTGAGGAAAATCCCTTCTATTCATAGTTTGGTGAGTGGTTTGATCATAAAAGTTGTTGGATTTTGCCAAATATTTTCTCTGTACCAATTGAGATGACCATGTGAGTTTTTTTTTCCTTCATTCTGTTAAGGTGGTGTGTTCCATTGATATTATTATGTTGAACCATCCTTGGATTCTTGGGATTAAACCCCACTTGGTTATCTTGTATACTGTTTTTAATATGCAGTTGCATTTGATTTGCCAGTATTTTGTATCTGTATTTATATGTGATATTGGTTTGTATATTTTTTTTCTTGTGGTATCTTTGTCTGGCTTTGGTATAAGGTTAATACTGGCATCATAGAATGAGGAAAGACCTGTTCCCTCTTTTTCTGTTTTTGGAAGAGTTTGAGAAGGATTAGTATTACCTCTTTAAATATTTGATAGAAATCACCAATGAAGCGACTTTTCTTTATAGGGAAGTTTTGATGAGTGTTTCAGTGTCTTTACTTAAAATAGGTCTTCTCTAAAAGGTCTTCTTCCCTAGCTTCCTTTCACAAGCTACTAAATTTCCTCACCAACTTGCACAAACACCCTTCTTTCCCTCATGAATGACTTCCATCCCTCATTTCTCCTAAGAACTTTTTATTATCTCCTATCACATAATCACTATCAGTTCAGTCGCTCAGTTGTATCTCTTTGCGACCCCATGAACCTCAGTACGCCAGGCCTCCCTGTCTATCACCAACTCCCAGAGTTCACCCAAACCCATGTCTGTTGAGTCGGTGATGCCAGCCAACCATCTCATCCTCTGTCATCCCCTTCTCCTCCTGCCCTCAATCTTTTCCAGCATCATGGTCTTTTAAAACGAGTCAGCTCTTCACATCAGGTGGCCAAAATATTGGAATTTCAGCTTCAACATCAGTCCTTCCAATGAACACCCAGGACTCATCTCCTTTAGGATGAACTGGTTGGTTCTCCTTGCAGTCCAAGGGACTCTCAAGAGTCTTCTCCAACACCACAGTTCAAAAGCATCAATTCTTTGGTGCTCAGCTTTCTTTATAGTCCAACTCTCACATCCATACATGACTACTGGAAAAACCATAGCCTTGACTAGATGGACCTTTGTTGGCAAAGTAATGTCTATGCTTTTTAATATGCTGTCTAGGTTGGTCATAACTTTCCTTCCAAGGAGTAAGCGTCTTTTAATTTCATGGCTGCAGTCACCATCTGCAGTGATTTTGAAGCCCCCAAAAGTAAAGTCAGCCACTGTTTCCCCATCTATTTGCCATGAAGTGATGGAACTGGATGCCATGATCTTCGTTTTCTGAATGTTGAGCTTTAAGCCAACTTTTTCACTCTCCTCTTTCACTTTCATTGAGAGGCTCTTTAGTTCTTCTTCACTTTCTGCCATAAGGGTGGTGTCATCTGCATATCTGAGGTTATTGATATTTCTCCCGGCAGTCTTGATTCCAGCTTGTGCTTCTTCCAGCCCAGTGTTTCTCATGATGTACTCTGCATAGAAGTTAAATAAGCAGGGTGACAATATACAGCCTTGATGTACTCCTTTTCCTATTTATCATTACTAAGCTCCTTCACCTCACTGATCAAAGTGCTAACCTCCACACTTCCTCTCTTAAAGCTCTTCCACCTCTAACCTCACCTTACTAACCCCCCTTACCTAACCTATCAAATTCATTTCTATATCACCTCCTTTCTCAAAGACCTTTCCTTGCTCACTTCCTCTCACAAAAGTGGAAGTGAACGTGTTAGTAGCTCAGTCATGTCTGACTCTCTTCGATCCCATGGACTGTAGCCCACCAGGCTTCTCTGTCCATAGAATTCTCTAGTCAAGAATACTGGAGTGTGTTGCCATGTTCTTCTCCAAGGGATTTTCCCAACCCAGGGATCGAACCCGGGTCTCCTGCATTGCAGGCAGATTCTTTACCACTGAGCCGCCAGGGAAGCCCTTCCCTTTTTTTCATGGTTGCCATCCCTGCCTCCTCTAACCTCACAAAATGACTTCCCTTCTTCCCCTGTAAGGCCTCTTTCCCTCCAATCCTTTCACAAAGTAGGAACTTCCCTCTCTCCACATAGTACTAAACTCCCTCACCTTTCTCAAAGAACTTTTCTCCTTTACGTATGCTCATGAAGACACTCCTGCTGTCACCTCAGTCACGAATCCCTTTCCTCTTTTATTCTCACAAGTGCTTTCCCCTCTTCATCACCACTCCAGAAGTTCCTCTTAACCTTTAGTCAAGGTCCTTTCATTCTTTACCTCCCCATAATGACTTTTCTTGGATCACCATACCAGCCTTCTCTCCCCTCATTCAAAAACTTTTCTTCCTTATTTCACAAAGCCCTTTACTCCCCTCACTCAAGGTCTTCACTCTCTCACCTCCCTCTTAAAATGCCTTCATTGTTCTTCTCACTCTTAACATACCTTCACAAAGAGCTCCTCAGTCAAAATCCTTTCCTTCTCTTCTTATTTACCCTCCTTGAGACCTTTGCTCACCCCCCTCCCCTAGATGCTTGTTTTGGCCCTCCAAAGGCCCCCTAATCTCCCCACTCATAGGTTTTTCTTCCTCACCACCCACAGGTACTCTCCTTCCTCAGAAGTCTTCTTTTCCTCCTACTCAGTGCTCTTGTGGCCTCACTTTGCTCATTTAAAGTCTTTGCTCCTCCAGATCTTTCTTGCTGCCCTGCCCCAAATCCAGTACTTTTCCTTTCCCCACAGCCTGCTCTCTTAGCTCAAAGATACCCTTGTCAAGAAAGGGCCTTGTCTACCTTACCTCCTTCAGGCTGCCCTCCCTCCCAACCCCCTCACTATGGTATTTTGTCTCCTCCTCTGCATAAAGAACTTGGGTTTCCCACAGTATTCTTCCCTCCCTCCTTCCCTCAAGCTCCAGCTTCAAACCCAAAGACCTTCCATGATCCCCACGTCTAATCTCAGTGACTTCTCTCTCCCTGCCCTCCCCAGAGTCCTTCCATCTCTTCAGCTAAGGTCCTCCACAGTCAAAAGGAGGAGGCAAAAATTGGGCAGAGGCATTGTAAGTTAAAGGAACAGAAACCACTATATACTGTGTCATGGCTGCTTGGGGATAAAATTTAGTGTTAAATAAAGTATACGTTATGCATTCTTTTATCAACTATTTTAAGTAAGGTAGAAAAATATGATTCCTGCTCTTTGAAAAATATTTTAAGATGCATTTTAAATGATCATTTACAAATCATATTATTTAAGATTATTCATATGTATTTTTCCTACTATTCATCTAAAATACAAAGTATTTCTGAATTACTTTTAATGTATTTGTAAATGTTAGTTACAAATAAAACTGAGAACCTTACAAACTGAGACCTTTCTCATTCTCTGAAAAAGTAATTTAGAAAATACAACTATATATTGTTGTATTTTCTTAGTTCATGAGTTCTTCATTTTCTACTTCTGTTTTGAGTAGATCTCTTTGAAAAAGAGACTACTGTTATTCAGTGTAATTTCTTTATTTCCATGAGGACTTTTTCCAATATAGGTTTAACATGTTTTCTCTTAAAATAATCCGTGATTCATTCTTTATGTTGTCAAATTTCCCAGATCCTCAAAAGGTAACATATGACTGGATGGATTAAATATCATTTTGCATTTAAAATGATTTAACTCAATTATGCGATGGGTTGACGTGTATCTCCCCCATCCCTGCATCAAAAAATGTTGTAGTACGTTTTTTGTACTGGTACCTCAGAATGTGACCTGATTTGGAGATAAGGTGTTTATAGAGGTAATCAAGTTAAAAGTGAAGTGGGCCCTAATCCAGTATGAATGGTTTCATTATAAAAAGGAGAGATTTGAACAGAGAGATAGACATTGATAGCATAAAGACTGTATGAATAGACACGGGGAGTAGACAGCCATCTATAAGCCAAGGAGAGAGGCTTTCTTTCACAGTTCTCAGAAAGAATCAACTCTGTTGACATCTCAATTTTGAACTTCTGGCCACCGGAATTGTTGAAACAATAAATTTCTGTTGTTAAAGCCACTAGGTTTATGGTGCTTTCTTACAATGACCCTAGCAAACTAATACATACTGTTGTTGTTAATTCAGTTGCTAAGTCATGTCTCTTAGCGACCCCATGCCAGGATTCCCTGTCCTTCACTATCTCCTAGAGTTTGCTCAAATTCATGTCCATTTAGTCGATGATGCTGTCTAATAATTTCATCCCCTTCTGCCGTCTTCTCTTTTGCCTTCAGTCTTTCCCAGCATCAGTGTCTTTTGCAATGAATCGGCTCTTTGTATCAGGTGGTCAGAGTATATTCAGGGTAAAATAAATAAAAATAATTTGGCCATGCCCTTGGAGTATTGCAGTGAGATCAGGGTACTTGGTCCCAGAGCTAAAATTTCCCTTCTTCATAGACAGGCCCTTCTGAGTTCTCTTAGATTTAATGCCACCAGGGGGAATTGAGGTTGAGGGATCTGAAGTAACTGCTGGGATAGCTCCAGGTTGTATTGTCATTTTAACCTTGCTTTTCAGGTTGTTTTTATGCACAAGGCATATAAACTAGTGGCATACAGGATGAAGAGACCAGTAGATCAGGACTGGGAATTTGATCCCATTTCCTCCACCAGTTCTCTAACTTACTGGGTTAGTCCTTATTGCATGTCTATTTTGGGGGGAGATTAAAAAAGAGAAATAAAGATTGACCAGTAGGTAACATATTCAGAATGTTTTAGCTCCATGGGGTGCGGGGAACCTCTTGACTAGTTTTTGTATTATTATACTTCATTTTTCTGTTATGCTTGGTGAGTAAATGAGGCAGTGCACCTCGATTGACTGCCTGGTACCACACTAAGCACGAACTTTGGTCTTGCTTTAACCATTTGTATATGCGGTGTAGTTGGAGGAACCCTGAACTAGGAGTTAGGAGACTTGAGTCATCATGATTCTGCCACTGACTTGCTATGTGACTTTTGAGGAATCGTTTTACCTGTTTAGGTTTCAGTTATCTTGTCTAAAAATTGGGATTTCATTAGGCAGGTGTTTCTCCTGCCTCAGTCATTTGTATAACACCTTCATAATTTGTGATCTTAATGCTACCAGTTATTCATATTTTCTTTAAATTGCCTCACTTTTTAATATAAATGCATTTGTTTTAAAAGGAAACTGTAGCACTGTTATAAATGGAAAACTGGTCATATTTGTGATTAAGAGAATTACTTATAAAAATCAGTATCATGAAAACAAAGTAATGTTATTAAAGTTAGAAACAATTTAAAAAGTGAAAGACATATGATGAAATATTTATGGTTTTACATTGTACTAAGCATTTCATGTATGATTTCATGTAATGCTTAGAATTCTTCAAAGTAAATTCTATTCCCATTTTTCAGATGAGTAAACTGAGGCAAAGATAAGTTTACTAATTTGTCCAAGTTGACTAGTACCTGGCAGAGTCAGAATGCAAATTCAGGTCTATTTGAGGCTGAGGCCCAGAAAAGACTGCAGCATAGGTAGACCCTCAAATAAAGCCCTAGCAAAATCCTCTTCAAGCTGATACTGCTGCAGGAAAGCAGACCCCTTCCAGGGCCCGAAACTGGGCTCTTGTCTAACACTCGGAAATGAATTGTCTGAGGAGACGCATGTGCTGGCAAAGCAAGAGATTTTATTGGGAAAGGGCACCCGGGTGGAGAGCAGTAGGGTAAGGGAACCCAGGAAAACTGCTCTGCCACGTGGCTCGAAGTCTCGGGTTTTATGGTGATGGGATTAGTTTCCGGGTGGTCTTTGACCAATCACTCTAATTCAGAGTCTTTCCTGGTGGCCCACACATCACTCAGCCAAGTTGGATGCTAGCGAGAGGGATTCTGGGAAGTGGACGGACATGCGGTGTCTCCTTTAGACCTTTCTGGAACTCTTCTGGTTGGTGGTGGCTCACTAGTTCCATATTCCTTATCAGGATCTCCTGTCATAAAACAACTCATGCAAATAGTT
Organism: Bos mutus; assembly: GCF_027580195.1. Lineage (NCBI taxonomy): Eukaryota > Metazoa > Chordata > Mammalia > Artiodactyla > Bovidae > Bos > Bos mutus. The sequence goes on along the minus strand of NC_091646.1, from coordinate 11,208,195 downwards.
ACTATAGTGCCTGGCTAGGGTGGGTGGTCTCAATCTGTGTGCTTCCCCTAACAACTCCCCCCGAGAGACTTCATACTCAATATACTTCTTGGGAATTGGGGCAGAGGTCTCTTTCTTCTGTAACTTCTTCCTGCCATGCATGGGCATAGGCCTGCCTAGCAGAGCAGAAGTCTCTCTGTCTACCTGATCTAAGTTGGGGTGTTTCACATCTGAAACCAGCTTCCACCTTTGTAGTAATAGCAATTTAGTTTAAAACTGTTGGCCCCTCTCAGAGATGAAATGGACAAGGGCCAAAACAGGAGGCCTAACAGGATGGTCATCTCTGGTCCCTGGAAACAGAAGGCAACATTTGGGGTGAGGGTTGCAGGATTTGTGAACCTTTTTGATTGGTTGGTGGTGAGGCAACAGAGCTGTGCTCCAGGAATCTTGTGTTCAGTCTGAAGCTACCATCCTCCCCCTGGGTAGGGGCTCAAAGACACTGTTAGGCATATTTCTTTGAGTAGGAACCAGGACTCTGTCTGGAGGCTGTACCAACCTTTGTTTCTCCTGTTTCTGTATCCACTCCCTTCCCTGATTAGTAATTGTTTGAATCCACCCTTTGGCACTCAGGGAAGGTCAAGGAGGCTGAATGAAGCCTGTATCCTACAGACAAGCAATGGAGAACACAGAACAGATCTCTACTCCAGAGCCCCATAGAGTTCTACTCAGTTTTAATTTAGGGAACTAGGCAACTATGACTGTGATAACTTCCTGTCAAAATGGGGCATAGGACTGCCTCAGCTTGGAGTGTAGACACTGAATTGGAAGTATTTCTGAGTTCCAAGTTCTAGATCTGAGTCTTGTATGATTAAACTCTCAATCCCTTGGTCTGCCGTTTTGGTGTAACAGACCCAATTAGAAGTAGTTGGAGGAGTGATAACTGGAATTTGGTAGGCAAAATAAATCTCATTTCTTTTTAGAAGAATAGGCTTGAAACCCAGTCTGGACCTGGCAATTCAGGGAGACTTGTAGCCAGGTAACCAGTTGCCTCAGATCAGATCAGTCACTCCGTTGTGTCCGACTCTTTGCGACCCCATGAACCGCAGCACGCCAGGCCTCCCTGTCCATCACCAACTCCCAGAGTTCACTGAGACTCACGTCCATCAAGTCGGTGATGCCATCCAGCCATCTCATCCTCTGTCGTCCCCTTCTCCTCTTGCCCCCAATCCCTCCCAGCATCAGAGTCTTTTCCAATGAGTCAACTCTTCGCATGAGGTGGCCAAAGTACTGGAGTTTCAGCTTCAGCATCATTCCTTCCAAAGAAATCCCAGGGCTCCTTCAGAATGGACTGGTTGGATCTCCTTGCAGTCCAAGGGACTCTCAAGAGTCTTCTCCAACACCACAGTTCAAAAGCATCAATTCTTCGGCGCTCAGCCTTCTTCACAGTCCAACTCTCATATCCATACATGACCACAGGAAAAACCATAGCCTTGACTAGATGAACCTTTGTTGTCAAAGTAATGTCTCTGCTTTTGACTATGCTATCTAGGTTGGTCATAACTTTCCTTCCAAGGAGTAAGCATCTTTTAATTTCATGGCTGCAGTCACCATCTGCAGTGATTTGGGAGCCCAGAAAAATAAAGTTTGACACTGTTTACACTGTTTCCCCATCTATTTCCCATGAAGTGATGGGACTGGATGCCATGATCTTCGTTTTCTGAATGTTGAGCTTTAAGCCAACTTTTTCACTCTCCACTTTCACTTTCATCAAGAGGCTTTTGAGTTCCTCTTCACTTTCTGCCATAAGGGTGGTGTCATCTGCATATCTGAGGTTATTGATATTTCTCCCGGCAATCTTGATTCCAGCTTGTGTTTCTTCCAGTCCAGCGTTTCTCATGATGTACTCTGCATATAAGTTAAATAAACAGGGTGACAATATACAGCCTTGACGTATTCATTTTCCTATTTGGAACCAGTCTGTTGTTCCATGTCCAGTTCTAACTGTTGCTTCCCTGACCTGCATACAGATTTCTCAAGAGGCAGATCAGGTGGTCTGGTATTCCCATCTCTTTCAGAATTTTCCACAGTTTATTGTGATCCACACAGTCAAAGGCTTTGGCATAGTCAATAAAGCAGAAATAGATGCTTTTCTGGAACTCTCTTCCTTTTTCCACGATCCAGCGTATGTTGGCAATTTGGTCTCTCGTTCCTCTGCCTTTTCTAAAACCAGCTTGCACATCAGGAAGTTCACGGTTCACATATTGCTGAAGCCTGGCTTGGAGAATTTTGAGCATTACTTTACTAGCGTGTGAGATGAGTGCAATTGTGCGGTAGTTTGAGCATTCTTGGGCATTGCCTTTCTTTGGGATTGGAATGAAAACTGACCTTTTCCAGTCCTGTGGCCACAATTGAGTTTTCCAAATTTGCTGGCATATTGCGTGCTGCACTTTCACAGCATCATCTTTCAGGATTTGGAATAGCTCAGCTGGAATTCTATCACCTCCACTAGCTTTGTTTGTAGTGATGCATTCTAAGGCCCCCTTGACTTCACATTCCAGGATGTCTGGCTCTAGGTCAGTGATCACACCATTGTGATTATCTGGGTCGTGAAGCTCTTTTTTGTACAGTTCTTCTGTGTATTCTTGCTATCTCTTCTTAATATCTCTGCTTCTGTTAGGTCCATACCATTTCTGTCCTTTCTCAAGCCCATCTTTGCATGAAATGTTCCTTTGGTATCTCTGATTTTCTTGAAGAGATCTCTAGTCTTTCCCATTCTGTTGTTTTCCTCTATTTCTTTGCATTGATCGCTGAAGAAGGCTTTCTAATCTCTTCTTGCTATTCTTTGGAACTCAGCATTCAGATGTTTATATCTTTCCTTTTCTCCTTTGCTTTTCACTTCTCTTCTTTTTACAGCTATTTGTAAGGCCTCCCCAGACAGCCATTTTGCTTTTTTGCATTTCTTTTCCATGGGGATGGTCTTGGTCCCTGTCTCCTGTACCATGTCACGAACCTCATTCCATAGTTCATCAGGCACTCTATCTATCAGATCTAGGCCCTTACATCTATTTCTCACTTCCACTGTATAATCATAAGGGATTTGATTTAGGTCATACCTGAATGGTCTAGTGGTTTTCCCTAGTTTCTTCAATTTAAGTCTGAATTTGGCAATAAGGAGTTCATGATCTGAGCCACAGTCAGCTCCTGGTCTTGTTTTTGCTGACTGTATATAGCTTCTCCATCTTTGGCTGCAAAGAACATAATCAATCGGATTTCGGTGTTGACCATCTGGTGATGTCCATGTATAGAGTCTTCTCTTGTGTTGTTGGAAGAGGGTTTTTGTTATGACCAGTACATTTTCTTGACAAAACTCTATTAGTCTTTGCCCTGCTTCATTCCGTATTCCAGGGCCAAATTTGCCTGTTACTCCAGGTGTTTCTTGACTTCTTCAACTACCAGTTGCCTAGTTTTATAAAAAGTCAAGCTTCAGTTACTAGCTTCCAGCAGACATTGTTTTGAGAATGGTGGCATTCAAGCCTGACAAGACTCAGGAAACTAAAGTGTTTAGCAATACAAGGTCTAATCTGAAAGTACACCCATAGCATCACCTAGTTATTTCCCAGGATATCTGAACCATAGCTACTCTATTTTGACTTTTAATTGTAAGCTTTTCTTTAATAGCCAAAGCAGATTTCACCATTAATGATGTCAGTGTTTCTCTAGGTATGAGAAAATGCAAGAATTGGGACTCAAAAAATCTTCTCCTGAAAAGATCTAACTATCTGAAGGCCTGTTCTGCCAGTTTTTCCCAGAGCACAGTGTGCCTCATTCCTGATTTTCACCCTGAACTCCTTTCAGGGGCGTTGAAAGTAAGCAGTTGCAGCGGCCATGATTTAATCTTTGTAGATGTAGGTGGCAAGTGTCATTCTTCAGTTGGCAGAGCCCTTTTTGCTCATAAACTTGACCATGATTTTGAGGGGGGCATTTCATGACCATTTTATCCCATGGTGCTGAGAATGTCCATTCTCAGGTTTGGCAAAGATTTTGTTGAAAGGCCACTCAATGTGCTGTTACTGGACTAGGCCATAAAACAGTATCCAAAATTCTCTGGACCACCTGTCTTACTAGCCTCTTGGTCCAGGAAAATATTCCCTCTTGTTGCTTCTTCCCATATCTAGAATTACACTGTTACCATCATCGATCTCATATGGGACTATATATTATTCCATTAGAGGCCTCAGACACACATTTGACAGTGTAAGAAACAGCAATTTTGTAAAACAGGTGAAATACAAATAATATAGCCAGCAGTATTAGTAAAGTCACAAGTAAGACTTAAGAGCTTCCATTAGATATAGCCCAGTCATCTCAGATGTATCTCAGGTCTTCTGACTTAGGTCTGTAGAATCTTCATCTTCCAGGGAAATTATATATTGGCACCACCGTTTATAAGGCACATAGCCCAGTTTTCTAGTGTTACTAGACTGATTATTCTTAGTTTGATTTAATTGTTTCCAACACAAAGGAGACTTTAAACCTGAATTACCATAGCCTTGTGTTATCTATCTAAATCCATCCCATAATTGTGGGAGATTTTTCCTTCTTTGCTGAAACTTTTCTTATTGCTCTGATTGAGCTTGACTAATAGAAAAAAGTCCAAATTTATGGCCAGAGTCAGAGCAGGCATTATTAATTGGCCCAGTGCAGGGATCCCATCTAGTAATATCACAGTAACCTGAATATGGCTATAATTTTTTTAAGTAAATTTTCTCAGGGCCAACCAGTTAGAGTCTTGTAGTAGAGAAATTTACCAAGGTAACCCAGAACTAGACACAGGTAATTAGCCACAAACCCAACAACTGAATTGATTTCTAAAACTAGCATAGAATCAGGCCTATGATAGAAAGCATTTGATTTATATGCAAAGGTCTAAGAAATCAAGAAAACATAAATGATCATATGAATCAGGTCCAGCATCTTGGGCAAGCTGTCTACCTCTGATGTCGTCATCTTCTCATCTTGGTGTAGTGTAGTTTCTCCTGCTTGAGCATCATTTTAAGGTGAGATCAGGTCAGCTGTCTTCTCTATAGACCAATCCAGTGTAGGGGCCTTTGAAAGTGGGAATTAATCTAAGAGTTAATTTCCCTTCAGTTTCATTGTGCTTGAGCTAGTTGAGAGTACCTGGTAAAAAAAAGTCCTTCCATCTAGGTTGGAGACAGTCCCTTAAATTATGTCTTTTTCCAGTCCTGGTTGCAGGTCATGAGGCATCTGATACTCATCCAAAGATAGATTACTGAGATAAGCTTCAGAAACAAACTTAGGGTATTCTTTAAGAATTCAATTAAATTTTACATTAATATCACATAACAGCAAAGAACTATCTACGAGATGCAGACCTCCATTAACAAACTCGGACTTAACATTTTTTGAAATATCTTTTTCTCCCTAAAATTACCCTCATTTTAATCAAATATAACCAAATTAAGGCTAGTTTGTTTGCAAAATAGGTCTGTTCTCACTAATTTTGGTCTGATGATTTATATAACCATAATTGATCATAGACTTTTTATTTTGCTGAAACATTTATAGAATCTCAGACTGAACTTTTAAAATAAAACAGGGCTGGGGAAACTCACACCAAAGGCTTATCACAGATTTTGCCTCACAAATCTAGGTGAATTCTTCCCTTTTTAAGGTCTCAAAAATTTCTTGAGATTCTTGTACCCGTGAGTTAGCCTTCCTAACTCATTTGATAAACCTACTGGAAACCTAAGAATTTCCAATTTTTGGAGGAGTCAGATAGAGAGAAAATATAATTGTTTTGTTTATAACGTTTAATTTTACCAAAGTATTGTCATAATTAGTTTGAGGAAGGTTTTCCCTACTCCCTGAAAACCAGTAATTTTTCAGATAGAAACCATAAAAGTTATAAGCATATTTGCTGGTTCATTCAGTCCTTTTGTTAACTTTTGTGAAGTCATCAGGTTTTCCATTTGAATACCAGGACATATCAGAATGTTAAGAACTCCATATAATTTCTAGGATATCTGTATTAGTAATTTTACCATACATTATAACATTAGCAGATTTATTACTCATTTGATAATCTTTTTCATGTAACTTAACCAACCAAATAAACACAGTTTAATATCTCTTTTTGGGATGTTTCAGGGGCCCTCTGAAGCACCCCAAAGGTAGCTAGAGGTCAAAAGAACTTCAAAAGAAGTCTATTTAGGAAGTTTTGTCAAAAAGATCAATTAAAAGGGTTTAGAACATTTGGTCAGATTTAGTCAATGTTGATGGGTGTATCATTTAGCTTGTTGATATGTCACAATAGGCCTAAATACCAAGGCTCAAGGTCTAGTGAAAGTCAGGTCTGCCATCTTGGACCTAGTTGACTCTAACCAGTTTTCTTATGGCTGTGTCATTTCTAACAAAATCCATTTATCTAACTAATTGTAATCCAATTTTAGAAAATCCTGATCATGCATAACTCTTTAGTATTTTTCACATCTTTTTCTTTCTTTTTTTTTAAATACTGAGAACACACTTCCTACTTTCATTTAGCAACCAAGAACTAACTTTTATATTAGCATTTTATAGATTGGTGAGCATAAATACCAGTGATAATTTCTAAAACCCTTGCTTTCTTAAAACATTTTAGGATGGCACCAAACATTATTCATTTATAGTCCCAAATCTCTTTAGTTTCTCTGTAAAAGGAAATTAGTGTTTAGTAGTAAATGTTTCCGGAGAAGGCAATGGCACCCCACTCCAGTACTCTTGCCTAGAAAATCCCATGGACGGAGGAGTTTGGTAAGCTGCAGTCCATGGAATCGCTAAGAGTTGGACACGACTGAGCTACTTCACTTTCACTTTTCATTTTCATGCATTGGAGAAGGAAATGGCAACCCACTCCAGTGTTCTTGCCTGGAGAATCCCAGGAACGGGGGAGCCTGGTGGGCTGCCGTCTATGGGGTCACACAGAGTTGGACACAACTGAAGCAACTTAGCAGCAGCAGTAAATGTTTCAAGATCTTATTTTATTTGTAAATGACCTAACTATTCAATAGACTTCCAACACTTAGCACACTTAGCACAACCCTTAGAAATTTAAGTTATGCCAATCTGGAGAGACTATTTTAGACAGATATTTCTAAAGAATAATTATTCTTAATAGAGTTTATATTAAAGCTCATATCTCATTTACGTTTTTTTAGAAGTTTCTTCACTCGAGATAATTTCCTTGTTGACAAACTTGTAACAGATATAATATTTAACTTATATTAAACCTAAGTACAGTGAAAATATTCTACTTAATGTTAATTACTCTAAGACATGTCTATATTAGATAGGTCAACAAACAAACATTAATATTAGGTATTTAATACTGAATATTTCCCAGTTCACATGAACCTGGAATTTATTGTTTAATTTAGAATTATTTGATTTGTAAGTGCTTACCTTTTTTAAGCCAGTTAAATAGAGCTCATTTACAAATTAACTTCAAAAATATTACCCAGAGACAAAGACATACCAAGACATATTTAGACAGACACAGTGCAAGATCTAGCTTCATTTTCTAAGTTTAGTCATGAATTAGATATTACAATATAAAATTTACTAGTTTATAAAAAAACAGTTGAAATAAATAAAAATTTTAAGTCTTTTTCCCCTTTTCCCTCAGTCTCAGGAGTTAGAGATGGTCTAGATAAGTGTTCCTGAGAGCCCTGGTCTCAAGGCACAGGGAAAGAAAATCAAGTTCTAACAAAATGGCCACAGGTCTAAACCAAATGCTGGCCAGACAAAGCAAAATGACCATCAAAATCACAACACAGAACACAGAGTTAAAACACACACATATAAACCTGGCAGTCCTCATCAGACACTCCCTTAAATACAAGAATACAGTCTCTCAGAAAACCTCCTATAGAGACACAGAACTTCAGATCCAAGTACTAACATCAAAGATTTCAAAGGGAGAAAAGGAAGCCAGGTTGAAAGAAGAAGGGGGGAGGAGGCGGGAGAGGGGAGCAAAAGGGGTGGCCTACAGACGTCTCCTGCCACCTACAGATATCCAGGTGTTATGGGACTTTTCCCTGGGCCTTCAGAGAAGGGAGGACTGGAACTCGGCCCTACCAGAAATCAGACCAGACCAGAACCAGAATTCGAGTTATCTGCCAAGAGGAGGTGATCAGTCTCCCAATCCTCAGCTCAGACTGAGGGCCCTTCGACCAGATTCCTGCATCCAGGACCAGGGGACTAGAAAAACAGGGAAGGATAAGAAGGGTTAAGGAGAGGAAAGAGAGAGGGAAGGGGAGAGAGGTCAATAAAGTCTCTTGTTCCTTACCGGTCGGGGCACTCTGGCCAGTTGTCCGCATCAGGAGGAGACCAGGGACAAAAGGGTCCCAGTTGCGGCCGCTGGGTCTGGTCCATTGGCAGGCAGGCTGGCCCCTGAGTACCCTGAGTGGTCAGGATGTCAGTCTCAGCTAACAAGAGTCCCGGCAGAGTCACCATTTGTTGCAAGAAGGCGGACCCCTTCCAGGGCCCGAAACTGGGCTCTTGTCTAACACTCGGAAATGAATTGTCCGAGGAGACGCATGTGCTGGCAAAGCAAGAGATTTTATTAAGAAAAGGCACCCAGGTGGAGAGCAGTAGGGTAAGGGAACCCAGGAAAACTGCTCTGCCACGTGGCTCGAAGTCTCGGGTTTTATGGTGATGGGATTAGTTTCCGGGTGGTCTTTGACCAATCATTCTAATTCAGAGTCTTTCCTGGTGGTGCATGCATCACTCAGCCAAGTTGGATGCTAGCGAGAGGGATTCTGGGAAGTGGACGGACATGTGGTGTCTCCTTTAGACCTTTCTGGAACTCTTCTGGTTGGTGGTGGCTCATTAGTTCCGTATTCCTTATCAGTATCTCCTGTCATAAAACAACTCATGCAAATGGTTACTATAGTGCCTGGCCAGGGTGGGCAGTCTCAATCTGTGTGCTTCCCCTAACAATACCATTAGCTACTGTTCACATTCTGTCTTTTCACCCTTTAATCTAGTTCTTCATCTGACATACTTCACTACAGAGCAGGGCTGGCATCATGATTTTTCAAATGAAAATGTAGGACGGGGGGCTCCCTTGTTCAAAATGTATTATGAATTTCAAGATGATAGAAGAACATTAAACCAACTGTAGGACTGTTTTGGAGAAGGCATTGGCGAACCACTCCAGTACTCTTGCCTGGAAAATCCCATGGACGGAGGAGCCTGGTAGGCTGCAGTCCATGGGGTCGCTAAGAGTCAGACACGACTGAGCGACTTCACTTTCACTTTTCACTTTCATGCATTGGAGAAGGAAATGGCAACCCACTCCAGTGTTCTTGCCTGGAGAATCCCAGGGACGGGGGAGCCTGGTGGGCTGCCGTCTGTGGGGTCGCACAGAGTTGGACAGGACTGAAGCGACTTAGCAGCAGCAGCAGCAGGACTGTTTTAAGAGTCACATTCTGTAGACTGCACAGGTCACATGCCCATGAAGCCCACAGCTTTGAGTCTGTTTTATTTTTTCACTTTGAAACTTAGTTAGATCTTCAGTCTTTTTTTTTTTTTGGTAACAGGGAAATTAAAAAATAAAAATTCTTTGTGACAGGGAAACATAATTGGTTCTTTACCATTTCTTGTTGCCATTTAAGGATGCTTGTTCCTAATCTTTTATTTGCTGAGCTTAATGAGTGTACAGATGCAAATTAGAAGCATAGAGGATAGAATTATTCTGCATATGAAAAACAATGGGGGAGGGGAAAGAGTATGGAGCCTAATAAGGTGAAGAGGAAGCTCTGAAAAGACCTGGGCACTGGCTGATGGGAGATTCTGGAGAGAGAAAAGGACAGCTGCTTCTGAGAATGAAAGAACAGGGATATCAAAGGGGATTTTTATAAAGGTTTGCCATATGGTGAGTGGTGTCAAACCTTGTTTGGTGTCATGGTAGTTTTTCTATACTAGTCGTGTATATTTTTTTCTACACTTTCATAATAAATACCTAAATAGTGAAAATTAAATACACCCATAAATACTCAGCTGTGTTCCACCTAAAATCAAATCATGTAATGCTGATGATATTTATACATACTTTAGGAAATAGTGCTCATGTTAATTTTAAAATAATTGTCTTTCAGAGTAGGGAAAAGAGCAGTGGTAGGGAGCAGATTAAACATGCTGGAGGCTTTTGGTTCAGGCTGCTGCTGATGGGTGCTTACCTGAGTAAACATTTAATTGCCTCTTTCTTTTGTACCCATTGAAGTGACCAAAATATCTGTAATAGTTGAAAACTCAGAGAGCCAAGAAGGGTGCTATCTTTATTTATATACCAAAAATTTGGAGGGATTTCTAAAAGATAGCCAAGCTAGACACTACTGAGAGAAGTTGCAGCATACCTGTATTTCACTTCAGCTAAAGCCAAGCCTGTCTGGGAGGGTTTGGAGGCTAGAGTACCCTGAGTTGGAGATCAATTTGCATCCTGCAAGGACTCCAGAGAGCACACCCCCTGCAGAAGACAACCTGGTATGGAGATTCAAGTCGCTTTATGCCACTGCCAGCTGATACTTCTTCAGATGGCGTGTTGACAAGGGTAGTCAAGGTCGGCACTGAGTGAACAAATGGCAGTACAGAACACAAAGATCCTGTCAAGGCTCCTTCCAACTGTGGTTCCTTTCCTGTATGATGCAGAGCAATGAGCTCTCTAATCTGGCAAAATATGGCTGGCAATATTAATCTAATTTCTTGTTTCCTGGGCTTCCAAGCCCCTTGTATGGTCAGTTTCTCCTAATCTTTTTTTTTTTTTGTAAGCTGAAATATCTCAGAGAGGTCAGCTCCTGTTTAAAGTAGATCCTCTACCCTATATTATATTGATATCCACTTTCCTCATAGCACACATTGCAATTTATAGTTATTTAATTTGTTAGTTTACTTTTTTTTGTTTTCTCTACTACATCATAAGCTTCATGAGGGTAGGGATCTTATGTGATTTGTTCACTGATGTATTCCCCAAACCTCAAATATAATAGGCATTAGCTGAGCCAAAAGGGAAGCCCAGGAATACTGGAGTGGGTAGCCTATCCTTTCTCCAGTGATCTTCCCAACCCAGGAATTGAACTGGGGTCTCCTGCATTGCAGGCAGTTTCTTTACCAACTGAGCTATCAGGGAAGCCCATAATTATTTGTTAGTTTACTTTTTTTGTTTTCTCCACTATATGGTGAACTTCATGAGGGTAGGGATCTTACCTGATCTGTTCACTGATATATTCCCAAAACCTCAAATATAATAGGCATTAAAAACATATTTATTGAACGAGTAGGGGTTAGGATAAAACAAACAGAACAAAATGAGGTATTTTTAACATTGCCAAGATATTGTAATACACAGTGAAGATAAAACTATAATGATGAACATTTATGCATAATGCTAAAATATATAACACAAATGGTTTTAGAAATTGAAGTGGGAATGGACAAATATACAATTGTAGTGGCAAACTATGATACACATATTTTAGTCCTTGACAGAAAAAAGTAAAAATATTGACCGTTTGAATAATACAATTAGATTGATTTAACATGTATAACAAAGTTCATATTCATATAATAAAGTTCATATTGCAATAAAGTACCCTACAGGCTGAGAATATACACTCAGGTACATGTGTATGGAAGCTGGTCTCATTAAAATAAGAAAGAATATTTCATTGATATAAAGGAGATTTAAAAATTGCAAGTGAATATTCTTATGATTCAATCTTGATAATTACTTTATAAGCAAATGATTTCCTAGGAAAATTAAACTCATGAGCATGAAGCAGTAGTTATTTTCTATAGAATAGAACCATCTAGAGAGGAACAATCCCCCTTCAAAACTTACAGACTCAGACTTTATGGATGAGTTTTTCCAAACCTTTAATGGATCAAATATTTCCTATTCTGTTTAAACTGTTTAAGTATAGAAAAAAATATGAAAAGCTTCCCAGATTATTTTAGAAAGAAGATATAACTGTCATGCCAAAACCTATAGAGATAGCAAACAACAGAAAGCTGCAGGCACACTTGACTTCGAAATGTTGATCCACAAATTCTGTATACAGCATTAATACTTTGGGCTTTATTTCAGGAATGCAAGAATATTTTAATATTGGGAAATATGTTAATCTTCAACAATTAAGAGGCAGAGGAAAATACCATCATGGTAGTAAATATTAAAAACATTTGATAAAATCCCACTTCATTCTTGCTTAAAAATAAAGCAAAATAACAGAAAATTTATAGTAAATTAGGACTAGGGGAGTACATTCTTAATTAGTAAAAAATTTCTTTCTTAAGCCAGAAATTTCTGTCTTCATCTGTATTTAGTGATATTGTGGTTGTATACATCTGAAATGAAACTGAAGACCAATGAGCACTAAGGAGAGTAAAATAAAGTAGTAAGTTAGAAAATAAATTCCTTGCCTTTCTTACATACCAGCAGTAATCAGCTAGAAAATGTGGTGAAGTAGATCATATTCATATAAAAAGAAAATATACTTGACATATGGAAATAAGTGTAATAAGAATGGTATAGGACCTATATGAATGTAACTATAAACCTTACTCGGGGAGATAAAAAAGAGACTTGAATGAGTGAGATTCTTGAGTGAGGTAATTTTGTACTGTTATCCATTATCTCTCAATGAATCTACATTTAAGAAAATTCAAACTAGGTATACAAGGCACACAATAAATGTTTTTGAACGAATGTTAAATAAGGAACATAATTACCATAAAAATATTTTTAGGATTCTTTGAACTGACAGAATGATTCTAAGTTTCATCTAAAAAATTCTTCAGAGTTGAGAATAAAATTTTGATAATGAGGATTAATGAAAAGATTGCCAGATCAATTACTAAAGCTTATTGGTGCATGAATGGATAGTTCAATGGAACAAAATAGGAAGTCAAGAAACAAATCTATGACTGAGGACTTAGAATATTCTGGTGATATCATAAGTAGGAAAGGATGGATTTAATAAATGGACTTAAGAAAACTGGAAAAAAATGTATCCCTACTTCATATATCAAAATGTTTTCCAGGTGAATTAAAGATTTACATTTAAAAAGTGAAACTAAATTTCTCAAGTGCACATGGAACCTTCTCCAGGATAGATCACATCCTGGGCCATAAATCTAGCCTTGGTAAATTCAAAAAATTGAAATCATTCCAAGCATCTTTTCTGACCACAATGCAGTAAGATTAGATGTCAATTACAGGAGAAAAACTGTTAAAAATTCCAACATATGGAGGCTGAACAACACTTCTGAATAACCAACAAATCACAGAAGAAATCAAAAAAGAAATCAAAATATGCATAGAAATGAATGAAAATGAAAACACAACAACCCAAAACCTATGGGACACTGTAAAAGCAGCGCTAAGGGGAATGTTCATAGCAATACAGGCTTAACCTCAAGAAACAAGAAAAAAGTCAAATAACCTAACTCTATACCTAAAGCAACTAGGATCATATCTTGTTTTCAAGACTATGAACTCTTCCCTCTGGACTGGTTCCAAGAGTATCATAGCATCCAGTTTATCAATAATTATAAATTTCTTTTGTGGCCCTTAGCGGGACATGCTTTTCTTTTATTCTTCCTGTCTCCTACACTCTGGTTCCTCTGCCTTTTCTAAAACCGGCCTGAACATCTTGAAGTTCATGATTCACATATTGTTAAAGCATGGCTTGGAGAATTTTGAGCATTACTTTACTAGTGTATGAGATGAGTGCAATTGTGCACTAGTTTGAACATTCTTTGGCATTGCCTTTCTTTGGGATTGGAATGAAAACTGACCTTTTCCAGTCGTGTGGCCACTGCTGAGTTTTCCAAATTTGCTGGCATATTGAGTGCAGCACTTTCACAGCATCATCTTTTAGGATTTGAAATAGCTCAACTGTAATTCCATCACCTCCACTAGCTTTGTTCGTAGTGATGTTTCTTAAGGCCCACTTGACTTCACATTCCAGAATGTCTGGCTCTAGGTGAGTGATCACACCATCATAATTGTCTGGGTCATGAAGATCTTTTTTGTACAGTTCTTCTGTGTATTCTTGCCACCTCTTCTTAATATGTTCTGCTTGTGTTAGGTCCATACCATTTCTGTAGTTTATCGAGCCCATCTTTGCATGAAATGTTCCCTTGAAATTGGTATTTCAATTTCCCATAGAATTGGTATCTCTAATTTTCTTGAAGGGATCTCTAGTCTTTCCCATTCTATTGTTTTCCTCTATTTCTTTGCACGGATTGGTGTGGAAGGCTTTCTTATCTCTCCTTGGTATTCTTTGGCACTCTGCATTCAAATGGGTATATCTTTCTTTTTCTCCTTTGTTTTTCCCTTCTCTTCTTTTTACAGTGTTTTGTAAGGCTTCCTCAAAGAGCCATTTTGCTTTTTCACATTTCTTTTTCTTGTGGATGGTCTTGATCCCTGTCTCTTGTACAGTGTCATGAACCTCCATCCATAATTCATCAGGCACGCTGTCTATCAGATCTAGTCCCTTAAGTATTATTTCCCACTTCCACTGTATAATCGTAAGGGATTGATTTAGGTCATAGCTGAATGGTCTAGTGATTTTCTTGACTTTCTTCAATTTAAGTCTGAATTTGGCAATAAGGAGTTCATGATCTAAGCCACAATCAGCTCCCGGTTTGTTTTTGCAGACTTTATAGAACTTCTCCATCTTTGGCTGCAAAGAACATAATCAATCTGATTTCACTGTTGATCATCTGGTGATGTCCATGTGTAGAGTCTCCTCTTGTGTTGTTGAAAGAGGGTGTTTGCTATGACCAGTACATTCTCTTGGCAAAGCTCTATGAGCCTTTGCCTTCCTTCATTCTGTACTCCAAGGCCAAATTTGCCTGTTACTTGCTTTCTACTTTTGCATTCCAGTCCCCTATAATGAAAAGGATATCTTTTTTGGGTGTTAGTTTTAAAAGGTCTTGTAGGTCTTCATAGAACCATTCAACTTCAGCTTCTTCAGCATTACTGGTCGGGGCATAGACTTGGATTACCATGATATTGAGTGGTTTGCCTTGAAAACGAACAGAGATCATTCTGTCGTTTTTGAGATTGCATCCAAATACTGCATTTTGGACTCTTCTGTTGACTGATGGCTAGTCCATTTCTCCTAGGGGATTCTTGGTCACAGTAGTAGATATAATGGTCACCTGAGTTAAATTCACCCATTCCAGTCCATTTTAGTTTGCCGAATCCTAAAATGTCGACGTTCACTCTTGCCCTCTCCTGTTTGACCACTTCCAATTTGCCTTGATTCACGGACCTAACATTCCAGGTTCCTATGCAATATTGCTCTTTACAATCTTGCTTCCATTACCAGTCACGTCCACAACTGGGGTGTTGTTTTTGCTTTGGCACCATCCCTTCATTGTTTCTGGAGTTAGTTCTCCACTTCTGTAGCATATTGGGCATCTACTTACCTGGGGAGTTCCTCTTTCAGTGTCCTATCTTTTTGCCTTTTCATACTGTTCATGGGGTTCTCAGGGCAAGAATACTGAAGTGCTTTGCTATTCCCTTCTCCAGTGTTCTTTGTAATATCAATAAATTGTAAAAAACTTAAATGTCTTGGTATGGGAGAAATTATCAACTCATTTATAATAGAGTTGTATAATGGAATGCCGTTAAGTTATTAAAGACAATGTTGGAAAATCCTTAATGATATGGACAAATCCTTATTATGGGAATGAGGATGGATATACTCTCCCCTTATATAGGAGGGAATTATGCCAGTAAAACTACAACCAGATTGTTCTGAAGTGGTGAGGAAGGAGATAATGTTTACAATGTCTAAAACCTTGTTGTTTTTTTTTTAAATCAGTAAATAAAGAAGCCAACATATTTGCCAAGAGTTTCTGTGATGGCATCTAATTTAATTGGAATACATACTGTTTCCAAGTTGTTAATTGACTGGGCTTCTGAATGTCAAGGGCTTCTCTGGAAACTTAACTGGTAAAAAATCCGCCTGCAATGCAGGAAACCCTGGTTCGATTCCTGGGTCTGGAAGATCCTCCACAAGTGGAGGCTACCCACTCCAGTGTTCTTGTTCTTCCCTTCTGGCTCAGATGGTAAAGAATGCATCTGCAGTGCAGAAGACCTGGGTTGGATCCCTGGGTTGGGAGGATCCCCTGCAGAAGGGAACAGCTACCCACTCAGTATTCTTACCTGGAGAATTCCATGGACAGAGGAGCCTGACAGGCTACAGTCCATGCGGTCACAAAGAGTAGGACATGACTGAGTGATCTTCACACCGAATGTCAAGACTATCAGAGGCAAATTGACTATTGTAGTTTACAGTTCAACAATGGCATGTTCCGGCCTATAGTTTAAACATCTTAAAATGTATTTTTTAATTAATTTATTTAAACTTAATACTCAGTTTTTTGTTTCACAGCAAAAACGTATTCTGATTATTAATTGTATCTAGCTGCTATGAGTTTTCTTGCCTGGAAAATCCCATGGACGGAGGAGCCTGGTGGCTCCAGTCCACGGGGTCGCTAAGAGTTGGGCACGACTGAGCAACCTCACTTTCCCTTTTCACTTTCATGCATTGGAGAAGGAAATGGCAACCTACTCCAGTGTTCTTGCCTGGAGAATCCCAGGGACGGGAGAGCCTGGTGGGCTGCTGTCTATGGGGTTGCACAGAGTCGGACATGACTGAAGTGACTTAGCAGCAGCAGCAGCAGCTATGAGTTTTAAATACAATGTCTGTTAGTTCTTAGACTTTGCATATTTAATTTAAGCAAAGGTAATTACTTTTAAAGGGTCAAGGAAGGTGATAACTTTATGTTGGGGTTAATAATTTCACTTTTCTTAAGGGTATATGGATTCTGTATCTGCAAATAACTATATTCTGTGGAGCAGTGAAAATGCTGATGGACAATCTCTGAATGAAACTTCTGCCTTGAGATCTCTGATAAGATTTTTCTTTCCAACAAGTAAGTTCCTGTTTTATTTTTTTCCTCCCAGTGTCCTTGTTTTGAAACCAGTAGTTAAATGTTCAGGAGGCAGTGTAGTCTATTGGTAGTGGAGTGAGATACACCTGATTTTTAATCCTGACTCTGCCCTTTACCTTAGGCAAGATAACCTCTGAGCCTCAATGTCTTCATCATTAAAATGAAAATGCTTATCAGAAATAATTGTGAAGTAAATTGAGGCAGTATTTTAAGGTATTCCATAAATGCTTGTTAATACTTTTCCTTTACAAATTTCTAAACCTCAATTTACCTTAATGGCATTGCTTGAAATTTAGTCACTGATCCAGTTTTGTGAAAGCAGTGTCTTCTGTGGCATTAATCAGGGTACTGTGTAGCTCTAATATTATGGAATATACCAGATGTTTTCCCATCTGTTTTAATGATAAAAAGTTCAGGCTTCAAGTCACATTATCTTTGTCTTTTTGTGGTTCTGTATATAATGTGTTTATCAAGCACATGATGGCTCCTGAGATTAACCACAAATAAACACATTTCATTTTGTACAGCATGTGATGCCCTTTCAAGGAGAAAGTTCAAATAAATTGACATGTGAATTACAAAGATGAAGCTTTTATTAAAAATCATGCAGAGTTTATTCTAACAAAATTTGATGTATAAATACAAGCACGAAATTGTGTCCATTGTTTAATTCCAGACTCTACCACTGAATTCTTCTGTGACTTTGCATAAATCTCTTCATGTTTCTCTATAGAGATTTCAAGTTCAAAACAAGCATTATAACATCTATACTACTAATGAGAATAGCAAAATAAAGAAACTCAAATAATTTGTTTAAAATACTTCTACGGTTAAATGGATTGGAGAAAGAGAAGTCTGATAAGGTGCTTTGTTGTGAAGCTAAGAGAATAGTTTAATGAGTGTTGGAGTTGGTCATAAACAACAAATGATGATTCAAGCTTTAGAGCTTAAGAAGATAGCAGATGTAAACTATCCCAAGCTACTTATAATAAGTACATTATACAAACACTGAAGCCACCTTTAAAAATAGTCTAAATAAAGTATCTGCATTTATGAAATACTCCTCCAACCTAGTGCAGTAAGTTGAGTGAAAACCAATTTATAAATTGATGTTTTCGCCCAGTAAAATCAAACTGTCCCATTTTAAGAGAAATATCTTACCTAGGTTGATTCAGAGCTTCCCTGCTGGCTCAGACAATAAAGAATCCACCCATAATATGGGAGACCTGGGTTGGGAATATCTCCTGGAGGAGAGCATATCAACCCACTCTAGTATTCTTGCCTGGAAAAATCCATGGACAGAGGAGCCTGGCGGGATATGGTCCATGGGGTCGCAAAGAGTCGAACAGGACTGAGAGACTAAACACAGCACAGGTTGATTCACATCTTTCAACAGTCATTAAATATTAATACTTACAAATGTACATACCTTATTCTCAAAAAAGAAAAACTATAAGTTCATAAAATATGAAGTACTTTTAGCCAATGTATTTCTTCCCCTATGTAATTAAAAATGAATATCCATCCCACTTAAGCACTAGCAAAAAGACTGTCATCTCATTATTAGACTGTTTTTAGTATTTTAGTAGGCATAGCAACCCACTCCAGTATTCTTGCCTGGAGGATCCCATGGACAGAGGAGCCTGGCAGGCTACAGTTCATGGGGTCACAAAGAGTCAGACACGACTGAAGCAACTTAGCATGCACGCACAGTAGTAGATTCATCTCTTGCAGATTTAAATGATAATGTTGAGACAGACAGGGAACTTTGAGAGGTCCCACAGTTCTTCTCCCTTTGGACAAAATCATATACTTAGAGCTGATAAAAATTGTTCTACCTTTTTATTATTCAAAATTGGTGATTGAATCTGAAAGCTAATTTTAGTATCTGGCATAAACTCCAGATACTAATTTAGATATAAAATAACAGAAGCCCAGCATTAGAAGGGACCTTACAGATGATCTAGCCCAGTCTCTTCTATGATTTAAAATCTTTTCTTGTGTGATTTTCATTCCTGGAAAGTGGTCTTTGAATAATACCAATAGTGAGGAACTCAGCACACAGGAAGTTCATCAGCTCTCTGACCAGAGCCTGACAGTTATCACTCTTTCTTGAGTGTGTGATGTCCAGGACTGAACATGGTATTCCAGATGCAGTCCATCCTGGGGAGGAGAGTCACTCTGGGCCTGGCAAGATTGAGGAACAACTTGTTTAGAGTATAACAACAAAGTAGGCTAATCTCTCACATGTCTAAAATGTTTGGGAAATGAGTATCCAGGCCAACCAGTAATGTATTAAATTTGTGACCTTGCACAAGTTACTCTGATCCTTTATTTCTTAATTTTAAAACTGGAGATTGTAAAACCAATTTTGAGAGTTTCTTGTGAAGATTAGAAATAATATGTGTAAAGCAAGATACTTGGCCCAAATAGATGACTAATGAATGGTAGCTGTTATTATTTTTACCTGAGCTTCAGGAATTGTCAATCTTTAAAGAAGCAGAATATAATAAGAATATACCAGGAGGTAATAATATAACCATTATGTTGTTTTTTGCTGATGTTGAAGTGCTTTAGAGTGATTGTAAAACATCACTTAACTACTTTTCTAAGTCTGTAGTTGTTGATAATATTGGAGATTGATTCTATGCTGACCTTAAGCCATACTGTAGAGGTTTTCTTTTTGAATAAAAATCTGATATCTGTCTATTTAGTTGTCATTTGTTTCTCATATAAAGCAAGGTGTTTTAAAAAAATCAGCTATTTGAGCTTGTGAATTTTACAGATTCAGTTATGTATGAACTTATTGTAGTTGCATGAATCTTGGTATTCATGCCATAAATTATTGCCTATTCAGAATTAGAGTTGTAACTTAAGGCCAAAAGGAAGAATCTTAAAACATATTGCAGTGCCAATATGATTAAGTGTTGACAGAAACTAGGTCGATGCCAATAATATTACTGTATTTTCTAGCAGTGAATGGTGTGAATATTACTTACATTCATTTTCATTGATGAATTCAGTACATTTCTGTAGCTTAGTAACATTGAGTAAGAGGGTATCTGTAGTATTCTTTTAACAAGGTGTTAGTTTTAAAGGCATTTGGCCTGTTCTAGCTATTTAACACCTTCTGTTCTGTGTTATATTTGTATCACTACTGCTCAACTTAAGTTTAAAGTCATTTTAAAACTACCTTACCAATGATCTGTTAACAATTTATATTTTTCTGGAGTTCATCTAGAATTGGAAATGTGATGTTAAGTAATTATTTTTTCAGCATTCATTACTATTTGTATATGTCATTCAATCTTTTCTTTAAATGTACAAGCTTGTTTGTTTTTTCCTTGGTTTTGTCTTGCGTAATTATTTAATTTAGGGGAAGTGCTTATTAACCATGCTGAAATCTCTTTCTTGCATTTTGTTTCTAAAAGCATGCGTTCCAGTGGAGGGTCAGGTGCTAATGCCTTGCAAGCAGGGGCAAGATCTTAACAAGGATGAATGTTTGAAATACAAATGCTGTTACTCTTCAATCGAGACCGCTACGGTTAGCTGTTTTGCCCCTCTGAGAGACAGTAAGTTAATCCTTTTACATTTATTATATTCCTGTTTTTTAAAATTGAATAAACAGGTCACAATGGCATATGTTTACAGTTGGATCTCTTAGCTTAACCCTTAAAGGAGGCTCCCAGCCCTAGAGCAATACTACCATCTGTAGAAAGGCCTGGAGACCTCTATACATGAGCTGTTTCTGCATAGTCCTTAGGTGTGACTATGGTGGGTTTTTGTTGTTGTTTTTATTATAATTTTTTGGCCAAGTGGCACGTGGGATCTTAGTTCCCGACCAGGGATCAAATCCGCATGCCCTGCATTGGAAGCATGGAGTCTTAACCACTGGTGCCTGCATGCTCAGTTGCTGAGTCAGTTGTATCTGACCTTTTGCGATCCTATGGACTGTAGCCCACCAGGATCCTCTGTCCATGGGATTTTCCCCGCAAGAATATTGGAGTGGGTATCCATTTCCTCCTCCAGGGATCTTCCCTACCCAGGATCCAACTCGCATCTCCTGCATCTCCTGCCTTACAGGTGGATTCTTTACTGCTGATCCAGCGGGGAAGCCCCTTAATCACTGGACCACCAGGGAAGTCCTAACTGTTGCAGTTTGAGTTTGTTTTAGTCCCTATCTTCTCCCATAGATCCCAGGCTCTACGAGATGTAACCATCAATGTGCCTGGGAGATAATACCAGTCTTATATATATATAAATATATTTCTTAGCTTAGTTTCTCTTCCCACCTTCTCTTCCTGAGTAGAATTCTTCTCATTTATCTTTTTCTTCAGCATCTCAGTATGTAACAGTAAATTGAATGTTTCTTGTTCAGTCTGTTTATCAGTTTCTTTCTTTGTTATTTTGTTTTTGAATTAGGTTCTTCTCTTAAGAATTTTTTTTCTTTACAATGTTTTGAGCACCAGACCATCTGCTTTTACTCCTTCATTTGGATAGTGGGGACATCCTACCAGTTGGTCCCTTTATGGACATATTTGATTTATATGATTAAGCACTAACAAATGGTACTAAAAGGATGCATGCAAAACAGTGTCTTAGGTTAGTATAGGCCCCATTCAGTTGTTGCTGCTGCTAAGTTGCTTCAGTCATGTCCGACTCTGTGTGACCCCATGGACTGCAGCCTACCAGGCTCCTCCGCCCATGGGATTTTCCAGGCAAGAGTACTGGAGTGGGTTCCCATTGCCTTCTCCGCATTCAATTGTTGAGCATCTAGTATTAATGATGGAAACCTAAACTCGATCGTGAATATAGTATTACAGTTTTAACAATGTCATATGGTGTTATAATTCATTCATTTATGTAGTCTTTATGTGTTAAGAAACATTTGTTTCTTGTAGAGGGAAAAATTGAACCGTGACTTACAATCCCCCAGTCATATTAGAATACATTTCCCAATGAATATAAGAAAAAATATACTTAATCACCTGCAAATTCTTGATTTTTCATTTAATATAATGTTTTATACTTAGAAGTAAACATTTAAGAAACCATTCCCTTCTCAAGTTAGCTATTCATAGATTGATTCACTCCCTGAGTATTCTAGAATGTATAACATATGGCCAAGGAAAAAACATGCTTACGTCACAGGAAGAAATATATATAGTCTGAATAGTAATAATCTAGTATATTAACAAAAACAGGATTGTTTTGTTAAGGCTTCCTTTGGGGTTGTTGTTCAGTTGCTAAATCATGTCCATTGGAGAGAACACACAAACTGAACCTTTAGTTGTATTTCTAGAACATTTCATAAACTCCTGCTGCTTATAGAGAGTACCAATGATATTTACCTGCCGTATAAGAATATCTCCTTATTTTACTTTATTAACTAATAGTTTTTTTTTAATAAAGACTTTATGAAAGAGCTCAGATTTGCTTCTCTTGCTTAAGTCATAAAAGTAACAGGATATAATTAAACCACCAGAGCCTACGCAGATGTTCCGGATGTTTGGGTTTGGTGCGATGAGCATGGTCTTCCTGGGATGTCTGCCCATGTATTGCTGCTCTTTTTGCTGGAAGAGGTAGGCAAACAACTTTTATTTGCCAAGTGCTGCGTATACTTGAGCATTCCTGTGTAGACACATTCATTCATAGCTTCAAAAGTACAGGGATTACGTTTTGGTCCCTTTTGCTTAACAGAAGGTAGCTTGGGAAAAAGTTGTTACCAGAATATTTCTTCATGCATGCTATTTTTATTTTTCCACCCATTTAAGACATCCTCTTGCATGTCCTAGTTTGTACATTGCCTCATCAAACAAAACAAAATCCCAACTGAAAGGAAAAATAAATCAGCGAGCTGAGGGTATGTGGAGTAGAGGTGGTTAACTGCAAATCAGAAGGATTCCCAGAAGCGCTACTCTCCATCTAATAGATGGTCATCTACTATTGGGTTTGAAAACCTTGATCTGACTTCACACCAATTTGTATCAGATTTCTTATCAAAATCCCATTGGGCTGTTGGCATGATGCTTGTTAAGTTTTTTTTTTTTTTTAAATAGCTTCTCGCCTACTGAGACAGAATGTGTGTAGAGGTAGAGAGCAGGGCCAGGACTAAGATGGAGTGAGTGAGGCACTCACTGTCAGGTTTGTGCAAGTACAGGGTTGGCACTAGCACAACCCTGAGAACAAGTACCTATTAAATTTTCTGATAAAGTGCCTGTTGAAGATTAAGCATCTTTTATGTTTTTATTTGAGTTAGATTTCACTGGAAGATTTAGACTATACATGTTATCTTATTTTGCATAAAGATTCTGTCTTAAAAAAAAAGATTCTGTCTTTTTTCTTTTCTGTACCTTTTTCTTGAGTCTGGTGAACCTGTCATCTTCTTCATTGTATTTTCAATTTAAAGCAAAGTGCCTCAGATACAGTGGATGCTTAATATATTTTTGTTGAATAAATGAGTACTTGAACAAATAAAGGAATATGGTGGATGGAGATGGCTAGCCTGGAAGGCAGTTCTATATTGATTTAAACGTTCTCATGCTTTCATAACTTTCTCAGACGAATTTGAAGACACTGTTGGATTACAGCCTTTCTTTCAGCTTTTCCAGTTTGCATGACTGTCAATTCTTTTCTCAGTTTTTACTTAGTTTCTTATACTGAGTGAGTTATCTCTATTCCTAGGTTTATTTCTTTTGTTTCTTTTCACAGCTGAATGGGAATAGGAGTAGAATTTTTGATCCTTACATCTTCCCTTCAAAGCTTGTGTTCATGTAAAAGAAAACCCATGAATAAAACTGAAATATTATTTCTTAGAAATAGGTGGCTAGGATTCAGTTCAGTTCAGTTCAGTCAGTCAGTTGTGTCTGACTCTTCGCAGACCCATGGACTACAGTACAACAGGCCTCCCTGTCCATCACCAACTCCCAGAGTTTACTCAAACTCATGTCCGTTGAGTCGATGATGATATCCAACCATCCCATCCTCTGTTGTCCCCCTCTTCTCCTGCCTTGAATCTGTCCCAACATAAGGGTCTTTTCAAGTGAGTCAGTTCTTCGCATCAGGTGGCCAAAGTATTGGAGCTTCAGCTTCAATACCAGTCCTTCCAATGAACACTCAGGACTGATCTCCTTTAGGATGGACTGCTTGGATCTCCTTGCAGTCCAAGGGACTCTCAAAAGTCTTCTCCAACACCACAGTTCAAAAGCATCAGTTCTTCGGTGCTCAGCTTTCTTTATGGTCCAACTCTCATATCCATACATGACCACTGGAAAAACTATAGCCTTGCTAGACATAGCTTTGTTGGCAAAGTGATGTCTCTGCTCCTTAATATACTGTCTAGGTTGGGTATAACTTGCCTTCCAAGGAGTAAGAGTCTTTTATTTTCATGGCTGTAGTGACCATCTGCAGTGATTTGGGATCCCCAAAAAATAGTCTATCACTGTTTCCACTGTTTCCCCATCTATTTGCCATGAAGTGATGGGACCGGATGCCATGATCTTTGTTCTCTGAATATTGAGCTTTAAGGCAACATTTTCACTCTCCTCTTTCTCTTTCATCAAGAGGCTCTTTAGTTTTTCTTCACTTTCTGCCATAAGGGTGGTGTCATCTGCATATCTGAGGTTATTTATATTTTTCCCGGCAATCTTGATTCCAGCTTGTGCTTCATCCAGCCCAGCATTTCTCATGATGTACTCTGCATATAAGTTAAATAAACAGGGTGACAATATACAGCCTTGACGTACTCCTTTTCCTATTTGGAACCAGTCTGTTGTTCCATGTCCAGTTCTAACCGTTGCTTCCTGACCTACATACAGATTTCTCTGGAGGCAGGTCAGGTGGTCTGATATTCCCATGTCTTTCAGAATTTTCCACCGTTTATTGTGATCCACACAGTCAAAGGCTTTGGCATAGTCAATGAAACAGAAGTAGATGTTTTTCTGGAACTCTCTTGCTTTTTCAATGATTCAGCAGATGTTGGCAATTTGATCTCTGGTTCCTCTGCCTTTTCTAAAACCAGCTTGAACATCTGGAAGTTCACGGTTCATGTATTGCTGAAGCCTGGCTTGGAGAATTTTGAGCACTGCTTTACTAGCGTGTGAGATGAGTGCAGTTGTGCAGTAGTTTGAGCGTTCTTTGGCATTGCCTTTCTTTGGGATTGGAATGCAGACTGACCTTTTCCAGTCCTGTGGCCACTGCTGAGTTTTCCAAATTTGCTGGCATATTGCGTGCTGCACTTTGACAGCAACATCTCTTAGGATTTGAAATAGCTCAACTGGAATTCCATCACCTCCACTAGCTTTGTTCATAATGATGCTTCCTAAGGCCCACTTGACTTTGCATTCCAGGATGTCTGGCTCTAGGTGAGTGATCACACCATCATGATTATCTGATTTGTGAAGATCTTTTTTGTATAGTTTTTCTGTGTATTCTTGCCACCTCTTCTTAATATGTTCTGCTTCTGTTAGGTCCATACCATTTCTGTCCTTTATTGATCCCATCTTTCCATGAAATGTTCCCTTGGTATCTCTTAATTTTCTTGAAGAGATCTCTAGTCTTTCCCATTCTGTTGTTTTCCTCTATTTCTTTGCACAGATCACTGAGGATGGCTTTCTTATCTCTACTTGCTCTTCTTTGGAAATCTGCATTCAAATGGGTATATCTTTCCTTGTCTCCTTTGTTTTCCCCTTCTCTTCTTTTCACAGTGATTTTTAAGGCCTCCTCAGTGAGCCATTTTGCTTTTTTGCATTTCTTTTTCTTGTGGATGGTCTTGATCCCTGTCTCCTGTCTAATGTCACAAACCTACGTCCATAGTTCATCAGGCACTCTGTCAGATCTAGTCCCTTAAGTATTATTTCCCACTTCCACTGTATAATCGTAAGGGATTAATTTAGGTCATACCTGAATGGTCTAGTGATTTTCTTGACTTTCTTCAATTTAAGTCTGAATTTGGCAATAAGGAGTTCATGATCTAAGCCACAGTCAGCTCCCAGTCTTGTTTTTGCAGACTGTATAGAGCTTTTCCATCTTTGGCTGCAAAGAACATAATCAATCTGATTTCGCTGTTGACCATCTGGTGATGTCCATGTGTAGAGTCTTCTCTTGTGTTGTTGGAAGAGGGTGTTTGCTATGACCAGTGCATTCTCTTGGCAAAACTCTATAAGCCTTAGCCCTGCTTTATTCTGCTTTATTCTCCAAGGCCAAATTTGCCTGTTACTCCAGGTGTTTCTTGACTTCCTACTTTTGCATTCCAGTCCCCTATAATGAAAATTACATCTTTTTTGGGTGTTAGTTCTAAAGGTCTTGTAGGTCTTCATAGAACCGTTCAAATTCAGCTTCTTCAGCATTACTGGTCGGGAGACAGACTTGGATTACCGTGATATTGAGTGGTTTGCCTTGGAAATGAACAGAGATCATTCTGTCGTTTTTGAGATTGCATCCAAGTACTGCGTTTTGGACTCTTTTGTTGACTGTGATGACTATTCCATTTTCCCTGAGGTATTCTTGCCCACGGTAGTATATATAATGGTCATCTGAGTTAAATTCACCCATTCCAGTCCATTGTAGTTCGCTGATCCCTAAGATGTCAATGTTTACTCTTGCCATTTCCTGTTTGACCAGTTCCAATTTGCCTTGATTCATGGACCTAACATTCCAGGTTCCTATGCAATATTGCTCTTACAGCATCAGACCTAGCATTTTGCCAAGCAATTTAGAGTGTCTGATATATTCTGCCTTGTATAATACCTCTGTTATGGTCCCTCCTAGTGTTCCTCTGCCAAGGTATGGGGATGTTAAAGTACACTGGATTTTTCTCTAAAATGAATTCCAGGGGATTATCCCTTGATAGGAATATATTTTCTTCGTTTTACATAATAAACAAACTGCTTGAGAGACTTAAACAATGTGAATAGTATGTATATATTGAACACCATAAACTTTGGTTTACTATGATTTATTTATTTCCTTACTTATTTTACTATTTTGTGTAATAGTAGTAGGTACCTTCAGTCGTCCTGAGCTGTTCGTTGCAGCCTCAGAGCAGGTGTCAGTTTCAGCTTGCTGCTTAGCTGAAGTTTCAGGAACGATGGATGGCTGAGGGTGGATGGGGCACTGGCAGCTTTTCCTGGTAAGCTCATTTTATAGTCAAGGGCAATCATTGTGTTAGACTAAAGATCCTATCCTTGATACCAAACAAGGAGTTTAAATGAAGGCCAAAGTCTGCTAAATCCTCCTTTAGAGGGGCAAGGTATCTTTTTAGAGCTATCCCATTAACTCACTTTCTGTTTTCCATCTCAAAGAAGATTCCCCCCAGAAAAGGGAATGGCTACCCAGTCCAGTATTCTTGCCTGGAGAATCCCATGGACAGAGAAGCCTGGCAGGATACAGTCCATGGGGTCTCAAAGAGTCAGACATGACTTAGCAACTAAACAACCACCAGCAACCTAAGGAGAGCTATGTTGTACTTAGTAGCTCAGTCGTGTCTTAACTCTTTATGACCCCATGGACTGTAGCTGGCCAGGCTCTTCTGTCCATGGAGACTTTCCAGGCAAGAATACTGGAGTGGATTTCCATGCTCTCCTCCAGGGTATCTTCCCAACCGAGGGATTGAACCTAGGTCTCCTGCATTGCAAGCAGATTCTTTATCATCTGGGCCACCAGGGAAGCCCCAACCTAAGGAGCTAACAACCTGCAAGAGTTGGAGGGATGAAAAATGAGAAATAATATGAGGAGAGGGGAGAAATGAAAGCAGCTTATGTAAAGAAGATAGTCACTTTGCAAAGACAAATGCATTTCATTTTTAATGCCTAATTCAGGCTTTCTGCAATTGACCATATTCAGTCACTACTTATGCTAGATATTAGGATACAGAAATGTCTTAAGAGATGGATTTTCATTTTGAGGAACTTAAATATACCTTAAAATAAATCCCAAGCATGACATACTAAGAACAATATAAGGTGGAATATAATTAAGGATTAAAATTAGTGGTGACAGTGACTTGTAAAAGTTCTGAGGCATTGGGAATCAGGTTGAATGGTAGAGAGCAGGTGGGCTCCATGATGGAGATGATATTTGAGCTAAATTTCTGAAGGGAGAACAACATTTGGGTTAGGTGGGAAGGGGGCTCTCCCACAGAATTCATTACATTGAGATGTAGTCTCCTTAATAATATAGACCCCTTAAATGCCTGTCATTTCTTAGCAAGAGTGGCTGAACTTTGTCCCTTTAATAATCTATAACTGAATCTGTAGTTTACTTATTTTGTGTGTGTAGTTTACTTCTACTTGAGTTCAAATGTAAACAGAGAAGCTAGTTTGAACTGGTTCACATATACAATAGGGAGCAGAGAATATTAGTGAAAAGCTTTCTAAGAATTTGCTATTGATATCCTTATTAACATATATAAGATGCATTTTGAAATTCATTATGTCCTCAAGGTTATGTAAAATCTATTTTTTTTATTCTCATTAATAGGGATCAGAAACCTCATTAGGTTTAAGTGTCACTGGTAGACTTAAGACTTACATAGAGATTAAAAGCAAAAATATCAGGTGGATTGGGACAAAAGAAAGCAGGTGGGGGCTCTAGAGTGAGAGAGGAGAGTGGCTGAATTATTCCTGTTACAGTTGTAGAGTGCCAAGAACAGTAGTTTAAAGTGCAAATTTAGCTTCTAATATTTACCTGTTTTTATATAAAGTTTAATCTGTATTTATATGCCAGTTAAACATCTGTGTATTATATAGGGATATGATACTTGAGTGTATACATAGCTTTGGCAAGGGGAAAGATTCAAACACTGTAATGCAGTGCCTGTTCAAATCAGATGAAATGTATTTTCATGTTCTTTTTCTTCCTATCAGATTGAATTTGTAACCTCAAATTAAGAAAATTCAGAACTCAGTGTGAAAATGACAAGACTATGTTTCTTTCAACTAATAAAACTGTGTTTTTTAAGATTCTAGATCATCTGATACACAGATGATGTAAATAGCACATCCCCCATACTCTTTCAATGTTGCTGCTTGCCAGATGGCTGCTACTGAAAATTTCTACATTTAGACAAATCCTGCTGAGTGATTCTCTGTATTATAATGTGGTTTTCATTATGTAGACAGTCTTATTACCACTTACTTTCATAGAATGGGAGGTAAAGAATTGGGAATAAATATGCCAAAAATTGCCTAAAAATCATGACCCATTGAATTTTAAAAATGAGCATTTACATTTTCAAAACCCCATGTTTGTTTGTCTCATTATACTGTACAATATAATTAGTAATGTTATTTTGAAAAGGTTTATGCAGTAATTAGCCAACTGCTGAAAGGTTTGAAGTTCCTAGGATTATAGACATATGAATTCAAAGAAAGAAAATAGAGTCTATAAAAGTATTGCTGGGCTCTAAGAACTTTGATAAAATACGATCAGATGAGAATGTGAGCAACTGGAACCCTTCTTGAACATGAGTCACTATAGACTTGAAATTCACATAACACCAGTTCTTATTGGACCCCATTCAAGGTAATTTAGTTACTGAAATAATAAGAGAACCTCATTATATGTGGATTATATGTCCAAGGTGTTCCTATTGCAAGGACTCCAAGGGCAGCATTTTAGAAAATTCTGGGATATTAGGTACTATTAAAAGGAAGAATTTGTTGCCAAGTAACTAATAACCTCATTGCAAAATTCAGTGACCTTTTCTGAATTTCCATCTGACTTGACATTTTTATCACATAAGTACACTGTTGACTGCTCCCTTTTTGAAAGTTTCCTTCCTTGGATTTCATTGTTCCCCTTCCCATTCTTATCCACCTCAGTTTGGTTTTCTTTGTTCTCCCAACTGTGGTTGTCTCCCAAAGCCTTATTCTCATCTATCAGAAAATATTACAAGTATGTAGCAGAAAGAGTATTTTAAAAGATCTTTGTTCTAGTTCTGCCTTTACTACCAGTTTTATAGTGAGCTTAACTTCTTTTGATGTTGATTTTCTCATAATATTAGAGTAGAAAATTGAGTTAATTTCTGAAGTCCTTTCTGAACATAGTGTTCTGGGTTTCTCTGGATAAATGACTCATACATCCTGAAATCACCTCTACCTATTTTGTATTTTTAACTGCATTTAATGCAATGTGTGCAAAACTAGACTTCTTTTTCTCCCAAATCATCCCCCCTTGACACCTGTTCATTTCTCTCAGTGATTTCTTTAGTCTCTCATGCTAGAATCCTTGGAATCATCTGTGACTATTTACTTTCCTTTATCTTTAATATGTAATTCTATTCTTTCAGACTCCCTGTCATTTTTTTTTTTTTTTTTGGTTTCCTTTGGGGTGAATTGGGGATTCACCTCTTCTCATATTTTATAGTCACAGCTTAGACCAGGTGTAGTCCTCTTGTCACCTGCTGTCCTAATAAGCAAGTGGTTTCCTGAGGTGCAAAAGAAGGGCAAAATGTATTAGTCTTCCAGTGCTGCTGTAGCAAAATACCACAGTTGGCTTAAACAATAGGCATTTATTTTCTCATGGTTCTGTAGGCTAGAAGTCAGTGATCAAGATGCCAGCTGATTTGGTTTCTGGTGAGGGCTCTCCTGGCTTGCAGATGGCCACCTTCTCTTTGTGTGCTCACATGGCCTTTCTATGATGTGTGTGAGAGTAAGATGAGCAGGCATTCTGATTTTTAGTAAAACAAAAATTTATTATTTGTATACTGAAATTAATTTTACTGATCAGCACCCCACCTTTATGACCTGATTGAGCCTTAAGTATTCCCTAGAGGTACTGTCTTCAAATCCAACCATACTGGCAGCTAGGGCTTCAACATGAATTTTAGGGACACAAACATTCAGTCTGTAACAGGAGGCTAGCTGGCATTCAAATGCAAATGCAGAATTGGAAACTGAGGAGAACATTGAGATGATGCATCCAATCCAAAGAATTTATACAAGAGAGACAATAACTGGAATGAGGCTGCAAGTGGAGTTTAGAAGATGGCTAAGAGTTAGGTCCTGGAGAACTTTCCTGGTACTTCAATAGAAAAGTATGACTGTGCCTTTCACATGGAGGGAGTGAGTAAGGATGCTTGCCAAGCTAATTTGGACATATACATGAATTCCTCATCTACTCTCCTTCTAATTCACCCTGTTACATCCAGCCAGGCTTATCTCCCTAAAACAGCATTATTTCATCTCATTATATCATTCAATAACTTAAAATTTGGGCAATACTGGAAGAGGAAGATGGTGACCACCTTAGTGGCTGCTGGGGAGCCGGGCCGGCACCATCCTGGGGGCCTGAGGCCATTGCCTCTGACTGGGAAAACAGGGAAGTTTCCACAGGGACCACTGTCATGGCCATGCAATTTGCTGAGGGCGTGGTTCTAGGAACCGACTCCAGATCAACCACTGGGTTGTACATCACCAATCGAGTGACTGACAAGCTGACCCCTATTTGTGACTGTGTTTTCTGACCCCTATTCATGACTGTATTTTCTGCTGCCACTCAGGCTCAGCAGCTGATATACACAGGCAGTAGCTGATGGAGTCACTTATCAGCTTGGTTTCCACAGCATTGAGCTGAATGAGCCTCTGCTGGTATACACGGCAGCCAGCCTCTTTAAGGAAATGTGTTACTGATACCAAGAAGACCTGATGGCAGAAATCATCACTGCTGGCTGGAACCCCCAAGAAGGGGGGCAGGTGTACTCAGTGCCTATGGGGAGTATGATAGTACAACAGTCCTTTGCCACTGGGGGCTCCAGGAGCTCCTATTTCTTTGGCTGCGTCAATGCTACCTACTGGGAAGGCATGACCAAGGAAGAATGCCTGCAGTTCACTGCCAGTGCTTTCACTTTGGACATGGAGCAGGATGGTTCCACTGGAGGGGTTATCCACCTGGCGGCCATTGAGGAATCAGGGGTAGAGTGGCAGGTACTTCTTCGAGACCAGAGTCCCAAATTCACCAATGCCACTTTACCACCTCTCTGAATCCTGAGATTCTAAGATACAATAAGAGACACCCCATACTGCTTCAAAATTCAATAAACAGTTTGTCAGTGAGAAAAAAAAAGGAACTTAAAATTCATTCTGTCAGTGAGAAAAAAAAGAACTTAAAATTCATTCAAGATGATACTGATTCCAGGCCTTCTGTTGGGTGTTATGAAGGGCAAAAAGGTGAATCAGATCATGGTGTGTGCTTTCAAGGGGCACATAGTCTAATAAAAATATATAAAAGTATCCAAGATAGAAAGTCACACTCCATAAAAAAGGTGCGGTTCAGGTCAGTCACTCAGTCATGTCCGACTCTTTGTGACCCCATGGATTGCAGCACGCCAGGCCTCTCTGTCCAGCACCAACTCCCAGAGTTTACTCAAACTCATGTCCATTGAGTCGGTGATGCCATCCCACCATCTCATCCTTTGTCGTCCCCTTCTCTTCCCACCTTCAAACCTTCCCAGCATCAGGGTCTTTTCAAATGAGTCAGTTCTTAGCATCAGGTGGCCAAAGTATTGGAGTTTCAGCTTCAACATCAGTCCTTCCAATGAACACTCAGGACTCATTTCCTTTAGGATGGACTTGTTGGATCTCCTTGCTGTCCAAGGGACTCTCAAGAGTCTTCTCCAACACCACAGTTCAAAAACATCAATTCTTCAGCTTTCTATATAATCCAACTCTCACATCCATACATGACTACTGGAAAAACCATAACTAGACAGACCTTTGTTGGCAAAGTAATGTCTCAGCTCTTTAATATGCTGTCTAGATTGGTCATAACTTTTCTTCCAAGGAGCAAGCGTCTTTTATTTTCATGGTTGCAGTCACCATCTGCAGTGATTTGGGAGCCCCCCAAAATAAAGTCTGTCACTGTCTCCACTGTTTCCCCATCTATTTGCTATGAAGTGATGGGACCAGATGCCACGATCTTAGTTTTCTGAATTTTGAGCTTTAAGCCAACTTTTTCACTCTCCTTTTTCTCTTTCATCAAGAGGCTCTTTAGTTCTTCTTCACTTTCTGCCATATGAGTGGTGTCATCTGTGTATCTGATGTTATTGATATTTCTCTCGGCAATCTTGATTCCAGCTTGTGCTTCATCCAGCCTAGCGTTTCTCATGATTTACTCTGGCATATAAGTTAAATAAGCAGGGTGACAATATACAGCCTTGATGTACTCCTTTCCCGATTTGGAACCAGTCTGCTATTTCATGTTCAGTTCTACATACAGATTTCTCAAGAGGCAGGGCAGGTGGCTCGTAGTCCCATCTCTTTTCAGAATTTTCCACAGTTTATCGTGATCCACACAGTCAAAGAGTTTGGCATAGTCAATAAAGCAGAAGTAAATGTTTTTCTGGAATTCTCTTGCTTTTTCAGTGATCCAACGGATGTTGGCAGTTTGATCTCTGGTTCCTCCGCCTTTTTTAAATCCAGCTTGAACATCTGGAAGTTGACAGTTCACATGTTGTTGAAGCCTGGCTTGGAGAATTTTGACCATTACTTTACTAGCATGTGAGATGAGTGCAATTGTGCAGTAGTTTGAGCATTCTTTGACATTGCCTTTCTTTGGGATTGGAATGAAAACTGACCTTTTCCAGTCCTGTGGTCACTGCTGAGTTTTTCAAATGTGCTGGCATATTGGGTGCAGCACTTTCACAGCAACATCTTTTAGGATTTGAAATAGCTCAACTGGAATTCCATCACCTCCACTAGCTTTGTTCATAGTTATGCTTCCTAAGGCCCACTTGACTTCACATTCCAGGATGTCTGGCTCTAGGTGAGTGATCACACCATCATGATTATCTGATTTGTGAAGATCTTTTTTGTACAGTTCTTCTGTGTATTCTTGCCACCTCTTCTTAATATGTTCTGCTTCTGTTAGGTCCATACCATTTCTGTCCTTTATCGAGCCCATCTTTGTATGAAATGTTCCCTTGGTATCTCTGATTTCCTTGAAGAGATCTCTAGTCTTTCCCATTCTATTGTTTTCCTCTATTTCTTTACACAGATTGCTGTGGAAGGCTTTCTTATATCTCCTTGCTCTTCTTTGGAACTCTGCATTCAAATGGGTATATATTTCCTTTTCTCCTTTGTTTTTCCCTTCTCTTCTTTTTACAGTGATTTGTAAGGCCTCCTCAAAGAGCCATTTTGCTTTTTCGCATTTTTTTTTCTTGTGGATGGGCTTGATCCCTGTCTCCTATACAGTGTCACGAACCTCCGTCCATAGTTCATCAGGCACTCTGTCTGTCAGATCTAGTCCCTTAAGTATTATTTCCCACTTACACTGTATAATCGTAAGGGATTTATTTAGGTCATAGCTTAATGGTCTAGTGATTTTCCCGACTTTATTCAGTTTAAGTCTGAATTTGGCAATAACAAGTTCACGATCTAAGCCACAGTCAGCTCCTGGTCTTGTTTTTGTGGACTGTATAGAGCTTCTCCATCTTTGTCTACAAAGAATATAATCAATCTCATTTTGGTGTTGACCATCTGGTGATGTCCACATGTAAAGTTTTCTCTTGTGGTTTTGGAAGAGGGTATTTGCTATGACCAGTGTGTTCTCTTGGCCAAACTCTTATCAGCCTTAGCCCTGCTTCATTCTGTACTCCAAGGCCAAATTTGCCTGTTACTCCAGGTGTCTCTTAACTTCCTACGTTTGCATTCCAGTCCCTTATAATGAAAATGACATCATTTTGGGGTGTTGATTCTAAAAGGTCTTGTAGGTCTTCATAGAATCGTTTAGCTTCTTCAGCATTACTGGTCGGGTCATAGACTTGGATTACTGTGATACTTAATGGTTTGCCTTGGAAACGAACAGAGATCATTCTGTCATTTTTGAGATTGCATCCGAGTACTGCATTTTGGACTCTTCTGTTGACTATGATGGCTACTCCATTTCTCCTAAGGGATTCTTGCCCACAGTAGTAGATATAATGGTCATCTGAGTCAAATTCTCCCATTCCAGTCCATTTTAGTTCACCGATTCCTAAAATGTCAACGTTCACTCTTGGCCAGTAGTAGATACAATGGTCATCTGAGTCAAATTCTCCCATTCCAGTCCATTTTAGTTTGCCGATTCCTAAAATGTCAACGTTCATTCTTGCCATTTCCTGTTTGACCAGTTCCAATTTGCCTTGATCCATGGACCTAATATTCCAGGTTCCTATGCAGTATTGCTCTTTACAGCATCAGACCTTGCTTCTATCACCAGTCATATTCACAACTGGGTGTTGTTTTTGCTTTGGCTCTATCTCTTCATTGTTTCTGGGATTATTTCTCCACTGATCTCCAGTAGCATATTAGGCACCTACCGACCTGGGGAGTTCATCTTTCAGTGTCCTATCTTTTTGCCTTTTCATACTGTTCATGGGGTTCTTAAGGCAAAATTACTGAAGTGGTTTGCCTTTCCCTTCTCCAGTGGACTGCATTTTGTCAGAAATCCCCACCATGACCTGTCTGTCTTGGGTGGCCCTACACAGCAATGCTCATAGTTTCACTGAGTTAGACAAGGCTGTGGTCCATGTGCTTAGATTTGTTAGTTTTCTGTGATTGTGGTTTTCATTCTGTCTTCCCTCTAATGGAGAAGGATAAGAGGCTTCTGGAAGCTTCATGATGGGAGAGACTAACTGAGGGGAAAATTGGATCTTGTTCTGATGGGCAGGGCCATGTTCAATAAATCTTTAATCCAATTTTCTATTGATGAGTAGTGTTATGTTCCCTCCCTATTATTTGACCTGAGGCCAAACTATGGTGGAGGTAATGAAGTTAATGGCGACCTCCTTCTAAAGGTCCCATTCAGACACTGCTACACTCAGTGCCCCTACCACTGCAGCAGGCCACCGCCCACCCACACCTCTGCCAGAGAGTCCTGGACACTCACAGGCAAGTCTGGGTCAGTCTCTTGTGGGGTCACTGCTCCTTGCTCCTAGGTCCTGGTGCATACAAGGTTCTATTTGTGCCCTCCAAGAGTCTGTTTCCCCAGTCCTGTGTAAGTTCTGGCGGCTCTATGATTGGGTTAATGGCGACTTCTTCCTAGAGTGCTTATGCCATACCCAGGTCTACTGCACCCAGAGCCCCTGTTGCTGCAGCAGTCCACTGCTGACCCGTACCTCCTCAGTAGACACTCAACACATTTCTGTCTCAGTCTCTTTGGGGTCTCTGGGTCCCAATTTTGCCCCTCCTTCTGTCTTACTGTGGCTTCTCTGCCCTTGGATGTGGGATGTCTCCTCACAGTAAAGGGTTATGTTACCAAATAACCTTTTCCTTTATTTATTATTTTATCAGTCTTGAGAAATAAAGTTTCACTTTGAACTTTTAATATTACAGCAGATGGGCTGGTCTTTTACGAAGAAGATTCAACAGAACTTTAAAGCGTTTGAAGAAACACAGAAAGAAACCAAAGAGGGATACTGAAATGTTGGAAACAGCAGTGGATGAGGAAGGATATGGTGATGAAAAGGACCAGGAGACTACAGGTAATGACAAGGATTTAAAGTTGAAGTATTTGATATTTGATTGTTATCCTCATCTTGGTTCAGTTGATGCTTATTTTTTTGTCCTGCAAATGTTTGGACCACAGGAGTATCAGCTTCTGAAATAATATCATTATTACCATTTGGATGGAAAGAAGGTGGACAAGAAATGTGCTAGGTTGTTTGGGTACCATACTATTTGGTATATGTAGTTCAGCCCTTCAGGGAAACAAAGAAATAGAATCTGCCTGCCCTAATTCTGAAGCTCCATAATAGACACCCTTGCTAAGTATAATAGTGCCATGGTCCTCCATGTTGTGTTGACTACATGACATATCCAGTCGTCAGATCAGTCGCTCAGTTGTGTCCGACTCTTTGCGACCCCATGAATCACAGCACGCCAGGCCTCCCTGTCCATCACCAACTCCTGGAGTTCACCGAGACTCATGTCCATCGAGTCAGTGATGTCATCCAGCCATCTCATCCTCTGTCGTCCCCTTCTCCTCCTGCCCCCAATCCCTCCCAGCATCAGAGTCTTTTCCAGTGAGTCAACTCTTCCAGTCCTAGATCCTAGCTAATCCTAGTTTCAGCTTCCTGCTCCCCAAAGGTACACAATGTAGTATTAGAAAAGGTTCAGAGAGGGGATCTCAGAATGAAACACCAGGGACTCCCTGGGCCTCACTTCACTTGTGTAGGCTTACAGATCCCTGAGCCTTGGCCTGGATTCCCTCATCCCAAATTAATTGTGAGGGACCAAGTGAGAATAAAATGATTTGTGGGAAAAGGAGTGTCCTTCAAGGAGTAGAGGACTGGATTGCGAGTCAGGAGACTCAGGACATTAACTAGTGTTTCCAATGGCAAGTAACCTTTCAGGTCCTTGATTAGCTGAGATACTGTGTGTGTATGTGTGTGTGTGTGTAGCTGCAGCAATATAACAT
The DNA here is from genome assembly GCF_027580195.1 of Bos mutus. NCBI lineage: Eukaryota > Metazoa > Chordata > Mammalia > Artiodactyla > Bovidae > Bos > Bos mutus. The sequence continues at coordinate 11,170,791 of NC_091646.1, read as the reverse complement.
ATGTGAAAATGCTTTGAAAATTGCAGCACATTACTCAAATGTAAGGTGTTAATTTCTAGCCTCACTTATGGGTAAGGGCAAGAGTGGAATACTAGACCATTAAACTGAGTGTCAGGAGATTCGGGCTTTAGTCCTAGTTTTCCTGTTATTTACAATGGGAGCTTGGGTAAGTCCCTTAACCTTTGCTCAGTTGATTAAACTGCAAAATAGAGATTTGGACTATATGAATAAGAAAAGTGACTTATATCAGAAAAAACAAAATAAAATCCTTATACAAGGTATTATATATGTGTATGTAATTGATATATTATTTATATAAGGTAATACATAAGTATATATGATAATAGTAATACATGTATATTATTACACATACCTATATATTACCATGTATAACTTTAATGCAGTACACACATGCATATATATATGCACATACATATGAAATTATAAGTAGACTAACAAAACTTGATTTCTATGGGCAGTTCTTCAGGGCATGAGATTTACCTTTGTTATTCAGAAATTGTCATTGTAATGATATTTGTAGTAGTATATCAATATTTTGTCTGTATGCCTCACTGTAATAAGATGATACATTGGCAAACTGAAAATAAACTAATTGTAGCATTCAGTATATAGTTTGAGAACTTTGTTGCAGTCAGTTCCTTGTATAACAAAGTATGATGTACGTATACTAGTTCTGAAGTTGTTTTAACTCTGCTTTACTTTTTCTCCTGTAGCATTATTTTCCCAGTGAGAAGAACGCGTACCTTTCAGAGAAGAGGAGACTGTCCCAGTCATCTAAATCTGCTGGAACGTTTTAGAAGGATAAAAACTTCTGTTGTGCTTATTTTCAAATATAAAATAAAGTTGTAGTTTAGTTTTGTGCATCAAACCATAATCCAAATTCTTATTAAAAGTAGCTTCTATAGAATTAAAAAAAACATATGAAAAGTACTGCTTGCATTTCAGGTCCTGGACAGTGATGGATTTTTGCAACTTGGGTTATGTTATCAACATATATACTTCTGTTGGTGTTAAATAAGGCAGAGATATCATGCTGTTATTCACCTTCAAGCAAAGTGATGAAAAAAAAAAGTGATCAAATTTCACTCTATATGACACTTTGTTTTGAGGAAAAGAGGTAAAAGTATTTTATATTAGTGTTCTTTGTAGTTTATAATTTATAACATTTTTTCCACCCTGAAAGTAAGACACACTCATTACAGAGAACTTGGTAAAAAGGTTATGTAGAAGAAAGAAGGAAAAATCAACCATAATCCACCACCCAGAGCTGAACACTGTTACTATATATTTTTTTTTTTTACTTTTTAAAGAAACAGTTACATCCTGTGACATATGTAAAATTGACTTTTTAAGAAACTGATGCTTTTTTATGATTTACTTTCCTCTTTGAAATGTCTAGGGCTCAAGTTTACCTGGGCTTGTTGCTCATTCATTCAACAAACATTGCTTTAGGCCCTGCTAGGGTATGTACTTGGGACATAGTCATGAGCAAGATAGACTTAACCTTTCCTTCGTGGAGCTCACCATCCAGCTGGGGAGGAAGCCACATAAAGTAATGACAGGGCTGTGGTAACAGGAGTACCAAGTTCTATGGGAGTAGATGGCAGGGGAACTAGCCCAGACTTTAGAAAGAGATATAAAATGAAAGATAAGAGGGCTGAACAGGGTTTGCCATGCAGTCACTGTAGTGGCAGGAATGTTTCAGATATGAAGGCCAAATTTCATGGACAATTTGAAGCACTGCAAACAGTTTAGGGTGGCAGCAACTTTGACTTAGATATTAAATCAGAAGAACTTATAACCCACATTAAAGGGTTGGGTTTTATCCTGTGGACAGAAGGAAACAATGATGGATTTCAAGCAAAAGAATGGTATGGTTAGATCTAATCCTTAGAAGTCAGTCTGACTATTGTGTGGATAATTGGGAGTGAACAATATTGGGGTCAAGGGAACCAGTTATGAGGCTGTTGTATTAATGTGGATGAGAAAGTGTGTCCTGGGCTGGGGTGGTGGCACTTGTGGATAGAGGTAGATTTGAGAGCTGTTAAGTGTGTAGCATCAATAGGACTTGGTGATTAATGTATGTGCGGCAAGAGTTAGCATGCTGAAAGGAGAGTATGAATTTCAGGTTTCTCAATGATGGGCCAACTGGAAAGATAGTGGTGCTGAGCTGGACCAATGAGAAGGGCAGGTTTGGCAGGGGAAGATGGGTCATTTTGAATGAGCTCTTATTTAAACATTTATTTATTTTAATTGGAGGCTAATTTACAATATTGTGGTGGTTTTTGCCATACATTGACATGAATCAGCCACGGGTGTGTCTGTGGGCCATCCAAGTAGATATGACTAGGTTCTGGAGCGCAGGAGAAAGATCTGGCTGCATATAAAAGTTGAGAGTCATCAATATATAGATGATAATTGAAATCACAATGAATGATTGATTCTAAATAGAAGGAATAAGGGGGGAAAAGGGGACTGGAATAGAATCCAGAGGAACACTGCAAGCATCCCAAGCATTTTTAAAAAATTAGTTATTTTAATTGGAGGATAATTACATTACAATATTGTGACAGTTTTTGCCATACTTCAACATAAATCGGCCATAGGTATACTTGTGTCCCCCCCATCCTGAACCCCTCTCCCACTTTTCTCCCCACCCTATCCCTCTGGCTTGTCTCAGAGCACCGGCTTTGGGTGCCCTGCTTCATGCATTGAACTGGCACTGGTCATCTGTTTTATATATGGTAATGTATATGTTTCAATGCTATACTCTCAAATTTATCCCACCCTCGCCTTTTCCCACTGAGTCCAAAAGTCTCTTCTTTATATCTGTGTCTCCTTTGCTGCCCCGCATGTAGGATCATCATTACTACCTTACTAAATTCCATATATATATATGTGTGTGTATGTGTGTGTGTGTTGATACACAGTATTTGTGAAGAAGAAAATAGCAACCTACTCTAATATTCATGTCTCGAAAATTCCATGGACAGAAGATCTTGGTGAGCTACAGTCCATGGGATCACAGAGTCGGACACGACTGAAGTGACTTAGCACACATGTATACAGTATTTGTCTTTCTCTTTCTGACTGACTGCACTCTGTATAATAGGCTCTAAGTTCATCCGCCTCATTAGAACTGACTCAAATGTGTTCTATTTATAGCTGAGTAATATTCCATTGTGTATATGTACTACAACTTCCTTATCTGTTCATCTGCCAATGGACATCTAGGTTGCCTCCACGTCCTAGCTGTTGTAAATAGTGCTGCAGTGAACATTGGAGTACATGTGTCTCTTTCAATTCTGGTTTCCTTGGGATTTATAGGATGGTCAGAAGTAGTGTGGCTATCAGTGGAAACTGAAGAGTAGGAGGATAGGTAGGAGAGAACAATATAATGAAATTCAGCAGGATGGCATGTTTCAAGGAAGAAGTACTCAAGAGTATCAAAGTTCAGATTCATTTCCACTGGATTTGATAACATGGAAGTCATTGGTGACTTTGGCAATAGCGGTTTCAGGGAAGAGGTAGGAGCAGAAACTAGATGACTTTGAGTTGCAGAGTAACTGGAAAGTGAGAAAGTGAAAGAGTATAGACTATTTGTTGAAAAACTTTCTGAAAGGAATCAGAAACAACAGTGCAGTGATCAATTGGTAACAGAATGGGGTAGAATAATTTTTTTCAAGGTAGAAGAGTAGATGGAACATTGAGTATAAAGGCTGGGGATGTAGGGACATTTCCGTCTGCCCTCCTGATCCGTGGGGACCGTGCCCTGCTCTGTTTTCTCCTTAGCATCTATCATCTGTTAATATATTATGTAATTTAATAATTTTTGTGCTTATTGTCTTCCTGTGCCAGAATATAAGTTCTTTGAGGGGAGGGATTTTTATGTGTTTTGTTCAGTGATATTTCCCAAGTGCCTCAAACAGTGTCTGGCACATAGTAAGTGCTCAACAAATAAAATACCTATTGAATGATTAGATTAGGAAAAAAGATGTTTTGCTATGATGATCAGATACTTTCAAGTGAACTGAACTCTTAGGGAAGAAAAACAGTTCAGTAAAACAAATGGTTGCTTTTAAAGCTGTTGCCCAAGAATCTAATACTGCTTCTCTAAATTTTAAGAAGTGCATTCAGGGAAAACTAAATGAAAAAGAACAACCAAAAATTTCTCTTGGTAGAAATAAGTAAGACAACTCCATAAGGAAACAAATACTTTAGAATACAAAATTGAGATTTTAGCAAAAGCTGCTGCAGTCTATGCAGAATATAAGCATAGTCTGAAACAAATACTACCCTGAAAGCAAAAGAGAGGAACATCTGCAACTCTTCTCTGTTTAACAGATTAGAAGCTGAGTTGCAGGGTCTACTGACAGAGATTACCACGAAGTGGGTAACATGAGAGGAAAGAATGTGAACATAAGTGGCAGCCAAATAAATACTGGACCCAAGATGAAAAGCTGAAACAATTGAAGGTTGCTGTTATCAAAGATTAAAAGCCAAAGGGACCCTCACAGGAGTGGGAAGGAAATAAGGTTGTTCAGAGTGCTGGCTCCCAACAACAGTGCCAACAACAACAGTAGTAGTCAGCAGTACTAAAGTCTGGTCTGACACAGATGATCAAGCCCAACGAGACAGATGAGTAGATCATACATATGTCACTAGCATTCAAACCTTAACAGTCACAGAGTCATTTCCCTTAAGTTATTACCATATCTATTCCAAATGGAAAGATACTAGTGAAGTGATAAGTACTATGATGCAAAGCCTGAACTTAAACTGATCATGGTGACTGCTCTAAAATTAGAAGTGATAGATATTCTCCCAAACTCCATGGGCGTTGAGACTTTAAATTATAAATCACCACTCAAAAGATCTCATATCTGGATCATTGGCCAACCAGATGTTGGTAAAAGAATCTGGATAGAGGGACTTCCCTGGTGGTTCAGTGGTTAAGACTCCATACTGCCAGTGCCACGGGGCACAGGTTCGATCCCTGGTCAGGGAACTATGATCCTGCATGCTGTGTAGCGCAACTATTTGGAAAAAAAAAAAAAAAAGAATCTGGATAGATGTAAAGTTAGGTCACTTGGAAAATGAGGACAAAATCTTTCTTGAATGTCACTGTCACAGATAATTGGAGCTCTCCATAAAAGAAGGGCTTCTCTTTACTGTGATAAAGGCCTATTTTATTCGCTATGGCATTTTGTGACTATTTTTTTGTCTATTTATGGCCTAAGTGATTCACAACTTGCCCTTAGGAGGACTGCGAAACTGATATACCTACTATGGAATTGCTAGGCTGAATTTAGAGCCTTAGACCAAGCTGTAACATGTGGACCATCCAAGTTACTTGCTGCCTGCCCCAGACCTCAGAGACTTGCTAAGAAAACATAGCTGTGCATGGGTTATTGCTTTAGGGTAGAAGACAGAGCAAAGGGAGGTGATACTCAAATGGGAAGGTATCCAGGAATAGTAGGACTGGCTATAGAATGTGTGGGGCTTAGTGCAAAATGAAAATACAGGGCTCCATATTCAAAATTATTAAGAATTTTAAGATGGTGACAACAGGACATTAAACCAAGTACAGGGCTGTTCAAGGAGCTGGGCCTTACGTGATCGCACAGGTTGCATATCCATGCACACCTTGGGGAATAGTTGTGACATGGCAAACCAAGTTGTATATGGATTCCTCCACCACCTTCACACCTGTCTGCTAAAAAAGTGATAAGGAGGTTAATGGAACTCAACATCAAACAACTAAAAACCTGTTAAAGGCCCCCAGGCAGAGTCAGTATATGAAGGGAAGTGTGGGAGATGGCTAGGCCTACAGATGCCAGAGTGGTTAGGCCAAAGGCTTCTAGTTGCACTCTTTATTTTTCCTTCATTGCCCCCCAGATCTGACCCCAAATTCTTAGGTGACTCTTACAAACAGAACAGAGACCTCCAATCTTACACATTTTGTTTCAGAAAGTAGAATAACAGAAAAAGCTGTCCATCACTTTTATGAAGCTAGTGTGTTGTAGATAACACAGCCAGAAGAAGAGCGTGCAAGAAAAGAACATCAGAGGCCAATTTAACTTAAGGACATGGATACAAAAATCCCACAAGTGTGTGTGTGTGTGTATACTGAATCCAATAATGTATTAAGTAGGCTTTGTTCCAGAAGTGCAAGTATGTTTCAGTGCTGGAATGCAGAGGAATAGAATCACAACGGGCTGAAGGTTAAAAATGATACAATTTTCTGAAAACGTGAAGAAAACCAGTTGAGAAATATCAACACTCATTTATGATTTTAAAAAATCTTAGCAAGCTAGGAATAGCAGGGAGCTCCGCTAACCTTATAAAAGTAAACTAAACATATTTAATGGAGAGATTCTAGAAGCAGTCCCGTTGAGGTCAAGAAAAAGGCTATGAAGCCCTGTATCACAGCTGCTATTTAACATAATACTAGACGGTCTAGTCAAAGAATTATATAATAGAAACATGATTTGTAATGGCTAAAAGACAACAACTGTTATTTGCATACAAATATCATTTACATAGACAATCTGAGAAAATCTACAAATCGCTGGGACTAATGAGTGTTGGATCTAGCCCCTAGAGTCATTATCAGTCCTGGTATGTCTACAGATATCCAATATTTGTCAGCTTCTTACTGCTCTGGGCAAGTATGCCACTGCAGGTTGCCCAGGACTGAGGGATTTCCCTGGATGCAGAATTTTCCATGCTAAAAATGAAACAGTCACCCTAGTTCTGACTTGGATTTCTTTCTTCTCTCATAACCCCTGGATATTTCCTTTCAAGCTAGGCTATGTATTTAAATTTGTTTTATATTACAGTTTATCCAGCATTTCTAGATATTTTTAGCATAAGGTATGGATCTGCATCAGCTCATCTTTACTTTTGCCAGAATTTCCCTTATTAAACCTTTAAGAATAAGGAAACATTTAATGACACGAGCAAATGTTCATGTGTAGAGTGAAAAAAAGCAGACTATACAGCTCTGTTTTTATTGTAAAGATATGAAAATTTTTGAAAATTTTTGAAAATTTTTGAGATAGCAGAACTTCAGATAGAATTGACTTCAGTCTCTTTCAGAGGAGATGACTATGGATGAATGGAAAAGAAATCTTACAGGATGAGCAGCTGGAAAGGGGGAAGGATGGAGGATAGGAGAGAAAAATGGTGAAGATTGTGAGACATAACCAAGGGGGAATGATTTCATTACAGTGAGACAGTTTGTATTTTTAAACACTTACAACCTGTAGCTCTTTCTCTCACATTGTCTGACTACTTTTATCTTGGAGAAGGTGATCAACTGTTATTCATCAGAGACCTGGATCCAGATTACATTGTCTTAGTGAGCATGCAGCTAGGTCATTGGAGAAGGCAATGGCACCCCACTCCAGTACTCTTGCCTGGAAAATCCCATGGATGGAGGAGCCTGGAAGGCTTCAGTCCATGGGGTCGCTGAGGGTCGGACATGACTGAGTGACTTCACTTTGACTTTTCACTTTCATGCATTGGAGAAGGAAATGGCAACCCACTCCAGTGTTCTTGCCTGGAGAATCCCAGGGATGGGGGAGCCTGGTGGGCTGCCGTCTATGGGGTCGCACAGAGTCAGACACGACTGAAGTGACTCAGCAGCAGCAGCAGCAGCTAGGTCATTGGAGCAGGCATTTTAAACAATCACTTACTAAGGGAATTTTTAAAAAATCTGTGCATTAACCAGGGAAAGAATAAAATAAGTTAACTAAAATACATTTGAATGTTAATTAGTCCTAGAAAGACCCTGATGTGGTTCAAGTTTTTTTTTATGTTAATTAAACAATCCAGTATCTGTAAACCCAGGCTCAAAACAGAGCTTTGAAGAGTTGTTAAGAGGTTTCTTAGTCATGAAAATGATGGAGGTCTGTTCTTAGAATTTTTAGGTATAAGTGCATCAAAATAGGGAAATCCTGCCTGAGGAAGTATATTCCTTAAATAGTTATGTAAAATAGGTTTTGTAGGAAGGAGGAGGATGGGTGTAACTATTGATATAAAGAAGGAACACTAGGAAGATCTTTGTGATGATGGAGTAGTTCCATATCCAGATTGCAGTAATGGTAACAGTGAACCTACACATGTGATAAAATGGCATTGCACACTACCAATGTCAATTTCCTAGGTTTGCTGTTAATTGAAGTATATTTGATTTATATATTATTTTAGTTTCAGATAATTGTACTGTAGCTATGTGAGATGTAACCAGTGGAGGAAACTGGGTGAAGGATTTGTGGGACCCGCTTTGTTCTCTTTGCAACTTCCAAGGAATTCAGAATTATTTCAAAATAAAAGGTTTTTTTAAAATTTATTTATTTTAATTAGAGGCTAATTACTTTACAATATTGTATTGGTTTTGCCATACATCAACATGAATCTTCCACGGGTGTACACAACAAGAACAGCAAAAAATAGGTCATGTAGACTAGCATCTCCCAGGAAAAGCCAACATGACCCCCAAATACATGCCTGTTTTGTCTTAGTTGGGTACCAAGGCTGGCAGAAGAGGTTTGGGCTGACTGGCACTTGTGTGCCTTGCCAAATTATGCCTTAGATGACAGAAAGATAAATACGGACTTAAGAGCCTTATTCATTTTCACTTTTATATAGGCCACAGTGTCTTGCTGCAGTTAGAGAAATGGCCTTCTAAAACATTATTCTACAACTGTTTTATTTAGACATATCAGTCAAATGACCAGTTTATTTACTGGAGGATGAAAAAAAAATCACCTAATGAATTGAATCAGGATGTCAAGTCCTTCACTTAATATAGACAGACATGAGATACACGTTCGTGATAAAATAGCTCACAGAACAGCTTTTAGGCAATTTGACTTATAATTTTTTAAAGTAGAGAATCATACTTGAAATGGGCATTAAAGTAATTAGTATACTAGGTAATTTAAAGTAATTAGTGTATTAGTATAATTAGTATATTAGGACATTGACCTTAACTGTTAAAGCTAAGTTTAAATACAATAACATCAAGAACTAGAAAAGACCAAAAATTATCTCATCCAATTACCTCATTTTATATATAGCAGAAGTTTATATCTGAGTAAAAGCTATAGCTGAGTAAAAGCTAAGATTCTGATATATCTAGGCATTCATTTTCACAGGTTTGTCACCTAGGGTATGGGGCCTAGTTTGGTTTGTGTCTAGCTCCTGGGGAACTTTGGCTTATGTTCGACTCTTGGAGGCAGAATTTTGGTGATGAGTGGGTGAACAAGAGTGCCTGTTTCTCTAACTGGCCCCACCATAGACTAGGCTGGAGTCTTAAGGAGAAAAGAGCATTTTTTATTTCACCTTAGAACATAGGATTAAAGTGCAATGAGGACTGAAGGGAAGCTGCAGGTTGAGAGCACTGGAAGACAGCATCCTGAGCATAGAAGTTTCTCAAGGACAAGAGCAGCAGTGGCAGTGACTTTTCTCTGGAAAAACTGGAGCAAATTTGTTTGTTCGCTCAGTATGTTTATTGGGGCTTCCCTGCTTGCTCAGTGGTAAAGAATCCACCTGCCAGTGCAGGAGACATAGAATTCGATCCCGGTTCCAGGAGGATCCTGCATGCCGCGGAGCAACTAACCCTGTGTGTCACAACTAGTGAGCCCTGTGCCCTAGAGCCTGTGCTCTGCAACAAGAGAAGCCATCGAGATGAGAAGCCTGCGCACCACAATTAGGAGAGTAGCCTGCCACTTGCTATAACTAGAGAAAAGCCTACGCAGCAACAAAGACCCAGCACATTTTTACATTTACATTTAAAGTCGCTCAGTCATGTCTGACTCTATGACCCCATGAACTATATATACAGTCCATGGAATTCTCCAGGCCAGAATACTGGAGTGGGTAGCCTTTTCCTTCTCCAGCAGCAGCAAAGACCCAGCACAGCCAAAAATAAATAAATAAAAATTTTAAAAGAAATTGCAAAAAAGTTAATATATATGTTTACTGAGTACCTACTATATTCCAGGCAATGTTCTGGGTGCTTAGACTACATCATGGGAGACAGTAAAGAACCTTGCCATCAAGAAGTTTACATTCTACTGAGAAGCGGGGTAAGACAGAGAAGAAACAATAGGCATAATAAGTAAATCATGTGATATGTTAGAATGTCATAAACACTGTGGAAAAACAGCAGAAGGAGAGTTCAGAGTGGCATCGAGGGGAGGCACAGGTTGTACTACTGAATAGTCAAGGTAGAAGATTTGTGGAAAGATTTGAAGGATGTAAAGGAGTCAGCTGAACTAATATCCAAGAGAAGTACATCCACCAGAGGAGACAGTCCGAGCAAAGGCCCCAGTGCAGGAATGTGCCTGGCTTGTTTGCAGAGGAGCTAAGAGGTCTGTGTGACTGATTCGGAGAGCAAGGGGAGGGGATAAGGCGAAGAGATGAGAGTAGTGGTCAGGGCCAGAAGACAGAAGGGGCCTGGTAGGCTGTGGTGAGGACTTGGGCGCTCATTCTGGGTGAGATGGGAGCTGGTGGGGGGTTTCAAGCAGAGCAGGGATGGGACCTGACTTGTGTTTTAATAGAATCACTTAGGTTATTGTGTTGATAATAGACTATAGAATGGCAAGAGGAGAAGCAGAGACACCAGTTATGAATCTGTTGCAGCAGTGTAGGTAGCTCAAACCAGTGTGGAAGCAAGGTGAGAAGTGGTGTTAAGAAGGTCTGATCCTGGGGGTACTAAGGAGTGTTGATAGGATTTCCTGACAGTTTGGATGTGAGGTGTAAGGGAAAGCTAGTAATGCAGGAAAAACTGGAAGGATGGAGTTACTGTCAATACTGATACAGGGAAGGCTGGCGGGGAAGCAAGTTACAGGGGATAAGAACCAACCATGGTGAATTTGAGACGATTATTAGATATTCAAGTGGAGATGCTGAATAGGATATATGAGTCAGGATATATTATGTATGAGTCAGGAATTCAGGGCTAGAAATAAAAACTTGAGAAGTGTATTTAAAGCCATAGATTGCCACTTACCTGGTGGCTCAGTGGTAAAGAATCCACCTACCAATGCAGGAGACAGGTTCAATCCCTGGTTCAGGAAGATCCCCTGGAGAAGGAAATGGCAACCCACTGTATTATTCTTGCCTGGAGAACTCCATTGACAGAGGAGCCTGGCAGGCTACAGTCCACGGTGTCACAGAGTCTGACACGACTTAGTGACTAAACAACAAACATTGGGTGAATAAGATGGTTAAAGAAAAGGACCAAAGACTAATCCCTGGGCCATGCCAAAATTGATACAGGGAAAAAGAGGACAACCAGGAAAGAAAGCTGGGAGTGTCAAGAGAAAACTGTGATCCATGTTCAAATTCTATTGATAGATCAGTAAAATTAGAGCTTAGACTTGAAGGCTTATCAATATGGAGGTCATTGTGGACCTTGATGAGATCCCTGTGATGAACTAAAAAGAGTGAAAGCCTACTTGGAATGAGTTTTAAAAGACTAAAAAGAATTAGAGACAGCAGATATAGGCAACTCTTTTGAGAGACTTGCTTCAGAGAACAAAGAAATCAAGCAGTAGTTGGCAGTTGGGGTGGGTGGGTGGATAGAGAGAGCAAGGGAAGTATCTTTTAAGGTAATGTATTTAACAATTGGAAAAAAGAGATCAGTTTTCCGTTTGAAGTTTATTGACTAATGCACAATTAATACAGATTGTGCTGAATTAAGACATAATGTGTCAAACAGATATAGAATTGACCTAAACACATGAGAAGATCAACCTCAGCAACCATTGGCAAATGCAAATCAAAACCAGAGTTGTAATAATATTGCTTCATAACTGTGAGCATGGCTGCAGTCAAAAAGAAAGAAAATAATAAATGTTGGTGAGGATTTGGAGAAATTGGAACATTTTTACCTTGCTAGTTTGACTGTTCTTCAACATGTTAAACATAGTAACACCATCAGTTCAGTTCAGTCGCTCAGTCATGTCCGACTCTTTGCGACCCCATGAATCGCAGCACACCAGGCCTCCCTGACCATCACAAACTCCCGGAGTTCACTCAGACTCACATCCATCGAGTCAGTAATTCCAGGTATATACTCAAAGAGTTATGGAAATGTTTGTTCTTGATCTTTAGAAGGAGTCTCCAGTCTTTCATCATTAATTATGATATTGTTGTTCAATTGCTAAGTCATGTCTGACTCTTTGCTACCCCATGGACTGCAGCACACCAGGCTTCCCTATCCTTCATTATTTCCCAGCTTGCTCAAACTCATGTCCATTAAGTCAGTGATGCCATCCAACCATCTCATCCTCTGCTGCCCCCTTCCCCTCTTGCCTTCAATCTTTCCCAGCATCAGGGTCTTTTCCAATGAGTTGGCTCTTCACATCAGGTGGACAAAGTATTGGAGCTTCAGCATCAGTTCTTCCAATGAATATTCAGGACTGATTTCCTTTAGGATTGACTGGTTTGATCTCCTTGCAGTCCAAGGGACATTCAAGAGTCTTCTCCAACACCACAGTTCAAAAGCATCAATTCTTCAGCACTCAGCTTTCTGAGTCCAACTCTCATGGTCCAACTCTCATATCCTTACATGACTGCTAGAAAAACCATAGCTTTGACTATACAGACCTTTGTCAGCAAAGGGCTGTCTCTGCCTTGCAATGTGCTGTGTAGACATTAGCTGTGTAGTTTTCCTCAATGCCTTTTATCAGGTTGAGGAAGATTCTTTTCATTCCTAGCTTGTTGTTATTGACAGGGTGTTAGATTTTGTCATATGCTTTCCCTGTGATTATTGAGATGATCATGTGCTTTCCCCCTTGCTTTTACTGATACATTGTGTTACCTTGATTGATTTTCATATGCTGAACCAACCTTTCATTCTTGAAATAAGTCCCACTTGATGATGGTATATAATCCTATTTATATGTTGCGGGGTTGGTAGTTTCTTTGAAGATTTTTGTGTCTATATTCATAATAGATATTGGCTTAGCTTCTTTGTCTATGTCTGATTTTGGTATCAATAATAATGGCCTCAGAATGAGTTGGAAAATTTCCCTGTTTTTATATTATTTGAAAGAGATTGTAAAGACCAGTGAGGCCGTCTGGACCTGGGCCTCTCTTCGGGAATACTTTTAAAATTACTGATAGAATCTCTACTTTTAAAAGGTCTATTTAAAGTTTTCCATTTCTTCTTGAGTTTAATTTTTTCCTCTCTTGAAATTTATTCCTTTCATCTAAGTTGTCTAAGTTTTTGGAATATAATTGTTCATAGTATTGTTTTTATTTCTCTAAGTTTGGTAGTGATGTTCTTTCATTTCTTAATCATTTGAATTCTCTCTTTATTGCTTGGTCAATATAGTTAAAAATGTTCCATTTTTGCTGACCTGTTCCAAGAACCAACTTATGATGTCACTAATCTCTATTCTTCAGCTCTATTTTGTTTATTTCTGCTCTAATCTGTATTATTTCCTTCCTTTTGACTGCTTTGGGTTTAGTTTTGGCTTCCTTTTTTGTTTCTTAAGGTGGAATATTAGGTTATTGTTTTGAAATCTTTTTTCTTTTAATATGGTTCTTCACAACTATACATTTCTCTCTAAACAGTGGGTTTTAGCTATATCCTGTGAATTTTTTATACTGTGTTTTACATTTTCATTCATCTCAAAGTATTTTATTATTTTGCTTGTGATTTCGTCTTTGATCATATGATTATTAAGAAATGTGCTGTTTTATTTCCACTCTTTATATAGTTCTGACTTTTGAACCATGTAAATATTTTATATATTCAAAAGGTAAAGTCAGAAGGGGTTTAAGAGAAGCAAACCTTAAGTTGAATACCTACAAAAACAAATGGTTTAGAGTGATAACATAATCACAGAGGAAAAAATTAATTCAAGCAAATTTGACTCTGAACAATCTCAGAAGGATATAGCCTAAGGATATAAAAATAAGGTGATCATATAGTTGTGGTTTGTTCCTAAACTTTTTGTTTTGCTACACTGATGTGTTCCTTCTTCCCCTAATACCACACTGTTTTATAGCTATATAATAGGTCTTGATATCTGGGTGGGTAGGTCCTCCAGCTTTGTTCTTTAAGGTTGCTTTGGCTATTCTTGGCCTTTTGCATTTCCATATGTTTTCACACCAACTTGTCAGTTTTCATCACAAACATGCTGCAGTTTTCATTGGAATTTCATTGACTCCATAAATCAATTCACATATTTAGACTCTAACCTATGGACATAGTATATTCCTACATTGACATACATAAGTTTTTTCTCAACAGTGTTTTCTAGTTTTCATTGTAAAGATCTTACATATCTTTTGTTAGATTTATTTCTAGGTATTTTATGACTTTTTGTTGGTAATGTAAAGTTAAAAAGCATCTATTTTCTACTGACTTGTCCTGATCTGTAAAAATTAAATTGCTTTTTGTATTTTGACCTTATACCAACATTATTAAACCCACTTATCAATTCACATTGTTTGTAGATTCTTTTGGATTTCTTATGTATGCAATCATGTCATCTGCAAATGATAGTTTTAATTTCTTCATTTCTCATCTTTATGTCTTTTATATCTTTTTCTTGCTTGATTACTCTGTCTAGGACCTCCAGTACAGTGTTAAATGGAAGTGTTGCTAGCAAACATCCTTGTGTTATTCCTGACCTCAGGTGAAATTTAAAAAATAATTTAACAATGTGATTTTTTTGGTAGTTACTATTCAGATTAAGGAATTTCCCTTTTCTTCCAAATTTGCTAAGAGTTTTTTTTTTAACCACAAGTAAGAATTCAGTCTTATCTTTGACTTTTCTGCATCTATTGCAGAAAATAGATGCCTTTTCTGCATCTATTGAAGTGATCATATAATTTTCTACCTTCTCTTCATGCTAATATAGTAAATTATACTAATTGATTTTCCCGTTAGCTCTACTTGTTTGAGATATACTATCATTGTTAAATATCATTGGAGTAGATTAACACACACACTTTTCATCTATACATAATTTTGATTTCTTTTTAAAAGCCGTTTTATTGAGTTATAATTGATGTTAAAAAGCTGTACCTATTTAATGTATAAAACTTGATGAATTCATGTACCTGGAGGGCTTCCCTAGTGCCTCAGACTGTAAACAATCTGCTTGGAATGCAGGAGACCTGGGTTCAGTCCCCGGGTCACGAAGAGTTGGACACTACTGAGCAATTAACACTTTCACTTTACATGTACCTGGAAACCATCATCACCATAAATATCCTAGACATATCTATCTTCTTGCAGAGTTTCTTCCTTCCCCATTACTATGTTATGTAATTTTCAAGTTTTAGTTATGCTGGCTTCATAAAATAAGATGGCAGGTATTCTTTTTCTTTCTTTCTGATCTCTGGAAGTATTTGTGTAAGAAGTATTTATTCTTCAAGTGTTTGAAATAATTTATCATGAAGCCATTTAGGCCTAGAGTTATACTTCATTGGGAGGTTTTTAAGAACAGGTTTTATGTCTTTCAGAGATATAGGAGCCTTTCTTCTGTCAGATTTGTTGACTTATGTTTCTCAAGGAATTTCTCCACTTCCTCTAGAGCTGGTTCTGACCCATTCTCTTTTGCTTTTTTCTTTCTGGGTCTGCCAACTGCGCTTGCGTTAGACTTTCCTCATGCTCGTGCTTAGTTGCTCAGTCGTGTCCAACTCTCTGCAACCCCATGGACTCTAACCCACCAGGCTCCTCTGTCCATGAGATTCTCCAGGCAAGAATACTGGCGTAGGTAGCCATTCCCTTCTCCAGGGGATCTTCTCGACCCAGGGATCAAACTTGAGTCTCCTGCATTGCAGGCAGATTCTTTACCGTGTAAGCCACCAGGGAGGCCCTACCATATTTCATATGTCTCTTATGTTGTTTTCAAGAATTCTCATCCTTTTTCTCTCCATTCTTTTTTCTAGCTAATATCTACTGACCTATTTTTTAGTGCACTAATCATGTTTTCAATTTTGCCCAATCTACTCTTAAACCCATATGTTGAGTTCTTAATTTTAGCCATTTATTTTCTGTTCCAGACTTTAAGTTTGACTTCTTATTATATTTCCCAGTTCTATGGTGAAAATCTCTCTGTTGCCATATATTTTCTTGAACCTATTCATCACAGTTATTTCAAAGTCTGTGTCTGGTAACTACAATATCATCTATGTTTCTGTTTCTACCCCCTCTCTTTTTCCCTTGTCTTGTGTATTTTTATGCCAGTAAATTTTTATTGAATGCTCAATGTTATATATGAGAATGGTAGTGACTGTCGATCATGTTATCTTACTCCAGAGAGAACTACCCTTTTCCTCTGGCAGGCAGCAGAGGATCTGATCACCTTAATTCAACTAGGGACTTGGCTGTCTCAAGGCTAGTATGCAGTCTTTACATGTCCAGGTTTACCTCTGGTTAACCCCCACCTGTAGGGCATAGCCTTCTAGGAGTTCCAACTAAGAATCAAGGTTGGTTGCTAGGGCGCCTCCTACCTGGTAGGTCATAAACCACTTTTTCTCTCTTCAGCACTGTGCGCCTGTCACAGACTTGCTTTGCTTTGCTCATGCTTTCTCCCTGACTTCTTAGCCTCATTCTCTGTACAATTTAACCTGTTAATTCCTCTAAATAAATCTGGTTTCTAGTATTGTATTCTATTCCATGATTTCCTGGCTTTCTAGGATCTTGGCCTGTCAACATTCAGCTGCCTTGGCAGCCAAACTTCATTTTTAGTCTCCCTAGCCCATGAGGCAACTTAAAGCTAATCTGCTGGCTTCTCTGTCTCAACTCCATGCCAAAATTATCCTGAGGGAAAAGTAGTATGCGGAAAGTAAGGCTCACCTTAACAAGCTGCCAGACTTCCTTCTAGATCTCGTCTCTCAAGTCCTGACTGCTTCAGTAGCTCTCCAGTTCTTTCTTCACAAAAGATATTTTTAATTAATTTATTTTAATTGGAGGATAATTACTTTACAATATTGTGGTTTTTGCCATACATCAACATGAATCGACCACAGGTGCACATGTGTCCCCCCCATCCTGAACCCCCTCCCACTTCCCTCTCCACCCCGTCCCTCTGGGTTGTCCCAAAGCACTGGCTTTGGTCGCCCTGCTTCATGCATCGAACTGGCACTGGTCATCTGTTTTACATATGGTAATATACATGTTTTTTTTTCTTGTAATGAGAACTTTTAACATTTATTCTTTAACAATTTCAAATATGCAATACATTATTCTTAACTAGTCACCAGGCTATACATAAAATCACCATGACATTCATTTTATACCTGGAATTTTTTACCTTTTGACTCTCTTCACCCATTCTGATCACCCTTTATCCATCCTCTCCCTCTGGAAAGCACCTATCTGTTCTCACCTATCAAAGAGCTTGGTTTTGTTTGTTTGATTTAAGATTCCATAAATAAGAGTGATCATACAATATCTGTCTTCCTCTCTATGGCTTATTCCACATAGCATAATACCCTCAAGGTTGAATGGATATCTTTTTTAAAAGCCAAGAATAGGGAAGCAGAGATGATGGAACTTTTTTCTTTTTTTTTTTTTTTTTTTTAATTAATTCATATTTTATTTTTTTTTTTAATTTAATTTTATTTTTTAAATTTAAATTTATTTGTTTTAATTGGAGGCTAATTACTTTACAATATTGTATTTGTTTTGCCATACATCAACATGAATCTGCCACAGGTGTACACGTATATACATGTTTCAATGCTATTCCTCAAATCATCCTACCCTCTAGTTTTTCTGTTAGGTTATTGGTCTACTACAAAGCTATGCCATCATAGTTCTGAGCTCATGATTATAATGTGTGTGTGTGTAGTTCCCCTGTACATTTTTCTGTATGTTGACCAAAAGGATATAGGAGCAATAACTCTCCAATAGCAGTGAGCACATCTAGCACTTGATCTTTGTTTCTATGCATCATTTCTCACTAAAGATGAATCAGATTTCCTTAAAGAAATGGCTGGTTTCAAGTAAAGTACAAGTACAAGCCTGGGTATCCTGCTGTATGAGAAAGTAAGACAGTGACCAAAGAATGATGGGAACATGTCATAAGGACACAGAAGCCAACTTGAAAGGACAACCAATGGCTAAATGTGGAACTGTTTGAATATCAAAAAAATGATGCTAAAGGTTTATAATGCATTTAATTAAGAAAAATGCATAAATGCATGGTGCATATTGTAAAGAAAGGTAAGGATGAAGAAAGCTCTGTTCTTATTTTTTACAGAAGAATGTCAGCTACTAAATGTAGAAAGAATAATATAGTTAGAAAACTGCTGTTTTATAATCTCCAAAGTAATAAATGGTTTGAATAAGGATGATCAGTTGATGCAAATATGACTGGGTAAAATGTTATTGGGAACAAGTATGAAGTTATCACTCCATAGATTACTTTTCATAAAGGCAAAAATATGTTCTTACAATGGAAAAGTCTGGTGGTCGTCACCTTATCCAAGTGGTCAAGCTTGGCATTGCCAGTAGTGGTTTGACCTAACACTGTGTGCTTTCAGTGTGACTCAGTGGTTGGTACCTAATGTCATTTATGTGATGCTCTTATTGAAAATGTTTGCCCTGAATCTCATTGCAAGGAAATAGACAATTCTACAGTGAAGGAAATAGACAATTCTACAGTGTGCAGCATGATAAAGGACAACTGACCTGGATTTCTTCAAAGGACTTGATGTCATGAAGAACAGAGGGAGTCAGGGGGATTGTTCTGGATTGCAGGAAACTAAAGAGACACAGCAGTCAAATGCTCGGAGTGAATCTTGAATGGATCCTGGACTGGAAAACTGGAATCCATAAAGGACATTTTGAGAACAATAAAATAAATTTAGTATGGGCTGGATGCTTGATACTGAATTTATAGTGAATTTTTTTAGGTGTGCTTATACTATAGTTAAACAGGGGGATCTTACTCTTGGGAAATGTATACTGACATATTTCATGGTGAAGTGTAGTGATGAAAGTGTGATTTGAAAAACTGGATGTGTGAGTGTGTGGAGAGATGGAGTGGATGTTGCAAGATTTAAATATTGGCAGACATAGATGAAGGCGTTGAAAATGAGAAGGAGGAGAAAAGCCCTTGTAGCCTTCTGCTGTTTTTCAGCCAAAACCCACAAGATGGCAGTAGAGGAATGCTCTTATGTGCTTCTTTGTAGCCTTTTATAAGGTGACCTTATTTTCTCATCTGAGAAGCAGGATGCAAGATCCAACAAAGGATTACTTTTGCTCTGTGAATACATTTATATGAAAAGTTAAACAAGAGCATGAACACAAAATGCCATTTGGCTGTATCATTCTATGGATTGCTTTTGTTGAAATAAATACCATTTTGGAACTTCCGTGGTGGTCCACTGCCTAAGACTCCCATGCTCCCAATACATGGGGCCCGGGTTCAATCCCTGCTTGAGGAACTAGATCCCACATATCACAACTAAAGATCCTGTGTGCTGCAACAAAGATCAAAGATCCTGTGTGCCCCAACTAAGACCCAGTGCCCCCAAATAAATAAATATAAATATTTAAAAAATACACCATTTTGTTAAATTTGATCCACAACACTTCTGAAATGTATTTAAGATATTGTGTAAATGAGCATTTTTCTGATAAGCATATCCACAGTTTTCACCATGTCTCACAGTAGTTATCTGTCCCCACACTGACGAGCTCGAGGGGCTCAAGAAAGTGGTACTAGGTCAATGCCTTAACCATATCAGAGTTGCTGGTAACTTGTTATTTTCTTTTAATAAGTTGTCTAAAAGTGTTTGAGTTTTCGTGAAGAGTCTTGGCACTGAGTATTTGCTAAACTGATTGCTGTAGGAATGAGTGGGTGTGTATGGATGGTAGCCAGAAGACCTAGGTGTAAATGTAATACCTATGTGTCCCTCATCTCCACGCAACTCCTCAAACCCATGCACCAAGATAAAAAGTGTTTAGCAAAATATTTGTGGTCATATAATTGCAGGGACAAATATAAACAACCTCAGATATGTAGATGATACCACTCTAATGGCAGAAGGTGAAGAGGAACTAAAGAGCCTCTTGATGAGCGTAAAAGGGGAGAGTGAAAAAGCTCGCTTAAAACTCAACATTCAAAAAATGAAAATCATGGCATCTGGTTCCATCACTTCATGACAAATAGAAGGGGAAAAAGTGGAAGCAGTGACAGAATTTATTTTCTTGGGCTCCAAAATCATTGAGGATAGTGACTGCAGCCATGAAATTAAAAGACATTTGCTCCTTGGAAGGAAAGCCCTGACAAAACTAGATAGCGTATTAAGAAACAAAGACATCACTTTGCTGACAAATGTCCATATAGTCAAAGCTATGGTTTTTCCAGTAGTCATGTACAGATGTCAGAGTTAGACCATAAAGAAGTCTGAGTGCTGAAGAATTGATGCTTTCGAACTGTGCTGCTGGAGAACACTCTTGGGAGTCCCTTGCACAGCAAGGAGATCAAACCAGTCAATCCTAAAAGAAATCAAGCCTGAATATTCATTGGAAGGACTGATGCTGAAAGCTGATGCTCCAATACTTTGTCCACCTGATGTGAAGAGCCAACTGACTGGAAAAGACTCTGAATCTGGGAATGATTAAAGGCAAAAGGAGAAGAGGGCGGTAGAGGATGAGATGGTTAGATAGCAGCATCAACTCAATGGACATGAATTTGAGCAAACTCTGGGAGATAGTGAAGGACAGGGAAGTGTAGCATGCTGCAGTCTGTGGGGTTGCACGACTTAGCAACTGAACAACAACAGCAACAACAAAGCAGTTCCCTACCAGAGTCAGTCATTTGCCTCTGCTTATTTTTTTATTCCTCAAAGAAAAATAGTTTATTGGTCAATGGAGATGCTAGCCATATAAAACTTTCTATGTAAACATATATCAAAAGAGTTCATTTGTTAGGGTAATGTGAGCCAAGCTTCTTGTGATTACAGAAAGTTTCTAGTCTCCTGTGAGTGTCACCTGTGACTCATTTTCCTCCAAGAGTTCCTGGTTTGTATCAGGTCTAGGCTTCTACAGATTGCAACGTCAGCAGCTTGCAATGTGAGGGATAAGCCATAGAACACTCTTCTCTTTTTGATTCACTAACCGAAGAGTGGGCTTTGGTTTCTGTGGAACTGAAAATAACCTGGTAGATAGCTATCTTAAAAACCTGCATATTGACTCGATTATAAAAGAAAATCCTTGGTAATAAGCACCTTCATTTTTAAAAGAGGGTCATGTAATAGGAAAAATAAAATGCCCATTTAAGATGCATTGGCAGCGTGTAGTTGGTTTAAATTATCATTTACTGAGTTCTTACCATTTTTCACTCTCTCAACTTGGTTAGCATTGGAGACTTCCTTATTGATGGTCTATAAACTACCAGTAGTTAGCAATATGACTGCAAGTGAAAGACTGAATAGCAAAATAATCTTGTCTTTAGAAAGGAACTTTTAACTTCTCCCTTCTTGTATTCCCAGTGGAAACACTGTGTTCATTGGTAGAAAAACTTATGTTAGGTAAAGAACTGGTTAAATAAATCATGACACATCCATATGATGGACTGTATGTAGCTGTTCAAAATTATGACATGGACTCATAAATATTGACATGGAAAGTTATCCAAACTGAATTATAAGAGAAATAGAGCAAGTTGCAGAACAATATGTAAAGTATGATCCTTGTTTGAAATATATATTTTCTTTTATATGTTCAGAAAATAAGATCTAGGAGATTATTCACTAATTTGCTTAAAGTGGATTATTTATGTCGTGAGGAAGACAGTATATTGCAGTGCAAGGGGACTTGTATTTTCTACTTTATATGTTTTTCTGTTGTCTGGATTTTTTATGAGAATGTAATCTGAATAAATTGTGATATAAAGGAACATATGTTGGCGCAATCCTGTGAGACCTTCATAATGCTGAATATAATTGTTGCTCAGTATAATCAATTCTGGCATTCATCTTGAATAGACCAAAGCTAAAGAAAACCAATTAGTTAACTTATATCCTTTGTACATTTGAAGCTGTTTACAATATTAAAAGACCTGAAGTGGAACAAGAAAAATAAATGTATAAACTAAAAATGACAAATTGTTGAGAAGAAATGAAATAACCATTTGGAGGGAATGAGATAACTGTATTGGAAATATGGAATGACTTTTCTATTAAATAAAACACAGGGTTTAGCTCTGAGGTTTCTGGTTCCGAACCAAAAATGGTAATTAGGTTTGCTCGGTTGTTTGTATATATACTGAAGGAAAATACTTAAAGAAATTTATTGTATGGTGTCTTATATAAGCAACATTAAGTGACATATTAGACAGTAGTTTTTATGTTTATCAAAGACACAGAAACTTCTGGCTGAATGTTTTCTTCACTTACCCTGTTAAAAATGTAGCCAAAATGTCAAATCATAACTCTGTCGCAGAAAAAAATCTCTTTGTGGAAACTGAGGGGATATAGTCCAAATACATATTTATTTTCCTGATGATTCAAACAAATTGTTGTGAAATGAGGATTCACATCAGAATCAACTAGGGGGAGGCATTTAGATATTCCGGTTCCCTGGTTCACCGTGCATCTTTAGAGATTCTCATTCTGAAGATCTTGCATTGGGCTCGAGAATCTGTAGTTCTTGGTGTTTTGTCCATATTCTAGTGCAATCTTGGTTTGAGAACCATTGATCTGTGATACACAATAAGCATAGCACATTTTCCTTTAGTGTATGTTTTATTCAAAGATAAATAATGTTTACTCTATTAAAATGGATTAATTATTAAGCTGAATTCAAATATTACATTAATTTTTGAAATAAATATCAGCCTTAGACATTTGATGCTTTCAAATTGTGGTGCTGGAGAAGACTCTTGAGAGTCCCTTGGACTGCAAGGAGATCAAACCAGCCCATCCTAAAGGAAATCAATCCTGAATATATATTGGAAGGACTGATGCTGAAGCTGAAGCTCCAATACTTTGGCCACGTGTTGTGAAGAGCTGACTCATTAGAAAAGGCCCTGATGCTGGGCAAGATTGAAGGCAGGATAAGAAGGGGACAACAGAGGATGAGATGGTGGGATGGAATCACTGACTCAATGGACATGAGTTTGAGCAAGCTCTGGGAGATGGTAAAGGACAGGGAAGCTTGGTGTGCTGCAGTCCATGGGGTCACAAAGAGTTGGACACAAAGAGTACATCATGAAAAACGCTGGGCTGGAAGAAGCACAAGCTGTAATCAAGATTGCCGGGAGAAATATCAATAACCTCAGATATGCAGATGACACCACCCTTATAGCAGAAAGTGAAGAGGAACTAAAAAGCCTCTTGATGAAAGTGAAAGAGGAGAGATAAAAAGTTGGCTTAAAGCTCAACATTCAGAAAATGAAGATCATGGCATCTGGTCCCATCACTTCATGGCAAATAGATGGGGAAGAAATGGAAACAGTGATAGACTTTATTTTGGGGGGCTCCCAAATCACTGCAGATGGTGACTGCAGCCATGAAAATAAAAGACGCTTGCTCCTTGGAAGAAAAGTTATGTCCAACCTAGACAGCATATTAAAGAGCAGGGACATTGCTTTGCAAACAAAGGTCTGTCTAGTCAAAGATATGGTGTTTCCAGTAGTCATGTATGGATGTGAGAGTTGGACTATAAAGAAAGCTGAATGCCGAAGAATTGATGCTTTTGACCTGTGGTGTTGGAGAAGACTCTTGAGTCCCTTGGACTGAAAGGAGATCCAACCAGTCCATCCTAAAGGAAATTAGTCCTGAATATTCATTGGAAGGACTGATGTTGAAGCTGAAACTCCAATACTTTGGCCACCTGATTGGAAGAACTGACTCATCTGAAAAGACCCTGATGCTGGGAAAGATTGAAGGCGGGAGGAGAAGGGGACGACAGAGGATGAGATGGTTGAATGGCATCACCGACTCAATGGTTATGAGTTTGAGTAAACTCTGGGAGTTGGTGATGGACAGGGAGGCCTGGCATACTGCAGTCCATGGGGTTGCAAAGAGTAGGACATGACTGAGTGACTGAACTGAACTGATAAA
Source organism: Bos mutus (assembly GCF_027580195.1). Taxonomy (NCBI): domain Eukaryota; kingdom Metazoa; phylum Chordata; class Mammalia; order Artiodactyla; family Bovidae; genus Bos; species Bos mutus. The sequence continues at coordinate 11,146,710 of NC_091646.1, read as the reverse complement.
ATAGCTAACTCAACACTAAAATAAGCACAGCTGCCCTTAGCACACAGACATCTGGCACAGTGTTGCTCCAGTAAGGCATCACTAGTACTTTGGGAAGGGGCTTCCCAGGTGGTGCTAGTGGTCAAGAATCTACCTGTCAGTGCAGGAGATGTAACAGATGTGAGTTCCATCCCTGTGTTGGGAAGATCCCCTGGAGGAGAGCATGGCAACTTATTCCAGTGTTCTTGCCTGGAGAATCCCATGGCTAGAGAAGCCTGCTGCTGTTGCTGCTAAGTCACTTTAGTCGTGTCCAACTCTGTGCAACCCCACAGACGGCAGCCTACCAGGCTCCCCCGTCCCTGGGATTCTCCAGGCAAGAACACTGGAGTGGGTTGCCATTTCCTTCTCCAATGCATGAAAGTGAAAAGTGAAAGTGAAGTCGCTCAGTCGTGTCCGACTCTTAGCGACCCCATGGAGCTGCAGTCCATGGGGTCGCTAAGAGTCGGACACGACTGAGCGACTGAGCATGCATCATGTTGTACTTTGGGAGAGACTGTCCTTCATTGGAAAAAGCTGTCCAAAGTAGCTCTGAAACCATCCCTTGGAGAAGCTGGGGTTCTGCTCTCATCCATGGTATGACTCTGAATAGGGATGCTGCTTCTCTGGTGCCCCCCCCCACCACCAATTTAACTGGGTATCCTAGATTTTTATTTGCTGAATCACTTTATATTCTAGATGAATTTTGGAAGTTTAAGCAAGCATCTTATATTGTGCTTTTTTCCTGAGAAGTCTTGTAGAAACATTCAGGTTATTTTATAGACTGAGGCATCTGCAGGGATGGCACCATGAGAAGCCCTTCCTGTGACTGACTTCCTACTTTTCTTATTTGGCTCAAGGGCTGGCTGATTAGGAGACCTGATCAAGGTCAGAGGCTTTAGTTAATAAATGGATTTCCCATATTGGGTTTTTTATGTTAATGAATGAGTTTCCCATATTTTCAATCAGTCTCTCCCAACAGGAAGCTTCCATAAGCCTCTTATCCTTATCTGTCAGATGGAAGACAAGATGAAAACCACAATCACAGAAAACTAATCAAAACAATCACATGGACCACAGCCTTGTCTAACTCAGCAAAACTATGAGATATGCCATGTAAGGCCACCCAAGATGGACAGGTCATAGTGAAGATTTTTGACAACACATGGTCCACTGGAGAAGGGAATGGCAAAACACTTCAGTACTCTTGCCTTGAGAACCCTATGAACAGTATGAAAAGGCAAAAAGATATGACACTGAAAGATGAAGTCCCCTGGTTGCTAGGTGCCCAATATGCTACTGGAGAAGAGTGGAGAAATAACTCCAGAAACAATGTAGAGATGGAGCCAAAGTGAAAACAACATCCAGTTGTGGATGTGACTAGTGATGGAAGTAAGTCCAATGCTGTAAAGAACAATATTGCATAGCGACTCTGGAGTGTTAGGTCCATGAATCAAGGTAAATTAGTAGTGGTCAAACAGGAGTTGGCCAGAGTGATCATGGACATTTTAGGAATCAGTGAAATAAAATGTTCTGGAATGGGCGAATTTAACTCAGATGACCATTATATCTACTACTGTGGGCAAGAATCCCTTAGAAGAAATGGAGTATCCCTCATAGTCAACAAAAGATTCCAAAATGCAGTTCTTGGGGTTAAACTAAAAAATGACCGAATGATCTCTGTTTGTTTCCAAGGAAAGCCATTCTATATTACAGTAATCCAGGCCTATGCCCCAACCAGTAATGCTGAAGAAGCTGAAGTTGAACGGTTCTATGAAGACCTACAATACCTTTTAGAACTAACACCCAAAAAGTATGTCCTTTCCATCATAGGAGACTGGAATGTAAAAGCAGGAAGTCAAGAGATACCTGGAGTAGCAGTGAAGTTTGGCGAAAATGAAGCAAAATGAAGCAGGGCAAAGGCTAACAGAGTATTTTTGCCAATAGAATGCACTGGTTATAGCAAACACCCACTTCTAACAACACAAGAGAAGACTCTACACATGGACATCACCAGATGGTAAATACTGAAATTAGATTGATTGTATTCTTTGCAGTCAAAGATGGAGAAGTTCTATACAGTTAGCAAGAGCAAGACCAAGAGCTGACTGTGGTTCATATCATGAACTCCTTATTGCCAAATCCAGACCTCAATTGAAGAATGTAGGGAAAACCATTAGACCATTCAGTTCAGTTTAGTTCAGTTCAGTCACTCAGTCATGTCCTACTCTTTGTGACCCCATGGAGTGTAGCACACCAGGCCTCCCTGTCCATCACCAACTCCCAGAGTTAACCCAAACTCATGTCTATTGAGTTGGTGATGCCAGCCAACCATCTCATCCTCTGTTGGCCCCTTCTCCTCCCGCCTTCAATCTTTCCCAACATCAGGGTCTTTTCCAAAGAGTCAGCTCTTCACATCAGGTGGCCAAAGTATTGGAGTTTCATCTTCAACATCAGTCCTTCCAATGAACACTCAGGACTGATCTCCTTTAGGGTGGACTGGTTGGATCTCCTTGCAGTCCAAGGGACTCTGAAGAGTCTTATCCAACACCAGAGTTCAAAAGCATAATTTCTTTGGTGCTCAGCTTTCTTGTAGTCTAACTCTCACAATCATACATGACTACTGGAAAGACCATAGCCTTGACTAGATGGACCTTTGTTGGCCAAGTAATGTCTCTACTTTTTAATATGCTGTCTAGGTTAGTCATAACTTTCCTTCCAAGGAGTAAGCATCTTTTAATTTCATGGCTACAGTCACCATCTGCAGTGATTTTGGAGCCCCCCAAAATAAAGTCTGAAACTGTTTCCACTGCTTCCCCATCTATTTGGCATGAAGTGATGGCACCACCTTTATGGCAGAAAGTGAAGAGGAACTAAAAAGCCTCTTGATGAAAGTGAAAGTGGAGAGTGAAAAAGTTGGCTTAAAGCTCAAAATTCAGAAAATGAAGATCATGGCATCTGGTCCCATCACTTCACTTTCCTGTGGTCATGTATGGATGTGAGAGTTGGACTGTGAAGAAGGCTGAGCGCTGAAGAATTGATGCTTTTGAAGTGTGGTGTTGGAGAAGACTCTTGAGAGTCCCTTGGACTGCAAGGAGATCCAACCAGTCCATTCTGAAGGAGATCAGCCCTGGGATTTCTTTGGAAGGAATGATGCTAAAGCTGAAACTCCAGTACTTTGGCCACCTCATGCAAAGAGTTGACTCATTGGAAAAGACTCTGATGCTGGGAGGGATTGGGGGCAGGAGGAGAAGGAGACGACAGAGGATGAGATGGCTGGATGGCATCACTGACTCGATGGACGTGAGTCTGGGTGAACTCCGGGAGTTGGTGATGGACAGGGAGGCCTGGCGTGCTGTGATTCATGGGGTCGCAAAGAGTCGGACATGACTGAGCGACTGAAGTGAACTGAACCAAACTGATGGGACCAGATGCTATGATCTTAATTTTCTAAATGTTGAGCTTTAGGCCAACTTTTCACTCTCCTCTTTCACTTTCATCAAGAGGCTCTTTAGTTCTTCTTCACGTTCCGCCATAAGGGTGGTGTCATCTGCATATCTGAGGTTATTGATATTTTTCCTGGCAATCTTGATTCCAGCTTGTGCTTCATGCAGCCCAGCATTTCTCATGGTGTACTCTACATATAAGTTAAATAAACAGGGTGACAATATACAGCCTTGAGGTATTCCTTTTCCTATTTGGAACCAGTCTGTTGTTCCATGTCCAGTTCTAACTGTTGCTTCCTGACCTGCATACAGATTTCTCAAGAGGCAGATCAGGTTGTCTGGTATTCCCATCTCTTTCAGAATTTTCCATTTTATTATGATCCACACAGTCAAAGGCTTTGGCATAGTCAATAAAGCAGAAGTAGATGTTTCTCTGGAACTCTCTTGCTTTTTTGATGATCCAGCAGATGTTGGCAATTTGATCTTTGGTTCTTTTGCCTTTTCTAAATCCAGCTTGAACATCTGGAAGTTCACAGTTCACATATTGCTGAAGCCTGGCTTGGAGAATTTTGAGCATTACTTGACTAGCATGTGAGATGAGTGCATTTGTGTGGTAGTTTGAACATTCTTTGGCATTGTCTTTCTTTGGGATTGGAATGAAAACTGACCTTTTCCAGTCCTGTGGTCACTGCTGAGTTTTCCAAATTTGCTGGCATATTGAGTGCCACACTTTCACAGCATCATCTTTCAGGATTTGAAATAGCTCAACTGGAATTTCATCACCTCCACTAACTTTGTTCATACTGATGCTTCCTAAGGCCCACTTGACTTCGCATTTCAGGATGTCTGCTTCTAGGCGAGTGATGACACCATCATGATTATCTGGGTTGTGAAGATCTTTTTTGTATAGTTCTTCTGTGTATTCTTGCCACCTCTTCTTAATATCTTCTGCTTCTGTTAGGTCCATATCACTTCTGTCCTTTGTTGAGCCCATCTTTGCATGAAATGTTCCCTTGGTATCTCTAATTTTCTTGAAGAGATCTCCAGTCTTTCCTTTTCTATTGTTTTCCTCTATATTTGCACTGATCACTGAGGAAGGCTTTCTTATCTCTCCTTGCTATTCTTTGGAACACTGCATTCAAATGGGTATATCTATCCCTTTCTCCTTTGCTTTTCGCTTCTCTTCTTTTCACAGCTATTTGTAAGGCCTCCTCAGAGAGCCGTTTTCAGATTTCTTTTTCTTGCAGATGGTTTTGATCCCTCTCTCCTGTACAGTGTCAAGAATCACCATCCATAGTTCATCAGGCACTCTATTTATCTATCTACTCCCTTAAATATATTTCTCACTTCCATTGTATAATCGTAAGGGATTTGATTTAGGTCATACCTGAATGGTCTAGTGGTTTTCTCAGGTATGACCTAAATCAAATCCCTTATGATTATACGGTGGAAGTGACAAATAAATTCAAGGGATTAGATCTGATAGGGTGCCTGAAGAACTATGGACGGAAAGTCATGACACTGTTCAGGAGGCAGTGATCAAGACCATCCCCAAGAAAAAGAAATGCAAAAAGGCAAAACGGTTGCCTGAGGAGGCCTTACAAATAGCTGAGAAAAGAAGAGAAGCTAAAGGCACAGGAAAAAAAGAAAGATATACCTATTTAAATGCAGAGTTCCAAAGAATAGCAAGGAGAGATAAGAAAGCCTTCTTCAGTGATCTGTGCAAAGAAATAGAGGAAAACAATAGAAATGGAAAGACTAGAGATCTCTTCAAGAAAATTAGAGATACCAAGGGAACATTTCATGCAAAGATGGGCTCAATAAAGGACAGAAATGGTAGGGACCTATCAGAAGCAGAAGATATTAAGAAGAGGTAGCAAGAATACACTGAAGAACTATACAAAAAAATCTTCATGACACAGATAACTATGATGGTGTGATCACTCACCTAGAACCAGACATCCTGGAATGCAAAGTCAGGTGGGCCTTAGGAAACATCACTGTGAACAAAGCTAGTGGAGGTGATGGAATTCCAATTCAGCTATTTCAAATTCTAAAAGATGATGCTGAGAATGTGCTGCGCTCAATATGCCAGCAAATTTTGAAAATCTCAGCAGTAGCCACACTGGAAAAGGTCAGTTTTCATTCCAATCCCAAAGAAAGACAATGCCAAAGAATGTTCAAACTACCACACAATTACACTCATCTCACATGCTAGTAAAGTGATGCTCCAAATTCTCCAAGCCAGGCTTCAAAGTACATGAACCAGGAACTTCCAGACGTACAAGATGGATTTAGAAAAGGCAGAGGAACCAGAGATTAGATTGTCAACATCCGTTGGATCATCAAAAAAGCAAGAGAATACCAGGAAAACATCTACTTCTGCCTTATTGATTATGCCAAACCTTTGACTGTGTAGATCACAACAAGCTGGAAAATTTCGACAGCGATGGGACTACCAAATCACCTTCTCCTCCTGATAAATCTGTATGCAGGTCAGGAAACAACAGTTAGAACTGGACACGGAAAATTGGTTCCAAATTGGGAAAGGAGTACATCAAGGCTGTATATAGTCACCCTGCTTATTTAAGTTATATGCAGAGTATATCATGAAAAATGCCAGGATGGATGAAGCACAGGCTGGAATCAAGATTGCCAGGAGAAATATCAATAACCTCAGATACGCAGATGACAGCACCCTTATGGCAGAAAGTGAAGAAGAACTAAAGAGCCTCTTGATGAAAGTGATAAGAAGGGAGTGAAAATGCTGGCTTAAAACTCAACTTTCAAAAAACTAAAATCATAGCACCCATCACTTCATGGCAAATAGATGGAGAATCAATGGAAATAGTGACAGACATTATTTTGGGGGGCTCCGAAATCACTGCAGTTGGTGACTGTAGCCATGAAATTAAAAGATGCTTACTCCTTGGCAGAAAAGTTATGACCAACCTAGACAGCATCATAAAAAGCAGACACATGACTTTGCTGGCAAAAGTCTATGTAGTCAAAGCTATGGTTTTTCCAGTAGTCATGTATGGTTGTGAGTGAAAGTGAAAGTCACTCAGTCATGTCGGACTCTTTGCAACCCCAGCGACTATACAGTCCATGGAATTCTCCAGGCCAGAATCCTGGAGTGGGTAGCCTTTCCCTTTCCAGGGGATCTCCCAACCCAGGGATTGAACCCAGGTCTCCTGCATTGCATTCATATTCTTTACCAGCTGAGCCCTATCCCTTCTCCAGGGGATCTTCCCAAACCAGGAACTGAACCGGGGTCTACTGCATTGCAGGCAGATTCTTTACCAACTGAGCTACTAGGCAAGCTCACGGATGTGAAATTTGAACTATAAAGAAAGCTGAACGCTGAAGAATTGATGCGTTTGAACTGTGGTGTCAGTGAATACTCTTGACAGTCCCTTGGACTGCAAGGAGATCAAACCAATCAATCCTAAAGGAAATCAGTCTTGAATGTTCATTGGAAGGACTGTTGATGAGACTGAAATTCCAATACTTTGGCCACCTGATGCGAAGAACTTACTCACTGGAAAAGACCCTAATGCTGGGAGGGATTGAAGGTGGGAGAAGAAGGGGATGACAGAAGATGAGATGGTTGGGTGGCATCACTGACTCGATGGAAATGAGTTTGAGTAAGCGCCGTTAGTTGGTGATGGACAGGGAAGCCTGGCGTGCTACAGTCCATGGGGTCACAAAGAGTCAGACATGACTGAGCGACAGAACTGAACTGAACTGAACTAAAAAGATAAATCAAAGGGATTCAGGACCCCAGGCCCTGTGTTGACCCCTAGTTGACACTCAGATAAAAGTTGAGGAATATAGACTTCGCCTTCTCTTTAGCTCGGCTTAGAGTCACTTTCTCAAGTGCCAGACTTCCATAAGACAGCAGATTTGACTGTCTTGTCCCCAGAGCAAAATATAACCCCCAAAAGAGGTGCTTGTACTTTCTAAATGAATTCATACTCTATCATATTTCATGCTTTCCGATGGAGATGAGGATCCAAAGAGCTTATGAGATGAGTAGTTTAAAATGGAGGCTTGGCATTTCTCAAACAAAAAGAGCTATATTTGTTCATTGTGGTTGCTTTACAATTATAGTGACAAATCACACGAGGGAGCTGTGGGCAAAGGGAACTAACAGAGGGTGCTGGGGAAGAATACTTCACCGTGGAAACAGTAACAGACACTGGCCGACTTGCTGTTTGAGCAAGGGTGACTGCTTGCCCTTGATTGCACAGCTGATCTGAAAATAGAAGAACAACTCTGCCAACTCCTCAATCCCAAATCCAAACCGATTCAAACAACAGGTAGCTAGGGCCCAAATGCTAAATTTTGAGATGACATTTTCCTCCCAAATTAAATACAAGGTTATGTGACTATCTGATGTTTATGGCTAGGATTTGAAAGGATGGATTACTGAATTCTGACACATTGTTATTTGATTAACAAACATAATAATGTTAAAAGACAAGAATAGAAACCCAAAGACTCCATCAGGAGGTAACAAAAATCACATTTGTGCCTAATCGTAAGATTATTCGCTGTTAATCAGCCCTTTATAGTTTGCAAGTATTACCCAATCATTAATTAATTAATGTAATCTAGCAAACGGGCAAGTAGTTTATTATGCTTTGCTGACCAGAGCCTAATCAGTGCAGAAGCCATTTTACTTTAGATAAAACCATACTCATGTGGAAATTTTCTGCTTTATATTTTACTGCCACATAAGTTCATCCCCCATTGCATTTCACAGATCAGGTGAATTTATCAATATTAATCACAGAAGTGGAATTAAAAACAGAGATCTCAGCCAATCATCCAAAGTAATTAACCAGCAAAGAATTAAAAAGGAGCTCTGTGTTTCCCTGTGCCCAGAACCCACACACAGCAGAGACCTTTGTCCCGGCTGCAAATTTGATCACGAGGAGAAATTTGCTAAAGCAGCTTTTGCACGCGCAGTGGCATCAGTGGGTCTGGCCACTGCTGTGCTTCTTTGCCAACAACAGCTATTCAACATTTGCCACCTTCCCTGCTGTTGTCGAGGTTCAGGATTAGATGCAGGGAGGCCAGCAGCCCTCACAACTTCATCTGTTGGCTCAGCAGGCAGGCAGGAGCCAAGCAGCATGGCAGAGGAGAAACCTTTGAAATCATCAATTTGAAGACCCTGCCTCAAATAGGCAAGTCTGGAGGGGAGGGGAATAAACAGCATTGGAAGTCAAAAGGCCAACAATGGCTCCTGAGAGAGAGGGGGGGACAGGTCTTGGGGAGCAGGTTGGGTAGAGTGGGACACTCTTCTGATGGGGAGAGTAGTGGAGACAGATGCAGTTTGGATCCTGTAGCACAAAGGGTCTCAGCTTGGGCACCAGGGGCCCATACTTCTCTTTGTGCACTCTAGCAGGTTTGGCAGCATCCCTGGCCCTTCCTCACTAGATGCCAGTAGCACCTTACAGAACTTTTGCTCCACCAAACGGGAGAACAGAACTGTCTCCAGACACTGCCAAGTGTCTCCCAGGGATCAGAATCGCCCAGGTTGAGATATTCTGGTATGACATAGTAAAGCCTTTTCAGCAGGCTGTGTTTTGGATTTTTGTACCAAACGTGGCCTAATTCACCTCTGTTCTAAGTTGAACTGAGTCACCCCCAAAAGATGTTGAGGTCCCAACCCTTAGTACTTCAGTATGTGACTTTACTTGGAAATAAGGTTGCTGCAGATGTAATTAGTTAAGATGAGGTTATAGTGGTATAAGGTGGGCCCTAATCCATGACCAATGCCCTTATAAGAAGACAGAGAGCCACAGAAGAAGGCCATGTGAGGAGGGAGGCAGAGGTTGGAGTGAACACAGGGACTGCCAACAGCATGAGAAGCTACGAGAAAGTGCCCTGCTGACACCTTGGTCTGGGACTCTGCCCTCCAGATGTGTGAGATGATCCATTTCTCCTGTTTAAGCTGTTTTGTGGTACCTGTTTTGATGGCAGCTCTAGCAAACAAATACAACCTTCCTGCTAAGGTTGGTGTGTTAACAAAGTCACATCACAGGGAAGATGTTTCCAGGCAGGGGTTTGGAACAGTCTCTCAGCGGCCTGCTAGGTCTCTCCTGCCCCTACCTGGCATGTGGCCTCTTAATTTAACTCCTCCTCTGCCTTGGCACGGCCACCTGGGCACACAGACAAATCTATTGTTTCAAAGTGGAATAGAAGTAGCAGTGGGAGTAATTATATGGAGCACAGTCTTACTTTTTTTCCTCAAAAATTGGGATGTGGGGACACATGATAACAGCTCCCATTTCATTTGTGCTTTCGATGGGCCAGGCACTTCACAGACTTGCCTCGTGGAGTTATGAAAACTACCCTTAGGAGATGGAGATCTTAGGATCTGTTTTTAGATGATGTAACTGAGCCTCAAAGCTATGGTTTTTCCAGAAGTCATGTATGGTGAGAATTGGACCATAAAGAAGGCTGCTACTGCTGCTGCTGCTAAGTCTCTTCAGTCGTGTCCGTCTCTGTGCAACCCCAGAGACGGCAGCCCACCAGGCTTCCCCGTCCCTGGGATTCTCCAGGCAAGAACACTGGAGTGGGTTGCTGTTTCCTTCTCCAATGCTGGCTCGCCCTTACCTCTCCTGCAAGGCCTAGAGGTCTCCCCATTGTGGGTGAGTGGAGCGACCTGGAGAACCTGGATGCAGTAGGTAGAATGCTCCACCCCAACAAAGATGTCCAGAACCTGTGAATACGTTACCTTACAGGGTGTTGGGGGTTAATTGTGTCCCCTCAGAAGATATGTTGGTGCCCTAATCCCAGACACCTCAGAGTGTGACCTCAGTTGGGAATAGGGTCCTTGCAGATGTAGTTACTTAAGTTAGGTTGAAGTCATATGTTCCCCTAGCCCAGAATTACTGACATCCTTACAGAAAGAGGGTAGTTTGGACACAGGGATATAGAGGAGAATGCCACATGACACGGGAGGCATGGAGACTGAAGAGATCAAAGAGTGCAGCCTCAAGCCCCAGAACACCTGCAACTGCCAGAAACTAAAGAGGCAAGTGAAAGGTTGTTGCTACGAGCCTTGAATGATGCCAGGATTCTTGGCCTCCAGAGGAGAGGAATTCGATCTGCGGCCACTGACGAGGCTTGATCACTAAGAGCTTTTGTGTAATAAAGTTTTATTAAAGTATATAAGAGATAGAGAAAACTTCCAACATAGACATCAGAAGGGGGCAGAAAGAGTGCCCCCTTACTAATTTATAGCATAGAGACAAGAAATGCCTCAAAACTGAGAGAGCCACACCAGACCCCTCACCCACAACATGCATTTTGAGATAGCACTGGCATGAGGTGAGTCATCCTGGGCCATAGAACAATTGACATGAATCTTGAAGATAGGCAGATTTCCAAGCAAATACATAGTTTCATTCACACAGCTTAAGAGAATATTTCCAGTGTGTCTGCCCTCTGATGCCCTCTTGCAACACCTACCGTCTTACTTGGGTTTCTCTTACCTTGGAAGTGGGGTATCTCTTCACAGCTGCTCCAACAAAGTGCAGCCACTGCTCCTTACCTTGGACGAGCGGTATCTCCTCACGGCCGTCCCTCCCGACCTTGAACGTGGAATAGCTCCTCTAGGCCCTCCGGCGCCCACACAGCCACCGCTCCTTGGACATGGGGCAGCTCCTCTCAGCTGCCACCCCTGACCTCGGATGTGGGGCAGCTCCTCTCGGCCGCTGCCCCTCGGGCATGGGGTCCTCCTGGTTTCTGCCCCCTACCTCGGACATGGGCGGCTGTGACAGTGCCATAGGACCCAGCAATCCCACTGCTGGGCATACACATTGAGGAAACCAGAACTGAAAGAGACACGTGTACCCCAATGTTCATCGCAGCACTGTTTATAATAGCCAGGACATGGAAGCAACCTAGATGCCCATCAGCAGATGAATGGATAAGAAAGCTGTGGTATATATACACAATGGAATATTACTCAGCCATTAAAAAGAATACATTTGAATCAGTTCTAATGAGGTGGATGAAATTGGAGCCTATTATACAGAGTGAAGTAAGCCAGAAAGAAAAACACCAGTACAGTATACTACGCATATATATGGGATTTATAAAGATGGTAATGATAACCTTGTATGCGAGACAGCAAAAGAGACACAGATGTATAGAACAGTCTTTTGGACTCTGTGGGGGAAGGCGATGGTGGGATGATTTGAGAGAATAGCATTGAACATGTATATTATCATATGTGAAACAGATCACCAGTGCAGGTTCAATGCATGAGACAGGGTGCTCAGGGCTGATGCACTGGGATGACCCTGAGGGATGCAATGGGGAGGGAGGTGGGGGCGGGGTTCAGGATAGGGAATACACATACACCTGTGGCTTATTCATGTCAATGTAAGGCAAAACCACTACAATATTGTAAAGTAATTAGCCTCCAATTAAAATAAATAAATTAAAAAAAAGAGAAAACTGAGTTTCAGAGAGGTTAAGTTACTTGCTCAAGATCACAGAGTTAGTAACTGGCAGAGCTGGGACTTAAAGATACACACTCTCATTCTAAGTAGAAGTCTTTTCTACTAAATCACACCTTCTGCCAATATACTAATGTTTGCTGAAAAATACTCATATAGTGGATACAAATTTCATAGTGCACACAACTCAGTTTCTCGACTTGGTTTACTATTTTTCTAAGTGAATTTGGCTTCTTTCTCAAGTCCTGAATTTGCTAGATGGTGCAAAGTGCAATGTCAGTTACTTTTAGGTCTTTGCTCACATCAGGATCCTTCTTCCCATTCCCTCCCCTTGACTGCCTTCTAGGTTATGAAAGTGAAAGTCCGTCAGTTGTGTCTGACTTTTTGCGACCCCCATGGACTATACAGTCCATGGAATTCTCCAGGCCAGAATACTGGAGTGGGTAGCTATTTTTTTCTCCAGGGGATCTTCCTAACCCAGGGATCAAACCCAGGTCTCTGCATTGGAGGCAGATTCTTTACTAGCTGAGCCACAAGGGAAGCCCCTAGGTTATAGGGGGTTTATAAAACTTTATGGCATGGGTCATGCCAGCTGTTCCCGTGAGGTCCATCATCCCCTATGATTTTTGTCCACTGTCACCTCCATGGAGCATCCTCTGAGACTGTCCCCATGGCCTCCCATTGTATGGTGCATGCTACTTTATCCAGCATTGTCCCCTCCTCACAATGATATGATTCTTTTGGGCCCACCAGCTCATACTTTCTCTCGGGAATAAGGGGATATCCTCCTCTCTCTCTCACACACACCATTTCTGGTTATCACAGGGTTTAATTTCACCCCTTTGTAATCTGTACTGTTCTGGCACTAATCCGTATGGTTCCTATGCTGTGGTAGTACAGGGAACTCCTGCCAGACTGTCTCCTTACAGGTATGTCTGCCATGGGCTTCAAAAGCTGAAATTCAAGAGGGGACCACTCGCGTCTCTCTTCTCTACCTCTCTGCAGTGACAGTACTAACTCGAAGGCAGTGTGTGTGGAATGCTCCAGAAGTTTGGGCTTGTGTAGTGCAGGGATATGTGAATGTGGAAAAACACCAGGGAATATTTCAGAATATTCTACCAGCAAGTCATCTTAGTTCAGTTAACAACTATGTGGAAATGTGGTCCAGTTCAGGATGTTTTGCCATGACAGCCTATGAAAAAACACTCACTTCAGAATAATTAATTGGTCTTGCTCTATACACATAATTTAATGGCCATTATATCTTGGTGAAATCACTTAATTTCACTTAGCCTCAGTTGCTGTCTGGAGGTTATCAAGGTCAGATCCAGGTTTTATGTGGCTCAAGATTACACTGTTTGGGTTCTCCTCTTGAAAAAGTAATAAAAAAAATCACAAAAACAAAGTAAAGTGTAAGAGAGGGATATTTGATTCATTAGTATAGAGAATCCACCTCTAGGGAAACAACAACCTCTGAGTACCTGCTTCAGGATTGGTGAGGATCCCAGAAGTAGTGAATGTGAGAATGCTTTGTAAACTGCAGAGTGTGGTAGGTCTATGAGAGTGGAACAAACTTTAGAATGCTTAATTTGATGTCTTACATAGAAATTTCTAGTTGAAGTGATGACATGGAGGACATTTTAACTGATCTCTTTTCTGAGATATCATTTCATGTTATCTTAGAAATGATAGTATGAATGCAAAAGTGAAATCAGTCAAAGGGGACCTTAGAACTTAAGGATTAAAACAGATGATTTATCTCAACAAACTATTATGAAATAGAAAAGAAAAAAAAAGAAACAAAAGAAAAATGTACAGTTTGGGGAGGTGGCAGTACCATTTCTCTGTATAAGGAGCATTGTTTCAGAATTGGAGTGCAGTGGAGTGAACCTGGAATTGCGGGTCAGAAGAGTTGAATTCAAGTCTGGTTTTGCCCTAACTTACTGTGTGACCTTGAAATAGTGTGTTATCGGATCTCAGTTTCATTTTCTTACATGTAAAATGAAATAGTTATACTAGATAGTCCCCAAAGTTACTTCCTCATTCATCATTCAAAATTTTTAAACAATTAGAAATGTTTTGTTATAAAGGAAAATTTCTAATTATAAATAACGTAAAGAATACAAAAAAGTACAAAAAGAATGTTATAAAATCATCTTAAAATAATTGGAATTAAAAATTCAGTGACTATATTAGAAGATTAAACACAGAAAACAAACTCATGAATTGGAAGATAGACGTGAAGAAGTTCTCCATAATATAGTTCAGAAATACAGAGATGGGAAACATGAAAGCTATACCAAAGACATGGAGGACTAAATGAGAGGCTTAATGTAATTGGTGCTTTTGTTGGAGATAATAAAGTAAAAAGCAATATTAAAGAATTAACTGCTGAAAATTTTCCAAAATTGCTGAGAGAAACCAATCCTCAGATCCAGTAAGCCAAAATGAATTCTAAGCAGAAAAACAAAATCCCCATCTAGACATATTGCAGTCAACCCACAGAACACCTACAGAACAATACATCTTCACACTTCCTACTCATTAGACAGCTTTCTGAGACTCAGGAGAGGCCTGGGAGACTAAAGTAAGAGCCTTCTACTTCAAAATACAGGGACATGGGAGCTTGTATAAGGTTTCAGTCCCCCCTTTTCTTAGATACTCCTCAATCTTGAAAGAAACAGATTAGGATAAGAAAAGGAATAATGCTTTGGATACAGATTGTGCTCAGTCGCTCAGTCATGTCCAACTCTTTGCAACCCCCTGGACTGAGGCTCCTCTGTCCATGTAATTTTTCAGGCAAGAACACTGGAATAGGTTGCCATTTCCTCCTCCAGGGAATCTTCCCCATCCAGAGATCGAACCCATGTCTCTTGTGTCTCCTGCATTGGCAGGCAGATTCTTTACCACTGAGCCACCTGGAAAACCCCTGGATAGAGAAGTGAGTGAAAGTCTTTCATTTGTGTCTGACTCTTTGCCACCCCATGGACTATATAGTCCATAGAATTCTCCAGGCCAGAATACTGGAGTGGGTAGCTGTTCCCTTCTCCAGGGGATCTTCCCAACCCAGGGATCGAACCAAGGTCTCCTGCATTGAAGGCAGATTCTTTATCAGCTGAGCCACCAGGGAAGCCCCTGAATAGAGAAGGGTTTCACAATCATAAACTCGGCAAAGGGACTTGCTTTTAGGGGCACTCGGTTTCAAGTTTAGTGTTGTTTTTTCTTTTTTTTCCAGCACTGTATAGTCTCCTTGCTTTTACGACAAAGTAATTTTCCATCCATACCTCTTTGACACCCAAGTATTTGGTTAGAAGGTAGCATTTGGATCTGATGTTGGACTCCTGCCTGTTGATTATCATGTCAGTTGCACCGAGTCTACAGCCACCTCAGGGGGATGAGCTCAGGATATCTGAGCAGATTAGGCAATTTGAGATCACATCTTCATGACTTGCACCCCACTCTGAAGGGAGCCTCCAGTGAACTGGAAAATAGCTTTCTTCCTCCCAGGAGTCACTTCAAACACCAGGTCTCAAAAGTCTCTGACCCTTGACTGCCTAAGGGTCATGTAACCTTGGAGTAACCCAAGACTGTTGTTTGCCTAATTGACAAGAGAGATCCTTTTAAGTTCGTGAGACTCTGTAGATGAAGGTCAATTGTCTGGTGTAGCATTAGAACAGTGGTTAACTTCTGTGGTAGTTTTGACACTTTTAATGAGAGATTTGACATTTGATGGAGAGGTTGGTGAGGAACCTGTTGGGGACTTTGGTGGTCAAAACAGCAATAAAATATTGTTATAGCAATAGTTTATGCTGGCTTGAGGTAGGAATGCTGGCTGCAGAATTTAGAAAGAAACCACCTGTGAGTTAATCTTTAGAGATTTTAGGAAATGGGACTCTCTAAGACACCAGCTAGATGACTGGCATCCATTGGAGATAATTGAGTTGGCTATACCTTTGAAATAAAAGTTGCTCTTGGATGGAAGAAAAGGTCCCCAAAAAACCTTGACATTCTCGTAATGATATTTACTCACACAACTCAACTTGACTCTATATCATGTATGAATTTTTACTTAAAACAGGTCTTGATTAGCTGTTGCATATTATTTTAAAAATATTTTCCTTGCTGATTACTTCTACTTATCTTTCTCATACTCAGCTCAGATGACACTTTTTGTAAGAAGTATTATCAAGCCTCCATGTCTGGGAGAGTTGTCCCCTTTTTATGTTCTCATACTTACTAGCACGGAATACTATGGTGTAATTTTCTGTTTAGTTGTATCTGTACCCCTGAGCCCTGTGCCTGGCACATAGCCAACTTCAGTGAATTATCAGTTGAATGAATGAAAAAAATGAATAAGTGAATTGAAAGGATTGCAAGTAAATTTTTGTGAGGGTTTGTAGAAGAAAGAATTTGCATCTAACTGGGTAGAATACAGGATACTCCTTAAAGGATATGAGAGTCTCTTGGACTGCTAGGAGATCAAACTAGTCAGTCCTAAAGGAAATCAGTCTTGAGAATTCATTGGAAGGACTGATGCTGAAACTGAAACTCCAATACTTTGACCACCTGATACGAAGAACTGACTCATTGGAAAAGACCCTGATGCTGGGAAAGATTGAAGGCAGGAGGAGAAGGGGACAACACAGGATGAGATGGTTGGATGGCATCACTGACTAGATGGACATTTGAGTTTGAGTAAGCTCCGTTAGTTGGTGATGGACAGAGAAGCCTGGCATGCTGCAGTCCATGAGGTTGCAAAGAGTCGAACATGGCCGAGCAACTGAACTGAACTGAAAGGATATATCATTAGACGTATGTTTCAAGAATATGTAGGCGTTTAAAAGACTGTTCTATACAGTCTTTTGGACTCTGTGGGAGAGGGCGAGGGTGGGATGATTTGGGAAAATGGCATTGAAATATGTATATTATCATATGTGAAATGAATCACCAGTCCAGGTTCGATGCATGATACAGGGTGCTTGGGGCTGGTCCACTGGCATGACCCAGAGGGAGGGGATGGGGAGGGAGGTGGGAGGGGTTCAGGATGGGAAACACATGTACACCTGTGGGGGATTCATGTCAATGTTTGGCAAAACCAATACAGTATTGTAAAGTAATTAGCCTCCAATTTAAAATAAATACATTTATATTAAAAAAGAATATGTAGGAGTTTATAAGGGGGAAAAGGCAAGAGAAATTCCAAAGGAAACATCATTAGGGAACCACAGAGGCAGAAGTATCATTATGTAACAGCTAGTTCAGCTAGGTTAGATTAGTGCTTCATAAACTTGAGTTGCAGTAGGACCCCCTGAAAGACTTCTTAAAACCCAGTTTTCTGGGCTCCACTCCTAGAGTATTTGACTCAGTGGTTCTGTGGTGGGCTCCAGTAACGTGCATTTTTAATACTTTCCCAGGTGCTGCTGGTCCAAAGACCACACTTTGAGAACTACTGAGCTGGAGAGCAGTATATTTGGAAGGAATCGTGGCAGATAAAGCTGGAAAGGTAGATTGGGGTGCACTGTGGAAGGTGTTTAAATGATAAGTTGATGTTTTATTTTGTTGATTTTATTGGTGGAGAGGAAGCATTAGTGATTCCTGAATGTGGAAGTGATTTGATTAGAGCTATTGCTTTAGGAAGGCTTCCCTGGTGGCTCAGTGGTAAAAAATTCACCTCCAATGCAGGAGCCACAGGAGACCTGGGTTCGATCCCTGGGCCAGGAAGATCCCCTGGAGGAGGAAATGGCAACCCACTCCAGTATTTTTGCCTGGAGAATTCTGTGGACAGAGGAGCCTGGTGGGCTACAGTCCATGGGGTAGCAAAGAGTTGGCCATGACTGAAGTGACTTAGCACAGCACATTATTTTAGGAAAATGAATCTTGTAGTAACCCAAAGAATGACTTGATGGAGGTGGGTAGTTGGGGGCTGGGAGGAGAGATTGGACACAGAAGACTAGGTAGAAGGTGACTTCAATAATCCATTCTCTATTGCTGAAATTTACCTTTTAAAATGTTAATCATTTTGGATGGCAATCTTCCTAAAATATATTTCACACTCTCTGCTCTCCTACAGAGAGAATCCTGAATATAATGCATTCTTTTGGTGACTCCAAGTTATCGTTCTGAACATTGATGATTGCACTGACTTGTAACACAGTGTGCTCTCATGGGTATGGAGGTGTAAAGAGCTTTGTGCCCAATTCTAAATGCCCTAGAACTGCTGTGAATTTTTAGTTTCGTGTTTTCTATTGATAATATTTCTATCTCTCCCTTGGTAGCTCCTCTTTCCATTCTAATTGGCTGATCCTAATCTGCAATGGGCTGGAAAACCAGATATAATTGTGTAATGTAAGAGTACATTACACACAGTAGAGTGTGGCTGAAGTACTCTTCTATGAATAGTCTATAAGCTTTGGAGTGTGAACTCTGCAACATTTATTTGGGCAGCTTATAGGTCTCTCAAAGTTCTTCCTATTTATGGCTCCATTCTGAGTAAGTGAGATTGCCAGGAATATGAGAAGCAATGTGTTGTCAATGGGAGTATCATGTATTTTTATTTTTCAAATAAGAATTCTTGGAAGACTTCATAAAAGTCATGATCCTGAGTAAATTGAGTTCAATAAAAGGAGGATATAGCATTTTAATAGATAAATTGGTTGTTTTCAGATCACTCACTCCACCCCCTAGTTTTCCCTACAGTGGTAGTCACTGAAACTACAGTCTAGACCAAGGGTTCCCAACGTCTGGGTCACAGACCGGTACCTCCCATTAGATCAGTGGTGGCATTAGATCAGAAATAAAGTGTGTGCACAATAAATTTAATGCACTTGAATCATTCTGAAATCATCTCCCCCTACCCCAGTCTGGGGAAAAATTGTCTTCCACAAAATTGGTCCCTGGCGCCAAAAGGTTGGAGACTGTTGCTCTAGACCACAAGTCATTTGTGATATTCCTCTTGAGAAGCCACCATAAAAGATGAAGAAATGTTTCCAATGTTTGAGATTATGAGAATGCTTGTTAAAGTGATAAGACAAACCATTTCCTTGATAGATTGTTGGGAGGTAGGAAGGTAGGGGAGAATACCATTTGGTAGCATGTTGAGTCTCCAAATAGCCTGCCTCTTTTCAGAGGAAGTCAGTCCCGTGGAAAGTCTTTAGACAATTGCATATGGGCCCTGTGGAGTTTATTAACTTGTTTTCCACCGAAGTGTAAATGCTGGAGAGCCAAATAACAGCAGTTGGGGGAGGGGAAGGGAAGAGAGGATGCTGGACTGGAATAGTTATCACCACAGTGACATGGTAAAGAACTTGGGCACCATTTATGTTTGATTTTATGTATATACGTATATATATGAAATTGCTTATGAAGTCATCAAATTTTTATCCTTAAAAGAAAAAGCCAGAAAACAAGACCACAAATGACAAAACATCCTAGTTAGAGCCCAGATGGCTGCATAAAATAAATAGCCATTTCCTTGATGGAAGCATAGGCAATTTGGCTGTGTGAAGCTGCAATTCCAGCAGAGATCCTTGAAACAGATGTTGATATTGCTTGTGCATCAAAACTTTCCAAAACAACAAGATGTTCAGGTACTATGAGAACAAATAACTGGTGCCTTCAAATCCTTACATCAGTATCATGGGGAGACAGTGTTCTCCCAGAGGAAGATTGCCTTGAGATACCTGCCGAGGAAAAAAATCTAGGAAAGATGGAATTTTTCTGTAGTTCTGTTAAGGACTGGGAACATCTCCCAAATCTCCACGTTCCTCCTGCTCATTTCCATCCTCCCATTCTACCTCTCTGTATCACGCTGCCTCTCTGAAGTCATGTCGAGAGCATACTACATCAGCTGTCCTTTGAGGAGGATACAGGGACTGTAGGAAGGAGAGTGAAATTCTCTCATTTCAGGGTTAGTTGCCTATGTAAGGATGGTTAGGACTCTGCTAGATGGAGATAGGTGAGGAAAAGCCTTCCAGGTAACAGGAAGGGCAGAAGCATGGACCAGAGTTGAATAGAGTGTGATATGTTCATAGGTTGGTGACCAGAGAAAAATTTGTAGGAGGGAACAGAGGTTGAAAAGAAGACTGGGAAAACAGCATGAAAAACAATGATTGGCAAAAAATAAATTAAAAAATATTATTTCAAGTAATCCCATGAAACGTGATAAATTGCTTATCATTTCCCATTTTACTTGGGAGAATCACTGGATTTTAGTAACTTCAAAAACACTTACCCTTAGAATTGAAACAAGTATCAAAATATTTAAAAGTACGATGTATTGTAAAAATAAATAAAAGTAAGATAAATTTAGAAAGAATTCAGTTATCAGAATAAGTGTTTTTTTTTTTTTTAACAAATGGAAATCATATATCTTTTTATACCTGTCCTGTAAAATAAAATAAAATAAAATCCTATGAAAAAGATGTCACTAAATATGCCTCAGATACTTAAAAGAATAATACATTATTATGAGGAATAGGATGTTGATAAGTTAGAAAATTTAGATAAAATGGATGAATTCCTAGAAAACATAACATACCCAAATTCATTTGACAAGAGTTAGAAACCAAAGAATTGAATCACTATTCAGGAGCCTTCCCACAAAGAAAACTCCAGGCCCAGATGGCTTCACTGGCAAGTCCTACCAAATATTCAAGCAAGAAAAAAATCCAGTTTTGCACAAAACCTTCCAGAGAACACAAAATGAGTGAATAGTCCCAGACTTACTTCATGAGGCCAGCTTAATTCTGATGGACAAAAACATTAAAAGAAAGGGAAAATGGAGGGTGACCTCATTCATTGTGATAGATATAAAAACTTTAACCAAATATTAGCAAATAGAATTCAGCAACATATAAATAGGATAAATCATCATGACAAAGTAGGCTATATCCCAGGAATACAAGATCACCATTAGAAACTCAAACAGTGTCATTCACTACATCAGTAAATTAAAGGGGGGAAATCACATGATCATCTCAATAGATGCAGATAAACCATGTGATAAATTCAACATTCTTTTATGATAAAAATTCTTAGCCAACTAGGAACACAAGAGAATACTTAGGAGGCCAGGCCCATGTGGTAGGCTATGAGAAAATCCTGACTTCAAACCAAAGGAGATGAGATATCACTTTTAGTGAGAATAAAAACTGATGGGACTACTTTGGAAAATAATTTGACATTTTCTAAGAAGTAGAAAATGAAGTACAACTATGACTCAGAAAGTCTATTACTATGTATATTCCCTAAATCCACACATGCTCATAATCATGGTAACATGATTCCCAATTGTGAAAAACTAGAAACAAACCAAATGGCCATCAATAGATTGTGTAGGTAAACTGTGGAATATTAATAAAAACCAAATTAAATACAGCAAAATATGGCATAGATGAATCTTATAACATTATGCTGAGTGAAAAAAAAAGCAAGACCAAAAGAAACACATGGTGATTTCATTTATAGAAAATTCAAAACCATGGAAAACTATACTGAAAGAATTGGTACTGCATATATATGTGGTTAAATCACATAGAAAAACAGGGAACTAGTTACTGTACAATTTAGGATAGTGACATCTGTCATGGTCCAGGCGCAGGCTGGAAAAGAATTTCCAGACATGAGACAGAATGAGAGGGAAATAAAGTTTATTAGAATGGGAGACGCTATTAGAACAGCGGGCCAGCTCAAGGGAGAACCAACGTTGAACAGGGCTCCTTAGTCCAACTTTATACCCAGGGTACAAGGAATGGGATAGGGGTCTTGCAGGTCATTTGCTGACTGGATGAGGCATGTATACTAGGTGGGGAAGAGTATGACAAATACCTTCTCCCTATGGGGTAGGAGGGGAGACAGGTCATACTGCTCAGGAGTACCTGAAATCCGTTAATAGTTACAACATGGGGGAGGGAAGGACAATAAGGGTCTCTGGTTTTTCCATTCTTGCATTCCAAGACCCTCCTTAGTTTTATCTGCGCTTTCATCCTTGAGTCACCACAACATCAGGGACAGTGATGATCTGTAGAGGATACAGGGGCTTCTGGGTAGCAGATGTGATATTGTGATTTATAAGAAATATACATTTGGTCATTCAGGTAACCAAAATATTGTTGTTGTTGTTGTTGTTCAGTCGCTCAGTCATGTCTGACTCTTTGTGACCCCATGGACTGCAGCACGCCAGGCTTCCCTGTCCTTCACCATCTCCAGGAGCTTGCTCAAGCTCATGTCCATTGAGTTGGTGATGCCATCTAACCATCTCATCCTCTGTCGTCCCCTTCTCCTCCTGCCTTCAATCTTTCCCAGCATCGGGGGCCAAAATATATTTCTCATATATAGCCTTAAAAACATTTTTTTTTAATGGAAAGATAATTGCTTTACAGAATTTTGTGGTTTTCTGTCATACATCAACAAGAATCAGCCATAGGTACACCCATGTCCCCTCCCTCCTGAATCTCATATATAGTCTTTGTTCATGGATCCTGGCTCTCAGATTCTAAAACCCTTGGAATGTCCGGTGATAAGAGCCATAAAAATTGATGGAGAAGGTTCTTGAGAGTCCCTTGGACAGCAAGGAGATCCAATAAGTCAATCCTAAAGCAAATCAGTCCTGAATATTCATTGGAAAGATTGATGCTGAAACTCCAATACTCTGGCCACCTGATGCAAAGAACTGACTCATTTGAAAATAAATATGATTGGGAAAGATTGAAGGTGGGAGGAGAAGGAGATGACAGAGGATAAGATGGTTGAATGGCATCACTAACTCAATGGACATAATTTTGAGTAAACTCTGGGAGTTGGTGATGGACAGGGAGGCCTGGCGTGCTGCAGTCCATGGGGTTGCAAACAGTCGGACACGACTGAGCCACTGAACTGAACTGAAGAGCCATAAAGGTGTTGTCTGTTATGTTAATGAGGTAGCTCTTGGAAAGCCCTTAGGTGGAGGAGGCTTCTTGCCAGGAGCCTTAACCAAGTGATTAGAGGGTTGCAACTTTCAGTCCTTTCTCCCCCACCTCTGGGAAACAGTGATGGGTTGTAGATTGAGTTCAGTTACCAGTGGTCAGTAATTTAGCCCATCATATGAATACAAAGAAGTCTCCATAAAAACCTGAAAAGACAGGGTCGGAGAGCTTCTGGGGTGGTGACTACATGGAGGTGAGGGGGGCACCTGGAGAAGTCATGGAAACCCTGCTTCCATTCCCCAGGCCTTGCCCTCAGCTTCCCTCTCATCTGGCTGTGCCTGAGTTATATCATTTTATGATTAACTGAGGGTCTTGTAAGTAACATGTTTTCTCTGAATTCTGTGAGCTGCTTTAGTAAATTAGTTGAACCTGTGGGGGCTGGAGTGGTGGTGAATCACTGGGACCTTCAGTCTGTAGCTGATTGGTCAGAAGTGAGGGTGATAACTTGGGCTTGAAACTGGCATCTGAAGTGGTGGGAAGGCAATATTGTAGGACTGAGCCCTTAACCCGGGGAATCTGCTGCCTGGGGAATGCAAGGAGGGGAGTTTCAGTAGCAGGGAGCCTCTGCCAGGACTGACCCTGGAACTGAGGGAGGAGCTGCCAAATTCTATCAGCACTTGGATAGTGCCCAGTAAAGAGCTCTTGACAGAGAGCTGTTCGGTTTGTGGACTGCAGTTCCATGGTGAATGCATGACATCCTGTTTCAGAGGCCTCCACTCCAATAGAAGAAGGTAAAACAAAATCAGTCATCTCAGTGGGCTGAATTGCATGCTATTTTCCCAGCAGTGATGGAAGAACTGAAAAGTGGTAAAGAAAAAAAAAAAAAAAGCCCCTGTGTTTGGCTCTTTACTGACTCCTGGGCAGTGGCCAGTGGTCTGGCCCTGTGGTCAAGCAGAAGGGTGGTAGAAACCTGGCCTATTACATGATTGTCTGTGTGAGACACAGCCCTGCGGAAATCGGAGGGCTACATCAAAGTAGGAAAGTTGAGGCCCATCAGAAGCACCCCTTCAGGTTGGGAAGGTGATTGGAATTCTCAAGCAGATATTCCCATGTGCTCACTTAAGGCAGCTGCCTGGGTCCATGAGATAAGTGGACACCAGGGGTTGGCAGCAATGTGCAGACAGACAGACTGAATCTAGACATAGTCCTCTTGCAGCCTCTGAGGCAGAACTTGCCAATAAGGACTGTTGTGTGTGCCAGCAGCAGACAGAGACTGCAGATGGCTCTACGGTCAGACTGTGGCTGGTGGCCCTGGAGGCTGCAAATGAGTCCTGCCAGCAATAGACAGAGACCCTCAATGGGGCTTACAGGTGGCAGATGCAGATGCTCTGAGTGCCCTAAAAGAACCAGAAGATAGTGCACCAGTTTGGACAGCAGAGCGTCATTTCTTCAGAGCAAGGACATCACCTTATAGCTGATAATGTCCAGTGATGGGCAGAGAGATCTCGGAGAGTAATAGTTTGGTGGAGAATGGGAATGGGCAGTTGAAACGTTGGTTGTCTAAAATGGAGAAATCAAGGCATGAAAGGCTGGGTTACAGGCCTTCATGAGTGTGTACTCACACTCAACATGAATAGGAGTGGGGCTAAAGGATGGTCCCCACTGGAGAGATTTCCATCTTCCTAGTGGATCTGGGGAAGACGGTGTGAGGAAGGTGTGTGTACATCCTTCCCTGTATCACTGCAGTTTTTTTTTTTCTCCTTACTTGGTGCTATGGTCACAGGACCAGGGCTGCAGCTATCACACAAGGTCTGGAAACAAGGATGACCCCTTACCGCCTAACAATCCTGTAAGTCAAGATAGTGACACCTTCCTAGATTCTCACTCAGTCATTAATAACTCTCCAATCCTTCATCACGTCTTATGAAAATGTCTCCCAGGATGAAGCCACTCAGGTCTGCACGTTTCTATTCAATCTGGTCAGGTTCCAGGAGAGGAGTAGTCTCAGCAATACACATGTGTCTGATCTTTAGACACAATTCCTAAGGACCTGAAGGGGCAGGCTGTGCCTTCATCCCATCTGTCAAATTGGGACTAACAGTAATTCAGCCTGGCCGTAAAAATAGCCCACTAGTTGCATCTTTGTAACCTATGTAATGTTACTCTGTGTGAACAAGAGTGTTGCTGCCTGCTATTGCTTTCTATTACTTGCTAAACTACTATCGCTGCCAGCA
Source organism: Bos mutus (assembly GCF_027580195.1). Lineage (NCBI taxonomy): Eukaryota > Metazoa > Chordata > Mammalia > Artiodactyla > Bovidae > Bos > Bos mutus. The sequence goes on along the minus strand of NC_091646.1, from coordinate 11,121,634 downwards.
CAGTGTCTCTTAGGTTTGGGACATTAGGTGGAAAAGTGTGGGTATAAATGGAGAGAAGAAAAAAAAAAAGTTGCTGATGAATAAATAAAAGGGTTATGTTAGGTAATGAGGGAAATCCAATATTACAGTAACATCTATTTCAAAAGAGGGTCAGAACCGGAGATGATATTGTCTCTTAGCTGGAGTACGTCAGGTGCCTGAAAGAATAAAGCCATGTACTGCCAAGACTACTCCTGCTTTTGGAACCTAACCTAGATGGTAGGGTAGACAGGTCATACTCGTGAGTGAGGCCTATTAATGGAGTGATCACTGCTTTTAATGTATCCAACACTGCACTCAGAATCCCACTTCTGATTTCCAGTACATATAAAACACTTTATAAAATGCTCTTGAGGGCAGCCAGGAAGATTACTATAAAAAACATGAGCATTTTTCAGCACTGTCCCTAAGTTATTCTCAGGGGAAAGATGTCTGAATGTAAGGCAGTATCTTTAAGACCCTGGCTTGCGCTAACTATCTGATTTTGCACTTTCCAAACATTCACCATTATAAAAAGCTCAACCTCAGATAATGCCTGCCCGTCCACTTTTAGTTTCTGATCTTCAGCTACTAAAGCAGTACTGGAGACTGAAACACAAATGAAAACACATTTTTTTCCCCACCATTCTAACCTCTGACCAGGCTGCCTCCACTCAGAAGTAATGTAGTTGGCTCGAGGTGTCTTTAGAGCACAATTTCATCACTGGTGCTTCTTTGAATATCCAGAGAAAGAATTCTTTCTGGGATAGGGTTAAACTGGTAAGGATTTCAGGCTCTCAAGTCTGATCTCTTGAAAATCTTCTGTGCATCCTTAAGTTTTTCCCTTGATCTTCAAATAGGCACTGATTAGATTTGTGGTGGCAAGGAACAGGTCATGGGCAGATAGAAATCGGAGGACCAAGGAGGGGCCATAGCTTTGGAATATCATCTTACTTCACACAATGCACACCACTGATGCAATGTGAATGATCCAACTGAAAAGAGGATGGGTCCTAGGGTCACCATGCATCCTTCACATGGGCTCATATTCTCTCTCCTCTTTTCTCTTCTGGGGAAATGTGAATGGATGAAAATGAAATGAGATGAACTACATGGATTTCTTTGCTGATATTCAGTGTAAGTACTTAGCTTTTTCCTCTTCCTTTTAACAAATCCATTGCAGGATAAGTCTGGTGGATCATAGTGCCTATCCTGGTGTCTATCCTATTGTGCTCTCAGATTTCTGCCTGCAGTGTGGGAAACCTGGATTCGATCCCTGGGTTGGGATGATCTCCTGGAGAAGGAAATGGCAACCCACTCAAGTATTCTTGCCTGGAGAAATTCCATGGATGGAGGAGCCTGGCAAGCTACAGTCCATGGGGTCACCAAGAGTCGGACACGACTGAATGACTTCACTTTTACTTTCATCCTGGTGCCTATCCCATTGTGCTCTTAGGAGATTTCTCAGAACCATAACAGGGGATACTCTGGACACTCTATCCCAATGTAATGAGAACAACTCCACTTCCTTCATTTAGTCATTGAGGAAGTATTTTCATGATGAGTATTGTATATTGGTCCCCCCTCTTTCTGTATGTGTGTGTTTGTGTGTGCATACATGAGAAGTCCCAGTGGCAACAGAGAACACGAGTCTTTGGGAGCACTGAAAGGGGGGCCAGGATGCCTGAGTGAAGTGTAAGCATGGGGAAGGTGAGAGGGAGCAGTGAAAGTCTGTTTTATTATATGTGATGGATCCCAGGTCTTTGGACTCACTAGATGTTATTTTCTTGGCACTGGAGAGACTTATCCACGTCTGTCTAATAGTCTGGTATCTCCGAATACATTTGAGAGAATAACTAGGAGGGGGTGAGGTGCCTTCAATAAAAGTGATTTATTTTATTTTAAAACTAAATTAAAAAATCATATTTAAAATTTAATTTGTAACTATTTCAATTTGTTGACCAAAGCTTTATGCCCACTGATTAATAACTTCTCCCTTTCTGGGAAACCACCATTCTACAGCTTGACTCTACGAATTTGACTACTTTGATACGTCATATAATGAAAGTGAACCTGCAAGAGACTGACCCAGACTTGCCTGTGAGTGTCCAGGACTCTCCAGCAGAGGTGTGGGTCGGCAGTGGCCTGCTGCAGGGTGGGGGGCACTGAGTGTAGCAGTGTCTGAATGGGACCTTTTGAAGGAGGTCGCCATTAACTTCATTACCTCCACCATAGTTTGGCCCCAGGTGAAAAACAGGGGGGGAACACAGCCCCACCCATCAACAGAACATTGGATTAAAGATTTACTTAGCAAGGCCCCGCCTATCAGAACAAGATCCAGTTTCCCCCTCAGTCTGTCTCTTCCATCAGGAAGCTTCCATAAGCCTCTTATCCTTATCCATCAGAGGGTGAAGTGAAGTGAAGTGAAGTCACTCAGTTGTGTCCGACTCTTTGTGACCCCATGGACTGTAGCCTACCAGGCTCTTCTGCCTATGGGATTTTCCAGGCAATAGTACTGGAGTGGATTGCCATTTCCTTCTCCAGGGGATCTTCTCCACCCAGGGATTGAACCCGGGTCTCCCACATTGTAGGCAGATGCTTTACCGTCTGAGCCACCAGGGAAGTCCTTATCAATCTGATGACATGGACCACAGCCTTGTCTAACTCAATGAAACTATGAGCCATGCTGTTTAGGGCCACCCAAGATGGATGGGTCATGGAAGAGAGTTCTGACAACACGTGGTTCACTGGAGAAGGGAATGGAAAACCACTTTAGTATTCTTGCCTTGAGAACCCCATGAAAAGTATGAAAAGGCAAAAAGATAGGACACTGAAAGATGAACTCCCCAGGTCTGTAGGTGCCCAAAATGCTACTGGAGATCAGTGGAGAAATAACTCCAGAAACAATGAAGAGACGGAGCCAAAGCAAAAACAACAACCAGTTGCAGATATGACTGGTGACAGAAGTAAAGTCTGATGCTGTAAAGAGCAATATTGCATAGGAACCTGAAATGTTAGGTTCATGAATCAAGGCAAATTGGAACTGGTCAAACAGGAGATGGCAAGCATGAATGACGACATTTTAGGAATCAGCTAACTAAAATGGACTGGAATGGGTGAATTTTACTCAGATGACCATTATATCTACTACTGTGGGTAAGAATCCCTTAGAAGAAATGGAGTAGCCATCATAGTCAACAAAAGAGTCCAAAATGCAGTAGTTGGATACAATCTAAAAACCACAGAATGATCTCTGTTCATTTCCAAGGCAAACCATTCAATATCACAGTAATCCAAGTCTATGACCTGACCAGTAATGCTGAAGAAGCTGAAGTTGAACGGTTCTGTGAAGACCTACAAGACCTTCTAGAACTAACACCCTAAAAAAATGTCCTTTTCATTATAGGGGACTGAAATGCAAAAGTAGGAAGTCAAGAAACACCTGGAGTAACAGGCAAATTTGGCCTTGGTGTACAGAATGAAGCAGGGCAAAGGCTAATAGAGGTTTGCCAAGAGAATGCACTGGTCATGGCAAACACCCTCTTCCAACAATACAAGAGAAGACTCTACATATGGGCATCGCCAAATGGTCAATACTGAAATCAGATTGATTATATTCTTTGAAGCCAAAGATGGAGAAGCTCTATACGGTCAGCAAAATCAAGACCAGGAGCTGACTATGGCTCAGATCATGAACTCCTTATTGCCAAATTCAGACTGAATTGAAGAAAGTAGGGAAAACCACTAAACCATTCAAATATGACCTAAATCAAATCCTTTATGATTATACACTGGCATGGAGAAATAGATTCAAGGGATTAGATCTCATAGAGTGCCTGAAGAATTATGGACAGAAATTCATGACACTGTACAGGAGGCAGGGATCAAGACCATCCCCAAGAAAAACAAATGCAAAAAGGCAAAATGGCTGTCTGAAGAGGCATTACAAATAGCTGAGAAAAGAAGAGAAACTAAAGGCAAAGGAGAAAAGGAAAGATATACCCATTTGAATGCAGAGTTCCAAAGTATACCAAGGAGAGATAAGACAGCCTTCCTAGTTATCACTGCAAGGAAATAGAGGAAAACAATAGAATAGGAAAGACTAGAAATCTCCACAAGAAAATTAGAGATACCAAGGGAACATTTCATGCAAAGATGGGCACAATAAAGGACAGAAATGGTAGGGACCTAACAGAAGCAGAAGATATTAAGAAGAGGTGGCAAGAATACACAGAAGAACTATTCAAAAAAGATCTTCATGACCCAGATAATCACGATGATGTGATCACTCAGCTAGAGCCAGACATCCTGGAATGCAAAGTTAAGTGGGTCTTAGGAAGCATCACTGTGAACAAAGCTAACGAAGGTGATGGAATTCCAGTTGAGCTATTTCAAATCCTAAAGGATGATGCTGTGAAAGTGTGGCACTCAAAATGCCAGCAAATTTGGAAAAACCCAGCAGTGGCCACACTGGAAAATATCAGTTTTCATTCCAATCCCAAAGAAAGGTAATGCCAAAGAATACTCTAAATACTGCACAATTGCACTCATCTCACACACTAGGAAAGTAATGCTCAAAATTCTCCAAGCCAGGCTTCAACAGTGCATGAAACATGAATTTCCAGATGTTCAAGCTGGATTTAAAAAAGGCAGAGGAACCAGAGATCAAATTGCCAACATCCGCTGGATCATCAGAAAAGCAAGAGAGTTCCAGAAAAAACATCTATTTCTGCTTTATTGACTATGCCAAGCTTTTGACCGTGTCGATCACCACAAACTGTGGAAAATTCTGAAAAAGATGGGAATACCAGACCACCTGACCTGCCTCCAGAGAAATCTGTATGCAGGTCAGGAAGCAAGCGTTAGAACTGGACATGGAACAGCAGATTGGTTCCAAATCGGGAAAGGAGTATGTCAAGGCTGTATATTGTCACCCTGCTTATTTAACCTATGTACAGAGTACATCATGAGAAACGCTGGGCTGGATGAAGCACAGCTGGAGTTAAGATTGCCGGGAGAAATATCAATAACCTCAGATATGCAGATGACACGACCCTTATGGCAGAAAGCGAAGAACTAAAGAGCCTCTTGATGAAAGTGAAAGAGGAGAGTGAATAAGTTGGCTTAAAGCTTAACATTCAGAAATCTAAGATCATGGCATCCAGTCCCATCACTTCATGGCAAAAAGATGGAGAAAGAGTGGAAACTGTGTCAGACTCTATCTTTTTGGGCTCCAAAATCACTGCAGATTGTGACTGCAGCCATGAAATTAAAAGACACTTACTCCTTGGAAGGAAAGTTATGACCAACCTAGACAGCATATTAAAAAGCAGAGACATTACTTTGCCAACAAAGGTCCGTCTAGTCAAGGCTATGGTTTTTCCAGTGGTCATGCATGGATGTGAGAGTTGGACTGTGAAGAAAGCTGAACACCCAAGAATTGATGCTTTTGAACTGTGGTGCTGGAGAAGACTCTTGAGAGTCCCTTGGACTGCAAGGAGATCCATCCAGTCCATCCTAAAGGAGATCAGTCCTGGGTGTTCATTGGAAGGACTGATGTTGAAGCTGAAACTCCAATACTTTGGCCACCTGATGTGAAGAGTTGACTCATTTGAAAAGACCGTGATGCTGGGAGGGATTGGGGGCAGGAGGAGAAGGGGACGACAGAGCATGAGATGGCTGGATGGTATCACTGACCTGATGGACATGAGTTTGGGTTAACTCCGGGAATTGTTGATGGACAGGGAGGCCTGGCATGCTGCGGTTCATGGGGTCACAAAGAGTCGGACATGACCGAGTTACTGAACTGAACTGATTTATTTATTTATTTATTTTTCCTCCCGGTTATGTTGTCGTTTGAGGTTCCAAAACTCCCCACAGACCTGCTGGTGAGAGGGTTTCCTGGTGTTTGGAAACTTCTCCTCTTTTAAGACTCCCTTCCCAGGACGGGTCTCCATCTCTAACTCTTTTGTCTCTCTCTTTATCTTTTATATTTTGTCCTATCTCTATTTGAAGATAATGGGCTGCCTTTCTGGGTGCCTGATGTCCTCTTCCAGCATTCAGAAGTTGTTTTGTGCAATTTGCTCAGTGTTCAAATGTTCTTTCGATGAATTTGTGGGGGAGAAAGTGGTCTCCCTGTCCTATTCCTCTGCCATCACAGGACTGCCCTCGGTTCTTCAAAAATTAAACACAGAATTGTCATATGATCTAGCATTCCCACTTGTAGGCATTTATCCAAAAGAATTGAAGATATCACAGTGGTATTAGTGTTCCTGTGTCCATTTTAGTACTGTTCATGGTAGCCAAGATGTAGGAAACAACCTACATGTCCATCAACAGAGGAAGGGATAAAGGGCTCTTGATAATGAGATGGTGTGCAGACAGGGAGAGTACTATAGATCATAACCTCCAGGTCTTAGATTTAATAATCTGAATTTTTTGAGTTGGTTCAAATCCAGCCATGTAATTTGCTTAAAGTGTGTCTCCTAATGTAGCTTTTTGTATGCAAGACCCATGTTTGTGTATTTTACTTATTTACTGCCTGGCTACACACTAGTATTCAGTAGATGCTCAAGAAGTATACTAGTTGGATGAATGAATAAATGGATGAATGAATGAATATTGTCCCAGAGAAATTTGTCAAATGCAAATGTGAAAATGTGAAATTTCTAGAAATCGATTCCATGGGAATCAGGTACCAAAGTGAATACATTGCTTTGGCACAATGGATCTATTTCCTGCATAAATGGAGTGATTGCAGGGTTTTAGGGATGACTTCATGAAGGAGGGGATGACTAAGATAAATTTTAAAAGGTAAGAAGGAGTGAGATGGTAGAAAGGATGGTCGAAGGAGTGGCAACCTAGCATGAGAAAGGTGTGTGGAGTATGAGACAGTATGGTGCAGTCAAGGAATTGCCAGGAGTTTGGGATGGTGCTCATGAGAAAGGGGACAGAAGTGAGACTGGAGAGGTGATGAAGGCCAGATTGTGAACAGCCTCAGTGCCACATCTTGAGCAACATGGAGCCACTGAAAAGTGTTTTAGCTATGAGAGTGACACAATCACATTTGTGTTCAGGAAAGATGTAAGGTGGAGAGTATATTGGTTTCATAGGAAAAGGGCAAGATGGGAGGCAGAGAGAATATTTATGAATCTAGGGCAGTGCTAGAGGCAAGAGTTCTGTTTTGGACATACTCAATTTTATGTGCCTACATCATAGTTACACAGAGCTGTCTAGTACTCTGTTGGATATTTTGATAGAGGCTTGTAGTCCTCACCCATATCCAGTTTGCCTGTTCTTACCAGCACATTGGAGGATTCCATTTGAAGTTAGATGGGGTGTTGTGACAATTTCTAACCAACAGGCTATGAGTGGTAATAATGTGAGTTGCTTCTGGGCCAAAATATTGATTTAGCAGCATAACTCTCCAGTCTCTCTTCCCCTGTTGCATTGACCAAGCAGACTGAGTCTCCTATCACATGTAAAGTGAAGGTGAAAGTCGCTCACTTGTGTCCAACTTTTTGAGACCCCATGGACTATATGAAGCTTCCCAGGTATCTCAGACAGTAAAGAGTCTGCCTGCAATGCCAGAGACCCAGGTTCGATCCCTGGATTGGGAAGATCCCCTGGAGAAGGAAATGGCAAACCACTCCAGTATTCTTGCCTGGAAAATCCCATGGACGGAAGAACCTGGCTATAGCCCATGGGGTCACAAAGAGTTGGACACGACTGAGAAAATAGTCCATGGAATTCTCCAGGCCAGAATACTGGAGAATAAAGGGAATAGCCTTTATTCAGAATACATGGAAAAGCCTTTCCCTTTTCCAGGGGATCTTCCCAACTCAGGGATCGAACCCAGGTCTCCCACATTGCAGGTAGATTCTTTACCAGCTGAGACACAAGGGAAGCCCAATAATACTGGAGTGGGTAGCCTGTTCTTTATCTAGTAGATTTCTGACCCAGGAATTGAACCAGGGTCTCCTGCATTGCAGGCAGATTCTTTACCAACTGAGCTATCAGGGAAGTCCCATCATGTGTAGGTCCAGATAACGGCATTTCCATCACTCTGAACACTTGGAGGACAGAGCTTTGGAATGTTATCCAGATGTATGTTACAGTGTCCATAGGAAATCAACATTTGTGAAACCACTGAGGTTTTGAATTGTTTAAACCAAATTGTAACCTATTGCATCTTGACTAATGCAGAAATGCATATCTAAAGTTAAGGAATGACATCTGGGCTATCCATGAAGATTGAGAATCACTGATATACAGATGTAGCTGAAGCCATAGAGATGTATGGGACCACTCTGGACAGGGAGATGGGTAGAATAGAAGAGCCATGGGCTGAGAACAGGAACAAAGCTCCAGAATTTAAGGATAAGGTAGAAGAAGATAAGCCAACAAAGAAGAATTAGAACAATGAGTCAGAGAGATGGGAAGAAAGAAAAGAGAACTGAGGTGCCATGGGAATGAAGTGAGGAGTGAAGTGAAGTTTCCAGACGAGTGGTCAACAAAATCAGATATAGCAGGGAGGTCAAGTCTGATGAAGTCCTGGGACACGTGCAGATGACTTGGCAGCTAGGAGATGTTTAGAGGGCTGGGTGGGACCATTTTCAGAGGATGACTGACCTGAGAATCTAAGTTCACTTTGAACTGGTGAATGGGGATCATGATAGTGACTAAACAACAACATAGATGAAAGGAATAAGTAGAATGTAGGTGAGTGAGTGAGTGAGTGAAGTCGCTCAGTCGTGTCCGACTCTTTGCGAACACGTGGACTGTAGCCTACCAGGCTCCTCCGTCCATGAAATTCTCCAGGTAAGAGTACTGGAGTGGGTTGCCATTTCCTTCTCCAGGGGATCTTCCTGACCCAGGGATCAAACCTGGGTCTCCCACATTGCAGGCAGATACTTTACCATCTGAGCCACCAGGGAAGCCATCTGTAATAGCTGAAGTGACTTAGCTTAAGAGATCTTAACTGCCATCGGTCTTTAATTAGTCATGTAATTTGCTTAAAGTCTGTCTCCTAATGTAGCTTTTTGTATGCAAGGCCCATGTCTGCGTATTTTACTTATTTATTGCCTGGCTACACACTAGTATTCAGTATATGGTCAAGAAGTATACTAGCTGGATGAATGAATGAATGGATGAATGAATGAATGTTGTCCCAGAGAAATTTGTCAAATGCAAATGTGAACTTCCAGATGACAGTGGAGGACAAGATTAGCAATTGCTATGAGATCAAGTTTGTTTGGAGCCAATATGACTAGCTTTCGTTTTTCTTGATCATAAAATAAATATATGCTCATTGTAGACAAAACATATAAAGTCATAAAGTGATTTAATAATTTCACCACAAAGAAATACTTATTGATACTTTGGCTCTTTCCTTCCAGTCTTTTACACACACACACACACACACACACCTGTACACACATTTTCTTCTTTGTGAATTGCTCTACCTTGATCTCTCTTTCTGTTGGGGTCATAGTGTTTTCCTTTTCAATTTGTATTAGTTATTTATATATTAAGGATAATCACCTCTTCTACATTTGTTATTAGTCATTTCCTTAGTTTATTATTTGCATTTTAATTGTTTATGGTCTTGGACATGCTGAAGTATAAGATTTGCATGCAGCCAATATCTGGCTCTTTTTCTCAAAGAGGTGTAACTTTTTTTTTCATCGAGAGTGTAACTTTGAGTTGGAAATTGGACTCTGCCAACTGTTAGCTTGGTGACCTCGGGCAACTACTTACCTTATATTTCTATGAGTTGGCTCCATTACCTATAAAATATGGGTGTGCTGTGCTTAGTTGCTTAGTCGTGGCCAAATTTTTGTGACCCCATGGAGTGTAGCCTGCCAGGCTCCTCTGTCCATGGGGATTCTGCAGGCAAGAATACTGGAGTGAGTTGCTATGCCCTCCTCCAGGGGATCTTTCCAACCCAGGGATTGAACCCAGTCTCCCACATTGCAGGCAGATTCTTTACCATCTGAGCCACCAGGACTACCTAAATTATGGTTTGTGGGGAATATATATTTTGTACTTCCTAGCTTTAATGTGAAAGGTTAAATGAGATAATGCATACAAAAAGTTAGTGCAGTGCCTGGTACATGATGTGTTCAATGTGAGCTATTATTCCTCTACTGAATTTACCCATAGGGATTGTTTTTCATTCTGTCAGAGAATACTCATATATATATTTTTTTTATGTTTATCATATATATATATTTTAAAAATCATTATCTATTTTTCCTTTGTCTCTTCAATCTATTTGGAATTTGGTTTGGAGTGATATAGCTCTCCCACCTGAATTACTGGAAAGTTTATTGTTTGTTGTTTGGTTGGTTGAAAATCCTCCAGCTTTTTTTGGTCATTTCTGAGAATCTGAGACGTTTTCTAAATTTTGTGTTGATGTTTGTAGGAGCTGATGAATCAGAATCTGCTGTGGGTATAGGTTTGTGACAAGGTATTCATGATGTAGGTTTTTTTTCTGCGGTGTATGTCACTAAAAGTAATTGTAAATGGAACAACACATTTTCTATTCAGAAAATCTATTTGGTCATTGTTTGGGGTTTGGCTAAGCAAGGCCCGAGCTCCCATAATGGACCTGCAGTATCAGCATAGTGTGGGAGCTTGTTAGAAATGCAGAATCTCAGGCTGTGCTCTGGACCTGCTGAATCAGAATCTGCATTTTAACAAGAGCCCAGAAAAGTCTGAGTAATAGTAAGCTAGACCATACTTTAATATGTATAAATGCACACATATAAACACACTCCTCCAACCACCTGTAGTTAGTTCCTATGAATACTGTATTTTCCTCTAGAGTTTTAGTCATTATTTTTAAATTGGCATATCAGTGTTCATATGGCTGTGCATCCAGATTATTACTTGGCATTTCCACATGTACCAAGTGTTCTTTACAATAATGATTTTTAGTGGCCACACAATGACCCATCCTGTGGATAAGGTGTCATTTTCTCAGCCTTAACTCCGTTGTTAAATAGTCCAGTTGTTTCCATCTCTTTGGTATTGTGCTGTAAACACTCTTGAACATGTATTTTGAATAAATACCTCATTGACTCCTACAGATATAGTCCTATAGGATTAAAGAATAGGAATGATGGTAGGAATCTCGATATATATATAGCCTAATGGTTGCAACAATTTGCCCTTCATGGCAGTGAACAAACATGTCTGCTATGATATCTCTACCAGCCAGCATTTCTTTAAGTTCTTTATTTTGAAATGATTATAGATTCATAGGAAGTTGGAAAAGTAGTACTAGAGTCCTTTGAGCCCTTCACTCAGTCTCCCAATGGTGATATCTTATATAACTGTAGTACAATATCAAAATCAAGAAATTGACATCCACTGGTACAATACAGTTGACTACAGATGTTATTCAGATCCTTGCCAGTTTTTATGTGCACGTGTGTGTGTGTGTGTGTGTGTGTGTATGCATAGCTCTAGGCCATTTGATCCATATATAGATTTGTGTAATCTCCACCATAGGCAGGATATGGGACTGTTCCTTCACTCTAACAGAACTCCCTTGTGCGTCCCCTTTAAAGTCATGCTCGTCTCCTGCTTCAGTCTCTGTCCCCTGACAACTATGAATCTCTCTTCCAGCTTTATGGTTTTGTCATTTCAAGGATGTTATATAAATGCAAGCATACAGTATGTAACCTTTTGAAATTGGCTTTTTTTCCAGTCAAAATGATGCACTTGGGATCCATTCAAGCTAATGCATGTATCAATATTTCATTCCTTTTTATTGCTAAGTAGTATTCCATTATGGATATGTAATAGACTTTCTATCAGGGATGTTTTGGTTGCTTCTATTTTTCAACTACTATGAATAAAGCTTCATGAACATTCATGTATAGGTTTTTGAGTTGACCTGAGTTTTCATTTCTCTGAGATAAATGCCAACGAATGCAATCATTGGGTTGAATGGTAAACGGATATATAGATTTATGAGAAACTGCCATACTCTTTCTAGAGTGGCTATGCCATTTTACATTCCCATCAGCAACGTATGAATGATCCAGTTTCTTCACATTCTCACCACTTTCGGTGTCACTCTCTTTGATTTTAGCCGTTCTGATAGGTAGGTATGATACCTTAATGTCCATTTCCCTCCTAGCCAGTCTTCATATTTTCCCATGTGTTTATTTGCCACCCATAGCTTCTTCTTGGTGAATTATCTGTTCATTTCTTTTGTACAATTTCACATTGGATTTTCTTTTTATTGTTGAATGTTAATAGTATTTATCTACTCTGTTTAAGAATGCTCAAACTACCACACAATTGCACTCATCTCACATGCTAGTAAAGTAATGCCCAAAATTCTCCAAGCCAGGCTTCAGCAATATGTGAACCGTGAACTTCCTGATGTTCAAGCTGGTTTTAGAAAAGGCAGAGGAACCAGAGATCAAATTGCCAACATCCGCTGGATCATGGAAAAAGCAAGAGAGTTCCAGAAAAACATCTATTTCTGCTTTATTGACTATGCCAAAGCCTTTGACTGTGTGGATCACAAGAAACTGTGGAAAATTCTTCAAGAGGTGGGAACACCAGACCACGTGACCTCCTTTTGAGAAATCTGTATGCAGGTCAGGAAGCAACAGTTAGAACTGGACATGGAACAACAGACTGGTTCCAAATAGGAAAAGGAGCACGTCAAGGCTGTATATTGCCATCCCGCTTATTTAACTTATATGCAGAGTACATCATGAGAAATGCTGGGCTGGAAGAAGCACAAGCTGGAATCAAAATTGCCAGAAGAAATATCAATAACCTCAGATATGCAGATGACACCACCCTTATGGCAGAAAGTGAAGAGGAACCAAAAAGCCTCTTGATGAAAGTGAAAGTGGAGAGTGAAAAAGTTGGCTTAAAGCTCAACATTAAGAAAATGAAGATCATGGCATCCAGTCCCATCACTTCATGGGAAATAGATGTGGAAACAGTGTCAGACTTTAATTTTTGGACTCCAAAATCACTGCAGATGGTGACTGCAGCCATGAAATTAAAAGACACTTACTCCTTGGAAGGAAAGTTATGACCAACTTAGCATATTCAAAAGCAGAAACATTGCTTTGCTAACAAAGGTCCATCTAGTCAAGGCTATGGTTTTTCCAGTGGTCATGTATGGATCTGAGAGTTGGACTGTGAAGAAAGCTGAGCACTAAAGAATTGATGCTTTTGAACTGTGGTGTTGGAAAAGACTCTTGAGAGTCCCTTGGACTGCAAGGAGATCCAACCGGTGCATTCTGAAGATCAGCCCTGGGATTTCTTTGGAAGGAATGATGCTAAAGCTGAAACTCCAGTACTTTGGCCACCTCATGCAAAGAGTTGACTCATTGGAAAAGACTCTGATGCTGGGAGGGATTGGGGGCAGGAGGATAAGGGGATGGCAGAGGATGAGATGGCTGGATGGCATCACTGACTCGATGGACATGAGTCTGAATGAACTCCGGGGGTTGGTGATGGACAGGGAGGCCTGGCGTGCTGCAATTTATGGGGTCGCAAAGAGTTGGACACCACTGAGCGACGGAACTGAACTGAACTCTGTTTAATGTCTGTAGTCTAGTTAACAGTATTGTACTGATGTCAGTTTCCTGATTTTGTTGCTGTTGTAGAATTACAGAAGACTTCACCATTGGTGGAGACTGGGTTAAGAGTACTGGGGACTCCAGTACTCAAGTGGTTAACTTTTTCAGATATGGTGTTGCAAATACTTCCCCCAGTTTGTAGTTTTGCTTTTTTTTTTTTAATTTTATTTTATTTTTAAACTTTACATAATTGTATTAGTTTTGCCAAATATCAAAATGAATCCGCCACAGGCATACATGTGCTTTTTAATCGTCCTAACAGAGTCTTCACTTTTTAAAAACAGAGCAACCATTTTACCCAGTTTACTGAGAAGAATGGGCTTCCCTGGTGGCTCAGATGGTAAAGAATCTGCCTGCAATTCAGAAGACGCTGGTTCGATCCCTGGGTCAGGAAGATCCCCTGGAGAAGGAAATGGCAACCCACTCCAGTGTTCTTGCCTGGAGAATCCCATGGACAGAAGAGACTGGTGGGCTACAGTCCATGGGGTTGCAAAGAGTTGGACAAGACTGAGTGATTAACACATTCACTTTCACCATGAGAAGAACAGACAGGAACCTGCACGTGGAGTGTGGAGAAATGCAAAGAAACACTACTGTTGACCAGCTGAACCGATATCCCTCTTGTAGTCTCCTTAGCAGATGTGCAAACGTCCCTCATCATCTCAGTGGTGTTGCACTGATGTGGTCTTATCTGCCTCCCTTGCAGGGCCCACGCTGCTTTGAGATTCCTCCCTTGGGCAGAGAGTATATAAAGTTCCCCTGCCGCAGGAAGCCTTCAACTTCTTGTCCAGTTCCAATCTTCTTTTACTATTTTTTCATTTTCTATTTTTAACTTTTTGGCCGCACTGTGCAACCAGGGACTGAACCCGAGCCCCTCACAGTGGAGGCCTGGAGTCCCAAGCACTGGATGACCAGGGAAGTGCACTGCCCCCCCACTGCCCACCTCACCCTGGTTCCATTCCTTCTACTAGACGTTTCTCGATCTCTTGGTGTATAAATCTCTCTGCTTGGCATAATGCCTCCACAAGCCTGTGTTCCTGCCTCTCTCTGGTGGCTGGCACTGGCCCAGTGCCAGTCTTCTTCCTTTGCTTACTCCTCTGGTCTTGGCTTCTTACACACCTAATCTGTGGTGTCTGCTGAGCTGAACTAGAATCATCCATAGTTACACAGACTAGTACAATAGTGATTTTAACACGAGACAGCTCAGGCTGGGAAAAACTGAAAGATTCAGTTCCAGTCTACACGATGGTCAACGTTGAGGATGGCATCTGTGCTTCACCCACCAGTGGCCAGGGATAAAAACATAGAAGGCGCATGGACGTGACACCGCACCTTGTAGGTTCCCTGCCATTCTCTACTTGAAAGAAGAGAAAATATATGAGAGAGACAAGTGCATAGATGGGGGAAACAATCACATCTGCAGCACTTGGGCTTCCCAGGGGGCTCAGTGGTAAGGAATGCATCTGCCAATGCAGGAGATTCAGGAGATGCGAGTTCTATCCCTGGGTCAGGAAGATCCCCTGAAGGAAGGTAAGGCAACCCATGCTAGTATTCCTGCCTGGAAAATCCCATGGACAGAGGAGCCAGGTGGGCTATAGTCCATGGAGTCACAAAGAATCGGACATGACTGAGCACTCAACGCTCATTCAATCATATTTATTCTGTGTTCAGTTATCAAGAAGCATATACAGAGCCAGAATCTGCTTTTGTTTAATTAACATGATGAATCCTACAAATGAACAGTCATTAATTAGAGGAAAATGCATTCCTCCTCCCTGTCTTCCAATCCCAGATTTAAGGCTATTCTGTGAATGTAGGAAATGGTTCTAGAATGCCAGTGGTGTGCTGGAGCCAGCTTGTACCTTCCAGCAAGAACTAGCTGTGTGCATCTCTTCCCAGTTCTGCCTTTAGGGACGTGATATTGGTAACATAAACCAGCCATGGTGGGAATATTTACACTGTGAAATCAGCAAACACCACATATCGGGGTTTTTATTTTTTCTTGGAGAGTCAATTGAGCAACACACAGCAGGTCATTCCTGAGTGCCTACCAGTGGGTGTTGTATACACTCTGGGACATGAGACACAATCTCACTCTTGGGGACCTCAACATCTAGGAGTCACAGTCTTCTTTTGGATCCCCAACCTCTTCTGTCAGCTCTTCTCTGCAGTAGCCCCACCTTGGCCCACCTCCCTTTCCCTCTTCTCAGTCCTTCCTCTTTGCATCCGAGAACTCCCTTTTCATTGTGAAGCAGCTTCCTTATAATCTCAGACTTTCTCTAACCACTTCTAGAATCTCCTCGCCTTGACTGAAGGTTGGATTTTTGAGGGAACCCCCTTTTTTTGCCATTATAATAACATTATAGCCCTCTCAAGTGGAGCCCAGGCTCCCACGCCCCCGGCAGCTTCCATTCTGTTGGCCTCCAGTGGCTGTTTCCAGACCATTATGACATTTTTATTTAACAGTCCCTCTTCGAGTACTATCCAGTGAGACTTATTGTTTAGTCATGTCTGACTCTTTGCAACCCCATGGGCTGTAGCCCGCCCGGCTCCTCTGTCCATGGGTTTCCCAGGCAAGAATGCTGGAGTGGGTTGTCATGCCCTCCTCCAGGGGGATCTTTCTGACCAAGGAATAGAATCCACATCTCCTGCAATGGCAGGCAGATTGTTTATTGCTGAGCCACCAGGGAAGCCCTCCACTTAGACTACCCTCCTTTTATCAACCCAGAGAGGGAGCACAGTGGGAGGAGCAGGAGATTTTGACAAGGAAGGTGCTGGTGGCAGGTTCTGCTAGGACATCCAGGTGGAAGCTGTGTAGCTACCAGGGGTCTTTGTAAGCAAGCAACTTGGTGAGATTCTCCTGGGATCAGTCTGGGGGATCCATTTATTCTTCCTACTTTTATACTCATGGTAGTGGATAAGGAAAAGACAATGGTCTATCAGAAATAAGGCAACAGTTTGTTTTATTCTACAGATAATTAAGTTACAATAAATTTATATTCAGGGTCATTTCAGTGATGTATATTTTATTTTCCCTCTTCAGAAATGGAGAATTCATTGGTATACGGCATTCAGTGGTAGTTCACAAATCATAGTGCCTTTCTGAATCATCTGGGATGGGTATAAAAAATTCACATCCTTGGCAGTAGATGTTCACTTCACTGGAAAAACATTTTCTGACTCTTCTGGTTAATTAAAGTACACTTCAGTGCATAGGTCCAGGGCAGCAAAATTAAAGATTGCACTTTGATAACCACAATTTATTTCATCACAAATAACACAGGAAAGAAGAGAGGGCATCACACTGTCCACTGGGACCTGGCCCCCTTTCAGCTCACAAGTTCATCCTGAGAATGCACAGCTCTGTTTGATACAGGCACTTTAGCGGCTCCCCTCTTTTTTCCCCAGGAGTGCACTGAATGACATTATAATATCGAGAACTTTTTGACAGATTTCTTAGGGGAAAAATCCTTACCTCACAGCATTATTTTCCCCGTCCTACTAATTACTATCTAAAGGCTTTCAAATTTTGAAAGAGCTAGGCGAGAACATGATACAGTTATCAGTCCAAGTGCTTTAAATACATTCTTCTGTCACCAAAGTGGCTTTTGTTGTTCTTTTATCAGCAATCCAGATTTTATAAAGTGTGTACTCTATTAATAATAGACCAGGTTGATGAGTTCCCTTGCTATCAATCCATTTGCTGAGCAATCATCATTACAAACCACTTAATCTCCATTGTGACAGCTTGTGATAACGCCAGAAGAACTTCCACGATTAATTTACAATCAGTTTGCAGTCCATATACATCAAACAGATAGTGCATGTAGTAACATTTGCCACAGTTAATACAAGAAGTGAAGGCAGTAAAACAGCTTCATTATGATGTGGAAATGCATCATTCTAGGGAGAAACAAGGATCTGAAGTAGAGTCATATATCTAGCTTGTATGGAATTCTCCCTGTATCTTTTGGGTTGTACATGCCATTCAGCCTTACACATCCATATCTCATGAATATTTAGCATCCTAAAAAATATTGACCCCATTTTACACAAATCGAAATCAAAGCACAGAAAAAAGTTTTTCAACATCTTATAGATAAGTAGCATATAATTCTACATTCTTGATTCTAACCTAGCTTTTGAGTGGTATTTTTAAAATATTTATGTATTTATTCATCTGTGTTAGGCTTTAGTTGCATTGGATCACGTGGGATCTTTCATTGCAATGCACAGACTCTCTAGTTGTGGCCCACGGGCTTAGTCGCTCCATGGTATGCGTGATCCTAGTTCCCCTACCAGGGACCAAACCCACATTCCTTGCATTGCAAGGCGGATTCTTAACCACTGGACCACCAGGGAAGTCCCTGAGTAGTACTTTTTTTAATTAAGTAATTTATCTGGCTGCACCAGGTCTTACTTGTGGCACGCAGGATCTTTCAGTTGTGGTGGCTGGGATTTAGCTCCCTGATCAGGGATTGAACCCTGGGCCCCCTGCATTGGGAGTGTGGAGTCTGAGCCATTGGACCACCTGGGAAGTCCCTTCTGAGTGGTATTGATGAGACAGAAATGTAAGCCCCAACAATAATTGTACTGGCTTAGAGGAAACCTGGAGACATTTTATTTTTCATTTCCTTTGCAAAACTATTAGGATGAGATGAAGTATAAAATAGTGGTTAAGAGAATGGCCTTGAGCAGGACATCTTCTGGGTTCAAATTTCGGTTCCAATATTGCTTAGTGTGATTTCTACACGTCTTAGTTTCTTCATCTTCATAGCGATGATGGTGATAATGGTGATGCCTGCATCATTGGATTGCTAAAAAATTTAAACAGTCAGTATTTAAGGTGCTTAGAACAGTGTCTGGCAAATGTTAAGTGCTGGATAAGTTATTAGCTTATATTGAGTTGGCCAAAAAACTTTGGATTTTTGGAAAGATGGTGTATATATATATTGCAGATCCCTTAATTTGTTGGTAAATGTCTTCTGATTGATTTTTGTAGCATGTCGAGACCAATTACTTTTATTTATTTGTCTTGTTCTAACCAGAATAGTCATTCTTGTTGCTATATGTCATCCTCCTTCATTTACTTCTTGAAGATTATTAAGTTCCCTCTTAGAGTTTCTTGCTTCAGGTTTAAATAACTACAGACCTTTTCATTTCTCACTATAGTATGTACCTTCTTATGCCTTCTCCATCTATTTCTTGTGCCTTTAAGTCATTCTTAGAAACTAGTTTTCCCTTTGAGTATAAGTCTGGAGGGCTTTTGTAATGGAATAATGGCCTGTCAAAACTCATGAAAGGCCCATGAAAGATGGTCTAAGGCCATGTTCCTCCAAATGTGGTGTGTGTCAGAGTCACAGTGCTTCTCAACACCAATGAGGCTGCTTTGGAGCCACTCTGAGAATTCTGGTTCAGGAGATCTGTTGGGGGGCTCAGACAGCAGTGTTTTACCAACCCTTATAGGTGATTCTGAAGTAGAAATGTTGAGAGCCACTGCACTAGGGTATATGCTTCTCTATAGAGAGAACCAGCCAGAACTACTAGATTCAAAACTCAAAAGATACTCTTCCATGGGAAGCTGACACTTAATAGAGTCAGCCATTACCATTTTGTGTTCTCAAGGGGTTCTGTGATTATCATCGTTAGTGTTGTTGTTGCTGTTCAGTTGGTCAGTCGTGTCTGACTCTTTGTGACCTCATGGACTGCAACAGGCCAGGCTTCCCTGTCTTTCACTGTCTCCTGGAGTTTGCTCAAACTCATGTCCATTGAGTTGGTGATACCATCCATCCATCTCATCCTCTGTTGCCCTCTTCTCCTCCTGCCTTAAATCTTTCCCAACTCTTCGGACTAGGTGGCCAAAGTATTGAAACTTCAGCTTCAGCGCCAGTCCTTCCAATGAATATTCAGGGAATCTCCTTGCTGTTCAAGGGACTCTCAAGAGTCTTCTCCAGCACCGCAGTTCAAAAGCATCAGTTCTTTGGTGCTCATCGTTGTCTATAGTCCAACTCTCCCATCGGTGCATGACTACTGGAAAAACCATAGATTTGACTAATCATAACTACTAACAGTATAAAATGGAATAATAAATGTTTAACATTTATATAGTACTTAGTATGCACCATACAATGTTCAAAGTAGTACATTATGTTGACATACATAAATCAAGACACTTTAATCTCCAAAACCGTGTGGAGGTAGGAGCTCCCTATCTTATCTTATTCAGCAGAACTACCTACCATCCTTGTTTTCAAGTACAGAACCAGAGATCCAGAGAAGATACTTGCTGACCTTATTGATCACTGACCCTCTGCCAGGTGCTGGGCTCAATGATTCCTACACATGCATTTAATTCTCACAGCAATTAATGAGGACAGTGAGGCCTCAGTGAGGTAAGTTCTTTTGCATAGTTCGTGCTGCTGGTAGGTGACAGCACCATGATAGGAGCTTAGGTTTGCACTGATCTGAAAGTCTGTGGGCTCTGCTTGTCAAAATAGGTTATTGGTTTTTTCTTTCAATAATATGGAGAGTAATAATGGGAGTATAATTGTCACTGACTTGTAGACTCTTTCATGAAAAGATAAAGGAGTTGGGGAAAATGGCATTCTTTGAAAATCCTTTGGAAGTCCTGTCTTGATGAAAGTGGGAGGAATTTCATTCAATATGTTCTGGAGCCAGGTCCCCCTGAGTGTGATTCCAACAACTTAAGACAGGAACCTCTGTCATGCCTCCTTCAAAGGGGTCTTTACAGAAATTTTCATGAAACCCTGGCATTTTAAGAAAAGGAAACTTTAGAGGATGCTTCCTGGCTGAGAGTTTTCACTTCCTCCTAAGTCCTGAAAATTTTCTGAAACAAATCTCAGAACACATGACAAGTCTTTGTGATGTATCTAGATATAAGAGGCAATACTGTTGGGTGACAAAATGCTGAAATTTAGGGAAAATGTTTTGCTGGCTTAAGGAGACTGAAAACCCTTGAAGTTGGAACTGGACTGGGAAATCAGTTCACTGTGTACTAGTTGGGAGGCTTAGTCAGGAGAAAGATTTTGAATTCTTCCTCTGAGAATTGTGTGCTCTAGAGACACAACAGGCAGGCCCTTTGTGTAGTTCTTGGAGTGCCTCGAGGACCAGCAATATTGTTCTCCTGGGCAGAGTTTTGGATTACAGTTAGTTGCATTTTGGGACTGGACATGATTCCACAGACTCAAGGAGAAAAAACAATTTCTTTGGGATAAAGGTATTTGTTGTCCTCCAATAAAGATAAGATCATAAAAAAAGCACAGACAACATGAATGAGAAGCAATGATAGATAAACAGTAGAATAGCATACAATAAATAAATAATCTATCAATGCATGGCAGAAAGAAAGAAAAGAAGCCAACAGGGTAAAGGAACAAATAAGCTGGCAAAGGTCACATACATCTGTGGTGATGAACCTGGGCTCCTTTGCAGGAGAGTGTAGACGGCTTCCTACTTGAAGTATGATCCATAGACAAGCCATATTGGCCTTACATGGGAGCTTACAATGCAGAAACTCAGGCCCTATCCTAGACCTACCAAATCCATGATCTGCATTGTAACAGGCTTGGCAGATCGTTTGCTTTCACATTAAAGTTTGATATGTACTGGACTAGAAGACTTATTTAAGGTCTCTCTTATGTTTGTGGTTCCTTTTTGTATTTCCTCTAGGAAGAAATTCTTTTTTCTAAAACAAACAAAAAATTTTTAATTAATTTATTTGGCTTGGCTGGGTCTTAGCTGTGGCTTGTGGAATTTTTAGTTGTGGCATGCAGGATTTTTTCAGTTGCAGCATGTGAACTCTTAGTTGCGACATATAGGTTCTAGTTCCCTGACCAGGGCTTGAACCCAGGCCCTCTGCATTGGAAGCAGAGTCTTACTCACTGGACCACCAGGGAAGTCCCAGAAATCCCTTTTTGTGGGGTAGAATGAACCTCTTGAGGGGTGAATGTGGAGCCCAATCTTGGAAAAATCATGAAGACTTATTACTGTTTCCTTCTCTGGTCCTGACAGTGAAAGAAAAACCAGGCAATGACAAGGCCTTTCTGTTTACATTACTCTACATGTTGTAAATAGGAATACAAAGAGCATCATCACCGTCACTCTCCACAAACATCTATGGGCAAGGCTTTGTGGATGTGACAGTTACTTGGCTGTGACAGTTCATAGTGGAAAAGTACTGAGAAGCATCGCTAAATTGGCTCCAATCTTGGATTAGGGGAGGAACTGCTGGGGGGAGTTAAGTGAAGTTGGTAAAAAATCATTCTGACAGGATAGGTGTTAAGACTAAACAATTGTGGGATGCTGTGGGAGCCTGGAGCACTGATATAATTGAAAACCTGAAGTTCCCTCTTGTAACACAAGTTGACAGCAACGGCTTCATAGTTGAAAGTATTCTAAAGTTGTTTTCAGCATATATAGGGATTCTGTCTTATATTAAAAGGCACTGCTATGAAACCTTTTGTTTTTATTTAGTAGACTGTTGACAAATGGGATCTGTGTGGCTTTCTCATCACAGAACTGAAAGAAAATACCAGCTACATGGTTTGGATTCTGACTGTGGTTAAGTATATATTTTAGTAAAGTGGTATGGGCAGTCAAAAATTCAAGGAATTTGGAATTCTCCCTAGCACTGGGAATGGAGCTGTACTTCCAAATATGATGCTATTTTGAAGCAAAGAATACCATGAAACAAGGCTTATAAGTCCATTGTCATATTGAGGCAGTTTCTAAACAGCATCTACATACAGATGATAGCTGGACTTCAGATATTCAATAAAGTGATAAAGTTTGTTGATAGTGTTGCTAAGTCTGTGACTGCCAGGGATTCAGCCACAGCTGAAGTTTCTTGAGAATACTTTGGGGGATGTGATCAGGATTTGAATTCAGATCCAACTTATTCAAGACCTCACAACTGTTTTCTATAAGAGAGTCATGAGCAATGGATGAATGACCTTATTTGGTTAGACTTCCTGAAAAGAACTGAAGAAGTATACTTTCACCAAGGAAAACCTACCAATGAGCCAATCTACCAACTATCCAGTCAGTTTACCTGAATACCAACCACCCACTCAACCGACCAAATCAATTCAATTACACAAAACAAATTCTTAAGCTCTTATACAGGATACTGTGCTAGGTGAGGATAGTATAAAATTCAATAAGGTAATATTGCTGCTTTTGAGAAAAAGATAGACATTTAATGAAAATATTATATGCTAAATGATAAAATAGAGGAAACAATATTTTCTGCCTGGAAATAGTGATGAGGTAGGAGGGGACAGGTTCAGGTAAGACACAGAAAGGAGATGACATTTCAACTTTTTTTATTTAATTGACTGTGCTGGGTCCTTGTAACTGTGCATGGGCTTTCTTTACTTGAAACAAGTAGGGGTTACTCTCTAGTTGTGGTTATGTGGCTTTTTGCAGTGGCTTTTCTTGTTGAGGAGCATGGGCTTTAAGGCATATCAGTTCAGTTCAGTCACTCAGTCGTGTCTGACTCTTTGTGACCCCATGAACCACAGTACGCCAGGCCTCCCTGTCCATCACCAACTCCCGGAGTCCACCCAAACCCATGTCAATTGTGTCTGTGATGCAATCCAACCATCTCATCCTCTGTCGTCCCCTTCTCCTCCTGCCCTCAATCTTTCCCAGCATCAGGGTCTTTTCAAAGGAGTCAGCTTTCTGCATCAGGTGGCCAAAGTACTGGAGTTTTAGCCTCAACGTCAGTCCCTCCAATGAACACCCAGGACTGATCTCCTTTAGGATGGACTGGATGGATCTCCTGGCAGTCCAAGGGACGCTCAAGAGTCTTCTCCAACACCACAGTTCAAAAGCATCAATTCTTGGGTGCTCAGCTTTTTTTATAGTCCAACTCTCACATCCATACATGACTACTGGAAAAACCATAGCCTTGACTAGATGGGCCTTTGTTGGCAAAGCAATGTCTCTGCTTTTTAATATGCTGTCTATGTTGGTCATGACTTTCCTTACAAGGAGTAAGTGTCTTTTAATTTCACGGCTGCAATCACCATCCACAGTGATTCTGGAGCCCAGAAAAATAAAGTCAGCCACTGTTTCCACATCTATTTGCCATGAAGTGATGGGACTGGATGGCATGATCTTAGTTTTCTGAATGTTGAGCTTTAAGCCAACTTTTTCACTCTCCTCTTTCACTTTCATCTAGAGTCTCTTTAGTTCTTCTTCATTTTCTGCCATAAGGGTGGTGTCATCTGCATATCTGAGGTTATTGATAGTTCTCCCGGCAGTCTTGATTCCAGCTTGTGCTTCTTCCAGCCCAGTGTTTCTCATGATGTACTCTGCATAGAAGTTAAATAAGGCATATGGGCTTTCATAATTGTGGCACGTGGGCTTAGTTGCCCCATGGCATGTGGGATCTTCCCAAATCGGAAATTGAATTAGTGTCTCCTGTATTGCAAGGCAGATTTTTAACTTCTGAGGACTAGCAGGGAAGCCCTCAACTTTGAGGAATGGTTTAGAAAACAGTAAGGACTGAAGGTAACACGGGTGTGAGAAAGTCATGTCCAGTAAGTGCCATCTTCCACATGTTAAACAGGTTAATCTGAGCTCACATTACAGCTCTTCTGTAGCTAGATTTCTCTATAATAATGTCATCAGGCATGAAAAATTGTCATTTCCCACATGGAAGGATTAAACCCCCTATTAAGCCAAGTGTCTTCATCTGAATATTGAGGGGTTTGAGTAGCTAGGTCATCTCTAAGAGCTCTTCCAGCCCTGCCATTTTCATCCATGTTTATGTATGAAAGGTAGGTAATTTCATGGAAATGTTTAAACCTTAAAGGAAGAAAGGTATATTTCAAACTGAAATGTATCATTAGACATTTTACTCTGTTCTCGATTTCTGTCTCTGTGTCACAGCTCTAAGATATTAGTTTGAATTCTTCAGTTATTCTTAAACTTGATAAAGATGTAATGGAGTATGCATTGGTAACCTTTTTCTCTATGTTGTGTTTAATTTTTCTGGTTTAAAGAATGGGTTGTAATGAAAATACATTCAAGTGTCCCTGGTGTGTATGGTGTTGTGCTGATTTTCAGGAGACCTCTTAGCTGCATGATGACTGGAGATAAGAAAGAACTCCTGGACATAGAATAGAGAACTGTTATAAAACGTCATTAAAGATGATTCATCATACAGATGACCAGGCTTGTGTTCAGGCATATTGACCAAGAGGAAATTTACCTGTGATACTGTCTAACTTCCCCTTTTGATATTCTTGTCTTCTTCATTTTCACTTTCCTTGGATAGTACCATGTAATCATCTGGAGAGAAGAGATATTTTTGATGAGAAATTCATTGGAATCCCTTGTGTATCATTACGTGGATAATCACTTATTCTACCTACTTACACGTTGAGCCTTGGAGAGGCTGGCCTGCTTGTTAAGATAGTCAGATGTCTTGACAAAGATTTCCTTCTTAACCAAATTTTGGTCAGGTTCCTCTGATCCCTCTTCTCCATTAGGCCTTGACCTTGGCCTGCCCATCCCAGTTTTAGCAAAGAATCTTGCTAAGCCAGCTTACTGTGAACACCCTCACCTTGGATATCTAATCAAGCCCTTTTCTCCTATCTTTTATGTATGACCAAGCTCCTCATCCTCTACCCTCTATATGTAAGTTTTTGGCCTGCCTTTAGCAAGAATCCTATTCAGTCAGTTCAGTAAGACTCTCCCTAACTTTGACATCTAATTAAGTTACTTAGTAATTTTCCATCCACTGATCTCTTCACTATTCTCATTGACTGTAAATCCCCAACTATCTTTGCTGTATTGAGAATTGAATCCAGTTTCTCCCCTTTATTGCAGAAATCTCTCCCCTATTCCAATAATCTTGAATAAAGTCTTCCTTACTATGTTATAAGTGCCAGAATAATTTCTCTTTGACAATCTGCATGTCTTTACAGAAGGCAGAGTTCCAAGATACTGTTCATGACCTTTACCATCCCCACCCGGTGTTGTTGTTGTTCAGTTGCTAAGTTGTGTACAACTCTTTCTGACCACGTGAACTACAGCACACCAAGCTTCCCTGTTCTTCACTATTTCCCAGAGTTTGCTCAAACTCATGTCCACTGAGTCAGTGATGCTATCTAACCATTTCATCCTCTGTTGCTCCCTTCTCCTCTTGCTCTCAATCTTTCCCAGCATCAGGGTCTTTTCCAGTGAGTTGGCTCTTTGCATCAGGTGGCTAAAATATTGGAGCTTTGGTAACCTAGTGTTACTCCCGTGGTTATATTATTACATGGCAAAAGGAGTTTTGCAGGTGTAATTAAGGTTATTAATCAGTTGATCTTAAGATAAGGAAATTGTGCAGGCTGGCCTAGCCTGATCATGTGAGTACTTTAAAAGCAGAGTTTTTTTTTTTTTTTCCATCTGGTAACAAAAGAGCAAGTCATTCATACAGATTTCAAGCATGAGAAAGGATTGATACTCTTCTGCTGATGTGAATATGGAGGAGCTGTGTAGGAAGGATCTCAGAGTGGCCTCTAGGAGTTGAAAGTGGTCCCTGGCCAACAGCCGGTAAGAAAATGGTACGCCAGTTCTATAGCTACCGAAAACTGAATTCTACCCAACTTGAATGAGCTGAGAGGTTCTGCCAGAACCTCCAGATAAGAGCCCAGCCCAGCTCACCTTGATTTTCCAGTTGTTGCTACCTTGATTTTGGTCTAGTGAGATCCTAAACAGATAACCTAGATGATAAGCCTGCCTAGACTCTTGAATTACACAACAGTGAACTAATAAATAAATGGGTATTGTTTGAACTCACCAAGTCGTGGTAATTTTTACATAGCAATAGAAAGTTAATGTATATTGATCGTGTATCAGGGACAGGATTGATTGACTGCCAACTTCTAGTCAGCTCTACAGTCCTCTCTGTATGTCATGAAACCATAAGGCCAGGTTTTCCTTTAATTCAATTATCTCAGCTCTCTTATTTAAAAGATAGGTAAACTTTAGTGTCTAGGATTAGATATAGAGATTTAGCTGTGCATGCATGCTCAGTTGCTCAGTTATGTCCAACTCTTTGTGAACCCGTGGACTGTAGCCTGCCAGGCTCCGCTGTCCATGAGATTTCTGAGGCAAATCCCATGAGTACTGGAGTGAGTTGCCACATCCTCTTCCAGGAGATCTTCCCAACCCCAGGGATCGAACCCATGTCTCCTGCGTCCCCTGCATTGGCAGGTGGATTCTTTATCACTGTGCTACCTGGGAAGCCAATAGAGATTTCAGTTCAGTTCAGTCGCTCAGTCGTGTCCAACTCTTTGTGAACCCGTGAATCCCAGCACGCCAGGCCTCCCTGTCCATCACCAACTCCCGGAGTTTTCTCAGACTCACGTCCATCGAGCTGGTGATACCATCCAGCCATCTCATCCTCTGTCATCCCCTTCTTCTCCTGCCCCCAATCCCTCCCAGCATCAAAGTCTTTTCCAGTGAGTCAACTCTTCTCATGAGGTGGCCAAAGTACTGGAGTTTCAGCTTTAGCATCAGTCCTTCCAATGAACACCCAGGACTGGTCTCCTTTACAATGGACTGGTTGGATCTCCTTGCAGTCCAAGGGACTCTCAAGAGTCTTCTCTAACACCACAGTTCAAAAGCATCAATTCTTTAGTGCTCAGCTTTCTCCACAGTCCAAATCTCACATCCATACATGACCACTGGAAAAACCATAGCCTTGACTAGACGGACCTTTGTTGGCAAAGTAATGTCTCTGCTTTTGAATATGCTATCTAAGTTGGTCATAACTTTCCTTCCAAGGAGTAAGCGTCTTTTAATTACATGGCTACAATCACCATCCACAGTGATTTTGGAGCCCAGAAAAATAAAGTCAGCCACTGTTTCCACTGTTTCCCCGTCTATTTCCCATGAAGTGATGGGACTGGATGCCATGATCTTCGTTTTCTGAATGTTGAGCTTTAAGCCAACTTTTTCACTCTCTACTTTCACTTTCATCAAGAGGCTTTTTAGTTCCTCTTCACTTTCTGCCATAAGGGTGGTGTCATCTGCATATCTGAGGTTACTGACGTTTCTCCTGGCAATCTTGATTCCAGCTTGTGCTTCTTCCAGCCCAGCATTTCTCATGATGTACTCTCCATATAAATTAAACAAGCAGGGTGACAATATACAGCCTTGACGAAATCCTTTTCCTATTTGGAACCTGTTGTTCCATGTCCAGTTCTAACTGTTGCTTCCTGACCTGCATATAGCTTTCTCAAGAGGCAGGTGAGGTGGTCTGGTATTCCCATCTCTTGAAGAATTTTCCACAGTTTCTTGTGATCCACACAGTCAAAGGCTTTGGCATAGTCAATAAAGCAGAAATAGATGTTTTTCTGGAACTCTCTTGCTTTTTCCATGATCCAGCGGATGTTGGCAATTTGATCTCTGGTTCCTCTGCCTTTTCTAAAACCAGCTTCAACATCTGGAAGTTCACGGTTCATGTACTGCTGAAGCCTGGCTTGGAGAATTTTGAGCATTACTTTACTAGTGTGTGAGGTGAGTGCAACTGTGCAGTAGTTTGAGCATTCTTTGGCATTGCCTTTCTTTGGGATTGGAATGAAAACTGACCTTTTCCAGTCCTGTGGCCACTGCTGAGTTTTCCAAACTTGCTGGCATATTGAGTGGAGCACTTTCACAGCATCATCTTTAGGATTTGAAATAGCTCAGCTGGGATTCCATCACCTCCACTAGCTTTGTTTGTAGTGATGCTTTCTAAGGCCCACTTGACTTCACATTCCAGGATGTCTGGTTATAGGTGAGTGGTCACACCATTGTGATTATCTGGGATTTAGATATAAATATATATAGATAAATGTAGATTAATGTATTTATTTTTATCTCTATATCTACCTATCTATCTAGCTATCAAGAGATTTATTTTAAGGAATTGGCTCATGTAGTCATGGAGGCTTGGTAAGTCCAAAATCTGCAGGGTAGATCATCAGGCTATAGATTCATGAAAGAGTTGCAATTCAAATTTAAAAACCACTACAATATTGTAAAGTAATTAGCCTCCAATTAAAATTAATTAATTAATTAAAAAAATTAAAGGCAGTCTGCTGGCAGAATTTCATATTCTTTGGGGGAGGCAGTTTTTTTTCTCTTCAGTTCAGTTCAGTCACTCGGTCGTTTCTGACTGTTTGAGACCCCATGGACTGCAGCATGCCAGGCTTCCCTGTCCATCACCAACTCCTGGATCTTGCTCAATTTCATGTCCATTGAAGTGGTGATGCCATCCAACCATCTCATCCTCTGTCGTCCCCTTCTCCCACCTTCAATCTTTCCCAGCATCAAGGTCTTTTCCAATGCATCAGTTCTTTGCATCAGGTGGCCAAATTATTACAGTTTCAGCTTCAGCATCAGTCTTTCCAATGAATATTCAGGACTGATTTCCTTTAGGAATGACTGGTTTGATCTCCTTGCAGTCCAACGGACTCTCAAGAGTCTTCTCCAACACCACAGTTCACAAGCATCGAATCTTTGGTGCTCAGCTTTCTTTATAGTCCAACTCTCACCATCCATACATGACTACCAAAAAAAACATTGCTCTGACTAGACAGACCTTTGTAGGCAAAGTAATGGCTCTGCTTTTTACTAAGCTGTCTAGGTTGGTCATAACTTTTCTTCCAAGGAGCAAGCATCTTTTAATTTCATGGCTGCAGTCACCATCTGCAGTGATTTTGGAGCCCCCAAAATAAAGTCTGACACTGTTTACAATGTTTCCCCATCTATTTACCATGAATTGATGGGACCAGATGCCATGATTTTAGTTTTCTGAATGTTTAGTTTTAGGCCAACTTTTTTCCTCTCTTCTTTCACTTTCATCAAGGCCTTTTTCTCTTAAGGCCTTCAATTGAGTGGTATTCTGCTTTCACAAAACAAGGGTGTGCATATCTACCTCACAAGGCTTTTGGGAGAATGGTTTGAGACATCATATGAAAAGCACTTCAGACAGTGCTTCGAACATGCTAGGAGATCAAACTGAAGTTTCTGTTAAGAGAATTGTAGAGGTTCCAGCAGGAGAAATACCAGAAACGGAGGGCGTGTGAAATGAGTTTATTCTTTAACACCTACTGATGAGTGTTGGCTTATTTATAGATCCACTCACCTTTGCCAGTTGATAACACATGGCAAGCAATGGATCTTTTCTCAATCCTTCCTTCTTTTCTCATAAGTGACATTAATAGGATGTGTACACAAGAAATAAATATGAAAAATCAAAAGTACATATATAATTTACCCAGCACATATTTGCTATCTCATATTATACCATGACTTTTGTATCAAGCTCTGACCTTGAATGAAAACAGCAAGTTACTTTGGATTTAATTGTTATAATTTATTGCTTTTTCTACCTTCAGCTGCTGACTGTAAATTTTTGTAGAGAAACACAAAATCACTTCCTGTTCTTGACACATAAAGGGCTTTTTCCTCCTAGTTATGCTCATAATTTTATGTTGGGTGACCTTTGCATCTGTGGCTTGGTTTTATGATTTAAAAACTGTGCTTTGGCTGACAGACAATTCTGGAAATGATTTTCTTTTACCTAATGCAAATTGCCTGGACCCAAAACATAATGCAAGTTCCTCTCTTTATATTTCCTGTTAGCATTACCAGCACCGTGTGGACTATAAATCAATTAATCTGCCTTGGATGAGAAGCTCAAGTTCTGTGAAAACGCGGCTTGAGAAAGTACCTTTGTCTCTACCACCTTTCATTTCCAACATGGAATTCCTATAAAATCACACTAAAAGCAGTTGGAAATTAGAAACAATCAATGCATTTCTTGTTTAAATAAAAGGCTCAGTTCTAATCTATAAGAAGGTCTG
Source organism: Bos mutus (assembly GCF_027580195.1). Classification (NCBI taxonomy): domain Eukaryota; kingdom Metazoa; phylum Chordata; class Mammalia; order Artiodactyla; family Bovidae; genus Bos; species Bos mutus. The sequence continues at coordinate 11,091,120 of NC_091646.1, read as the reverse complement.
TGAGAGTGGGGGAGAAGAATTTCCTATTGACATTACTTGCTTGTGCCTCAAACCTGACCCTCTCTTTCCTCCCCTGTTGTGTGAAGACAAGAAGTACCATAGGTAAAGGGTACGTGTAACTCCTGCCGGCTTTTGAATGTGAAACACAGTCCAAGGCCTGAGCATCTTTTGACTCAGTTGAACATATGGAAAGCTTGGAGATTCACCCTCATCAGCAGGTTAAAATTTGGCAACTTGAGTTTATGAAATTTAATATGCATATGAATAAATAATAAGGAAGAAAACATATTTATCCCCTAAAAACTTAAATATTTTTTTCCTTTCACAAAAATGTAATAAAAGCAAAATTAAAAGAAGTATTTTATTTCCTCATAAGCACTAATGAACAAGGGCAAAGTGCTTCTGGACTGGGAACTGTAGCTCATAAGTCCTGTTTAAGGCTCTATCACCCATAACCCCTTAGCAGGCCAATTTCCTGTTGAAATCCATGGGGAATTCACAGACTTCTGGAGGAGAAGATCAAGTCCAGGAGAGACTTTTGCTTGTAAATTCATTCACTCCCTTCTCCTCTTTTTATGGTCCATATATTATGATGATCACTTGTTATTACTGCTAGAACCATTTAAGAGAAAAGAGGCTGGCAGATGATAAAGGAGGGCCGTGTCCAATGGTGAAGTTAGTTGAGTATCTCAAAGGCCTTGCAAAAGCCCAGTGCTAACTTACATACAGACTCATGGGATTTTGTATTCATTTAAAGATATATACTTAACATGGGGAACAAAATATGAAAATAAGGGGGCAGAGCAGACATTAAGGGGTTGAAAGCAGTTTCAGAGCAGTGTCTTGTCAGCTGTCCAGCACCCTCTGACTTAGCAAGAGCCAGATACTCACAGCTGGTGCATATTTTGATGCCAGATGACTGGAATGGCTGGAATTGGAAGTCACCATATCTCCCTATATCAGTTTCCTCATGGCTCTATGTAAACTTCTGAACATAAGTTTGGATTTTAAAGAGAAAAATTTTTTTGAGGCTTTTGAGCTCAAGTCTAGGCCAAGTGAATGTATAGCTGAGAAGTAAAGTGAAATGAAAATCCTGCTAAGTGCCTGCTTTAAAGTTGTCAACCAGGGATGTGCTAGAGCTATTGGCAGAATTTCAGGCTTTTCCAAACAAGGTCAGCCTACCAATCTCTGAGTCAAGGACAGCAAGAGAATTACATGCTTGCTCTCTCTCTACATGGCCCATTTAAGTTTGGGTCACCCATTTTTAATAGGAATCATTCTTTCAGTTCAGTTCAGTTCAGTCACTCAGTCATGTCTGACTCTTTGAGACCCCATGGACTGCAGCACAGAGTCATTCTTTAATAGGAATCAACATCCACCTAAAAAGAGCATGGCCAAATTTGGAATTCTTAAGGGCCACCAGGAGAACAAGGGAGCAACTGCAATTATACAAACAGAGTGGTTGAGTTAGATGGGGACAAGAGTGGAGGTGTGTTTATCCGAGAAAAGGTGTTCTTTGTGTCTGTGATTCATGGAGTCAGTTTGAATAGTGAGAATGAAAGCATAAAATGATTTTGGAGGTTTCCAAATCACATGTGCACAAATGTATGTGTGCATATGCACACTCATGATGTCTATGTTTACAAAAGTGTGTATCTCATGATGTCCTGTTGACATCATCTTTTGGAGAGAAATACCTTTATTTGGACTATCTATGGGGTATGATCTCAGAGAAGGCAATGGCACCCCACTCTAGTACTCTTGCCTGGAAAATCCCATGGACGGAGGAACCTGGTAGGCTGCAGTCCATGGGGTCGCTAAGAGTTGGACACGACTGAGCGACTTCACTTTCACTTTCACTTTCACTTTCATGCATTGGAGAAGGAAATGGCAACCCACTCCAGTGTTCTTGCCTGGAGAATCCCAGGGACGGGGGAGCCTGGGGGGCTGCCGTCTATGGGGTCACACAGAGTCGGACACGACTGAAGCAACTTAGCAGCAGCAGCAGCAACGTGGGGTATGGTCTATGGGCTATCTATGGGTATCCCTGGTGGCTCAGCTGGTAAAGAATCTGCCTTCATTGCAGGAGACCTAGGTTCAATCACTGGGTCAGGAAGATCCACTGGAGAAGGGAATGGTAACACACTCTAGTATTCTTGCCTGGAGAATTCCATAGACAGGGGTCACAAAAAGTTGGAGATGACTGAGAGACTTTCACTTTCATGGAGGTACTGAAGCCTAAGTCCAGTCTAGATTCTGAGCCTCCTAAATGTGAGCAGGGCCAAAAGACCCTTGTTGTTGCTGGATTTTAGAATTAGCCTCATTTTCGTTAACCCTGAACATCTAGTGTGCTTGGTGGTGTTCCATGTTCCCTCATGCTCACCAAATAACAGCCTGCCCATTTCCACCATGTTAGTCTAGTCTCTCTGCCTGAGTTCATGTTTTTGTTTCAAGTTCCTCACTGGGACTAGGTTCGTTTTGAATACTTGCCCACTTGGCTGGGTTCTTATACCTAGATATTGACTCTTCCTTTACCACGCCATGCATTTAAGAGCTCCTATAAACTTAAGCAGGGACATTACTTTGCCAACAAAGGTTCGTCTAGTCAAGGCTATGGTTTTTCCTGTGGTCACGTATGGATGTGATAGTTGGACTGTGAGGAAGGCAGAGCGCCGAAGAATTGATGCTTTTGAACTGTGGTGTTGGAGAAGACTTTTGAGAATCCCTTGGACTGCAAGGAGATCCATCCAGTCCACCCTAAAGGAGATCAGTCCTGGGTGTTCATTGGAAGGACTGATGTTGAAGCTGAAACTCCAATACTTTGGCCACCTGATGAGAAGAGCTGACTCATTTGAAAAGACACTGATGCTAGGAAAGATCGGGGCAGGAGAAGAAGGGGATGACAGAGGATGAGATAGTTGGATGGCATCACCGACTCAATGGACATGAGTTTGGGTAAACTCCAGGAGTTGGTGATGGACAGGCAGGCCTGGTGTGCTTCAGTCCATGGAGTCGCAAAGAGTCGGACACGACAGAGCAACTAAACTGAACTGAACTGAATGCTCTTCAGGTCCATACATGTTGTTGCAAGTGGCAAAATTTAATTCTTTTTTTTTTTTGGTTGAGTAGTATTCCACTGAGTGTGTCTCTGTGTGTGTGTAAACACACCTTTATCCATTTATCTGTTGATGGACAGGTAGGTTTCTTCCATATCTTGGCTATTGTAAATAATGCTGCTATGAACATTGGAGTGCATGTACCTTTTTGAATTAGTGTTTTTGTCTTTTTTTTTCAGATATATATCCAGAATGGGAATTATATGGTAGTTCTATTTTTAGTTTTTAGAGAAACCTCCATACTGTTGTCCACAATGACGGCACCAATCTACAGTCCCACCAACAGTGTACAAAGGTCCCCTTTTCTCCACATCCTCACCAGCACCTGTTACTTGTGGTCTTTTTGATGATAGCTATTCTGACAGGTGTGAGGTGATAACTCACTGTGGTTTAGATGCTCATTTCCATGATGGTTAGTGGTGTTGAGTGTCTTTTTGTGTGCCTTTTGGCCAAGTCTGCAGAACAATTCTTGTGCAGACTCTGGCTCTGTGTGTGCTTATGTTTACTTGTTGAAACTGTTTGTTTATGCTGTTGACTAAGAAGAGCTAAAATTAAGACTGAATGGGGCTAAAATGTCAAGCTGAGACAGATTCCTGAGCATAGAATTGTACATGTGAGGTCACTACTCCAGTATTTGTGTGTTGGGCTCAATTAAATGTCAGGAGAGGCTCAGGTACATGCTCTCCTCCAGGTACGAGGGGAGGGACATTGTATAATCAGAAAAAGAGGGCGTGGAGTATATCCCATGGTGATAACACTTTACCATTTGGTGCTGAGGCCTGTTTGGTATACTCTTGTCTGAATTTTAACAAGCAGAAGGAATACAGTTAGGCAATATGTGCTTATACTCTTACAAGACTTACAGTTGTAATTTTAACAATGAAATGAAGACCTAAAGTTGAAGTTGTTATGGAAAACAAAAATAAATTTGGTTGTTTTGAAATTTCCAGGGACTACCTGATAGATAGGCCCTGAGATATCACATATATTTTTATAAGGATGCTGTCTGAACAAGGTATATTAGGAAGCCAATTTTGCCAAATAGTGAAGATTTAAACTGGTTCTTGGGTTTTCCAGGTGGTGCAATGGTAAAGAATCTGCCTGCTAATACAGGAAACATAAGAGATGTGGGTTCAATCCCTAGTTCGGGAAGATCCTCTGGAGAAGGAAATGGTTACCCACTCCAGTATTCTTGCCTGAAAAATCCCATGGACAGAGGAGCCTTGTGGGCTACAGGCCTTGGGGCCACAAAGAGTCGGATATGACTGAGCACACACACAAGCTGGTTCTGATTTCCATTCATTGTTTAAATTCATATTTAGCATTTTTCAGTTCAGGTTTTTAGCAGTTGCTAAATCATGTTGCTGATTCAACTTCCAAAGAAGCATTTCCTCTGTAGAAGGCAATGGTTAAGAGCACAGATTCTGGCAGCAGACTAGCTGTGTCACCTTGAGTATATTTCGTAATCTCCTTTGTCTTAGTTTCCTTATCTTTTACAAATGGTGACTTTAGACACAACTACCTCATGGGTTATTAGTAGAATTCACTGAGTTAATATACATGGAGTCCTTGGAAAAACACCTGGTACATAAGGAATATTTTGAGCAGTGGCTATTGTTATCACCCACTGTTCAAGCTTTTGGATCACTTTAGTTGAAGTACAATGCTGATATTTTGAGGCAACTTAAAAAAAAAAAGCTATGGTGGCTCAGACAGTAAAGAATCCACCTGCAGTGCAGGAGACCTGGGTTTGATCCCTGGGTCAGGAAGATCCCCTGGAGGAGGAAATGGCAACCCATTCTGGTATTCTTTCCTGGAGAACTCCATGGACAGAGGATCCTGGTGGACTATAGTCCCTGGACTCACAAAGAGTTGGACACGACTGAGCGACTAACGTTTTCATTTTCATGTCATTTACAGATACTTATCTATATGAATTATACTTTTCTGATACTAGGCAACGAAAGGAAGTCCAGAAACAAATTAGATGTTGAGGCTAATGTCAGTTCAGTTGACAACCATGACCCAAGATTTCAAAAGTTCATGTATATTCAGACAGTTTTATTCTTGTCATTAACTGACTTAAAGAAATAGTTAGGGACTTTCCTGGTGGTCCAGTGGTTAAGACTTTATCTTCCAATACAGGAGATATGGATTTGATCCCTGGTTGGGAACTAAGATCCCATATGCCTCATGGTGAGGCCAGAAAAAAGAAGAAGAAATTAATATGAAATTGGAAAGCAAATGTACTTCAATAAAATTAAAAAAAATAGTTACACTTTTGAACTTGCACAGTACGTGTCTACTAATAAAATCAGTTTGATAAAGTTCCACTTAAGATTATGTTTAAAAAAAAAATCCACTGGTGAAAAACCAAAAAGCTTTAAGGCTCACTGATCTAAAGAAAATAGTCTTTTACTGTAATGATAATGATGATAATAATAATATTATTTTTATAAAGTACGACCTTAGCTACCATCTCATCTGTTACAACAAACTGATAAAATAGGTAAGGTGGGAATTATCATTTCTACTTTAATGATGAGAAAATTAAAGCTCACAAAATTAAAGTGACTGAGTCACATGATTATTGTGGCCCAAAGCCAGGATTCCAGTCCAATTATTCATTCTTTCATTCAGTGTTTTTTACCCTTCTTGTCTCACCTGCCTAAGTATTCCCATTCTGAAGTGGAAGGCATTTTTTTCCTGGATGCTTTTGATACTATGGTTCACAGTGAGGTGCTCTTTCTGTCCCAACATGAGGGAGATTCTTGGTGCACTTTGGTTCTGATGGCCCAGAGAAGTGAATTGGGTGGTGCCACGCTGGACTTTAATGGTAATGTGAGCATAAGATGAAAAATTAATTAGGCCTTTCGATATCCAATGACATTTCACATAATTTATCACCAGTAGAGAGCACTATAAGATTACAATTAATGGCAGTCCTTGGATAAAGAAAGGATTGTTTGTATCATGAATGTATTACAGAGGTAGACTTCAAGTGATTGATTTTAAGCAAGCATGATCTGCGCTTGTGATAGTAGATCATCTCCCATCAGTTGAATCTTTAGAGAACAGTCATTGCAAACTTGGATTTCCATGTAATCACAGTATGAAAATAAATAGGCACTATTTGCTTGCTGAAGTTAAATTGAAGCGGTTCAATTCTGAATCAGAACCCAGGCTCGCCTGCTTTCTCCTGAAGATCTTGCTTTCAAAGCACTGTTGGAGTGTTCATAGCATAGAGCACCTCCTCTCCTCCAGCTCCTGAGTTGCATATGGGACTTTACACATGCTGAATAACCTCTAATGTTGGTTGAAAATATTACAGGACTTCATTCTGACTGCCTTTATTTCTCTTGCTTGGAATTTGTGACTGTTGAGTTTTCTTCGAACCTTGTTCTCGTTGTAAATACAAAATCTAGATTCATTTTATAAGTAGCCTTGAGTGTATTCATTGTATTCATATAGTTTACCGACATGCAGTACATACAAATCAGTGCCCAAAGTCGATGGACTGAAATATTGGCATTTAGTTGCAACCCTATTACATTATTTTGCTCCTCTAAACCCTCAGATGCATCACACAATGACTTTTGTGCCGCAGAAAGCTTTGAAATGGATCTGCCTTAAAGATAGATGCATTTACACTTCATATGTTTTCCATCATTTTTTTTAATCCTTTTGCCAGTTTCCCCAACTAGCTGTATTTAAACAAATTCTTCCCCCACAGCCATTTTGTTCTCTGATTTCACCCTCCCGTGAAGTCTCAATGTGAAATTGGCGATAGCATGATTGATCATTTAGCTGACAGCATGATCATGAGCATGGGCAGAAACTTAGCTCCACATCCAGTAAAAGGAGAAGCTGGAATGCAGAGGTATTAAAATACGAACATCTCAAATGAAAACAGAGGTAACAGGAGAGCTTTAATGTTTGCATAAATCTTTCCCCCCTGATAAATGTGCTTTCCTCTTCAGTTTGGTTTCAGTACTTAGGCTTTCTTATAAATAGTATATTTATTGAGCAATGCTCTCTTCCTTGCCCGCCTTCTCTATAACAGCAGTAAATGAATACCCCCTCCAGCCCCTCCTTGCAAAGGAGCCTGAGAATTCTCTCTCCTCTGAGCCCTTAGTGACTTGTTTGCCCGAATGAGAAAGGGGCATGTCTGAAGCAATATTGCATGTTGGATGAGCCCCACTCAGAAAACAATCACAGCCAGGGTTCTGTTTATACAGGTGCCATTAGGTGGACTTACTATCACAGCCAGAAGTTAGCTAGCTAGCCAGGTGCACTGCACATGGGAGTGAAGATTTTTCATTTTTAAAAAGTGTAAAGAAGCTAACTGCTGGCATGAAAATTGTGTCCCCCAAACATAGGTTCTATTGTTTCATTTTCCCAAAGGGGCTCTATCTTCACTTTACTATAGTATACTGAGCCACTCTACCCATTGTTGCTATTGAGTACCAAGTCCATTAACAAAGATTTTTATGGCCTCCAATGGGGCTTTCAATTGGGAGTTGTTGTTTTTAATTTTGCCTTTCCTGTAAGGATTGGCATTTTAAATCTACTGTGAAATTTAATGACATTAATTTAATGACAGTAATAGAAAGCATCTATGAAATATGGAATATGTTTACTTAGATATGTTAGTGTGGGCATCCACATATCAGAAGACTGTATGACAAAAAGTTTCAAATTATCTGCGTTAAATATCCAGGGAGACAATGGCTGTGAATGCCCTTTATGTCCTCTAGAGTGCCACTACAGCAAGTGCCACTATAGCATTTTTAACAATGATTTTTTGAACCTTACATATTTTGAATATATTATTTGGGGCTGACAATTTTATGTATCAATGTGCGGCTCTGAAGTGAAGGTGTGATCAGACATTACATGATAAGCTGACATGGCAAATGATAGGTACTTCCATTCACTCTGCATGGAGAAAGAGGGTATGAAAATCTGGAAGGTATTGTGAGGTTTTCCGCAAGGTGCAAAACCCTTGCTCTTTCTAGCCCTTTTGAATTCACTTTTACTCTTATTCAAGTTGTTCAACAATTGCTTACTGTTTTTGTTTCTATTTGACTTATTGTCTTGTTTTCACAGTGAGCTTATAAATGATGAATAAAAAGTGAGAGCTAAGAAACTTACCAGAAGCTTCCATCACTAAACAGATTTTGAGGGTGTGGTTCACTTGCTTTTATGTAATTTTTGTTCTCTTTTCAGGCCAACCTGGTTTTCCTGAGAACTTGCAGCTACTGTTATTCTAAGTAATTTCTTAGTTCAGGTTCCAGCAATACACATGTGTGGGGCTTTAAAAAAAGTCCTTCTTGTGCTTGAACCTCTAACATTACACCTCAGAGTTCTGGGCATCAGGAGCAGTAGACAGGACTTGAGACAGCTCAATGTTTTTCTTATCTGGAAGATCTTACATTACATGCTAATAGGAAAGTAGAAGATTCGGAGTCAGAACATGACATATGGGTCTTCAAACATCTGTAGAGGTCATAGAATGGAAGTTGGCAGAATGCACTTGGACCAGGTCCAGTCGTGTTCATTTACTGGTGGTGCTAGAAACAATTTGGTGAATCATGAACTTGCTACTACCAAGCAGTTCCGTGGCTCTGACCCTAAGGATGGTGTAACAATGGAACTTTAGTGGGTTATATAGAGGGAAAGACAGAAAAAATATGTATGGGAATGTAGGGAATGACCTTATCTATGTCCTTGTCATTGCCCGCCCCAAGCCCCTCCACAGTGTTTAAACACTTTCTTTTGTTTAGTTGTTCACATCTGTAGACTAGAATTTATGTTTGTCTCAGTGACTCTATGACTCTTAAGGTTTTCTCAAAATTGACTTCAGGAAAAATATGTTACATCTTTCTGCCATCATAGGCAGGGCTACTTAGTAGGTACTCAAAACATTTTCTTTCTAGTAATTAATGAAAGCATCTGTCAAGATGAAAACAAGAATTTCTGAATTATATTCATTTTGCTGACCTTTTACTTTCGGTACATCTAAGTTTCTTTTCTCCCTTGAAAGATCATTCTTAAGCAATATTATTGCTGTTTCTAATTTTAAATTAGCCACCTCCTACATTAACAGAGAAAATGTTAACGGAGTGCTGGTACAAATCTTGACACAGGGTAGGCAGGCACTGTTAGAATCAAAGTTTGTTGACACTCATGTGACTTCTACTGATAGGTTCAATTGTATTAAATAAAGCAAACAAAAAAAGACTCCTGATTATGGCATCTAGAAACTGTAATGCAAAGAAACTGTAGAGATACTGATTAGCCTTATACTACATTGAAAGAAAAAAAGATGAAAAGGAAGAAAAGTCAAGAAAAGGAAGGAAGGAAAGAAAAATTGTTTCAGCCTCCTTTTGGTTAAAATTCCACCTCATTTTGGACAAAATATTGTCCTTTGTTATTCTTTTTGTTTAAATTTATTCTTTAATTGGAGGAAAATTGCTTTGTAATGTTGTGTTGGTTTCTGCCATATAAAATGCAAATCGGCCATAATTATATATATATATATGCCCTCCCTCTTGAACCTCCCTCCCCTCCCCTTATCCTATCTTTCCAGGTCGTCACAGAACATTATACTTTTCTGACATTAAAAAAAAATGTGATAAAATACACATAATATAGAATTTACCATTTTAGCCTTTGTAAAGTGTAGAATATAGTACATTCACAATGTTGTACAATAGTCACCACTGTCTAGTTCCAGGACACTTTTATCACCCGAAAAGGAAACCCATTCCTATGAAGCTCACTTCCCATTTTCTTTTCTCAGTCCCTAGTAACCACGAATCTGCTTTCTATGTCTATGGATTTACCTACTGTGAATATTTGATGTAACTGGAATCATACTGTATGGGAAATTAAATAATTTATATATAACATATATAGTATATATAATATATATATATATCATATATAGTATATATATATATATACATATATATATATATATATATAATGTTGCTGTTGTTAAGTCACTTCAGTCATGTCCTGTAACTTCCCATATTATCTGATTCCAGCCACAAATTTTCCCATATTACATGATATATATTTTTATGGGAATTTTATATATATATGTAATTTCCCATATTGTCTGTGTGTGCATAGGAGTGGAATTTCTGGGGTCATATGGTAACTCTATTAAAAGCTTATTGTGGAACTACCACAGTGTTTTCCAAGGCAGCTGGATCGTTTTACATTCCAGCAATGTTTGAGGGTTCCAAATCCTCTGCATCCACATCCACACTTATTCTTTTCCATTTTTTAAAAATTGTACCATCCTAGTGCATGTAATTCTTCCTTACAATAAATGTTCTCCCCTACACTCACATAGGAAGTGTGTAGTATTGTACAAGGCACGCATGAGGTAGTTTGGTTGTCCCTTCGTATCTGCAGGTTCTAAATTCTTGGATTCAACAAAGTGTGGATTGACAATATGTTTTTTAAAAATTCCAGAAAGTTCCCCAAAGCAAAATTTGAATTCGCTGTGCTCTGGCAACTACTTACATAGCATTTACATTGTATTTACAAGTATTTACATAGCATTTGCATTGTATTAGGTATTATAAAGAATCTAGAGATTATTGAAAGTAGACTAGAGGATGTGCATAGGTTATATGCAAATACTACACCATTTTATATAAGGGACTTGAGCATCTTGGATTTTGTTATCCTTGGGGTTCCTGAAGCCAGTTGGCCTTGCCGATATCAAGGAATGACCATATGTACCATCAGTGCTGGCTGAGGGCCAAACGGTGAACGTGGCACTATTTGGCCTTCATGCCTCTACGTCTTCATCGTGAATTACATTATTTTTTAAGAGCTAGGGAGTAGACAGTGGCTCGCCATAAGGGACTATCATACACAGTGGTCATGAGCTCATGTTTGTTGACTGGATAAATGAGTGATGCCCAGTGTGAATAAGGATCACACCCTAAAGCATGGAAAGGAATCTTCATCAACTGTCGGGAGAGCAGTCAGTCATTGAATAAAAATTGGCCAAATGCTTACTTTGTGTCAGGCACTGGGCAAGGAACTGCTGGTTGAATTGAGGCTGGATCTTCCCCTCAAGGAGCTTGTGTTAGCATGTTTCTACAAGCAGTCGGGCTTGTGTTATGGGGGTCCATGTTATTCTCTGATAGGACTACCTTGTGAGTTGTGGTGAACACATGTTCAGTGGCTGGCCATGTATACAAATATAGTCTGTGCCCCTGGAAAAAGCAAAATTAACTCAGCGATACTGTGAACCTATGACTCATATACCAACACTTTGACTGCCATTTCTCACACCTAAGACCTGTACTATCTAATGCAGTACCCATATGTGGCATTTGAGCCCTGAAATGTGGATAGTGCAAATGAGGAACTGAACTTTGAATTATAATTAATTAAAACATTTTCAATTATAAAACACAGTGTTATCAACTATAGTCACCATGTTTTACATTAGATCCTCAGACCTTATTTATGTTTTAGCTAAAGTTTGTATCCTCTTACCTCTCCCTATTTCCCTATCCCCAGCCCCTGACAACCATTCTTCCACTCTGTTTTTATGAGTTTGACTTTTTATTTAGATTCCACATGCAAGTGATAGCATGCAGCATTTGTCTTTCTGGTTTCTTAGCATCATGCCCTCAGGGTATTCTTGCCTAGAGAATCCCATGGACAGAGTAGCCTTGGTGAGCTTCAGTCCATGGAGCTGCAAAGCACTGGACACAACTGGCCAACTGAGCTCACAATAAAAAACAAAAACAAAAACAAAAAAACACCAGGTTTCAGAGATTTAGTGTGAAAAAAGAATGGAAATGGTATCCTTAATAATTTTTATACACATTACATTTGAAATGATAATATCACCGATTCAATGGATATGAACTTGGGCAAACTCCAAGAGATGGTGAGGGACAGGGAGGCCTGGTGTGTTGCAGCCCATGGGGTCACAAAGAGTTGGACACAACTTGGCAACTGAACAACCACCACTGAGTTAAAGAAAAAACAAATTTATTTTTTTCTATTTCCTTTTCCTTTTAAAAATCTGGCTACTAGAATATTTAAGATTACTTCTGTGACTCACACTGAGTTTCTAGTGGACAATACTGCTTTAGAAGAACACTAGGGTCAGACTTTATTTTTTTGGGCTCCAAAATCACTGCAGATGGTGACTGTAGCCATGAAATTAAAAGACGTTTACTCCTTGGAAGAAAAGTTATGACCAACCTAGATAGCATATTGAAAAGCAGAGACATTACTTTGCCAACAAAGGTCCGTCTAGTCAAGGCTATGGTTTTTCCAGTGGTCATATATGGATGCGAGAGTTGGACTGTGAAAAAAACTGAGCACCGAAGAATTGATGCTTTTGAACTGTGGTGTTGGAGAAGACTCTTGAGAGTCCCTTGGACTGCAAGGAGATCCAACCAGGCCATTCTGAAGGAGATCAGCCCTGGGATATCTTTGGAAGGAATGATGCTAAAGCTGAAACTCCAGTACTTTGGCCACCTCATGCGAAGAGTTGACTCATTGGAAAAGACTCTGATGCTGGGAGGGATTGGGGCAGGAGGAAAAGGGGATGACAGAGGATGAGATGGCTGGATGGCATCACTGACTCGATGGACATGAGTCTGAGTGAACTCCGGGAGTTGGTGATGGACAGGGAGGCCTGGCATGCTGTGATTCATGGGGTCACAAAGAGTCGGACACGACTGAGCGACTGAACTGAACTGAGGGTCATCTAATCCTATTTAATGCAAGTGTATCTGGAGTAAAGCTCCCCTGTGGAATTCTACCTTCTTCCATTGTAACTCCAAGGATACCATCACTTTACCAAGCTTCTCAAAATGACAAAGAAGTGAAGCTATGTCTGAGGGGTCTCTCAGAGCCAGCTCTCTAAAGGCATCCTCACCCTCACCCTTTCAGCGCATGCCCAGGCTTACTTGTAGGTTCAATGTGCTCAAATCAAGACCCCACCCACCCTTGCCAACCAGGTTCTACTTTGGTGATGAAGCCATCCAGTAGAGTAATTCACACTAAAATGATCTTAGTTGAATGTGTTGTTACTCACATACTTGCACTTAAAATTTTTTAGCCACACTGTGACCTCTAAATTCGAGAGCTACTCTGTCAAGGGGACCTTCTTGACTGATTTCCTAGTTATAATCAAAACAAACAAAATCCCAGGTCTTCCTCAAGATTCTTTCCCTGTCCCTACCTCCTGCCTCATGAGATACTAGCCATTGGTAGATAAATGATCCTTTGCTTTAGATAAATTTATCTTTTTCATATTGATAAGTGGATATTTATGGCTACTCAGAGGCAAGATGTAGAACAAATTAATGTGCCTTTAATTTCTTTCTCTGTTTTAGAAATGATACTGATGAGCAGTTTCCCTTTCATGAGACTGCCAGCTCCTCTAGGGTTGTCTGCCTGGAACTGAAAATACCAAATAAGTATTCAGTCAATTCATTTGACTTTATTTTTTATGAACTCATTTATATATATAAAAAAAAATGCATCTAATCTCAGTGGAGCAAAACCTGTTAACATGAAGAATTCAGGGGAAAGTGATGGTCATTCTTTACTCTTTCCAAGGTCATTTATGGCTGAAAAACTGGACGGCTGTTTAAAGTATAACCTACAGCATGGACTGTGTCTCCGTATTTTATTAGGGAATATGTGATCGTAGGTATGATGGAATGGAGAGTGTCCTTCCCAATATAGGATAAATGTGTATTATGTATGTGAATTTCTCTTAGTTCCTTAAAATACTTTCTTTTGATGGAAGACTGATCTTTTGTATTTTTCTTTGAGAGTTGACAGAGAGTGAAAGAATTTATGTTTCTTTTCTTGGAGCTGACCTGGAGAAGGAAATGGCAACCCACTCCCGGATTCTGGCCTGGAGAGTCCCATGGACAGAGGAGCCTGGTGGGCTACAGTGCATGAGTCGCAAAGAGTCAGACATGACTGAGAGACTTCACTTTCACTTTTTTCACTTCTTGGGGCTGAAGTGGGGGGACCCCTTTGAACTTCAAAGGCAGGAAGAGTCTTAGGACTTTGTGGTTACCTCGTACCTGTCAAGAATACACGGATGTGATTTGGGAGCACCCCTGGGAGTATGTATTTTTGTACCCACTGCCAGTGGAGAACTTGAGACAGAATAGGGTTAAGCAGTTTCCCAGTGTTCCACAGTAAATTGGCAGTTGAATTGGGATTAGAATCTAGGTCTCCAAACCTTGGGGACTCTCCATTAGCTCAGATCATGTACGGCTCAGCAGTTTCTTTCACAAGACCCTCCTGACATGACACATGCCATCAGTCTTATTTCATAACAGATGTTTTGAGGGTGGAGCAGATGGTCTCTCCCCTTCACCCTCCTAGCCCTTGACTCCAGAGAGTTGGATCATGTCAGAGATGGCACTCACAGCCCTCTTTCCCCAGAGGTCCACCTCCCCTTCTGCTCATTCTTTTCCATGCGCTCAGCTTTCCCATGCTCAGGAAAACACGGTTCTTACTGTTCCGTTTTCATCTGAGGCTGTGTAGTTCCCCCTGAAGCTTTTTCTGTCATGTGTGTCCTTGTCCTGACTCTTGAATTTTTCATAGTCTGGTCAGTGGGCAGATCACTGCCCTCTCAGACCTGGGGCTCCACATCCTATCGTGTCTCTTGATGTCATGGGGGATGTGTGACACACTGCTTTCTTCCTTCATGGACCAACTTTGAGTCTGTGGAGGACCCCTGGGAATACCACTTGAGGAACCTCTGTCCTAAAGTGCTTTGAAGTTCAGAGAAAAACACCAAGGCTCCACTGACAGGTTCCTGATGGTCCATTGAATGTTTCTGCCATTGTTTACATGGGGGAGGGGCTTTACTCTCTACAGTACCACTTTTGTTTGTGAATGTCACTCTTCCTACATTCTTCATCTTGAACATCTTAAAATGACCTACTGACATTTATTTCTTTTCTTTTTTTTGCTAACCAGCAAAGCTTACTTTGACTTGAGGGAACCCAGATGTATATGTGTGTGTTTGTGTGTGCGTGCCTGCATGTTCGTGTGTTCATGCTTGTCCACTCATTTCAGGGGACTATGTTTACTTGTAGAGACCTTGATTCTGGAGATGCTTTTACTGCCCATCTTGATGCTTACAAGCCACGTGACTTTGGGAAGGTCCTTTTACTTCTTTCCTATGTAGACAGTCAGGGCTTTGTGTTGTTGTGGGGAAGCAATAGAAGAAACAAGCTGTATTAGGAAAAGCATGCATGACAAAAAGAGGAAAAAGGATTCCTCACTGGTGAGCCATGGTCTTCAGTAAGGAACTACTACCTACTCCCCGTCCCCTTGCCTCAAAGCGGGCAGTCCTGAGTGGATGAAGAAATTAGGTTACATGTGAACTTGTTTCATTCTGAAAACTCTTAGAGAAACTAGTCAGGCTTTCTTTCAATACTATAAACATACTATCTCATTTACATTTTAATGCAAGCAGTGGTTGGAAATGATGGCTGTTTGCCTCTGACCATAACCAAGCTCATTCAGTTTTTTAAAATTTTTGCTATGTTATTACAAACAGAACAACCTTATAATTAATCCCAATGTACTTTCCTGTGTTGGGCTGAGTGGATGTAATCAGAGTCGGGATGTTGAATTATAAACCAAAAGATCCTCATTTTCCTGGCGAATCTATCACAAAGCCCTCGTGTGCCCCTTTGTCTTTTATCTGCAGCCAGTAATGGGCCTTGTTTCCACTCTCCTCTGTCCTAACTGGGGATTCAGTTGCCTTTTATTCTCTGCTTATCTTTGTTTGAGGAAGTACGGAATGCAGATGGAAAGGGCTGATTCTCCTTGGACATAACCTTGAAGTTGGACCCTAGAGGGTCCTAGGAATTTTCTAATTATTTATTCCAGTGTTAACATGTTTTATGATCTCCCTGGGCTCTTCTCTGCTCATACTATCTCTGGTTAGGAGATTGGATCAAGTGACCTCTCATTAAGTGAATACTATTGCCCTTGGTTTCTTAATTAGGCTGCTGGCCAGTATCTGTTCCTTTCTACCTTTGGGTCTAAAGTGTGTCACCTTTGGGTCTGAAGCTGATGCTTGGATTATTTCAAGTCAGAAAGGTTTGTTTAAAACAATTGAAAGAATCTTTCATTTTTAAAGACTTCATATTATTTGGTCATTGCTTCATACTCTTTTCAAAGTCTTTTTTTTAAAAAAAATTCCTGTATAATGGCCAGGAAACCTTGTGGGAGCACTGGCTCTCCTGAATGTATAGCCACCTTGAAATACACTGATTAAAAAAAAAAATTTATTTATTTTAATTGGAGGATAATTACTTTACAATATTGTAATGGTTTTTGCCATATATCATGAACTGGCCATAGGCATTCATTTGTCCCCTCCATCCTACACCCCCTCCCACCTCCCTCACCATTCCATCCCTTCAGGTTATCACAGAGCATCGGCTTTGGTTGCCTTGTGGAAATATACTGATTTTTTATTTTTGTATGATCTTAAGAACTAGAGGATATTTCATGATATCATTGAAGCCAGATTCTGCTTTTGAGACCTCTTCTTAAATTCTCCATGATAGATAGTTGCTCTCTGAGGGTTCACAATTCTCTAAGAACATTTGAGAGCATATTCCAGTGTCTGGGCAGTTGAGAAGTGGAGACTCCTCAGATCTTGTTGTGGTGCACTAGAAAATAAATGAGATTCTCACTCAATTTCTTTGAGTTAACAGAACACCAGCCAATCATCTGTTCACAGAGCCTCAGCTGTAAGGATTGTGACATTGCTCACTAGAGTTGATTCAGCTGCTCTAGCAGACTCAGAGGCTGTGCTCTTCCTCCCTTGGTGCTCTGGGCTCAGCTGAAGATCAGCCTTCCTAGTTATTTACAATGTCATGGTAACAGGTCATAATACCAAGCATCAGCCTGTGAGCTCGAGTTCATGAAAGTCTTATTATCCTACATAAGGGCATACCAGGAATTTGAGTCCTTACAAGCACCAGAAGGGCCGCATAATGTTGCTTGTCTTGCCAACATCGACTCCTGTGGAATGCATTTGGTGTGCAGTTTTCCAATGGTGCTCCAGGGACTCTCTACTTCATTACTTCCTTTGGCACCTTCTCAGTTCTTTACAATGGCAACCCACTCCAGTACTCTTACCTGGAAAATCCCATGGATGGAGGATCCTGGTAGGCTACAGTCCATGGGGTCATGAAGAATCAGACACTCACTGAGTGACTTCACTTTCACTTTTCACTTTCATGCATTGGAGGAGGAAATGGCAACTCACTCCAGTGTTCTTGCCTGGAGAATCCCAGGGACGGTGGAGCCTGGTGAGCTGCCATCTATGGGTCGCACAGAGTTGGACAAGACTGAAGCAACTTAGCAGCAGCAGCAGCAGCAGCATATCTTTACTGATTTGGGCCATGCCTCAGTGCTCCCAAAAAGAAGGCTTAGAATTGGTTTCCATGTGCTAGGCTGCTTGGGGAGCAATTTTAATACTTCAGAAAATTTTCCTTCTGGTCCTTTTTTAAGTCCCACAACTTTCAATTTTTGTGTGTTACCCCGAAGAGTTGGAGAAGGAAATGGCACCCCACTCCAGTGTTCTTGCCTGGAGAATCCCAGGGATGGGGGAGCCTGGTGGGCTGCCATCTATGGGGTCGCACAGAGTCGGACACGACTGAAGCGACTTAGCAGCGGCAGCAGCAGCAGCACCCTGAAGAGACGACTTGCGTGAGCCTTGCCATTGCTGATGATGTGGTGGAAATAAAGATGTGGCTGTCCTCAACTTGGCCGTGGATCCCTAACTTGGGGCTGACCTACCTCTCAGGCCATGCCTCTCGTCACTTTCTTCATTAGGGATATTCTCTTCATAGGCCTTCATACCTGTTGGTTTCCTATTTCCTTGTTTTTGAAGTGCTTTCCTTTTTATTACCTGACAGTCTCATCTGCCTGGTTAGTTCCACTGTCCAGACTTATATGCCACCTCCTCAAGGCTGCATTTCTCAACACCAGAGATTATGTCAGGACTTCCTGGACCATGTATGTCCTTGGGAGGCCTTGTCTGAGAGGGCAGTTATAGCTTTAGTTGCATTATCACTTCATATGTTGAGGAATGGAAAGCAACAAAGCTTCCCCTACAGTCGGATGCTGGGCTGGGCAAAGGGATATGCTTTTTTGTAGCTCATGCTAATACACATATACTTCTGAAAGATTCTTGGGTCACTAAAGACACTTGCTCCTTGGAAGAAAAGCTATGACAAACCTAGACAGCATATTAAAAAGCAGAGACATCACATTGCTGACAAAGGTCCATATAGTCAAAGCTATGTTTTTTCCAGTAGTCGTGTATGAATATGAGAGTTGAACCATAAAGGGGGTTGAGTGCTGAAGAATTGATGCCTTTGAACTGCGGTACTGGAGAAGACTCCTGAGAATCCCCTGGATTTCAAGGATATCAAACCAGCCAATCCTAAAGGAAATCAACACTGAATATTCATTGGAAGGACTGATGCTGAAGCTGAACTTCCAATACTTTGTCCACCTGATGTGAAGAGCTGTCTCATTGGAAAAGACCCTGATGCTGGGAAAGATTGAGAGTAGGAGGAGAAGGGGACAACAGAGGATGAGATAGTCGGATGGCATCACCAACTCAATAGACATGAGATTGAGAAAACTCTGGGAGATAGTGAAGGACAGGAAAGTCTGGCGTGTTGCAGTCCATGGGGTCACAGAATCAGACATGCCTTTGCGATTAAACAACAAAACCAACATTAAGTCTTTGAATGCCAACAGACTGTGAGGGTCTGTTGTATGATTTTAATCTGGATGGCATGCCGAGGAACATTTGATATGTTTTGTTTCAAGTTAAATCAGTGATTATCAAACACCCATGTGCAGTTCTGTGCTAGGTATGTTGAAATAGAAACAAATATATAAGACATGAGTCCTACCTTGTGCGCTGCTTGTGTTAGTTTTGTGATTTGGTTGAGATGAGACAGACAACACACTCAAAAAATTAATGACTAGTGTAGGTTATTTACTTTCATAGCACTTTGAGCTTTTCCTTCATAACACTCTTCCAGTTTGCTACTATAGTGAGCAGAATTCTATGGTGGTCCCCATGCTCCCCACCTCCTGGTGATCAGACTTTCAAATATTATTCTCTCCTTGAATATGGGCGTGGCTTATGATTTGCTTCTTACCAATAAAATATAGAAAAGGAGATGGTTTGTCTCTGACTACATGTCCATGATCGCATAATCCAGCCTGTCTTGATAGAGTCTCTTTGTGTTTTTGGCTTTGAGGAACCAAGCTACCATGAATCCTATGGCCAGGTGCAAAAGAAATTAATTTCGTCAGCAACCGGAGGGACCTTGAAAGTAGATCCTTCCTCCCTGGAGCTTTTAGATGAGATCCCAGCCCTGGTCAGCACCTAGCTTTTGACCTTGTGAGAGACCCTCAGCAGAGGGCCTGGGAGCTTTGTCCAGACTCCTGATCCATAGAAATTGTGAAATAAGTGTGTGCTGTTTTAAGCCTCTGAGTTTGTGGTAATTTGTTACATAGCATTGAAAAGTAATACAGCTATTGAATACTTATTTGCATAATTACAGTCCAATGTTTATCTCATATTTTATGAGTCCTTTGTGGAAAGGAACATGTCTCTCTCTCTTACTGCTTTATCCTCTGTGCATACTATAATCCCAGACAGTGTTACCATTAAGTAAATACTGGCTGAATGGATACACTTATGAATATATGAACAAACGAATTGAAGCATCAGGCTTGTTTTTGTGCATGGAGAGACACATTTAGCCAATTTTTGGATCTTCAATGGAAGGTTGGAAGATGCTGGATGTAAGGTAGAGTGTGTGTGTGTGGTGGTGGTGGTGATGGGGTTAATGATTATAGCTGTCCTTTAAGGATTATTCTGTGAGGTGGTACTAAATTCCATGTCACTTGAGGTGCTTAATAAAAGAAGGGCAGAGGAGGCAGTCCTAAGAAGGCAGAGGAATAGGATGGGGAGACCACTTTCTCCCCCACAAATTCATCAAAAGAACATTTGAATGCTGAGAAAATTCCACAAAACAACTTCTGAATGTTGGCAGAGGACATCAGCACCCAGAAAGGCAGCCCATTGTCTTCAAAGGAGGTAGGACAAAATATAAAAGAAAAAAAGAGAGACAAAAGAGGTAGGGACAGAGATCCATCCCGGGAAGAAGTCTTAAAAGAGAAGTTTTCAAACACCAGGAAACATTCTCGCCGGTGGGTCTGTGGGAAGTCTTGGAATCTCAGAGGGCAACATAACCTGGAGGAAAAATAAATAAACAAATAATTAAACCCCACAGGTTATGTGCCTAACGGCAACTCCCAGGGCTCGCAGCCGCCACCAGCAAGTGGAGGCTGAACAGGGAGGCGTGGGATGCATTGCTTAGGGTAAGGACCGGGCCCGAATGCCCTGAGGGCAATCTGAGGGAACTAACATGAGATAGCAACCCAAACTGTTGGACAGCCAGAGAGAGACAGAGAGAAAAAAAGAGAGAGAGAGAGAGAGAACTATCCCACAAAAAGCCCTAACCTAAGACACTGCCAGGCCCCCTCACAGAACAAAGGACTGAGCAAATACCAGAGGAGAGCTAGCCAGCTGAGGACCGGCCCATCCCCCACCAGAGACAAGCAGGTGGGGGATGGGGGTGGGGCAGCCAGAGCCAGAAAGGGGCAATTGCAACCTCAGAGAGGCATCCTCTACCAAACTGAAAGCAGGCTTCATTGCTAACCAAGACTTCTTGGGATTCTGGAAGGTTGACATCCACCAGGAGGGTCGCAGACAGAGATCAGCTCCCCAGAAGAGACACAGGGCACACCTGAGAAGGCACGCCCATTGTACACCCAGAAAACCGAGTGGCTGGGACTGGGGAGGCGATAAGACGCACCGCCCACCTGGGGATGACTGCGCTCCTCAAGCACCTGGTCACCTGAGCTGCTCAGACCTGGGAAGGGCACAAAACGTAGGCCCAACCGAGTCTGTGCCTTTGTGGAGTACCTGAGAACCTGAACCTGAGTGGCTTAGTCCTGGGAAATGCACGCAACCCAGGGCCTGCCTCAGACAGTTCCCAGCAGAGCAACCTAGAGCCTGACAAGTGTACACCATGAAAGCACACATGCTATGAGTGGGGGCAAACCCAGTGTGTTTGAAACACTGCAAGCACTCCCACACAAATGCCGGAGATATTTGTTTGCAGTGTTCCTCCCTCCCCACAGCATGGCTGAACAAGTGAGCCTAAATAAGTGACCAACATCACCACCTTGTGTCAGGGCGGAAACTAGACACTGAAGAGACCACCAAACAGAAGAAGCTAAAATAAACAGAGGGAACAGCTTTGGAAGTGACAGGTACAACAGATTAAAACCCTGTAGTTAGCACACACTACATTGGAAGGGGCCTATAGATCTTGAGAAGTATAAGCTGGATCAAGGAACTATCTGAAACTGAACTGATCCCACTGTCCACAACAGCTCCAGAGAAATTCCTAGATATATTTTCACTATTATCAGTTTTTAAATTTTTTCTATTTTTAAGTCCTCTATTACTCCTTTAATTTTCATTTTTATAACCTACTATTACCTTGGAAAAAAAGACCCTATTTTTTAAAGCAAACTTCATATATATACTTTATAATTTTTGTGACTTTATTTTTTTTTTTAATATTGTATTTTTGAGAGTCTAACCTCTACTCTAGATGTTTAATCTTTGCTTTTTGGTATTTGTTACCAATTTTGTACCTTTAAGAACCCAAACTTCAGTATCCATTTTTACTTGGGAATGTGATTACTGGCTTGAATGCTCTCTCCACCTTTGGACTCTCCTTTTTCTCCACCAGGTCATCTCTATCTCCTTACTCCCCCTTCTCTTTTCTACCCAACTCTGTGAATGTCTTTGTGTGTTCCGGGCTGTGGAGAACACTTAGGGAACTGATTACTGGCTGGATCTGTCTCTCTCCTTTTGATTCCCTCTTTTCTCCTCCTGGTCACCTGTATCTCCTTCCTCCCTCTTCTCTTCTCTGTGTAATTCTGTGAACATCTCTGAGGGATCAAGACTGTGGAGAGCATAGAGGGAATTGATTACTGGCTAGCTTGCTCTCTCCCCTTTTGATTCCAGCTCTTCTCCTCTTGGTCACCTCTATCTCCCTCCTCCCTCTTCTCTTCTCCATGTAACTTATTGAACCTCTCTGGGTGTCCCTCACTGTGGAGAAACTTTTCATCATTAACCTAGATGTTTTATCATCGGTGCTGTATAGATGGAGAAGTCTTGAGGCTACTGTATGAATAAGACTGAAAACCAGAGGCAGGAGGCTTAAGTCCAAAACCTGAGAATACAAGAGAACTCCTGACTCCAGGGAACATTAATCATTAATAGCTCATCCTAAAGCCTCCATACCTATACTGAAACCAAGCACCACCCAAGGGCCAACAAGTTCCAGAGCAAGACATACCACACAAATTCTTCAGCAACACAGGAACAAAGCCCTGAGATTCAGTATACAGGCTGCCCAAAGTCACACCCACTGATATCTAAAAATTCTCTACTGGACACTTCATAGCACTCCAGAGACAAGAAATCCAGCTCCACCCACCAGAACACCGAGACAAGCTTCCCTAACCAGGAAACCTTGACAAGCCACCCATCCAACCCCACCCACAGCGAGGAACCTCCACAATAAAGAGGAACCACAAACTGCCAGAGTATAGAAAGGCCACCCCAAACACAGCAATATAAACAAGATGAAAAGGCAAAGAAATACTCAGCAGGTAAAGGAACAGGATAAATGCCCACCAAACCAAACAAAAGAGGAAGAGATAGGGAATCTACCTGAAAAAAATTCAGAATAATGATAGTGAAAATGATCCAAAATCTTGAAAACAAAATGGAGAAACAGATAAATAGCCTGAAGACAAGGATTGAGAAGATGCAAGAAATGTTTAACAAGGACCTAGAAGAAATAAAAAAGAGTCAATATATAATGAATAATGCAATAAATGAGATCAAAAACACTCTGGAAGGAACCAACAGTAGAATAACGGAGGCAGAAGATAGGATAAGTGAGGTAGAAGATAGAATGGTAGAAATAAATGAAGAAGAGAGGAAAAAAGAAAACAAAATTAAAAGAAATGAGGACAACTTCAGAGACCTCTGGGACAATGTTAAATGCCTTAACATTCGAATCATAGGAGTCCCAGAAGAAGAAGACAAAAAGAAAGGCCATGAGAAAATACTCGAGGAGATAATAGTTGGAAACTTCCCTAAAATGGGGAAGGAAATAATCACCCAAGTCCAAGAAACCCAGAGAGTCCAAACAGGATAAACCAAAGGCGAAACATGCCAAGACACATATTAATCAAATTAACAAAGATCAAACACAAAGAACAAATATTAAAAGCAGCAAGGGAAAAACAACAAATAACACACAAGGGGATTCCAATAAGGATAACAGCTGATCTTTCAATAGAAACTCTTCAGGCCAGAAGGGAATGGCAGGACATACTTAAAGTGATGAAAGAGAAAAACCTACAACCCAGATTACTGTACCCAGCAAGGATCTCATTCAAATATGAAGGAGAAATCAAAAGCTTTACAGACAAGCAAAACCTGAGAGAATTCAGTACCACCAAACCAGCTTTTCAACAAATGCTAAAGGATCTTCTCTAGACAGGAAACACTGAAAGGGGGTATAAACTTAAACCCAAACCAACAAAGTAAATGGCAACGGGATCATACTTATCAATAATTACCTTAAATGTAAATGTGTTGAATGTCTCAACCAAAAGACAAAGACTGGCTGAATGGATACAAAACCAAGACCCGTACATATGCTGACTACGAGACACATACAGACTGAAAGTGAAGGGCTGGAAAAAGATATTCCATGCAAATAAAGACCAAAGAAAAGCAGGAGTAGCAATACTCGTATCAGATAAAATATACTTTAAAATAATGGCCTTGAAAAGAGACAAAGAAGGATATTACATAATAATCAAAAGATCAATCCAAGAAGAAGATATAACAATTATAAATATATATGCACCCAACATAGGAGCACCACAATATGTAAGACAAATGCTAACAAGTATGAAAGGGGAAATTAACAATAACACAATAATAGTGGGAGACTTTAATACCCCACTCACACCTATGGATAGATCAACTAAACAGAAAATTAGCAAGGAAACACAAACTTTAAATGATACAATAGAACAGTTAGACCTAATTGATATCTATAGGACATTTCACCCCAAAACAATGAGTTTCACCTTTTGCTCAAGTGCACACGGAACCTTCTCCAGGATAGATCACACCCTGCACCATAAACCTAGCCTTGGTAAATTCAGAAAAATTGAAATCATTCCAAGCATCTTTTCTGACCACAATGCAGTAATATTAGATGTCAATTATAGGAGAAAAACTATTACAAATTCCAACATATAGAAGCTGAATAACATGCTTCTTAATAACCAACAAATCACAGAAGAAATCAAAAAAGAAATCAAAATATGCATAGAAATGAATGAAAATGAAAACACAACATCCCCAAACCCATGGGACACTGTAAAAGCAGTGCTAAGGGGAAGATTCATAGCAATACAGGTTTACCTCAAGAAACAAGAAAAAAGTCAAATAAATAACCGAACTCTACATCTAAAGCAACTAGAAAAGGAAGAAATGAAGAACCCCAGTGTTAGGAGAAGGAAAGAAATCTTAAAAATCAGTGAAGAAATAAATGTAAAAACCAAAAGAGACCATAGCAAAAATCAACAAAGGTAAAAGCTGGTTCTTTGAGAAGATAAATAAAATTGACAAACTTTTAGTCAGAAGCCTCAAGAAATAAAGGGTGAAGAATCAAATCAACAAAATTAGAAATGACAATGGAGAAATCACAACAGACAACACAGAAATACAAAGGATCATAAGAGACTACTATTAGCAAAACTATATGCCAATAAAATGGACAACTTGGAGGAAACGGACTAATTCTTAGAAAAGTACAACTTTCCACAACTGAACCAGGAAGAAATAGAAAATCTTAACAGACCGATCACAAGCATGGAAATCAACACTGTAATCAGAGATCTTCCAGCAAACAAAAGCCCAGGACCAGACAGCTTCAAAGCTGAATTCTACCAAAAATTTAGAGAAGAGCGAGCACTTATGCTACTCAAACTCTTCCAGAAAATTGCATAGGAAGGTAAACTTCCATACTCATTCTATGAGGCCACCATCACCCCAATACCAAAACCAGACAAAGATGCCACAAAAAAAGAAAACTACAGGCCAATACACTGATGAACATAGTTGCAAAATTCCTTAACAAAATTCTAGCAAACAGAATCCAACAACATATTAAAAAGACCATACATCATGACGAAGTGGGCTTTATCCCAGGATGCAAGGATTCTTCAATATCCACAAATCAATCAATGTAATACACCACGTTAACAAATTGAAAGATAAAAGCCATATGATTATCTCAATAGATGCAGAGAAAGCCTTTGACAAAATTCAACATCCATTTATGATAAAAACCCTCCAGAAAGCAGGCATAGAAGGAACATACCTCAACATAATAAAAGCTATATATGACAAATCCACAGCAAACATTATCCTCAATGGTGAAAAATTGAAAGCATTTCCCCTAAAGTCAGGAACAAGACAAGGGTGTCCACTCTCACCACTACTATTCAACATAGTTTTGGAAGTTATGGCCACAGCAATCAGAGCAGAAATAAATAAAAGGAATCCAGATTGGAAAAGAAGAAGTAAAACTCTCACTGTTTGCAGATGAAATGATCCTCTACATAGAAAACCCTAAAGACTCCACCAGAAAATTACTAGAGCTAATCAATGAATATAGTAAAGTTGCAGGATATGAAATTAACACACAGAAATCCCTTGAATTCCTATACACTAACAATGAGAAAACAGAAAGAGAAATTAAGGAAACAATTCCATTCACCATTGCAACAAAAAGAATAAAATAGTTAGGAATAAATCTACTGAAATAAACAAAAGACCTCTATATGGAAAACTACAAAACACTGATGAAAGAAGTCAAAGAGGACACAAATAGATGGAGAAATATACCATGTTCATGGATCGGAAGAATCAATACAGTGAATATAAGTATACTACCCAAAGCTGGATTAGGGTTGAAACGGAGAAGGCAATGGCACGCCACTCCAGTACTCTTGCCTGGAAAATCCCATGGATGGAGGAGCCTGGTGGGCTGCAGTCCATGGGGTCCCTAAGAGTCGGACACAACTTCACTTTCACTTTCACTTTCACCCAAAGCAAACCATAGATTCAATGCAATCCCTATCAAGCTACCAACGGTATTTTTCACAGAACTAGAACAAATAATTTCACAATTTGTATGGAAATACAAAAACCTCGAATAGCCAAAGCAATCTTGAGAATGAAGAATGGAACTGGAGGAATCAACCTGCCTGACTTCAGGCTCTACTAAAAAACCACAGTCGTCAAGACAGTATGGTACTGTCACAAACACAGAAATATAAATCAATGGAACAAAATAGAAAACCCAGAGATAAATCCACACACCTATGGACACCTTATCTTTTCAAAGGAGGTAAGAATATACAATGGAGAAAAGACAATCTTTTTAAAAAGTGGTGCTGGGAAAACTGGTCAACCACTTGTAAAAGAATGAAACTAGAACACTTTCTAACACCATACACACAAACTCAAAATGGATTAAAGATCTAAACGTAAGACCAGAAACTATAAAACTCCCAGAGGAAAACATAGGCAAAACACTCTTCGACATAAATCACAGCAGGATCCTCTATGACCCAACTCACAGAGTAATGGAAATTAAAGCAAAAAAATAGACAAATGGGACCTAATTAAACTTAAAAGCTTTTGCACAACGAAGGAAACTATAAGCAAGGTGAAAAGACAGCCTTCAGAATGGGAGAAAAGAATAGCAAACAAAGCAACTGACAAAGAATTAACCTCAAAAATATTCAACTAACTCCTGCAGCTCAATTTCAGAAAAATAAATGACCCAATCAAAAAATGGGCCAAAGAACTAAACAGACATTTTTCCAAAGAAGACATACAGATGGCTAACAAAGACATGAAAAGATTCTCAACATCACTCATTATCAGAGAAATGCAAATCAAAACCACAACGAGGTATCATTTCACACCAGTCAGAATGGCTGCTATCCAAAAGTCTACAAACAGTAAATGCTGGAGAGAGTGCAGAGAAAAGGGAACCCTCTTACACTGTTGGTGGGAATGCAAACTAGTACAGCCACTATAGAGAACAGTGTGGAGATTCCTTAAAAAACTGGAAATAAAACTGCCATATGACCCAGCAATCCCACTGCTGGGCACACACATTGAGGAAACAAAAACTGAAAGAGACATGTGTACCCCAGTGTTCATCGCAGCACTGTTTATGATAGCTAGGACATGGAAGCACCCTAGATGTCCATCAGCAGATGAATGGATAAGAAAGCTGTGGTACATATACACAATGGAGTATTACTCAGCCATTAAAGAGTACATTTAAATCAGTTCTAATGAAGTGGATGAAACTGGAGCCTATTATACAGAGTGAAGTAAGCCAGAAAGGAAAACACCAATACAGTACACTAACTAGTGAAAATCAGGAAACTAAAAGATACGAGATATTCCGAGTGCTTTTGAAGGTCACAGTAAACATATGCCGAATACAGTTATTTTATCAAAACCCTTTTGCAAAAAAAAAAAAAAAAAAAAATATATATGGAATTTAGAAAGATGGTAGCGATACCCCTATATGTGAGACAGCAAAAGAGACACAGATGTATAGAACAGTCCTTTGGACTCTGTGGGAGAGGGCGAGGGTTGGATGATTTGGGAGATTGGGATTGAAACATGTATTTTATCATATATGAAATGGATCACCAGTCCAGGTTCGATGCATGAGACAGGGTGCTTGGGGCTGGTGCACTGGGGTGACCCAGAGGGATGGGATGGGAAGGGATGTGGGAGGGGGGTTCAGGATGAGGAACACATGTACACCCGTGGCAGATTCATGGCAATGTATGGGAAAACCAATACAATATTGTAAAATAAATAGCCTCCAATTAAAATTAAAAAAATTATAAATAATAAAATAGCAAAAAAAAAAAAAAAAAAGAAAAGAGAGAGAGAAGGGCAACCACGTTTTAAGGCTGTTCTAAAGGGGATAACTACTTAAGTGACTTACTGTCCAGTTTGGAAAGAAGAAATATATGGATAGAAGATAAATACCAGCAAGATGTTATACTGTATGTCAAATGATATGCAGACAGCAACTCAAATCTGAAATACTTTGTAGGGTGACATGGCCTGTAAGACTGAGCAGTTTGTGGAATAGTTTGTGGAAGAGACTGTGTTTGCAAGAATACGCCTCAGATACGTGAATCCAATGGGTGGGGGCGGGTAATTTCATCCAAGAGTAAGAACGTGTACAAAAGGTGAGCACACTCTAACAATGTAACTAGATCTACCTGGCCATGTCCTGTTTAAAACCATTAGTTTACAACCATTAGTAGGCTGTATTCTCTGATTGCCAACCCTTTCTCTAGAATGCTTGGTGGGTACCCCCCTTCTTTCCACTCAGATACCCCAGCTTCTCTGGGCCTAAAATTGCATAGACTACCAGAACTTATTGGTAGCTATGTGGGTTTCTTTTTCAATTATGAATGAGATTATACTTCAGCTGAAAACACAGAGTCATTAGTCATGTGCTTTTCCAGACACAGCAGTGAATGAATGTGAGATTTGAATACATTTCTTAGCTCCCTGATTTTTTAATTTTTGTTACAAAATGGTAATGCATCTTGGTTTCTCACTGAAACCTTAGTGTGCCAAGTATTAACTAAGGAGAAATAGCAGTAACTGGCACGCTCTCGGTTAACTCTATTACCAAAGATGTCATCAACAGGCATGATTCCTAGGCCTTCATTCCTATCCACCATGGTGGGTTTTTTAGAGAGCTGGGATTCCAGGGAAAGAATTGCTGAAGGCTGGTGAGGAAGTATTCTTTTCAGATGGAAAAAAGAATTTTCCCTATTTCAGAGTGATTTCTTGCCTTTTAATGTTGGGTTAGTTACTGATTTATGGAGGAGCTTCTGACAACACTGAGGCCTAGAATTCTCTTTACAGCGTGGTTACCAGCAGCCTGAACTTCTTCCCTACCCTACCCCCAGGAACTTTGACCCCCAAAGGACCGTCCTCCTACTTCTCCAAAGCGAAACATGTATGTCATTCTATGTTGCCAGACCATGTTAAAGCAAAATAATGTAATTTAAGATCACCTGTCTGGGAAAATATCTATTTGGGTAACAGCCAAATTCTTAATGCATGGACTTTCCCACTGGAAATTTGGAACTGTCTTTTCTTGTGTGGTGGCAAGGGGCTGTGTCTGGGAACACAGATGAATGGTCTTTGTCCAGAAACTTTCTCCATTAACTTCCTTCGGCTTTTACCTAGATCTTGTTGACTTCATAATATAGTTTATATTGTTTTTCATATTTCTATCCTTGAAGTCAAGCACTCCTTGTACTATTTTAACTTAGATGTGATAGACTGCCTTAATGTATTATGAGCTTATTTTTTTTTTATGCAATAGGTTTCAATCCTATGGAAAGAAAAAAAAATTAATAATTGAAGATCAGCAGATGGTGACTTCAGCCATGAAATTGAAAGACGCTTACTCCTTGGAAGGAAAGTTATGACCAACCTAGATAGCATATTCAAAAGCAGAGACATTACTTTGCCAACAAAGGTCCGTCTAGTCAAGGCTATGGTTTTTCCTGTGGTCATGTATGGGTGTGAGAGTTGGACTGTGAAGAAGGCTGAGCACCGAAGAATTGACGCTTTTGAACTGTGGTGTTGGAGAAGACTCTTGAGAGTCCCTTGGACTGCAAGGAGATCCAACCAGGCCATTCTGAATGAGATCAGCCCTGGGATATCTTTGGAAGGAATGATGCTAAAGCTGAAACTCCAGTACTTGGCCACCTCATGCGAAGAGTTGACTCATTGGAAAAGACTCTGATGCTGGGAGGGATTGGGGGCAGGAGGAGACGGGGACAACAGAGGATGAGATGGCTGGATGGCATCACTGACTCGATGGACGTAAGTCTGAGTGAACTCCAGGAGTTGGTGATGGACAGGGAGGCCTGGTGTGCTGAGATGCATGGGGTCGCAAAGAGTAGGACACGACTGAGTGACTGAACTGAACTGAAGTAAACATAGGGATACTACCACTAAGGGCAAATAGGGAGGTCTGTGTGAGCAAGACAGAACAAAGAGATGTGTATAGGTGGGCAAAGATTAAGAAGGCAAGAGTGTGGTCTATTGTTTGGGTTAAGCTAAATAAGCTTGATCTAGCAACACTTAGACTGGAAAATAGATGCCCCTTATTAGGTCAAGCATGATTCTTCAATGATGAAACACCATTCTTTAGAACGGAAATGTTATTCTATCTCTGGCATCTATCACAGTGCCTGGAACACAATATAGGCTTAGAAAATACTCAAAGAAATAATGAATAAGTTAGTCTTTCAATTTATTTGTAGCTCTGGCTGTGACTTCAGTCTTGAAAATACTTTAGATCAAAAGGATTCTTTTTACAGGAAGTGGTGACTAGAATATTCTGGTCTTTGAATCTATGAGTAATTGGTACATACTAAGTTCTTGATAATTATTTTCCAAATGTAGCTTTTAGTGAAGATTCTTACTGTTCTTCAACTTCCAAGATAACCCCCCTCCCAATTTTGTTTGGTTATTCCCATGAACTTTTGTGCAAAGATCAAGTTATTTTATACCCAAAGGGAGAAAAATCTCTTCGTGTATGTAGTATAGAGTATATCATGGATTGGACTGGTACTCCCACTCCAATGATAAAATGAATGCACATACAAATTATGCAGAAAATTAAAATTGGGGGTGGGTCAGGATGCTGGTGAGCTAAAAATAGTGGTGTGGCCAAAAGAAAAGAGATGAGTGGAGAAATGTTCTCTTTGTTGGAAAATATGGGTAGTATAAATAACATTTCATGAATAAAAATCATATTCTTCAAGATGCTCTTTATATACATACCTGTCTTTACCAGTTAGATGAATGGGCAGTGATGAATGTCAGTCATGGGTGATTTGAACTTGCACTTGCATCACGCCAGTGGCTTGTAACAAGAAAGTAATTGCAAAAAGTCAGCATCCATTGTTAGATGAATTTAGGAAATAAGTTCTTAGTGCAATTATAATGTAGTTTAGAAGGATAGTCTTGGATTTTCTCTAGTATCTGTGCTGAAAAAGCAATGGTCACCTTCATGGCCCTCATACTCATTGAAAAACAGCAACCATTGTTTATCTAGAGCAGATTTTCTCAAAATGTGATTCTCCATTGGAACCAATGGCAAACATATTAAAAGTGCAGATCCCTTTAGAGAGAGAATTAGAGAAATGCAAATAAAACCACAAAGAGATACCACCTCACATCCATTGGGATGGCTGCTATTTAAAAAAAAAAAAAGTCAGAAAATAAGTCTTGTTAAGGATATGGAGAAATTGGAACCCTGGTGCACTGCTGGTGGGAATGTAAAATGGTACAGCTGCTGTAGAAATTAGTATTGTGGTTCCTAAAAAAACAAACAAAAAAAAAACTGTTGCGTAATCTGGAAACACTACTTGTATATATTCAAAATAATGGACAGATCATGAAATATTAATATTACACATCTATGTACATAGAAGCATTATTCATAATATCCAAGAGGTGGAAGCAATCCATTTGTCCATCAACCAATGAATGGATAAATAAAAATGTGATTTTGATATATATACAATAGAATATTACTCAGCTTTAAGAAATGAAGGGAATTCTGATCCATCCTGTAACCTGGATGGACCTTAAGGATGTTAGACTAAATGAAATAAGCCAGTCACAAAAAAAGAAATGTTATATGATTGCACTTGTATGAGGTATGGAAAGAAGCCGAATTTATAAAAAGAGAAAATAGAAAGGAGGTTGTCAGGGGCTTGGGGGGAAGGGAAGCAGAGAGCTGGGGATCAAGCTCTGTAAATCTGTTGTACAACAAAGTGAATATACTTAGCACTACCGAACTGTACACTTAAAAAATCAGTGAAGATGGTCAATTTTATGTTGTTTTTTAAACCACAATTTTTTTTAAAAAAAGAAAACCCCAGAACCCTATTGCCATCCTGCTTACCCAAGTCTCTGTGGCAGTGGCACTGGGAATGTACATTTAAACAAGCTCCCTAGTGGGATTTCCCTCAGGGTCCAGTGGTTAAGACTCCGTACTGCCAACAAGCACAGGTTCGATCCCTGGTTGGGGAACTAAGATCCCACATGCTGTGCTGCACAGCCAAATGATTAAAAAAAAAAGAAAGAAAGAAAGAAAGAAAGCTCCTTGGTGATTTCTAAGGACACATCAGCTTCTGAGAAGAACTAAGCTTGGCCTTTTCAATTCGCAGGGTTCTTTCCGCTTGAATTTTCTCATTTGATACACCAACTCTGTAGATGCCTGTTATTGTAATCATTATTTTGCTAATATGGAGGGTCAGAGAAGCTAAGTGGGTAGCCTCAGGTCCCCGAGTGGTGGAGCTGGGGTTCACCTGTCATCACACTCATCTTCCTTTCGTGTGTATTTCAACTTGCGATGCCTGCATGCTTAAGTTTCACTTTGGACATAAAATTTAGACTTGATCTGATCGCCTTCATGTGTCTGACAAAATATTGAATATCTCATAGTGGTTTTTGTTTTGAATTCTTGTGGTTACTCACATTAGCATTTTTAGAGGATGCTCATTCTTATTTATTACCGTGTCACTCGCTCTGATGCATAGGTGGTTTTGATTGTACCTGAGTTTTTCTTCTATTTGGATTGATTATCTCCATGTTTGATCACTCCGTGTATGTAACTCATGTGGTTCCCTATGTAGATTCATCTGAGGTTTCCTGTATTTTTTTCTCTCTAACTTTTAGATATAACTTTCAGTTCTGTTGATATCTCTCACAAGTAGTTACTGTAATTTATGTCAATCTACTCACAAATCTTTAGTGACTCTTGAGTAAAATTCTACCAAATTGACTACTTAATACAGTAGTGTCCAAATTCCTAACCTGGTGTGAGGGACCTCTAAAATCTGCCTTTCAGATACTTTTGTAGTTTTTTCTTTTCCATGTGCCCAACATTATGTCTAATTGCATCTGGAATATTTCTCATCTCATGAACATGCACTGGATTTTCCTACCTACCTGCATTTGCTCCTAGAATCCCCAGTATTTAGAATATTCATCTCTTACAACCATATTCACTCATCTTTAGAAATCTGACCCAATTCTATTTCTCTGTGACTTTCTTTGCATATTACCCCCTCCTAAAGTGATTCCTCATCTCGTGTATTTTTACTGCATTTAATGTGTTCTAGGCATAAGATACTTTTAATCAACTGCCTTATATTATTGCAGTTTGCATGTGTACCCAATTTTCTCTATTCAAATATAAGAACTTCAGGACATAGACCTTGAATTTACAGTCCTTAGTTGAACAGCATTACTTTTGATCCTAATATGTGTCACCCACTCTGCCATGAGGGCCACTGAGATGAAAGGCAGTTTCTGCCTTCATGGTGTTCAGAGCCTAAAAGAAGAGGCACAGAAGTAAAAAAAATTGTTTATTTTACACAAATATACCCCCTTGGATTCACCCTTAGAAATGCCACTCTGTACATATCCTTAAACTTTAATAGGCTGGTCAATAATTTAATTTCTTTGATAATTGATTAAATGTTTCCATCAGATCAAAAACTAGTCAGAAATGACTTAGAACTTCTGAGCTGACACCAAATTTAAATGGAAATTCACTTAAGTGGCCTCAGGTAATTGAATTCACATTTCTAAACTTGAATGTGACCTGCCAATCCCTCTTCAATAGTGAATAAACTTTTTGCACTGAAGAATAAACATTGGAGAGTGACTATTTCTTATGTACCAATAGATGGCTATGGATCTGATATTGACTTATTTAGTCAGATTTTCTTTATAACCTATGATTGTGCTCACATGTAAGTATGAAAAACAAATCAATATGGTATTGGACTGGTTTTGGATGGGAGGAGGTGGATTGGGGAAACAAGAAAAGATCAGACCCAAATACAGTGACTTCATGAGAAAGAATTACAAACAGATAAATACAGGCTGAGAAAGCCCTAGAGTGAAGCTGATATCCCTCCTGTATTCATGTTTTTTTTTTTTTTTTTTTTTATCATTTGTAATGAAGCTTAACAAAACCTTTCTTAGGCCTAAGAAAATTGTCCCCATGGACCATACACTTAAGATATGTCTGTTGGTTTAGCAGTATCTATATTCTAAGTGATGGAAAGTTTATTGTAAACGAAAAATAACAAGAAGCTTGGAGTGTTTGGAGGCTTTTGTTACTGGAAATGGCAATAGGTAGTGTTCTTGGGTGTTGCCCTACTATTTCTCGAAAAAGAGCGAGGCTGTCATTGGGGCCCCAGGCCCTCTGGGGGAGATGGTTATCTCTATTACTGTGTATTTGTTTAGCACTCCATGCTGTCAAAGCCCTTTCTTTGTTCACCTGCTGGATATGTCAGATGTATTAGTGAGATGTTTTAAGTCACAATTCATTGGTTTCTTTCCATTTTTGGCTCATGATGAATGTTAAAGGTGGAATTACTGACTGGGTCTAAGATCACACAATATCTTTAATTAATGGAGTGCCTTGGCAAACAGAAACACTTCTGACACACACACACAAAACTGTATTTAATGATACTCCTCAGCTTGCTAAAACTCTTTGAGATTTTCCCAGGGAAACTGATTCTATTTTTAGGCCTCATGTTCATCCATTTAAGTCCCAGGTAAATGATGAATATGCACACATGTTTATATATGTGCACACATATGCCTCTTTTTGTTTTGCCTGGCCCTTCAAACTCAGCTAACCCATTTGCATGCTCCATCTGGAAACTGTGGAATATCTTTGAAGATTCTAGATATTCAGTGATCACCTAGACTGGCAGTCCCCAACCATTTTGGCACCAGGGACTGGTTTTGTGGAAGACAATTTTTCCATGGACTAGGGTGGGATGGGGATGGTGTCGGGAGGATTCAAGTGCAGTAGGGTTTGAGCTCCTATGAGAATTTAATGCTGCCACTGATCTGACAGGAGGCAGAACTCAGGTGGTAACGTGAGCCATGATTGGGAGCAGATGTAAATACAGTTAAGTTCAGTCACTCAGTTGTGTCTGATTCTTTGTGACCCCATGGACTGCAGCACACCAGGCCTCCCTGTCCATCACCAACTCCTGGAGTTCACTCAAACTCATGTCCATTGAGTCAGTGATGCCATCCAACCATCTCATCCTCTGTCGTCCCCTTCTTCTCCTGCCTTCAATCTTTTCTGGCATCAGGGTCTTTTCCAATGAGTCAGTTCTTTCAATTAGGTGGCCAAAGTATTGGAGTTTCAGCTTCAGCATCAGTCCTTTCAATGAATATTCTGTACTGATTTCCTTTAGGATGGACTGGTTGGATCTCCTTGCAGTCCAAGGGACTTTCAAGAATCTTCTCCAATTTGGTAAAACTAATACAATTTTGTAAAGTTTAAAAATAAAATAAAATTTAAAAAAAAAAGGAAAAAAAAAAAAAAGGAATCTTCTTCAACACCACAGTTCAAAAGCATTATTTCAGTGCTCAGCTTTCTTTATAGTCCAACTCTCACATCCATACATGACTACTGGAAAAACCACAGCTTTGACTAGATGGACCTTTGTTGGCACAATACTATCTCTGCTTTTTAATATGCTGTCTAGGTTGGCCATAACTTTTCTTTCAAGGAGCAAGCGTCTTTTAATTTCATGGCTGCAGTCACCATGTGCCGTGATTTTGGAGCCCTCCAAAATAAAGTCTGTCACTGTTTCCTCTGTTTCCCCATCTATTCACCAAGAAGTGATAGGACCGGATGCCATGATTTAGTTTTCTGAATGTTGGGTTTTAAGCCAACTTTTTCACTCTCGTCTTTCACTTTCATCAAGAGGCTCTTTAGTTCTTCACTTTCTGCCGTAAGGGTGGTGTCATCTGCATATCTGAGGTTATTGATATTTCTCCCAGAAATCTTATTCCAGCTTGTGATTCATCCAGCCCAGTGTTTCTCATGATGTACCCTGAAGAGGAAGCTTCAGTCACTCAATGACTGCTTACCTCCTGCTGTGAGGTCCTGTTTGTAACAGGACATGGGATGTTTCTGGTCTGTGGCTTGGGGGTTGGGGACCCCTGACCTAGGCTGTCCTCCTACTCATTCCCCATTTGATTTTGACCTTGACTCTTTTCTCCTTTATTCTATAGCGTGCCTCCTTTCATTTCTCTGGTCACCTTGGGCTTTGACATCCTTCCTTTTGGATCCTCGTCTCACCCTAATATATTGTCATTTTCACATGATGTTTTAGCTCTTGTGAGTTCACTTAACCATAGTGTTTTTGTTACCTTATAAAAGAAACCTCCTGCTCTAGCCTTGCTGGTTGAGTCAGAAAATAAGAGGGGTAGGGGGTGAAAACACGGAAACAATATGGCATTTCACTTTGTGTGGGGCCTCAATCTATATTTAATCACTGATAAAATCGTTTATTGAACTGAACAACCATCTGGAATACTTCTGTCTTCATTTCTTCAATCCTTTAGTCCAAGTACCACACAGCAGTAGAGTGATTTTATAACCATAGAAATCAGATACTGCCACTCACTGGAGCTGAAACCCTCCACTGGAAAATGGGATAAGAGCAATTTCTTAACTGTGGTCTATGAAGCTCTATATGATGTGGCCCCTGCCTACCTCTCCACCTCATCCTTGCCCTCTCTCCACTCTGCTTGCTCTGCTTCAGCCTCCATGGCCTTCTTGATGTTCCACAAAAACACCAAACTGTTTCCTACTTGAAAGCTTTGCATCTGCTTTTTAGTCTTTCTGAAATACCCTGCCCTCTGATCTTCACACAATGGATTCCTTCTTGTCATTCAGATTTCAGTTAAGATGTCACCTCTTTGGAGAGTTTTTCAGCCACTTAATTGGTGTGCCTCCTAGTCACTCTCTACCACACCATCCTATTTTCATCATATGTTCTTATTCATTCATATATTAAACTGTTTACTGTCACTAGTGTTTGAATTCTTTTTTTTTAGTTTTTTTTTTTTTTAATTTTATTTTATTAGTTTTTTGTATTAGTTTTGCCAAATTGTTTTTTATTAGTTTATTGTATTAGTTTTGCCAAATATCATCTTATAGAATTCAAACACTAGTGACAGCAACTAGAACAATGCCTGGCATTGAGTGGGATTCAACAAATATTCTTTTTATTAATTGCTTCTCACAATGGGCCTGTAAGATAATGACATAATCTCCATTACATAGATTAGGAAACTAAGGTCCAAAGTGTGAAGTGATATACATGCATAGGAGGAAGTGGTGCTAGCGTTGGACTCCAGGTGTATATGATGCTATATTAGTTTTCTGTTGCTGCATTACAAATTTCCACAAACATAGCAACTTGACATGACATTCATTTATTAACTCACAATTTCTGTAGGTCAGACATTCAGGTGTAGCTTTGTTAGGTTCTCTGCTCAAGGTTTCACAAGACTATAATCAAGGTATCGTCTGGGCTGCATTCTCATCTGGAAGTTCACTTAGGGAAGGACCCACTCTCAGGCTCTGATTGTTGGCAGAATTAATTTCATATGTCTGTAGAATACATGCCAGCTTGCTTCTGCTAATCCAGCAATGAATAGAGACAGTGTCTCTGGTCCTTCAAGTCTCTGACTTCCAGGAGAGTTGAGATCGTGCTTTAAAGGGCTCACCCAGCTAGGTCAGGTCCACCTAGGATTATCTCCCTTCCAACTAACTAAAGTCAACTAATTAGGGACCTTAGTTACATATGCAAAATTCTATCACCTCTGCCACATTCTGCTGATTAGAAATAGGTTACAGGTTCTGCGCATACTCAAGAGTAGGAGATTATGCAGGGATGTGGATCAGTGGGGGTCATCTTAAAATTGTGCCTACCACATGGTATCAAAGACCATGCTCTTTCTATTCTATTCTAATCTGGGTGAAAGACTGGGATCAAGATCCTTTAGAATTTTTTTTTAATTTTATTTTATTTTTAAACTTTACATAATTGTATTAGTTTTGCCAAATATCAAAATGAATCTGCCACAGGTATACATGTGTTCCCCATCCTGAACCCTCCTCCCTCCTCCTTCCCCATACCATCCCTCTGGGTCGTCCCAGTGCACTAGCCCCAAGCATCCAGTATCGTGCATCAAACCTGGACTGGCATCTCGTTTCATACATGATATTTTACATGTTTCAATGCCATTCTCCCAAATCTTCCCACCCTCTCCCTCTCCCATAGAGTCCATAAGACTGTTCTATACATCAGTGTCTCTTTTGCTGTCTCGTACACAGGGTTATTGTTACCATCTTTCTAAATTCCATATATATGCATTGTTATACTGTATTGGTGTTTTTCCTTCTGGCTTACTTCACTCTGTATAATAGGCTCCAGTTTCATCCACCTCATTAGAACTGATTCAAATGTATTCTTTTTAATGGCTGAGTAAAGATCCTTTAGAATTTTAAGATATTGTAAATGCATCAATAAAAATGAGAAGGAATAACTCCCAAGTGAGTGAATGGTTTGAGAAGAGCTTCCCCAAACTGTTGTGCTTAAACAAAGAATGCAAATCACAGGAACTGGATGGAATGTTGTGGAAGATCCAGTCTAAGAGAATGACCCCCACTTTGCGGTTTGGATCACAGTTTGCTTTGCAGTAGTCCAGTCTTCCTGGCCATCTCATTTTGTCATTTGAAATGGAGCCACTCCACTTTAGAGGTAAACTCGTGTTGTCAGATGTGTGCCTTACTGAAGCAAAAAGATGGCCTCTATGAGAAGTGAGCAGATTTAACCAGGCAGCTGCAGTAAAGACAGGCATTTGAAATGCCTTTTTGAATTTTCTGCTTTGAAGACTAGAAAAAAGGGATGAACCGTGTCTAGAGAGTCCACCTGTATTCATTCAGTGAACTTGTGCAGGATACCTACCAGGCACCAGACCCATAGAGCCTAGGCGCAGAGGCACAGAGATGTAAGAAGAGGGCGCCTCACTTGAGGAGCTTTCTGTTGAGTGGGAGAAATAGACCTGTCAGATGTGTGTGAAAAGAGGTCTGACACTGTGGGAGTGGCCCTGGATTGTGCTATGAGTGGCCTCATTCAGGAGTAAGCCCCCCGATCACACTCAGTGATGACGGGTCATAGTCTGCCATTATATGCTCCTGTTAAGAATTATTCGGAGAAGGCGATGGCACCCCACTCCAGTACACTTGCCTGGAAAATCCCATGGACGGAGGAGCCTGGTGGGCTGCAGTCCATGGGGTCGCGAAGAGTTGGACACGACTGAGTGACTTCCCTTTCACTTTTCACTTTCATGCATTGGAGAAGGAAATGGCAACCCACTCCAGTGTTCTTGCCTGGAGAATCCCAGGAACGGGGGAGCCTGGTGGGCTGCCGTCTATGGGGTCACACAGAGTTGGACATGACTGAAGTGACTTAGCAGCAGCAGCAACAAGAATTATTTGCTAATTTAAGTAGCATGGTGCCAGCGATGCCCAAGGATGCCCTGTGGAGGGTGTGGTGATGTTGGGGACTTCCTTCTATAAAGCCAATCAATGAAACCTGTGAAACTCCTAACACTGCTTTTGCTTTTCATACCATTTCAATGGAAATCATGTATTTGCTCCATCCTAAATAACCAACACTGACAGTTTTATAAAATTGCAGTGTATGGGAAATAAAAGATATACTTTATTTCTATTAATTTCTTACCCAATGAAGACCAAAAAAGTTATCCATTTGAGTTTATAATATTAAATGTCTTTCAGCATGAATGTGCTTGCTTTTATATTATATGAAATTGATGGAAGGAACTGAAAGAGCACGCAAGACCCTGGTATGCCTCTTAACGCTCAATGGGTGATTCTCATGGCGGTGCTGTGAATGAGTGACGCCGGGCTGGGGTTTGCAGTAGGGATTTCAAATGACTCTAAACCTGAAACTCAGGAGGCCAATAGCCTGGGTATATGTGTCTGCATTTACAGAGGTGTGAGAGGATGGCAGCAAAGTTGAAAATGAGCTCAAGACACATAGCTCCATCACTGAAAGTAATGTTCCACAAAGATTCCTTTTTTCTTTTTCTTAAAGAGTAATTCATAATTGACAGATAACATGAAAAACTTGTAAGAAGGTCAGGATTGGGAACGTGCCAGATTCTCCCATTTCCTAGCTATTTTTTCTTGTGGATTTGGGGAAGCCACTCACTCACCTTCAGCAAATTCCCACTTCCTCGATTCTAAAATGTGAATATTTGCTTCAAATTTTCACTAAATTATGTGACAGCATCAAGAACAATGAGAGCACACACTTTGGAATTATTTCTTTATTCAGTAAGCACTGAGAACCATAAGAACTTATGGTTACCTGGGGGGAAGGGTAGGGGGAAGGGATAATTAGGGAGTTTGGGATGGACATGTATACACTGCTGTATTTAAAATGGATAACCAACAAGGTCCTACTATATAGCATAGGGAACTCTGCTCAATGTCATGTAGCAGCAGATGGGACGGCGGTTTGGGGGACAAGGAACACATGTCCCTTCACTATTCATCTGAAACCTCTCAACATTGTTAATTGGCCATACCCCAATTCAAAATAAAAAGTTAAATCCCATTATTGCCATGAGAAATTTAAAGTATTTGGGGCTGATACTACAGACTATTCTGGATTGAGGTTCTGTGGATTTTCCAGTGCCTTCTCTGGTGTTTCAGAACATTGAGGCTCCCCTCTACTCTGCCCTCAACCCATTTAAGCTCAAGGGATAATATTAACTTCAGCATTCTAAGACCATGTAATTGTAGCCCCTGCAGAAGCTTAATATGAAATCTGTTCCAACCTCCTTAATTTACCAGTGAGAAACAGAGGGTGATTGATGCCAGCAAGGACCATAACCCTGCCCTTCTGACTCTAAGTTGACTGATCCTTCTACCTTCTCACGACTGCCTTACACAATGAAGGAAAAATGTAGCAGATGTCCTGCAAACAGTATATGACACAAAGTGAATGGTGCCTTAATATGCCCGCATGTAGACTGATAGCAAAAAAGAAGGATTGCTTTTTAAAGGGATGTTTGTCATCAAGGTTATTGATACTGACTCTAGTTTTGTAGTTTTTGTGTTGGGGAGGCTCAACTGTAGTTGGTTTCTGCTTTCTGTTTAGTTATTGGGATCTAGGACATCAACATAAGTCTGGTTTGTGATTAGCTAATTTATTGAGTTGGCCAAAAAGTTCATGCAGGTGTTTCAGGAACATGTGATGGAAAACCCAAATGAACTTTTTGGCCAACCCAATATATTTTCTGCTGCCTATTTTACTTTGACCTTCAGCTGTAGAATGGCATCGTGAAAACACACAGATTCTGAAACCAGTGACAGTGTGGACTCAAATCCCTGTGCTCTCATTTATCCCCTGTGTGGGTGACTTGAGGCATGTTGCATAACATCTCTGAGCCTCAGTTTCACATAAGTAAAACCCAATTAACAGTATTGTGCGGTTGTGGTAAGGGATAGATGAATTAATCCATGTAATGTGCTTAGACTATTACCTGATACCTAATATGCACTTAATAAATATTAGCCATTAAGAGCTTCCTGTCCGTGGGGTCGTGAAGAGTCAGACATGACTGAACGACTTTCACTTTCACTTTCACTTTGGGCTTCCTTCATAAGTCAGTTGGTAAAGAATCTGCTTGCAGTGCAGGAGACCTGGGTTCAATTCCTGGGTCGGTAAGATCCCCTGGAGAAGGAAATGGTAACCAGTATTCTTGCCTGGAGAATCCCATGGACAGAGGAGCCTGGAGGGCTACAGTCCATGGGGTTGCAAGAGTCAGACATGACTTAGTGACTAAACCACCATGACCACCATTGTTAATGTACCCATATTTATGTACAAGACCATCACTTGGCAATTGCTACCATTTTAGATTTGATGCTATATTGAGAAGCATGGGCTTTGCTGGTGGCTCAGTGGTAAAGAATTCGCCTGCAATGCAGGAAACGCAGGCGATGCAGGTTTGATCCTTGGGTCAGGAAGATTCCCAAAGAAGGAAATGGCAACCCACTCCAGTATTCTTGCCTGTGAAATCCCATGGGCAGAGGAGCCTGGCAGGCCACAGTCCTTGGGGTTGCAGAGTCAGACGCAACTTAGTGACTAAACAACAATTGAGAAGCATGAAACTTTGAAACTCTTTTGCTATGGAGATATGTTTTCATATCACCTTAGCCTTGGACAACACTCTCACTTTCTAATCTTTCCATGTGTTAGTAAATATGGATTGAGTGCCTGTTCTGTGCCAGGCACTGTTATATCCCTGTGGAAAGAGGTGGGATCAGTGTAATTATCTCCATCTGAAAAAGGAGAAAGCACGTATACCAAGAAAGTAGTGGATTTGCTTCAGGTCATGCTGTTTTTAGTGGTCCGGTGGGGCTGGAGCTCAGATCTCCGGACTTTCTATCCGAAGCCCTTCCAGCCTTATCCTGCTTTTGAGCCTAGCACAATGGGTCTGGCCAGAGGCAAGCTAAGTGAGTATCAGGGATGCTCCAAGGGGACTGCTAATAAAGAAGGCTAGGAGCCACAAAGAGCTAGAGGAGAGTCAGAAAAGTAAAGTCCGGGAGGAGAGTAGAGTTCAGAGGAGCAGGGAGCAGTCAGGTGCCCAGAGTGCAATAGGGGGATGATTGCAAGGTGAAGACGAGGACTTTTACGGATGGCCTGGCTGACGTGGGTGGGCTTCCTGTCTCAGCGGCAGCTTTTGTCCTGAGGCAGAGCAGGACTTCTGGCCCTGCACAGGTGCTTGCTTTTCCTTCAAATCTGCCTCCACGTCGAGGCAAACCTTTCTCTTGGCAGGGTTTCTATTGTCTTGATGACAATAAAACAGACTAACATCACTACAAATCCACAGAGTTTTATCATTACAGGTTAATTACAGGTGAACCCAGGAACTGCAGACAACTCTGGCAGTCATGATGCCGGTGAATGAAGTTCAATGTGGGAGAGGAAAATCCAGCAAAATGAAATGAGCTGTCCTGCATGTCTCGAGATGGCTCTCCTGATTTCCCATCGTCCCTCACAGCCACAAGGATGGGCTGTACGGATCTGGCCACATTTTCCCCTTAGCTCCCGTTGTGACCAACAGCACCATTTGCCAGATGGTTCAGTGGGGTGAGGGGACAGCATGCGGCTGTGACATGTGATGGAGTGAAGTTCACTGACCCATATGGGAATTGGACTGATAGCTTTCATATAAGGCTTTCAGAATCTCATTTCACAAAAACTATAGAATTAAACCAAAGGTTATGTAAACAGATCCAAACCAATTAACTTTGGAGTGAAAAAAAAAAACCACAACAGCATTCATTTTGACTTCTAATTCTTGTCAAATTTTTAGACAGATGTCTGGGGTTAGGGGTCTAGACGAAGACTTAGTTTGAAAATGACTGGGCCCTCATATGGACGTCAGGAGGCCTTAGGTTCCTATCAATTGCTAGCTAGTGAGAATATACTGTTGGCCCTGAGCAGGCAACTTTAAATGTCAAGAGGTTCAGGAGTAAAGGGCTGAATATCCCCTAAGTCAGAGTCTTCAAATCTCAAGATTCTTAACCCAATTGGTCTTGATCCGCGGCGTCTCTGCAGAAGAAAACACTGGCTTTAAAGAGCTTCTTGAATTTCTT
The DNA here is from genome assembly GCF_027580195.1 of Bos mutus. Lineage (NCBI taxonomy): Eukaryota > Metazoa > Chordata > Mammalia > Artiodactyla > Bovidae > Bos > Bos mutus. The sequence goes on along the minus strand of NC_091646.1, from coordinate 11,047,058 downwards.
GAAGTATGAAATTCCTCTCCACGTTGTAAGTTCTTTTCCATTTCTGTGCTGCACATCTACAGAAGCATGGGAAGCAAAGCCAAACACACAGTCGCACAGAAAGTTCAAGTTCCACATTTTGTGGCAGGTAAGGAGTCTGCTCCGGAGAAGGCAATGGCACCCCACTCCAGTACTCTTGCCTGGAAAATCCATGGACAGAGGAGCCTGGTAGGCTGTAGTCCATGGGGTCGCTAAGAGTTGGGGACGACTGAGCGACTTCCCTTTCACTTTTCACTTTCATGCATTGGAAAAGGAAATAGCAACCCACTCCAGTGTTCTTGCCTGGAGAATCCCAGGGACGGGAAGCCTGGTGGGCTGCCATCTATGGGGTCGCACAGAGTCAGACATGACTGAAGTGACTTAGCAGCAGCAGCAGCAGCAGCAAGGAGTCTGCTCTGCAGTTATCTCTGGTGTCTTCCCACCCCCAGTCCTACTCTTGGGGCTCACAAAACACAAAGCCAGCAGCAGCATTTTCAGGGGCTCTGTGGTGTCATCCTTACCCCTGGCCTCCTCCTCTTTGCCTTCCTCCTCTGCCACCCCTCACCCCGACTTGCAGGGGTAGAGACTGGATTGAAATTCACTTGTCCTTCCATGTCCGTAAAAACATTTCCTCCTTTCCTTCTCTACAGTGTCTCTAAATCTAGCCCAGTTTTTATAGTAAGGCTTCCCCACCTGCTTTCAGTTGCAGAATGACCTTGAAATCTTTCTCTGGGGGACATCTTTTGCCTTGTGGCTAGTCATTAGTGTCACATGATGTAAAGTGCACAGGTTATGGATAGAGCTAGGAACAGTGAGGCATGCTTTTGGCTTGGAAATGTTCACATCATGCGATAATTGGGAAACTTGAGCGGTGATCCCATGCTACTATATGTATAGTACGAACATGTATATAGAATGTGTACATGTAAATATGCATACCTCTCTACATACACACATACACATCTAATTTGTGATAGGATATGGCTAAGGTGAAACTCGCCCTCATCCTTCCATTTGGAGCCTAGTTTCTTCACACTGCAGTATTCGTTTGGATAACCGTGCAGAGACAGATGGCATTTTGTCCTCCTTCCAGAACAGAGGAATAGTTTGCCGAGCTATAGCTGGTATAATGAGGAGCCGTGTAAGTTGAAGCTGAGGTGAAAGCAGAGCATCTGTCAGTCCTCGCGTGCCAGATTGGAGATGCTGCAGACAAACTAATATTTCAACAAAAAGTTGAAGCGAGTATAGATTTGTGACCAAAATGATTGCATTTGATAACAATGCCATAGCAGATGTCCTAGAGTTCATGCTTGGTTTTTATTACTGCTCTGTGAGTGTTTTTGGAAGCGAGACCTACCGGCACAGCTTGTATGGAGCGTGTTCGTTATAAAATTTTATTTTACAGAAAACAATGAGATGGAAAATTTGTAGCTAATTTGGTACTTTCCTACTCTGTCATGTTTCTTCACTTATTATTTAGGGAAAGAGTCTATTCTTGTTTGATTTACATTGGCGCTTCCTTGCCTAATGAAAGAACATCATGTTAATTTGAAATAGAGAATGAGAAGCCCACATTAATGTTCATATCTAATATTATGTTTTTGGTATGGACCCTGGGAAGACGTACCTTAACCTCTTCAGCACCCTCCTGTTCAGCCTTTCAGACTTTTGTGTTTTGTTACTGAGGATAATTTTCTAAATGCTTTTTTAAAGGATTCCCTGATTAGAAGAGAAAGTGGGGAAATATGATTTGCCGACTTTCATCGATAGTGTGATTAATAGTTGATATTGCCTCAGGAAAGCACTTGTTTTTGATTCAGATGATTTAAGGTCTTGGCATATGGTGAAGAATGTGTTGTAAGTGTACATCATCCTTTTGGGGCTGAGTGCTACACAAGGCAGTGTTAACATGACCATGTAGGAAAGTCCCTTACTCAGAACCCAGTTCCCCCAACGTGTGCATTATAGGAAGGGCCTTTACTCTGGGTTGCGGTGGAATGGGAAATAACTATATAACCTGATTGCTTTCGAACAGATTCCTTATTGGGAGAAGGCAATTATTTTCAAAGGTTGTTGAATGTTAATAAAATGTTACACACGGTAGTCAAAATGTTACAGCATCAAGTTTCCAGATAGGGAGATAGTCCAGTTCCATAGAGAAATGTTCCCTATTCCAGGGCTGTTAGGACCATGCCTGTGCCATCTCTTGTAAGTGAACTGTATTCACAGACTTGTGTTCCTGTCTTCGTACATCTCAATGGCTTTGGGGAAACTTATGTTTTAATTTCTGGCAGTCTTCTTTTTGTTTCCCTTTGAGGTCTTATATTATTCTATGTCCTGGCATTTTGGGGTGTGGAGTCTTTGGGTTACTGTGAAAGCAATAGGGCATAGTTTGCCTGAATGGGTTGATATGCAGTTGTTTTGTGAAGTGCTAAACCATACTCTCGACAATTCTCAGTTTGAATTGGAAATGTTATGATGTGGTAACACACTAGTGTGTTAAAATAGATATGTGTGTAATTAAATAAACATGTCTAAGCTGAAAGAAAAAAAAAACAACCCATTCAATTTTACTCTCATCTACTTAAAGACAGTCTCTCGCTTGTCTGTTGTCCTTACATTGCCTGTTTTCTCAAAGCTCTTTTATTAAATGATTTTTTGTTTTGTTTTGTTTTTTAAGGATTGACTCTTGTGTTTTTTTAGACAATGAATCTACCCTGAGTAATTATCAAATACATCTAATGTTATGAACAGCATATCTAAGGCATGAGGCTTCTGCAGCTTTTAAGTAATTTAAATTTGTTTTTCTGAAAATGTTTACATTGCATTGCAGAGAAGTTTGGTGTAGTTTAAACTGTCATACTATAGAGAAATTCCTTCTCCTTTCCCTGGATCTGATCAGATCACTTACTTGCTTATAAAAATTCAAAGACCAGAGGAGAAACCCAGCCTAGAGGAGAAGCTTCTTTGTACAGCATTCAGAATCTTTCACACCTGCCTCCTACCTTCCTAATCGGCCCTGACTCTCACCACCCTCCTCTATCCATCTCCCACACGTCACACCCTGCCCTCCAGTCCTCAAAACCCAAGTCACGCCAAGGCTTCCTCATGCTCCAACCCTCCCACCTAGGAACATACCATAGCCTCTGAGTAAATTGTCCTTTCTCTTCCCTACCCTCTGTTCTCTCCTTTAATTGCCCCATGAGACATGATGGGCTTCCCAGGGGACGCTAGAGGTAAACTACTTACCTGCTAACGCATGAGACATAAGAGACACAGGTTCGATCCCTGGGTAGGGAAGATCCCCTGGAACAGCGCATGGCAACCGACTCCAGTATTCTTGTCTGGAGAATCCCATGGACAGAGGAGCCTGGCGGGTATGGTCCATAGGTTTGCAAAGAGTCAGACACGAGTGAAGTGACTTAGTATGCATGCATACATAGATGAAAAAGTTGGGGCTCAAGGAAGTTAAGTAGCATGTTTAAGGTTAAAAGGTAAGTTAAGTCCTATATTTGGGGCCAGAACCTGTTTCTGACTGTGCCTCTCCTTTAGATTTCTGCTTTTGGATTTTAAAAATATTTATTTATTTGGCTGTGCCAGGTCTTAGTTTGCGGCATGTGGGATCTAGTTCCCTGACCAGGGTTGGAACCCGTGCCCCCTGCATTGAGACTGCGGAGTCTCAGCCACTGGACAATCAGGGGAGTCCCTGCTTTTGTATTTTGGATTGTTTTTTTGTTTTTGCCCTCCAGTCCTTGGCTCTGCCCTTCCCTCAAACCTTGGCCCATACTATGTGCTCTCTGTTCTCTCAGCTGCCTGGGAGGTGCACTCCATCTGGCTGACCCCTCAAGGTCCAACTCTGACCACTGGGCTCACAGCAGAGGCAGGGAGGGGCGGGCCAGGCCACTTTTGGACCCATTTTGATTAAAAAAAAAAATACAAACAACTGGAAGACCACTTTCTCCTAAATGACTTTTCATGTTATGATCAAATAGACATCATTTTTCCTTTTCCTCCTTTTCCTCTAAGTAATTATTTAAACCCAAGATAGAAAGTAAATTGTTTTTCTGCTATATCTGCCCAGATGTGAGTATGCAACTAGGAACCAGGTTGATGATTCTCTGTCCATGTGGACAGTTGCCGTGCTCAGGGACTTACCTTTAGAATGACTTTTGCCGTTTGGCCACTTATTAAGCAAAACATGCTAATTAAAAATAAGAAATCAAAGACAGTTTGTGAAAGGAACTGCCTGCAGGGTAGGAAGAGGGCAGATTGCACTCTCTCAAGGCCAGCCCTCAGGTGTGGTTTCTTATTAGATAAATAAATGGCATAGGCACAAGGATGACCCAGGAAAATAGGAACAACCTCATTTCGTCTTCTGATAACTTAATCCTGTGCATAATGTTAACCTCAGGCCTTGCGGTATTGCTTTTGCAAGACCAGAGCTGGCTTGAAAAACAAAGAAACAGTACATTAAATTCAGAATTGAAAGAAATTATTTGAATCTCCCCTTTTGTGGGGTCAAGATAGGCATATTCACACCCCCAAAATAAACTCAGTGATACTAACAAAGTTTACAAATAAGTGACTTGGCAGAATCTATCCATTCTTTCCTCAAAGTAACATAATTTTAGATTGGGTAAGATTCTCTTAGGAGTGCTATAAAGGAAGTTTCACATAAAAATGGGTAGCGATATTAAAGAGATATTTGTACCCTCCATGTTCAGTATTATTGACAATAGCCAAGATATGGAAACAAGAGTCCACCAATGGATAAAGAAATGTGGTATATGCATACAATGGAATGTTTTTCAGCCACTAGAAAGAAGGAAATTCTGCTATTTGCAATAACATGGATGGACCCGGTGGGGGGGGGCATTATGCTATGTGAAATAAGTCATACAAAGAAAGACAAATACTTTATGGTATCATTTATATGTGGAGTGTTTAAAAAAAAGGTAAAAATCATAGAAACACACAGTAGAAAAGTGGTTGTCAGGGGGAAATTGGGAGAACTTGGTAAAAGGGTACAAAACTTTCAGCTATATGATGCATAAGGTCTGAGCATCTAATGTGAAACGTTACTACAGTTGATGACACTGTATTGTATAATTTGCTAAGAGTGTGGAGTCTTTCCACAACATATCTGTATATTGAATCATCACTACACACACTTTAAATATCTTACAGCTTTGTAAATTATACCCTCAACAAAGCTGAAATAAAAACAAAAACAAAAAACTGGGTAGCATATCTCAGAGTTATCTACTGTATTAAGTTTGGTGAGTCTCATTTCTGGGGATCTGCTGAGGCAATTCTGGACTGTTTACAGTGAAGAGCTCACAGCCAGCCGTGGTCCATGTCACCATTCCTTTACAATCCCTGTGCCTTAGTAGTGACACATGGCCACTATTAGAAGAGTTTCCATTATTTAGATCACCATTTTAGACTAACATTCAGACGACTTCTTTGCATGTTGCTGACTTTGGGTAGATCACGTCTTTTCTTTGCACCAAGTATGGCATTTCTACATTTTACTTTGTTAACTCCTATTTTCACTATTATTTTTTATTAGTGTCCATTGAAAGAAATTGACCTGTTAGTTTGGAACAAATATTTAAGTGTTTCTACAAATAATAAAATATATATTATGCAAATCTGTAGTTTTGTGCTTCAGAATGCCAAGGCACATGGATCTGTACACTAGGTGCAAATCAATGGAGAACCAGAGAGTGTGCACATGTTTTAGGTAAACGGTAGCACACTTTATATTTATTTCTGTATCCTACTTTTATCATTGAAAAAACTCAGAAAGTGGGGGATGTTTGCAGACATACTTCCATGTCCAAAAAAAGAAAATCATCTTTTTTGTTGGCTACATGCTAATCCAGTGTGTAATTTATTTAACCTGTCCACATTTGGACTTTTTTTAGTTTTTTCCTATTCATAACATTGCTATGAATATGGGTTTTTGTTTTTTGTGCTTGCCTCCTTGGGGCTGACAGAATTCACGCTTGATTACTGGGGAAATAAGTGAGCAAAAATATTCAATTGCAGTTTTTAATTTGTGCTGTTTAGATGATTATTGAAGTTGAGTATACTTTCATATGCTTTCCACTTGCTTTGCTATTCTTATTTTATAAAACACCTTTTGGCATTTTTTTCAGTTTTAATATTTTTCTTCTTACATTTTCAGTTTATAAGAGCTTATTGTATATAATACCAATATACAATGAGCTTCTTAAAATACAATTAGTTCTTTTGTTTTTATCATGTGGTTGAAAATATTTTCTTCAGTTTGTCATTTTCCTTTAAATTTTGAGATGTTGTTTAACTCTATATTAATTTTTAATCTCTGTATATTCAAATTCTCCAGACTTTTAAATTATGGTTTCTGGTTCTTGTGACATGTTAGGCATTTCTCACCTCAAGCTTTTGAGAAAAATTTAACCAAATGATCTTTTATAACCTTGATGATATTGTTTTTTGTTGGTATATTTTAGATCCATCTGAATTGAATTTGATATGAAGAATCAGGAAGAGTTTTAACTAGTATGTAGCTTTTGCTTTCATCTCATACACAAAATTTAGTAGTTTAGTTGAGGCTGACTTTTTAAAAATCTTGACTTTTCTCCCATTTGCTATCCAGTTAACCAAATATGATTTATTAAATAATAATTTTTTTCCTAAATGATTTATCATATATGTGCATATGATAAAATTACCATATATGGTAGGTTCTATTTCTAGACTGTATTTAATGTAATTTTTGTATTTACTTTAGAAGACTGTATAACCTATTAGAAAAAGCATAAGTTTGAGGCCAGTCATATTAGGTATGTTTATATCATTTTGAAGAGAACATTTTTTGAGTGCCTCCTACCTTATATATGATTTTATAATCTCTAAACTCTTTGACCTTTAGCTAGGCACTTAAGTTCCCTGATCTTCCCCCGTGACATTTGGCTCATATACCTACACCCAAGGCTTTTTGTGAGTCTCACATGAAATAATAGAAGGCAGTCCTTGCTTTGCACAGTAGTGCAGAACCATACAAGTGACAAGTGGTAAGGTGAAACCATGCCACATGTTCCCACTGATTAATGGGAAAACCATGACAGTTCTGTGACCTTTAAAAATTTTGTAAAAACACTGCAGACTCTTTTATTGTCAGCTACAAATATATAGGGGAATTAAATAAAACTGTAAATGAATATGTATTTAGTATTCTATGATTTAAAACAGTAGAAACATTGCAAGTAAAAGTCTTTATTAAAATTTTCTTTACTAAAGAAGTATCGAGAGTAGTCTAAACAGTGTTTGCCTTTTTCTTGTGTAACTTACAATAGGGAGCAACCATCTTTTCTATGCCTTGGTGAGTTGTCATACTCTTTTTCAAGTTTGGATCAGTTTTCAGTATTTTAAACTTTGTATTTTCAGTATGGTGAAATATCTCCAAGAGTCTCTTTGATGTGAAAATTTCGCCACTGTCACTTGCTCCAGAACAACTACTTTTCATGGTTTATCAATAGCCCAGACGGAGGCAACACAACAGGGACACACTTTGCTGTATGTCCTTGAACTAAATAACACACTCAGTGACCAACCACAGACTTTGAAAGAAGTGACGTAATTCATCACTAGTCATGAGGCACAGGTGTTATTTCTGTGGTGATTTATGGGCTGAAGAGCTAGCAGTGAAGTTTGTACTTCATGTAATTACTCACAACTCATAAACTGTAATAACTGAAATTCGAACTGTGTTGTTGGGGACTATTGTCCCTTAACTGAACTGAGGTGACTCAAATTTGTGCATATCAGAATTGTGTAAAATAAGGACTACCTGCAAAATATATACCACAATGCTTGACATGCAGTGTTAGTCCCTCAGTTGTATCTGATTCTTTGCAACCCCAGGGACTCTAGCCCACCAGGCTCCTCTGTCCATGGGATTCTCCAGGCAAGAATGCTGGAGTGGGTTGCCATTCCCTTCTCCAGGGGATCTTCCCCACCCAGGGATCGAGATGCTCATAGAAGATAAGCTCTCTTTTTGACTCTAAATAGCCCTACCCAGAACTTTGGTGTTGATTGGGGTTAAGTCATTGAGTTATTATTTGAGTAAAGGAGATAGATAAGTTTGGAAGGAAATCTGTGAGTATATGACCTAAACCATATGTTTCTATTTCCATACTATGCATGATTTTTGCACCCTAAATATAGCCTTTTTCTTCAGCTACTACTAACGTCCCCACACTCCCTCCTATCTTGGGGGTTTCCTTCCCCAGTTTGGCGCATTCATTTATAATATTTTCAGGTTGATTTCTGCTATCCAGCCTGACAATTTTTGACAAAATTCAAGCACATATTGGGCTTCACATCTAACATTTTCCAACCATCATTTAGAAATACGTGAGTTTTAAAATTAAATCTTCTCCCTCAAAAACCCAAATGTTCTCCAAATCCCATATGCATTGTTAAGAGAACAAGTGTGTTTTATCAATAGGAGCAGAATGAGGTAGGTGACCAAGCAGGAAGTTAATTCTAGTGACAATGTTTGAAAGTATTACTTTTAATGATATTGGATTTGAATTATTTATGGGCTGTAGGAGACTAGAGTGTTGAATTTATTGTGGACCTTTGAAATGTCTTACTGTTCTTTTTGCTAGCACCTTGGGACAGGTACACTGTTGTCTCAGTGCCACTTCTTCCCCTGTCAGTTTTCATTTAGTGTAAGAAATGACTCCGAAATACAAATTGGAGACACATCACGGTTTCTCTTCCACAGAAAGGTAGACCACCATTTTGCCATTCTTCCCTGAGATTCCAATTGCTGTTAAGTTAAACTTGCTAGAAACAATAGTAGTTCTCTGGCATGATGACTCTCATGGCCATCTGTTAGGGTGGCACTGTGCCCACCCATAGGGTGGTATGCCAGTTTCAACAGGGCACAGGTGCCAGCCAAACATAGGTTTAGAAGGATAGCCTGCAAGAACTCGGCAAGGAGATCCTCCAAGTGGTTAGTGATGCCAAATTAGACCCACATGCTTCATTACAATGGAGCACATCTGTTGATGCTTGTGGGCATTATATTGTCAATTAAAGCTTTCTTGTTCTGTTTCTTTATTCATTCCAACTCTGGACAGGGAATACAGAAAATCTGGGGCAAAATTCGTCCTTGGCCAGCAAAACAATCAGTATTTCCCATATCTTCCCCTGATGTCTGTCTTCTGCAAACCCAAACTTTATTCTGAATTATGTGACTACTAGGAGACAGATGACATTAGCTTACGAGGCTCTCTGTTATTAAAGATAACACTTAGGAAACAACCAACCAACTCAATCTCAGATTATCAGCAACATTTTCAGAATTTATCTGCTAGAACTAGAGACTGTGATTCCAGTTAAGCATGTGTCTTATGTATAATCTATTTCGTTATTGAAAGATTATTTTCAACCAAGAATGAGACAGACCGTAATGAGTCATTCATTATCCAGGGTTCTTGTTCAGGTCTGGGCTGCAGTGCATGGCTTGACTCCAGAAGAGTGTTATTACACCTTTGTGTGTTTCAAATGACATTACAGGTTAGGTACATGAGGCATAAGGGAAACACAGCTATCTGTGCAATAGAGAAAGACAGAAAGCTTGAAACAAACATTTTGGAGATTTAGTACAGGCAGGGCGACGGTAGGAGGTCTTATTACTGCGGTAGTAAGAACTCATCCTTTAATTATGGGGTGAAATTTAAAAGGTTATGTCAGCCACTCTCCTCTCCTCCAACTGTTTGTGCACCCAGATTACAGATAAATTCATGAAAAGTCAATAATATCATAACTTCCATGGAAAAGACCCGACAGGATTTGGGGATTTATTCCTGACCTTTGTAGCTGCTACTTTGCTGTGGAAAGTTTTTTTTTTTTTTTTTCTTCCCATTTTCCCTGGTATCACAACCATAAGCAGAAATCAGAATTAGCATGAAAACAGCCTCAAGGGATGTGGATGGTGGGATGGAAGAGAAGAAGGATACAATGGTAAGCACACCAGGCATTGGCATCACAGAGACCTGGGTTTGATTCCCAACTTTATTAATTATGAATGCTCCTATTAAGGCTACTACCAGCTTGGGGAAACCATTGAAACTCTCTGGTCTTCAGTTATCTTATCTGTAAAATAAAGAAAATAATACATATATAACGTATCTGGCACATAGTTGGCACTCAACAAATAGCAGTTATTAGTATTGTTTGTTTGTTTGTTGTTTGGTCGCTTCAGTTGGGTCTGGCTCTTTGCAACCCCCTGGACTGTAGCCCACTGGGCTCCTTTGTCCATGGGATGCTCCAGGCAAGAATACTGGAGTGTGTTGCCATTTCCTTCTCCAGGGGATCTTCCCTACCCAGGGATTGAACCCAAATCTCCTGCACTGGTAGGCAGATTCTTTACCACAGGGCCACTGGGTGTGAGTATTAGGGCTATGATTATTAGTGTGTAGAGTCAGGAAAGGAAGGGGTGGCAAAATAATGATTTGTTTTGTCAGCATAGAGCCCAAGAGAGCCCTCTGGGCCCTTCCCCAGAAGTATTTTGGAAAGCTGGTGATTTCCTGTGACATTCCCCACACCCACAGTGGTTGTCCTACGTGCTCGTCCTTCTCCACCAGCCTCTAAGCTGAGCATGATGCCTCTCACCATGCACAGCTGACCACTGTCCTTTTCTGTGTAATTACCCTCTCTATTTTTTGTTATATTGGGTTGGCCAAAAAGTTCATTTGGGTTTTTCAAGACGGTACAGAAAACCTGAACAAACATTTTGGCCAACCCATTATTTGATACACAAGTGAATATATAGACAGATATAATAATGTTTATTATTATAAACATTGTTGGAGAAGGAAATGGCAACCCACTCCAGTATTCTTGCCTGGAGAATCCCATGGACAGAGGAGCCTGGAGGGCTACAGTCCATGGGGTTGCAATGAGTTGGACATGACTGAAGCGACTTAGCACACACACACTCACATAAAGAAAATTGTGATGAACACCCATGTACCCCTCCTGAAGCTTAAGAAACTAACATTACAAACATCACCAAAGCTTCCTGTGTGCCACCTCAACCTCATTTTGCCCTCTTTGTCCCCACAGTGGCCAGCACTGCTCTGAATATTTGTTTTAATCATTTCTGTTACTTTCTGTTATAATGTTATCACATACATGTGATTACTTGTCTATGCTTTTGAACATTATATGCGTGGTGTCATACTGCCTCTTTTTTCTTCTGCAAGTTGCTTTTCTCAACACTATGTTTGTGCAGTTCATCCATGTAGTTCTAGTTCATCTATTCCCATTGACACAGTATTTCATAAAAATAAGTGTAACATGATTAACTATCCATTCTTGCCTTGATGGCCATTTGGATTGTTTCATACTTTTTTTGCTGCTAGTGAAACTCAAACATACGTCTTTGTATTCATGTGCAAGAGTTTATTTAAGTGCACACCTAGGAGAGAAAACAATGAGTTTTAGGGTACATTTGTCAGTAATTTTTCAAGAAAATTCCAAACTGTTTTAAAAAACAACATCAGTTAATACATCCACCAGCATCACACAAACTTCTCTCAGCTCCACAGCCTTACCAGATCTTAGTCTTGTTGGACTTTGAAAGTCTTACAAATATGCTGTTGTAAAATCATACTTCATTGTGGTTCTAATTTGTGTTTCCCTTATTACTAAAGAGGGTGGGATTTTCCCACATTTATTGGCTATTCGTGTTTATTATTTGGTGAAATGCCTGTTAATCTATTTTGCCCACTTTTCTGCTGGCTTGCTTGAAGTGATTCTCTTCAGTAATATTTTTGCCTAATAGTTGATTTTATCTGATGTTAATGAATGATTCCAGCTTTCTTTGAGGTAGCAGCAGCACAGTGCAGCTTTTCCCTCTCTGTCATTTTAAACATAAAAATGTTTATTTTTATTTATTTGTGCCCAGTGTTAGTTATAGCACACAGGATCTTTGATCTTCACTGCGGCATGTAGGATCCAGTTCCCCAACCAGGGATTGAACCCAGGCCCCCTGCATAAGGAACCCAGAGCCTTAGCCACTGGACCACCAGGGAAGTCCCCTCATCGTATGTTTTAGATAAGTCTCCTGTAACTAGTAGATAGTTTTTTTAAAAATTCAGACAATTGTTAACTTTTAACTGAAGCATTTAGTTCATTTATATTTAATGTAATTAATGACATATTTGAGTTTAAAAAAACCTATTGTTTTTATACTTTAGTCTTGCCTTTTCTATTTAATTTTCCTTGCATTAATGGCTACCTTTCAGAGTGCATGCTTGTATTTTCATTCTGTCTTCCCACATCTACTTGTTAAGAAGTTATATGCCCTATATTTACTATGCTAATTATATATTTTACTTCTATTAATTTAGGTTATCATAAGCATATCAAACTTAATAAAGCCTAATGGCAATGAATAATTTTACCTTTCCCCTGGGGAGTACAAAGAACTTCAGACATTTTTACTCCTTTCATCCTCCTTCCAACTTATACTATGATCAAATATTTTATTTCTGTCTTGTTTTTAAGCCTACTAGATGTCATGACTAGTGACAGTCAGTGCTCATTACATTTGCCCACACATTTACTATTTCTTTTTTTAATACTTCTTGCAGCTCAGACCTTCCATCTGTGATCACTACCCTTCTGCTCAAAGTATATGTTTTTGTAGAATTTCCTTTAGTGAATCTCTCTCTGCTGGTGGTAAATTCAGTTTTGGTTTATTTTTAAATGTCTTTATTTCTCCTTCATTCTTGTAATATATTTTTCTGGGTAAGGCACTTTTTGGCATGTTGAAATTTTTATTAGTCTCTCCTCTGGCTTCCATTGTTGGTATTTCTCTGGTTTCTTTAAAAGATTTCTCTTTGTCCTGTGATGTGTCTGGGCATAGATTTCTCTCTCTCTCTCTCTTTTTCCTACTTAGGGGTCGTTGTGCTTCTGGAATCTGCAGATTAGAGTTTCTAGTTATAGAAAATTCTCAACCATTATTTTTCAGACATTGCTTCTCCTCCATTCTTTCTAGTTTTCCCCTCAGAGTAGACTTAGGCTAAACCTTTTTATACTGTATTCCAGAACTCTTATCTTCTCTTTCATATTTTCTCTGTGCTATAGTATAGATTATTTTTCCAATCATTGTTTTAGTTTATCATTTCTATCTTTAGCTATATTTAATCTGTTCCTTAAACCACCCGTTAAAACTTTATATGAATGGTTGTATTTATTTTTAGTTCTGTTTTTAATTCTCGTATCTTCATGTTCATTGTTGATAGTCTTATTTTCTCTCATTTTTTGTTTCTGTGTTGTTTTTTCAAGATTCATATTATTGTATATTTTCCCTTATAGTAATATTTATATTCCTTAAAGGTTTAACTTTGTCCTTTCTTGTTTCTTCTGAGTCTTGTTCATTGTAACTTGTTCCTTGTGTGTTGGTGATTATTACTGTGTGTTTCTATTTAGCTGAACTTAGTCGTCTGTGAGACTCCTGTAGATCTGGGTTGAGGAAGCTTCAATCATAGATGATTTATGTGCTTTTGCTGGTTAACCAAGGTGCTACTATACTGAAATAACTTCTAGGCTTGGTGTTTCTCAATCATGGTGGTTGAATAAATTAAAATTTCAATTTCCTTCTGAAGCAGATCTCTAGAAACAAATTCTTGGGGTACAGTAGAGACTCCTACTGCTGTTACTATTACTGATTCCTGCTCATCTGTTACTGAGGTGAAGAAGGGTTTCTCTGTGGCCTTGCTCTGCAGGCTACCAGGTTTTGTTTCTGCACTGCCTTTCACTGATGAGGGTGTGCCTTCAGGAGGGTCAGGTTTAAGTAAGGATCTCAGTGCAGTTTTTCCATTTGCCTAAGCCCAAGGATTCAAACTCAATTCTAGCTCCCAAAATTCTAGGTTGCTGGATTCTTGTCAGACTGGGTCCTATTTGCTTGCTACTCTGCTCTGCTTTCAGATTTCTCCTTCTCCTATTTCCAACTCCTCCTGCCTTCCCCTGCCTCTCTTCATCCCCTATCTCCCCTCTTCCCCTTCCCATCGTCCTTCCTCTACTCCACCAGCTTGGGTTTCCCTGATTTTCCTGTGAGCTCAGCAATGCATTTAAAAATATATTGTTATAATTCATCCAGCATTTAGGAGTTTTAAAGTAGGAGGGCTATTTAGAGTATCTTATTCACAGTGTTGCAAAAGCAGAAGTCTACTTTTCTCTTAATTTGCAACTCTCAAATGATAGTGCCTTTTTCTTGCAAGGTAACACCTCTTCTTGTGTTCTTGATCTTGTCTCTCCTACCTCCTCTGGAACCTCATTTTATTATGTCTCTCACAAGTCTCTTTCACTTTCAGCCTTTCTTCCCTTCTATATTCAAACACACTTGGGTCTCTTCCCTCCCAAGATAAGTTTCCTACAACCCTGGTACCTATTAAACTACTGTTATCTCTCATTTAATTAATTAATCAATATTATTATTATAAACTTGTTATGTACTAGGTACTACACTGGGTTTTAGATGTTGTCAGATAAGACAGTTAAGGTCCCTTCCAAAAGTGGGACTCAGGTTTTTCTTACTTTGAAGTCTAGAATCTTTCTGCTACAGCTCACTTCACAGTTTAAGAATGTTCAGATGTATATTAACTTAAGCAAATATTTAATGAATGCCTATTGTGTATCAGATAATCTAGGGGTTATAATACAATGGTCAGAAAAGATGAAACATGGTCCTCACTCTAATGGAGCATGTGGGGAGCAGTTAAACAGGAGATGTACAAGGTGCCAGCAAAAGATGTAATAGAGTGATGTGAAGTATTCTTGGGGTCAGAAAAGGAATCTCCAAGAAGTAGAAAGCGTATATCAAGAGTGGTTGATCCTTTTTACTTATACTTCCTTAACACTGGTTCAGCATGTCTCTAAAATGCTGTCTTGAGGGTTATTAATGAAGCTCAAATGTCTGAATCTCATGACTTTTTTTCTACTTTGCTTTTTGAATGTCTCTGTGGCAGATAGTGTTATTTGACACCAACCCTAACCTGCCTGCCAAAGCAGGAGATGAAGGTTTGATCCCCAGGAAGATCCTCTAGAGGAGGAAATGACAACCCATTCCAGTATTCTTGCCCATAGAATCCTGTGGACAGAGGAGCCTGGTGGGCTATAGTCCATGGGGTCGCAAAGAGTCAGACACAACTGAAGTGACTTAGCATGCATGCATGCTCTCCCTTCTTTAAGTCCTTGAAATTAGTCTTTGAATTTCTCCCTTATTTATATGCAGGTTGCTCAATCTTATATGAAAGGCCTTCCTCTGCAACATATTTTATAGCCAGTATTTTCTTTTAAAAAATTATTTATTTTTGCCTGCACCAGGTCTTCATTGCTGTCAGGGCTTTTCTACAGTTGGGGCGAGCAGAGGCTACTCTCTAGTTGCGGTGCTCAGGCTTCTCATTGTGGTGGCTTCTCTTGTTGCAGAGCATGGGCTCTAGAGCACAGGCTCAGTAGTTGTGCATGGGCTTAGTTGCCCCATGGCATGTGGAATCTTCCAGGACCAGGGATCAAACCTGTGTCCCCTACATTGGTAGGCATATTCTTTACCACTGGACCACCAGGGAAGTCACCCTAGCCAATGTTTTCTGTCCCAGAAAATGGCTCTAGTTAGGGAACTTATCATCCTTGGACTAACTTTTTGTTACATTTTTTGATTCTAGCATGCAGCTCTGAATGTGATCTGTTGCTCTAATCTCATGGCTCTCACACTTTGAAGTGCATCAGAATCCCCTGGAAGGCTTATTCAGACAGAGGGCTGGCTCGACCCCCAGCTTTTCTAAGTCAGTGAGCCTGCAGCAGGCCTTCAGTTCTCACAAGTTCTAGAATTAGGAGGATGGGGCTGGGCCAGGGACCACAACTCTAATTCTGTAGCCATTGCCAAGTTTTCCTAAACAAGAGGTCTCATAGTGTCACTCTCCTGCCATAAAACCTTCAAGGGCTGCCTGTGAGCTATCAAAATAAGTACAGACCATTCATCATGGTTTTCAAAGCATTTTACCACCTGGTCCTCGATTCCTATCCTGTTATATTTCCAGTTATTTCTCTGCACCAACCATGCAGGAATATTGGCCCTTCTTTAAACACACCTGACACTGTCTTGAATTCATGTATCTGCTCATGTTGTGATCTTGGCTGATACTTATTCCCATGTGTTCACCTGTTGGAATTCCAACCATCCTTCAGGTTATGTTGTATACCTCCCACAATGATACTTGCTTACTTCACTCCCCAGCTCCCAGTACACACATACCTATTCACATCCTCTCTCAGTCAGTCACTCAGTCATCTCACTCAGTATCACAATTTTCCCATTCCTCAAAGGGATCTCCCAGAATCTTTGTGCGAGAGCTGCCCAACATAATCTTCAGCCTTAAGCCTGTCTTCAGGCTTAAGCTTCCTCCATCCCAGCCAACTAAATTATACATGCCTTGAAGGTAAGGAAAGTGTCCATACTCAGTCACTAAGTCATGTCCAACTCTTTGCTACCCCATGGACTGTAGTCCACCAGGCTCCTCTGTCCAGCGGATTTCCCAGACAAGAATACTAGTGAGTTACCATTTCCTTCTCCAGAGGTTCTTTCCAACCCAGGGATCGAACATGTGTCTCCTACATTGGCAGAAGGACTCTTTACCACTGAGACACCAGGGAAGCCCAAGGTAAGGAATGCTTTGTATTTATTAGGTTGGCAAAAAAGTTTGCTCGGGTTTTTTCCATACAATCTTATGGAGAACACCAAACAAAGTTTTTGGCCAACCCAATATCTTCTTATTTGGGACTTCCCTGGTGGCTCAGATGGTAAAGAATCTGCCTACAATGCGGGAGACCCAGGTTTGATCTCTGGGTTGGGAAGATCCCCTGGAGAAGGAAATGGCAACCCACTCCAGTATTCTTGCCTGGGAAATCCCATGGACAGAGGATCCTGGTGGGGTATAGTCCATGGGGTCCTAAAGAGTCAGACACATCTGTGCAACTAACGCTTTCACTTTCACTCAAAGTGTGGTCCAAGGCCCAGGAGCACTGGCTCTCCCGTGAATACTCACTAGGGATGTGAAATCCCAGATCTCACCCCAGAAGTACTGAAACAGAATCTGCTTTTAGAGAATCTCTGGGTGAATCTTATTAAAGCATGAGAAGAGGCGCTATAGTGCCTAGAACAGCTTGGCACATAGTGAGTCGGTGGTAAACATTAGCTGACTTGAATTACCCAGAATAGAAAGGACAGCAGAATAAATCAGTGCTTTTTCCACCTCCCTCGGGGATGCAGCTCTTCAAACTGCTTCCTGCATCTTTTTGGCAATAAACAGTAGGACTCATGGAGTCAGGACTGTGTCAGCACCCAGGATTAGGTGCACTGGGGACATAACCGAAAGCAGGACTACTTCTCTGGAAGACTGTGTGATCTAACTCAGCAGGTTCGCTGGAAGGAGCATGTCACTTTGGGGCGACTAGATCATAGCCTGGTTACAGAACATTTCTGCCCAAACATGCCAAGGCCCCACCACCTGTGGGCCTGAAGCACGATGAGGAGTGTTTCTCTCTTTCTGGAGTTTTGGGCACCTCTCTTCTTGAACTCTTTGACTTTTTATTCAGAATCCTAGGAGAGAGAAATTAATCAGCAGGAGTATTGCCTGGTACCGGTTAGCCCCTCAGAGTAAGGGACTGCCCTGAATTTGTACATATCAAGTCAATGAATAGGATTATCTGCCAGACATTTTCTTGTTCCACACTTGGTACAATCTGTGTACACAGTCCCCATTGCTGGCTTTCATGGACAGAGATAAAATGTTCACTTAATTACTTTTAAAACATTTATTTAAACTCTTTCATTGAAAACATTTCAATGAACATTTCTGCAAAGGGCTTGAGACAGTTTACAACTTAACCATCTCTATGTGAATCATGTGTGAGGAAAGTAGACATGAAACATTTTAAAACTCAAGTCTGTAGAAAGAATAACACTCAGACATAGACATATTCTGAATCTATCCATACATGAAGCTTTTAATAAATATTTGTTAAATAGGTGAAAGCAAAATTTGTATGGAAGATTAGGTCAAAATAGGATACTTCAAAATAGTTCATGCTTGTTGCTGGTGTCATCACAGGAAAATACAGTTAGACCCTTCTGCAGCTAGGGCACTTTAGTGGGAAAATTTAAGACATACTGAAATAGTTGTGACTCAACTCAACAAAGCGACCACTTCTACTCATGTGGAAGGCATAGTTCTTCCTTCATTCATTTACCTATTCCTTTGTCTACCCAACCATGAGGTCAAAAAAGATGTATTACGTACCCAGTTACTGGTGCCCCAAATGAGAACAAATAAGTTTTGATGATCATATATCTGCTTTTTGTTATAAATATTACCAGCAAGAATGGTGAAAAAATAAATGAACTAGCTATTTGATGTGCAAACAACTAAAGTTCGATGTACAAATTAACTGCTCTTTTTCTCTCATTGAGATGATTGGCCTCATACAGTCACCAGAATAACTTGCATTGGTTTGCTGTTTTTATCTTTTACTTTTTAAGATGGCTCCCTTCACTGTTTTCTCAGTGTCATGGCTGTATCTCAATATTAGAAGAGACATTTCCATCTTTCATTGGCTGATATCCCCAACTGCCTCCAATTAACTTGTGGAACCTAGTGACTTTTTTTACCCTCTTCATGCTACAGACGGAGAAGGCAATGGCACCCCACTCCAGTACTCTTGCCTGGAGAATCCCACGGACGGGAAGCCTGGTGTGCTGCCGTCTATGGGGTCGCACAGAGTCGGACACGACTGAAGCGCCTTAGCAGCAGCAGCAGCAGCATGCTACAGAATGAATTTTCAATGGCTGTGCTTCTTAAATAACCACACAGCATTTTTTGAGAGAGGAGATAAGTGGGACATCAAATAAAATAACAACAAGATAAGGTGCTGTACTCTAAAAGATTGGAAATTACTCATGTTTTCTTTTTAGAGTCAGCTTCCATCCACGATCCTCTCTCTCTCTCCTTTTGTCTCTTTCAGAAAAATCACAGCCTGACCCTGTCTGTAAACAACGAATATGTTACTCTAAATTCAATAATATTTCAGCTTAAAAAATAATACATGATCACTTCTTTGTTGTTAATCACTTGCCCTACTTAATTCATTCATTATACTCTGTAGCTCTGAGATTAAGCCCCCAGGCTGGAGAGCTTCATATGAATCCTTTCTGTTTTATCTGTTCCAAGTTAGATTAAGTCTAGGTCCTGTTTAATGAGGTGCCACTTGCTGGGTTTTCATGCAGAAAGAATTCCTCATCCTCAATGATATGTATATAGCAAATAAATTATCATTTTAAAAAGATTTCCGTCTACTGCTTCCTGTAGGAATGACTATCATTATGAGCTCCCTGGGATCTGGGCAGCTGGATTGCTTTGATTTGGATTTTTTTTCCTTTCATGAAAACCCTATCCTGTTTTTCATTATATTTAGGGGGTGTGAGATTCTGAAGTGATTTCTAGGCAGCATTAAGCTCCATTCCATGGTGAACATGGGGAGGGGGGTATGGATATTAGAGACGAGTCAAGTTATGGGACTCCCCATGCTCCAGGATATTTGTACTCTTTTTGGTAAAACTTCCTTTAAAATGAGCACAACTGCTTCATGTTTCAGCCCCAAATCCTATCATGTGTGTGTGTGCGCATGCACATGTGGATGTTGAGGGGAGGAGGTATTTTTTCACTCATTATTGTACACACAGAGTCAATAAATGGATTTCCCCTTAAATGCTACCCTTTGCTGAACATCCTGGCTCCAGACTCAGAAGGCCCACGTGGGAGTGTTTGTAGAGTGCACCACATCCTGTCAAAGACTAGACTCATAAGGTTCTATTATCACAACCATGAGTCATTGTCCTGGCTCTGCAGACGTGTTCATGCCAGCTGCCGACACAATGGTGGTACTTCCCCATAGGCTTACTTGGCTAGACTGGGACTCAGTAGCACCACTGTAAGGCTGGAACTAGTCAGGGAGACAGAAAACAGAGCGAAAGCGTTGAAGGTGGAGGTCAAAGAGAAGAGGTTCCTATGACAGGCACCAAGATCCAGTAGTGCCCTCCCATGACCCCCAGTGGTACCACTCCCAGCCCATCCTAGACAACCTGGATCTTCAGCTCACATTACTGTGTTTGGTAAGAACCCAGTAGTAATGCTTCCGTGGTGGCTTTCCTGGTGGCTCAGACAGTAAAGAATCTGCCTGCAATGTGGGAGACCCAGGTTCAATCCCTAGGTTAGGAAGATCTCCTGGTGAAGGGAGTGGCTACACACTCCAGTATTCTTGTCTGGAGTATCCCCTGGACAGAAGAGCCTGGTGGGCTACAGTCCATAGGGTTTGCAAAGAGTTGGACACGATTGAGCAACTAACATTTTCACTTTCACTGGTGATGAGGCCAGCATCACAGGTGATGTTATTATATGGTCTACTTAGTTTTGTATAAAGGAAAAATCATTTCTACACACTGTTACTGCCACTAATCACCAACTAAGAAAACCAAGAGAAAATGCAAATGGTGGAGTGCAGACTACCAGTCACAACTGGAAACCAAACCTAGAAGCAGGATATATATGATTAAAGCCTGTTCTCACAAAACAAATTGTAAAACAACAAATGGATATTACCATGCTTAATATTCAGCTGTTTTAGGGGTCTGTCTTAGCAATGGCATTCTAGAGCAGTGCTTCCTCAACTTTTTCACACCATGGAACAGCTAGACTGTAATAGTGTCTTTTCAGCCTTCGTGGGTAGCCAGAAGAAGCTGCACATGATCAGAAAAGACAGGCCCAGGGGCCTGACTGCCTCAGGTCTCAACCCAGCACCATGAAGACTGGAGGGATCAACATAGGGGCAGTGTAATAATGCTAAAGCTGAAACTCCAGTACTTTGGCCACCTCATGCGAAGAGTTGACTCATTGGAAAAGACTCTGATGCTGGGAGGGATTGGGGGCAGGAGGAGAAGGGGATGACAGAGGATGAGATGGCTGGATGGCATCACTGATTCGATGGACATGAGTTTGAGTGAACTCCGGGAGTTGGTGATGGACAGGGAGGCCTGGCATGCTGCAATTCATGGGGTCGCAGAGTTGGACACGACTGAGCGACTGGTATGATGATATGAATCACTAACTGGATGAGCTCTGTTCTACAGCATTTCAACACAATGGGGTTCTAGCACTTCATTTTGAAATCAGTTTTGAAAGGATTACTCTACCAACCACATTTATCTATTAATATTTAACATTTTGGATTGTGTGTGCATTCATGTGTGTGTGTGTGTACATATACGTATTTCTGTGAATACATTTTTATTTTTCCCTTAAATCATTCCTCTTTCAAATTTCTACTTCCAAGACTGAGTCAGTCATGAGGTTTATTGCCTCAAGGAAGGAGAGGGCCAAAGCTGCCCAAAGCAAAGAGGTTGTTGATCAGCTTTAAGTCTCAAAATTGACTATTTTAAAACCAGAGAAAAAGCATTGTTTTGAAAGCCCTGCTCTGTTGAGAGAGAAAATGATTTCCTAAATCCCTTTAGCTCTCATTTAACATATGACAAACTGGTCACAGCTGACTGGATCATGGATGTTTACTATATTCTCAAAATAGAACTCAGGATATGAGAAAAGAAGTAGAAAACCTTTTCCTTCTGGTCCTGGTGGAGAAAGGAGAGAGGAGGGGAGGAAGGAGTTCCATGTGGGGGTCTTTGTTTTCCTACTCTCTGGGAATGCAGGTTAGAGTAAGTTGGGCATCTAGAAGTCTCTGAGTTGGTATGGAGGAATCTGGAAACCTCAGGAGGTAGAGTCAAGGTATTCTTGTTGTAGTTTCAGGAGGCCTCAGGTGACTGGTGGAAGGCCTACCCAGGGCCACAGCCAACATGCTGAGGGAGGAGCAGTGCTGTGGGAGGAGCAGTGCAGCACTAGCTGAGGAAGGCAGGCAGACCAGAGTTCCTGTGGACGGACTGCAGAAGCTGGAAGATTGCTGTACCTGAGCTAGGGAGTGAGGTCGGGCCAAGGATGCCTGGAGTTAGAACAGAACTGACTCTCTGAATGAGGAACCCAATTTGGAGGAAAATGACGATGGATGTGAGCTGGTTGCCCCAAACCGTCAGATGGAGCTCACTCTACGTGAGCAGATGTCATCAGGCCAAGGAGCAGAGCACAGTGCTCTGCTAGAGATACTTGCTAGGATCTGGGGGACACTGTATGGACCCCAGACTCTGTCTTTGCTACTGCCGTCATGAATATGACAAAGAGGCTCTAAGATGGTCCCCCTGTGTCCCAGCTGCTGGTTCACAACCTTGTATAATACTCTCCACCTGAGTGTGGTGGGGGTGGGGGCTTGTGATTTGCTTCTAACCAACAGAATGGTGATGGGGCGCCACTCCCATCATAATGTCAACAATGAAGTTATGTCATGGCTGTGATAATGCTACATTATGTAAGACTTCATCTTGCAAATTATCTCTAGTCTCTTAGCCCTGTTGCTGACTTTGAAGAAGAAAGCTGTCATCAATTGTCCCACCAGAGAGAAATAAATTCTGGCGATAGTCCAAGTGATCTTGGAAGCCGATCCTTCCCCAGTTGAGCCTGAGATGAAAAACCTCAGCTGCAGCTTAAGGAACAGCTTAATTGTAGACTTGTAAGATACTGGGCAGAGGACCTAGTTAGGCAGTACCCAGACGTCTAACTCACAGAGACATTCAGATAATGAAAGTGTTTTATTTTAAGCCAATGAGGTTGTGGTATTTTGTTACACAGTATAGGAAACAAATATGCATAGTATCATATAACCCTCAGCCCTCTTACACACCATCTTTAAGAGAAGGCGAGTAGGAGAGAATCTGGAAGATCTAAGAGAGACTGAGTTAAAAACAGACAATTAACATCAGACTTCCCCAGAAGTCCAGTGGTTAAGACTCCATTCTTTCAATGCAGAGGTCGAGAGTTTGATCCCTGGTTAGGGAACTAAGATCCCACGTATTGTGTGTCATGGTGAAAAACAAAACAAAGCATCTGAAGAGACTGGATCAGACTGAGTTTATGCAACTGCAGAGAAATTTGTTAGAATATCCAGGAATGTGGGATGGCTAGAATAATGGGAAAGTTTTGATAAACTATAGAGAATTATGGCAACTTATGTACATCTGAGACTACTGGGAGTCAATGATACACACACACACAAACACATGAGCCATAGTATTACAGTTGTCTTGGAATTTATGTCTCGAGTCACTTAGGGGGCTGCCATCCTTCTTGGATCCATCGTTATGTCTAAGATACCTCTTTACTACAACCTGATATCACATAGAGATCAACCTGTGAATATAGAGGAGAATGAAATAGATTAAAGAGCCCCATAAACATACTGTTTCTTTGAACACAGTTCAGTAAAATGAATAAAGCCCAATATTGATGGCTTTTGTTTGTGAGATTTGGACACCTCAGTATAATGAGCCCTCATTTGGGAAATTGTATCTTCATTTGCAAGAAATCTTAAGATATGGAGAGAGCATGAAGTTGATTAATTTACACTTGGATGGAGTTCAGATTTGTTCATGGCAGTGCATCTGGGAAATAGGACCCAGTGACAGAGTTCAGGCGTTCTTCAGCAGCCATGTGGCTCGTGTTGACAGGGTGAAATGAAGGTTTTGCCCTCTTACAGGGACACCAGGATAGATCACAAGTAGAGTTCAGATTGTTCACTTGGCTGTCCCTTGGCAGATGTAGATCTCTCCAAAAATATAGCAGCTGATGGAGTGGTGTTGTTGTTCAGTCGCTCAGTCACGTCTGATTCTTTGTGACCCTATGGACTGCAGCACACCAGGCTTCCCTGTCCTCTATCTCCCAGAGTTTGCCCAAGTTCATGTCCATTGAAACAGTAAAATGAAGGTTGGCACAGTGATTGGTTTTCCCACCCAGCTCTCCTCCCTGTCACATTTCAGAGGGTCTAACTGTTGTTGAATGCTGGGTTCTGTGCCTCCCTGACACCTCGCTTCATGTGGGCAAGATCAGTGAGTCCCCATCCATCTGATACCTGGGGAAAGATTCATTTCCAGAATCCTCCAGTGATGATCCAGGATCCCGGGGAGACCTGGGCTAAGAACACGTCTCTGGGCAAGCATGGGCTGGAAGGAGACAAGAGGATGTACCATTGTCCTTACAGAAATGGACATTAAAATGAGGTAGAAGGACTCAATGGTGGAGGGTGCACCTGTCAGTGGCCACACCAGCAACTGGCAACTCCACCAGGTGGCAAGCCGTGGGCGCCGCTCAGGGCCGTCAGTGAGGAGAGCGAGGGGAGGACAAACCAGGCACAGGGTTCTGTTGTGAGGGTCTTCCGCCTTCCAGTTCACATTCAGCAAAGTTTTTTCTCACATTTATACACATCACTAAGAAAGAAGGACTGCTGCACAATAGATGCACCCTGAGTTCTGTTCATTTCCTCAAAAATAGCATCTTGAATGAGAAAATGGTCCTGTTGAGACAGTGTGATGGTAAGAGAGAGGATGCTTTAAGATATCTGAAAGTACAATGAGGGTTTCCCTGGTAGTCCAGTGGGTGAGATTCTGTGCTCCCAATGCATGAGGCCCGGGTCTGATTCCTGGCCGGGGAACTAGATCCCACATACCACAACTAAGTTCCTGCATGGCACAACTAAAGATCCCAGACACTGCGAGGAAGATGGAAGATCTGTGTGTCACAACTAAGACCCAGCACGGTGTAGCCAAATAAATGAAATATTTTTAAAAGGTACGATGAATTGATTTACTTTTTTATGAAAAAGTTTAAGTTAGAGATGGTGGCCATAAAGGTATGGAAAGGAGAAATAATTACTTATCTCCATGTGTTTGTGTCCGTGACTGTGTCACGTGTGTGTGTGTGTGTTTGTGTGTGTGTATTTTCTAAAAACAGCTACACTGCTTTGGGTATTGCCCCATTCATATATTACCTTTTCAAGAGCTGAAGCAGTCTGTTTGTTCAGGAGGAATAGCAAAACCTTCACCTCATTCAGTGTCTGGGTACTGTATTGGCAGTGCTGTGCAGGAGGCCTGCTTCCCACTGACTTCTTTAGAGAAAAGAACAGTAATATTTCAGCTCCATAGTGGGCTGTTATCAAATATTTTGAACTATAATCTTGTAATTACTATTAATGTTGCATTAAAAGATTATTTAATGAAGGAGATCATGCCGGGAATAAGCATTATAATGGCTCCAAGCAGCCTGCCTCCCACATACCTGGAAGAATTCCCTACTGTTGTGGAAAGTGAAGACGAGCCAGTTCTAAACAATAGGCTTCGTACTAAATGTGTTAAGACCTGTTGCTTTTGGCAAACACACACACAGGCACACAGACACACACCTTGAAGACATGATTAAAAAAATTGATACTGGTGGCTCAAGACAAGTTGACACAAGTTCTAGTGTCTAAAATCTCAGTGTTTATTCTGAGGTTGTTGTTGTTTAGCTGCTAAGTTGTGTCTGACTCTTTGTGACCCCATTGGCTATAGAGTCCACCAGGTTCCTCTGTCCATGGGATTATCCCATGCAAGATTACTGGAGTGGGTTGCCCCTTCCTTCTCCAGGAGATCTTCCTGACCCAGGGATTGAACTTGTGACTCCTGCATTGCTGTCAGATTCTTTACCACTGAGCCACCTGGGAAGCCCCTTAATCTGAGGTAGTTAGGCCAAAACTTCACATGGAGAAACTTGGTAGAGTTGTCTTCAGGTGCATTTTATCGCAAGAAGGATTTCCCCAGGGACTTCCCTAGTGGCTCATTGGTAAAGAATGGAGGAGACATGGGTTCAGTCCCTAATCCGGGAAGATCCCATGTGCCATGGAGCAACTAAGCTTGTGAGTGTCAGTTGCTCAGTCGTGTTCAACTCTTTGCGACCCCGTGGACTGTAGCCCACCAGACCCCTCTGTCCATGGGATTTCTCAGACAAGAACACTGGAGTGGGTTGCCATTACCTTCTCCAGGGGATCTTCCCAACCCAGAGATCAAACCCAGTTCTCCTGCATTGCAGGCAGATTCTTTACTGTCTGAGCCACAATATGTGACCTGCCATAAATAAATAAATAAAATTGGGGGAAAAAAGTGGATTTCCCCAGCTGATCTCCACCAGTCTCTGGGTCCTATTTTCTTTCAGAGTCAAGTTTTCAGAGCCTGGTGCCTAATTTTGGAGTAAACGCCATGGCTATGTGTCTCATAGAGGAATTGGGTGACAAGGCAGGGAAACTGCCCAACTGCAAACTAGTAGAGGTGTTTATTTCTGCAGAAATTGGTTTCTGTTTGGGGCAAAATGGCTTTTTAGGACATATGTTTGATCGGTGTAGTTTACAATCCTTGCTTGGGGATCTCAGTTGAACATTCACTTGTGTGGATGGAGAAAAGAAATTTCTGCAGACCAAGCCGGGAGTTTGGTTTCTGTAAGCAAGTCCTCTGGACACCAAGAGCTTGCCTGTAGGTGCCAAGGGAAAAGGAAAGGGACCATCCTTTACTGAACACTGACATGTTCAGTAGCTGTGCTGTGCCCTGTTGATATCTGGGGCTAGATGACTCTTTGTTGTGAGAAACTGTCAAGTGCCTTGTAGGATATCGAGAGGATCGATGATCTGCACCCACTAGATGCCCATAGCAGTCCCTGCCCAGTCCTGACAACTGAAAACACCTCCAGACTTTGTCCTCTAGTGGGCGGAGCCAAGGTGCCCCCAGTGGGGAAGCACTGTTCTGGTGTGATCCTCCAGCTTTTTGGAGCGTGTGCTATGATTTGCCCCATTTTCTGGATAGGGCAGCTGAAGCTCTAAGAGGTGGTGATTCACCAAGGTCACACAGCTCATGTGTGGCAGAATCCCCAGCTCCTTCTGCTCTGCTGGTGTCTCCAGGCCATCAAATCATGAGGACAGCAAAGTGGGCCTGAGTGTCAGCTTTCAGCCACCTGGAAAGCAGGTCACTTCACATGTTGAGGCCTGAGTTTCTGTCCAGTGGAGGTGAGGTGACTCTGGCTTTAGAGGGAGAGCCCTAGAATCACAACTAGGAGCTTGGGGTCCTGCCCAGAATCATGTGCTTCAGATTCAGCAGTGGCCGTCATCATTGTGATCATCATCACTGGGGTGAATTCCTCTCTAGAGCTAGGTCCTGTTGTCTTTCTGGATGTCTGGGATCCACTTCAATCCAAATAGAAAGAAGAGGGGTGAAGCCTTAGGAGGACTGGGTTCTGATCCTGTGGGACTCTGTACAAGGTCTTGCCCTTCTCTGGACCTCACTTGGACATGCGTATAAGGATAGGGTGAGATTGATCTCAAAAGGCCATTTCAGGTCCATCTGTCTTACTAGAAGGCTTAGCCAGTATTAATCCTACATGTCTTAGGTGCCCCTGGGGTCCCACATTACTGGCTTACTGGCTATGGATTGGGTGAGTAGCTTGGTGAAGACTTTTTTTTTCTGGCCACGCTTCATGTGGGATCTTTGTTCCCTGACCAGGGACTGAACCCATGTCCCCTGCACTGGTAGCTGGGAGTCTTAACCACTGGACTGCCAGGGAAGTCTCAAGACTTATTAAAGAGTGGTTAAAGATCCCTCTCTTCAGCAGGACCTAGGCACAATCCAGTTCTAGGAAAAATACACAGAGAGGAGAATTCTGTGTCACTGCTTGCTTTTTCTATGTTTTTAAAACTCTCACCATCAACCTGGGGAAATGCCACTGACTTGGTGTCATAAAAAGAGTGTAAAGACTTTTTCTCATACAGCTGTGTTTTTTTATTAGGGTGCTAGGGAAAGAGCAACAGAGCACTTCTTATTATATATCTTCAGGTCAGAATTTTATTGCTTTTGGCCAAAGGCCATTGCAAGACATATAGAGTCAAGAGTACATACGATAGGATTTTTCAAAAGAAATTAGATTGAAGCAAAATTAAGTTACAGTCAATCTCTGAGTGTAAGAGTTGGAAACATTTTAGCATTGTTTTCAGAAAAAGAATCATCCTCTCTAGGTTTTAAATAGGGTCTATAATAGCTCAGGCTTCAGTAGTTGAAGAATTCAATACACATAGATGCTTGAAATATATGCCTGCAAAATATAATGAGTGGTTAAAATTAGCCCCCAAACTTTTTAGTTATTTCCAGAAACAGATCTTTTTGTGTATAAGTAGGGCTTCACACATGTGTGTGGGTTACCCAGGCTAGGGGATTCTGGTTGGCATTGCCTTCCATCATGGAAGTGAGGGTATTTCAGCAATAGAGTTCTGTAATGCAGTGGTCCTCCACCTTGACCACTTATCTGAAGCCCCTGGGGAGTTTTAGAAACTACTGTTGCCTGCGTCCCACTGCCTGTGATTCTGAGTTAACTGGTCTGGCATGTGGCCTAAGCATCAAGGTTTTAAAAAGTCTTGCCAGTGACTCTAATGAACAGCCAACATAAATATTTGTGCTTATGAAGGTTTGTCTCTGAAAGGTAAGCTTTCCCAACTAATTTCTTTTCATTATTCCACAATTACCTGGGAAATGATAAGTGAAAGTTGCCCAGTCATGTCTGACTCTTTGTGACCCCATGGACTATAAAGTCCATGGAATTCTCCAGGCCAGAATCCTGGAGTGGGTAGCCTTTCCCTTCTCCAGGGGATCTTCCCAACCCAGGGATCAAACCCAGGTCTCCCACATTGCAGGCAGATTCTTTACCAGCTGAGTCACCAGGGAATTCCAAGAATAGTGGGTAGCCTATCCCTTCTCCAGCAGATATTCCTGACTCAGGAATTGAACTGGGGTCTCCTGCATTGCAGGCGGGTTCTTTACCAACTGAGATATTAGGGAAGCCCTGGGAAATGATATGTGGCATGCTAGTAGTTCTGGGCACATAAGGAGTACTGAGTCAATGTGCATTCTGTCTGCAACTCCATCAAACGGGTATGTGATCAAAGATCTCTTTGTGCTTCCACTTCTCACCTCAACTCCATTTCTCTACATGCAGTTTTTCAATGGACACCCTCTTCCATTCTGTATGCTTGAGCCCCAGCTCATGATCATCCTTCTCAAAACCTCTTCCTCTTTTGGGACTCTCCATGGGCAATGAGAGACACTATCACCTAACCATCGTCTGACTCTTGAATCTCTCTCAACTCTCATATCCATTCAACCAGAGCCTCTTCAATTCTACATTAGCAATGTCTCTTTCATTGGTCTCCTCTTTCCTTTTTTCTTCATCTCCATTATCGTTGTTTTAATACAAGCACATCTCCTCATTGATTGTTGGAGTCCCTGGAGATCACATTTCTGGCTGTTCATTGGAACCATCTAGGGGAAATTTGAAACCATCCTGTTGTCTGAGATCACCTCCAGATACTAGTTGCAAATGCTCTGACATGGGTTGGTGCATAGGCATGTTTTAAAAAACTTCCTACTTTCTAATATGTGACCAGGGTCTTGTAAACTTCTTTTAACAGCCTCCCTGCCCCCAAACATGTATATTCTGTTACCGTCAGACATGATCTTAGGCCAATTCCCATTTACGTCCTTCAATGTCTCCTCTTGACCTCTACAGTAAAGTCCCCACTCCTTTGCATGGCACTAATGATCCTTGGAGATCTGGACCCAGACAACTTTTTGTCCTGTCCCTCACCATTTCCCTTTCACACTCTGCTCCATTGGCTCATATACCTATCAGTTTGTTCCCACTGCGCCCTCTCCCCTGAGTGCCTTTTCATCCTTCTCTGCCCAGCATTAATTCGTCAAGATCCCTATTGGGATCCCCAAAGCACATTGCTCATCCTTTCTTTTAGTAATGATTATATTGAAGACTAATTAAAATAGCTTACATGTTTATTTCTCCACCTCTTTCCACTCCAACTGATTGTGATCTCTTTGAGGATGGGGACTATGTTGTATTCACTTGGTATTCCCATTGCTTGGGTCACGGCATTGTGCATTGTAGAGATTCAATAAATCGATTTAACTAATAGGCTAGTGCCTACCCTGACCCTTAAATCAAAGATAATAGAATAGAACTGACACAACACACAAATTATTCATAAAATTTGTTCTTCCTATTGTGAAACTGAAACCAACATAAATTTAAGACTTAGTTCTCGAGGGAAAATGGCTAGATTTTATTATGGTCCCATGAATACAGAGTCTGATATAAATCCAAAAAGACTGAATTAGTGCTTCTGAGGTACTGAGAGGTGGTGGTGTTGGTAAACACAAGTGTTTTTAGGAACCATTTTGTAATGTTGCCAGGTTTGCACTCTGTTGATTGTCCCAGTCCCATTCCTTTGTTCAGATAGAATTTGGGTCACTAAATATTACCATGGAAGTGTTTTAGAGAAAGATCGATTAAGTGGCCCCCCTTCGATGCAAGAGAGTTTCTGTCTGTCTCCTCCAGCTTTAGTGACTGTGGCCTTTACTGTCTTAGTATGTCATTTCCCAGAAAGTGCTTAGTTAAAATAAATACCTAGCTGCTATTTAAGTACCCAGTGCCAATCAATTGACTGATAATATAGAGCTCATCAAATTGCTGGTTTGCCCCCTCCAAATCATCAATTTTCTTTTTGGGTAATTAATATTTAATGAGGATTCTTTAAGTAAATCATACCACCTGGGGAAAAAATATATATATATGTATATATATAACATATTCCTAAGTGAATATGTTTAGATATATTTACACTACTACTCATTTTACACAAGACAAAAATTACATAAAAATTAGGGAAAAATAGGGAATTGTAAAGGCTATAAGCTGTTATAAAATATTAGCAAACATGAGGGTAGAGATTCTAGATAAAGTTGAGTGAGGAAAAATACTGAGCAAGGTATCATAGCTTTGACAATTTGTCATTAGATGATTACCCTGGATCTTATAGAATAAATTATGCTGGCTGTTTTATAAAATATTTGTTAAGATGGAAAAAGTTTCACAGCTGCTTAGTCTGTATTGTTTTGATTTACACATTAAAGCTGCAAACAAGGATGATTAGTAGTATCCACTCAGTGCTTTTTTAGGATCCCGTGTCCAAGCAACAAGTTGAAATGCTCTTCACTGCTACCTTGGCAGGCCAGCCCAGGACTGGGGATACTCACTTTTTTAAAGAGACAGAAAATATAAATAGCAGAGAAAAGTCATGAGGAATAGCTACTGCAGTAAATAAACTGAATAATAAAAGCAGACCTAAAACTTAAATTTTATATCTTACACACAACAGCGATTTAGAAATTGTATTGAGGTAATGAAATACCTTGTAATCTGATTTCAAGATTAAGTATGTCATTAAGGTGAAGGTTGAATAGAAGCTGGATTATGATATGCCCTTGCTTCAACCCTTGGTCAAAGAACTGGAAACTCCTGCCATTATTTTATCAGGGGTGCCAGCGAGAACCTGCTAAAGGAGAACTAAGAGATGCCTACCAATGATGCGGCAAGGCCATCAGGCCGGAGCTGATTTCTGGTAACAAAATCAAAGACTG
The DNA here is from genome assembly GCF_027580195.1 of Bos mutus. Taxonomy (NCBI): domain Eukaryota; kingdom Metazoa; phylum Chordata; class Mammalia; order Artiodactyla; family Bovidae; genus Bos; species Bos mutus. The sequence goes on along the minus strand of NC_091646.1, from coordinate 11,015,485 downwards.
CGGTGAAATCTACAAATGCAGCAGAGTTGTGTTTAATAGGGCTTCGTGTACTTTGTTGCACAAAACAGCAAAGAATTGTTTTATTATCTATAAAATTCCATGGGCACTGAGAGCAAGTCATGCTAAACTAAACTTAATGCCTTTAAAAAGAGTTTACAAGGCTATTACTGGACCCTTAGGTCAGCAGAATGCTATAGATGTAATATTTAATACATTAAGTTTTCTGCACAGTGTTTGATATTTATTCATTCAGAAAATATTAATTAAATCACTACTATCTGCTAGTCTGTGCCACACACTCTTCTAGGTACTTGTTGTACAGCAGTTTACAAAACAGTCCAAAATCCATGTTTCTTGGAGCTGACATTCTAGAGGGGAAGAGAGAAAACTAAACAACCAAATTGTATGTCTGCTGATGTTAAGTGCTGTGGGCTAGAGGGACCACAGGAGCCTGAGGATGGAGCAGGGGATACTATTTATTATAGGGTGACCAGGGAAGGCCCTCTAATAAGGCGCCTGTGAACAGAGACCTGAAGGAAGGGTGAGAACAAGACACATGTGTGTCTGGGTAGAGCATCCAGACCAGAGGGACAAGCAAGTGCAAAGATCCTGAATTGTAAAGGTGGGCATTTCAGAACTGGCAAGAAGGCCAGCATGCCTGGAGCTGACTGAGCCAGGAGGAGAGTGAAGGGAGAGGAGGAGGGGGATGGCAGGCGATGGGAAGTAGGGGGCACGTCAATTTGTTCAGTCATTGTGGGAGCCTTGGACTTTACTGTAAAGAGAACAGGGTGCTGGGGTCTCTTATGGCATCTTGAAGATGGAGAAATGAATACTGGCTGGAAGTACATTAAGTGAGTTTCTGGCTGGTGGAGCCACTACATCCCATGTTGATTACTGGGACAATGTAAAAGTAGAGGGAGATCTTTAAGTGGCGTTCCCTGAAGCTCTGCACTTGGCTACACCATCATACACGAGGCTGTCCATTGACTTGGGTTAAACAATCGTGCTTATACTAATAATACGAATACTTAAATAGAACCTAGTTCAAGCCAAGTACAGTTCCAATTGCTTTACATGTATCCACGCATTAAATTCTTACAGCAGCTGTGTGAGTAAGCAGTATTGTTAGCATCCCTTCACCAGTGAGGCAACAGAAGTACTGAAAGGCAAAACAAAGAGCCCAAGGTCACAAGGCTAGCAACATGGTGGCTGGGCTCCAGATGCCATCCTTGTAATCATCCTACCGTACTCTCAGTATACAACACAGAAATGGTCACCAAATTTTCAGATAAAACAACACTAGACTAAGTGCTAATGTATTAGTTGACAAAAGCAGGGCTCATATGAAGGACACTTTTACACTGTCATCTAGAACACAAACACATATACAGACAATCTCTTAAACACAAGTTCTATATGACAGTACTTACTTTTACTATGTGAGATGATCTCTGATTCCTTCTTCTCTAATTTTATTTTGTTTAAAGAGGACATGACAGCCAAACGAATTTCACATTTCAGTAATGGGTCCCAGCCCACAATTTGAAAAACACTGACCTAGAGCAATGTACTCGTGGAGCCTAATCCTCCCAGGATGCAACGTACCCTTGCATTTGTCACCTGACCCACCAACACACTTCCTATCCAGGTATTTTCTGGGAATTGCATTCACTAACTGAATAAAGAGGAGCTGTATGAATGGGATGAGTGGAGAACAGCATTTTGACTATTTAGAAATTTGCCCCATGGAGTAGAGGGACAATGACCAGTTTTCTTGTTAGCATAGCTGAACCAGTGGGGACAACAGGAAGGCATTTCTGAATCTATTTGTGTAGCACAGGATGGACCATGGACTGTATTGTCCCGTCCAGTGTCAATGACTTGGCAGTTGCAGTTGGTAGACATTACCTCAGGATTTTGGCAGTAGACCTGCCAACAGACTAGTGTTTCATCCTTTCTTGAGTGTCTTTATAGAACTTTTAAGAGAGAAAAAGCTGATGATCTCTATTGTGATGTGGTAGATGATTTTTGCTAAATTTCAGTATTTATTATTGAATTCAGTAGTAATATAATTTGGTAGTTTTAAATTCCAATTCCTTCCCTCCCTCCCTCCTTTCCTTTGTGACATAGCAAACCATCATCTGGGTCCCAATCATTAATTTTTACTTTATAACAGAGAACTAGATTTGGGGTGTCTCACTGTGGCTCAAACAGTAAAGAATATGCCTGCAATGCAGGAGACCCAGGTTCGATCCCTGGGTTGGGAAGATCCCCTGGAGGAGAGCATGGCAACCTACTCCAGTACTCTTGCCTGGAGAATCCCATGGACAGAGGAGCTTGGTGGGCTGCAGTCCATAGGGTTACAAAGAGCGGGACACAACTGAAGTGACTAAGAAGCAGCAGCAGATTTTGGATAATCATGTATTCATTTGAAGAAACAATAAATTTAATATCCTTAAATACAACATATTAATGTAGAAAAATGTCATTTAATGAGAACTTCACCTTTTACATATTTAAAAACACCATTAATTTAACAGCTTGGCAGGGACATCTCTTTGCAGAGTGAGTGTGCAGTGCCTGCTTTGCTGCAGCATCTTGGGTACTTGCTGCATCTCTAGGACCAAGGCCATGTGGCATCTCCATCCTTGTCGCCCTTGGTCCTCTTTGTATTACCCTCTTTTCTCTTGGTCTTCCATCATGGCATTTGACCTTCACTTGGTACCAAAGTTCTTATATTAAAACTCAAGTGTGAGTTTTGAGAGTCTATTCTAGTACTTAGCTATGAAGTGGCCACCAGATGAAAGTGATTCCTTTAGATTATAATAACTAATGAAAATGCACAACTAAAAATTCTTATAAAGCTTCAGGATCCTGAAGATTTTGTCATCTGATCTCAGTTTCAGATACATCTAGTTACACAAATCATGTTTCTAAGGAAAGACACTACTATTTCTTCAAGGGAAACAAAGCATTTCATGGTGAGGAAGTTTAAGTGTCTCCATGGTTGGTACAGCAAAACCAAGGCTGAGTGTCATATAGTTCTTTCTCATGACATTATGAGCTCATTGAAAATGACTTTGATGGGGCAAAGGCATAGTGGTTGAAGCAGGCACCATGCTGGTGGCTGGGCTTGATCTCAGGGGAGAACACAGAGAAGGAAGAAAGGTGTCTGGTAGGTAATTCAGCATGGGGTCAGGGTGACACTGTGCTTTGAGAGCAAAGGCTGCCAAAAAAAAAAAAAAAAAAAAAACACCTCATAGGTTATAGAGTCACAGATCAGTTTTAAATCCTGGCTCTATATCCTAGGCCAGTCTCTGTTATTTTCTCATTAGCCTGAGACACTTAAAATATTTTTAATTGGCACCAGTGTGACTGTAAAGACAAAAGCCAACATGGGAGCTGAAATTAGAAGGCAATGCCCAGCTAGAGGTGGTCATCCAGATAGTTGGTAAAATGCTTATAGGTGATATAATTTTTTAAATCTTTTGATTGGAATTAAAACTCCTGCTTTAAGACATTATTATGGAATTACAGAACCCTAAGAACATGACAGTGGACTTTAGGTAACAGTGCATTAGATAAGGCTTGTTAGACCCATCAGAGTTGGATGACCAGGGTCCAGCTCTAGAGCTAGAAAGAGAATTTAGTCAACCCTGAAATGGATAAGGAGTGGGCTGGGGGAAGCCCTAAAATTTTGTGGCAAACCTTGAGTCAAAAGGGACTTTGCCTTTTTTGAGGATAACTGAACTGAACTGAATGAAGCCTAAGATCTAACAAAACAATATATTTAAACAAGACCAAGAAAGAGTATACCTTACAGCTTGGCTTCTCTCACTGTAATGTGCACAGGAGTCTCAGTGCCTCTTGTCAGATGCAGATTCTTATTCTGTAAAACTGGAGCTGAGCCTGAGATCCTGCCTTCCTGAGTCCACAGGTCATGTTGGTGCTGCCAGTCTTGAGTAGTGATGGTTTAGAGCTCTGGTTCTCATATTTGACTACCCATTACAATCACCCAGAAAGATTCAAAATACCCTGGGGTGACATCCGAGGCTCATCTCCGGTGATTCTGACCCAACCGATATGGAGTTTGACCCGGGCATCATGATTTGTAAAAGAGTTCTGAATGATTTTTATTATGCAGCCAAGTATGAGAAACACTGCATTATAGACAGCTTACAAAAATGGGCAGACGGAGGGGTGACAAAGGTCTAGAAATCATGCGACATACATCACACAAATTGATGGCTTCTGACCCATTGGGCTGTCCCACAGAGGAACAAGCTATCCCAGAAGGTGGTAAGCTCCTTATCACTCGAAGTGTGGTCCCCTAGCTGGGTTTCAGAAGGATTCGCTTCAGAGCACAAGGTTTTGGACTTGTATGACCTCTAAGGGGCTCGTGGAAACCCCTGAGTGGACCCCAGCATCTGCCCTAACCATGCATGTCAGGTTTTCACTCTTGCACTTATTTTATTTTTCACAAGTTTTAGTGACTTGGGATATAGATATAGCCAAAGAGACCTCATTATCTGACTAGGCCTTTAATTATACAATTACTTTCTTTTCTTTTAAATTTGAATGGTACATCATTTTTATGCAGTTGATTAAATAATAAACCTACCTTCTCACCCTTATTTGTGATTGCATTCATAAGCCACGAATAATTAGAAATAATATTTGAAACAAAGGCCTTCTGGGCTTATCTCTTGAAAAAAATAATTAAACCATAATGAAACTTTGTAAGAATAATCAGCTTCCCTACCCCCACTCCTAAAGACCACACACACATGCACATACACCCCACTATGTTTAATATGTCTCAGAACCAGGAGAATCAGTGTAGGTAATTTGTTATTCCTTGTGAGGCATGTGTTCTGAGCACTAGGTGATTCAATTGAGCCCTGTTAGAGTCACCTTCATTTTGTGTTGACTAAGTGGGCCAGTTTCAGCCCTCTCCAGAGAAGTAGTGCAAAGGAAAGAGACTGGGGCTGGGGGTCAGAGGGTACTGGGGTGAACCCTGGGGCTGCCATCTCTTAGTTGCCCCATGGTCTTGGGCACTGCTTAATGCTTCTAAGTCATGGCAGCAATACTGCCTTTATAGGGCAGTGTCCATGATCACCGACATAACACCAGGTAATTATCTAGTGCAGTTCTGGGCATGTTTTGGGGCTCAACCAAGGGCAGCTTGTGCTACACTGACATTAGTGTTTAAACCCCTGACTCCCAGACACCTCAGACATATAAATGAGTGCTGCAAAATACTGAATTGTAGCTGCCCCTCTTGCCTCAATGTGGCCACTGTTTTTCTGTTGCTGATTGAGAACACCTGGAAAGTGATGAACCTAAAGATATGCCTTTACTGTGCAGATATGGAAAATTAACAAATCCTCCTATCTAGGTCTCTTCCAGTTCCTACTGTCATGGAGGGCAGAAGTGATGCTAAAGATGAAGTCAGCAGCAGTAACCACGGACTTAGAATTCCTTCCTTTCCTTTTCTTTTCAATTTTTTTTTCAGTTTTATTGAGATATAACTGATATACAGCACTGAATGAGTTTCAGACATACAGTATAAAAATTTGACTTACTACATACATTGTGAAATGATGATCAAAGTTAGTTAGCATCCATCATCTCATACAGATTGGATAACAAGAAATGGAGATTTTGTTTTTTCTCCTTATAAGAGAACTCTTAGGATCTACTCTCTTAACTTTCATTAAAGCATACAGCAGTATTAACTGTCATCAGCATGTTATGCTTTACATCCTTAGTATTTCTTTGTTTTTTAACTGGAAGTTTGTACATTTTCACCACCTTCATCCAGTTCCTCCACTCCCCTCCCCCTTTCTCTGGGAACCACAAGTGGGATCTTCTTATATGAGTATTGTTTTCTTAAGATCCCACATACACATGGAGCATATAGTATCTGTCTTTGTCTATCTGGCTTATTTTGCTTAGTATAATGCCCTCAAGGTTCCTTGCATGTTGTTAACAAATATCAGAATTGGAAGATGGTGGAGGAATAGAATGGGGAGACCACTTTCTAACCCACAAATTCATCGAAAGATCATTTGAATGCTGAGCAAATTTCACAAAACAAATTCTGAATGTTGGCGGAGGACACCAGGCACCCAGAAAGGCAGCCCAATCTCTTTGAAAGGAGGTGGGACAAAACATAAAAGATAAAAAGAGAGACAAAAGAGTTAGAGATGGAGATCTGTCCTGGGGAGGGAGTTGTGAAGGAGGAGAAGTTTCCAAACATTAGGAAACCCTCTCACTGGTGGGTCTGTGGGGAGTTTTGGAATCTCAGAGGGCACCATAACCTGGAGGAAAAAAACAAAACAAAACCACAGATTATGTGCCTAACTCCAACTCCCAGGGGAGAAGTAGCCCAGATGCTTGTGTCTGCCAGCAGGAGCAGGGGCTGAACAGGGAGGTGCGGGCTGCATGCTTAGGGTAAGGACCGGGCCTGAATTCCCTGAGGACAATCTGAGGGAGCTAACGTGAGATAGCAACCCAAACTGTGGGATAGCCAAAGAGAGGGAAAAAGAGAGAGAGAGAGAGAACTTTCTCGCGAAAAGCTATAAGGCACAACCTGGCCCACTCACAGAACAAAGAATTGAGTGAACACCAGAGGAGAGCTAGCCAGTTGCGGACCGGCCCCTTCCCCTGCCGGAGGCAGAGAGGCAGGCAGGCGGAAGGTGAGAGGAAATCTCGGCCCCAGAGATGGCATCCTCCACCAAACTGTGAGCAGGCTCCCAGTTGCTAACCAAGTCTTCCTGGGATCCTGGATGGTTGACATCTGGGAGAAATCAGCTCCCCAGAGGAGACACAGGGCACACCTGAGATGGCACCCCCACTGCACACCCAGGAAACCGAGGGGCTGGGAATGGGGAGGTGATAAGACGCACTGCCCACTTGGGGAGAGTGCGATCGCCAAGTACCTGGTTGCCTGAGCTGCTCAAACCTGGAAAGGACACAAAACGCATGCCCAACCAAGTCTGTGCCTTTGTGGAGTACCCAAGAACCTGAACCTGAGCAGCTTAGTCCTGGGTAATGCACGCAACCCAGGGCCTGCTTTAGACAGTTCCCCTGCAGAACAACCTGGAGCCTGAACAGACTAGACTGGAAAAGTACACACGCTGTGAGTGGGGGCAAACCCAGTGTGGCCCAGACACTGTGAGCACTCCCCACACATGCCAGTGATATTTATTTGCAGTGTTCCTTCCTCCCCACAGCACAACTGAGCAAGTGAGCCTAAATAAGTGATCACCTTCACCCCCTTGTGTCAGGGCAGAAATTAGACACTGAAGAGACTTGCAAACAGAGGAAGCCAAAATAAACAAAGAAGAGGGAACAGCTTTGGAAGTGACAGGTGCAACAGATTGAAACCCTGTAGTTAGAACCGACTACATTGGAAGTGGCCTATAGACCTTGAGAAGAAGTATAATCTGAAAAAAGGAACTATCTGAAACTGAATAGACCACACACTGCCCTCAACAGATCCAAAGAAATTCCTAGATATATTTCCTTACTATCACTTATTAAATTTTTTTAAATTTTAAAGTTCTTTATTACTCCTTTAATTTTCATTTTTTAAACCTATTACCTTGCCAAAAAAAAGATGCTATTTGTAAAGCAAGCTATATAAATTTCATATATATATATTTAAAATAATTTTTGTGATTTTTGTTTTGATTTTTTAATATTGTATTTTTGAGAGTCTACCCTCTACTCTAGATTTTCAATCTTTGCTTTTAGGTATTTGTTATCAATTTTGTACCTTTAAGAATTCAGTATTCAGTACCTATATTTACTTAGGAGTGTGATTACTGACTTCATTGCTCTCTCCCCCTTTTGATTCTCCTTTTTCTCCCCCAGGCCACCTCTATCTCCTCCCTCCACCTACTCTTCTCTACCCAACTGTGTGAATCTTTCTCGGTGTTCTGGGCTGTGGAGAACACTTAGGGAACTGATTACTGGCTAGATCTGTCTCTCTCCTTTTGACTCCCCCTCTTCTCTTCCTGGTCACCTCTATCTCCTTCCTTCACCCCCTTCTCTTCTCTATGTAACTCTGTGAAACTCTCTGAGTGTTCCAGATGGTGAAGAGCACATAGGGAACTGATTACTGGCTAGATTGCTGTCTCCAATTTTGATTCCCCCACTTTTGATTCCCCCTCTTCTCTTCCTGGTCACCTCTATCTGCCTCCTCCCTCTTCTCTTCTCCATGTACCTGTGAAGATAGGATAAGTGAGGTAGAAGATGGAATGGTGGAAATAAATGAAGCAGAGAGGGAAAAAGAAAAAAGAATTAAAAGAAATGAGTACAATGTCAGAGACCTCTGGGACAATGTCAAATGCCCAAACATTCGAATCATAGGAGTCCCAGAAAAAGAAGACAAAAAGAAAGGCCATAAGAAAATACTTGAGGAAATAATAGTTGAAAATGTCCCTAAAATGGGGAAGGAAATAGTCACCCAAGTCTAAGAAACCCAGAGAGTTCCAAACAGGATAAACCCAAGGCAAAACACTCCAAGACACATATTAATCAAATTAACAAAGATCAAACACAAGGAACAAATATTAAAAGCAGCAAGGGGAAAACAACAAATAACCCGCAAGGGGATTCCCATAAGGATAACAGCTGATCTTTCAATAGAAACTCTTCAGGTCAGAAGGGAATGGTAAGACATACTTAAAGTGGTGAAAAAGAAAAACCTACAACCCAGATTACTGTACCCAGCAAGGATCTCATTCAAATATGAAGGAGAAATCAAAAGCTTCTCAGACAAGCAAAAGCTGAGAGAATTCAGCACGACTAAACCAGCTCTTCAACAAATGCTAAAGGATCTTCACTAGACAGGAAACACAGAAAGGGGGTATCAACTCAAACCCAAAACAACAAAGTAAATGGCAACAGGACTATACTTATCAATAATTACCATAAATGTAAATGGGTTGAATGCCCCAACAAAAGGACAAAGACTGGCTGAATGGAGACAAAAACAAGACCCCTATATTTGTTGTCTACAAGAGACCCACCTCAAAACAAGGGACACATACAGACTGAAAGTGAAGGGCTGGTAAAAGATATTCCACACAAATAGAGACCAAAAGAAAGCAGGAGTAGCAATACTCATATCAGAATAAATAGACTTTAAAATAAAAGCTGTGAAAAGACCCAAAGAAGGACACTACATAATGATCAAAGGATCAATCCGAGAAGAAGATATAACAATTATAAATATATATGCACCCAACATAGGAGCACCAAAATATGTAAGGCAAATGCTAGCAAGTATGAAAGGGGAAATTAACGGTAACACAATAGTGGGAGACTTTAATACCCCACTCACACTTATGGATAGATCAAATAAATAAAATTAGCAAGGAAACACAAGCTTTAAATGATACAGTGGACCAGTTAGACCTAGTTGATATCTGTAGGACATTTCACCCCAAAGCAATGAATTTCACTTTTCTCTCAAATGCACACGGAAACTTCTCCAGGATAGGTCACATCCTGGGCCATAAATCTAGCCTTGGTAAATTAAAAAAAAATTGAAATCATCTCAAGCATCTTTTCTGATCACAGTGAGGTAAGATTAGATGTCAACTACAGGGAAAAAACTGTTAAAAATACAAAGATGTGGAGGCTAAACAACACGCTTCTGAATAACCAACAAATCACAGAAGAAACCAAAAAATAAATTAAAATATGCATATAAAAGAAGGAAAATGAAAACACAACAACCCAAAACCTATGGGATTCAGTAAAAGCAGTGCTAAGGGGAAGGTTCATAGCAATACAAGCTTACCTCAAGAAACAAGAGAAAAATCAATCAATAACCTAACTCTACACCTAAAGCAACTAGAAAAGGAAGAAATGAAGAACCCCAGGGGTAGTAGAAGGAAAGAAATAATAAAAAATAGGGGAAAAATTAATGAAAAAGAAACAAAGGAGACCATAGCAAAACTCAAGAAAGCTAAAAGCTGGCTCTTTGAGAAGATAAATAAAATTAACAAACCATTAGCCAGACTCATCAAGAAAAAAAGGGAGAAGAATCAAATCAACAAAATTAGAAATGAAAATGGAGAAATCACAACAGACAACACAGAAATACAAAGGATCATAAGAGACTACTACCAGCAACTGTATGCCAATAAAATGGACAACTTGGAAGAAATGGACAAATTCTTAGAAAAGTATATCTTTCCAAAACCGAACCAGGAAGAAATAGAAAACTTAACAGATCCATTACAAGCACAGAAATTGAAACTGTAAACAGAAATCTTCCAGCAAACAAAAGCCCAGGACCAGATGGCTTCACAGCTGAATTCTACTAAAAATTTAGAGAAGAGCTAACACTTATGCTACTCAAACTCTTTCAGAAAATTGCAGAGGAAGGTAAACTTCCAAACTCATTCTATGAGGCCACCATCACCCTAATACCAAAACCAGAGAAAGATACCCCCAAAAAGAAAACTACAGGCCAATATCATTGATGAACATAGATGCAAAAATCCTTAACAAAATTCTAGCAAACAGAATCCAACAACATATTAAAAAGATCATACAGCATGACCAAGCGGGCTTTATCCCAAGGATGTAAAGATTCTTCAATATCCACAAATCAATCAATGTAATGCACCACATTAACAAATTGAAAGATAAAAACCATATGGTTATCTCAATAGATGCAGAGAAAGCCTTTGACAAAATTCAACATCCATTTATGAAAAAAAAAGACCCTCCAGAAAGCAGGCCTAGAAGGAACATACCTCAACATAATAAAAGCCATATATGACAAACCCACAGCAAACATTATCCTCAATGGTAAAAATTTGAAAGCATTTCCCCTAAAGTCAGAGACAAGGGTGCCCACTCTCACCACTACTATTCAACATGGTTGTCAAAGTTTTAGCCACAGCAGTCAGAGCAGAAAAAGAAATAAAAGGAATCCAGATTGGAAAAGAAATAAAACTCTCACTGTTTGCAGATTGCATGATCCTCTACATAGAAAACCCTAAAAACTCCACCAGAAAATGACTAGAGCTAATCAATGAATACAGTAAAGTTGAAGGATATAAAATTAACACACAGAAAATCCCTTGCATTCCCATACACTAACAATGAGAAAATAGAAAGAGAAATTAAGGAAACAATTCTATTCACCATTGCAACAAAAAGAAAAAAATACTTAGGAATAAATCTACTGAAAGAAACAAAATACCTATATATATAGAAACCTATAAAACACTAATGAAAGAAATTAAAGAGGACACAAATAGATGGAGAAATATACCATGTTCATGGATCGGAAAAATCAATATAGTGAAAATGAGTATACTACCCAAAGCAATCCATAGAGTCAATGCAATCTCTATCAAGCTACCAAAGGTATATTTCAGAGAACTAGAACAAATAATTTCACAATTTGTATGGAAACACAAAAAACTTCAAATAGCCAAAGCAATCTTGAGAAAGAAGAATGGAAGTGAAGGAATCGTCCTGCCTGACTTCAGACTATGCTACAAAGTGACAGTCATCAAGACAGTATGGTACTGGCACAAATACAGAAATATAGATCAATGGAACAAAATAGAAAACCCAGAGATAAATCCACTCACCTATGGACATCTTATATTTGACAAAGGAGGCAAGAATAAACAATGGAGAAAAGGTAATCTCTTTAACAAGTGGTGCTGGGAAAACTGGTCAACCACTTGTAAAAGAATGAAACTAGAATACTTTCTAACACCATACACACAAATAAACTCAATATGGATTAAAGATCTAAATGTAAGACCAGAAACTATAAAACTCCTAGAGGAAAACATAGGCAAGACACTCTGACATAATTCACAGCAGGATCCTCTATGACCCACCTCCCAGAGTAATGAACATAAAAGCAAAAATAAATGAATTGGACCTAAATTAAAGTTAAAACCTTTGCACAATGAAGGAATCTATAAGCAAGGTGAAAAGACAGCCTTCAGAATGGGAGAAAATAATAGCAAATGAAGCAACTGACAAAGAATTAATCTCAAAAATATACAAGTAACTCCTGCAGCTCAATTCCAGAAAAATAAACAATCCAATCAAAAAATTCGCTAAAGAACCAAAATGTACTAAAGAATTAAATTTCTCCAAAGAAGACATACAGGTGGCTAACAAACACATGAAAAGATGCTCAGCATCACTCATTATCTGAGAAATGCAAATCAAAACCACAATGAGGTACTATTTCATGCCAGTCAGAATGGCTGCTATCCAAAAGTCTATAAGCAATAAATGCTGGAGAGGGTGCAGAGAAAAGGCAATCCTCTTACACTGTCGATGGGAATGCAAACTAGTACAGCCACTATGGAGAACAGTGCAGGGATTCCTTAAAAAATTGGAAATAGAACTGCCATATGACCCAGCAATCCCACTGCTGGGCATACACACTGAGGAAACCAGAATTGAAAGAGACATGTGTACCCCAATGTTCATTGCAGCACTGTTTGTAATAGCCAGGACGTGGAAGCAACCTAGATATCCATTGGCAGATGAATGGATAAGAAAGCCATGGTACATATACACAATGGAATATTACTCAGCCATTAAAAAGAATGCATTCAAATCAGTTCTAATGAGGTGGATGAAACTGGAGCCTAATATGCAAAGTGAAATAATTGAGAAAGAAAAACACCAGTATAGTATACTAACGCATATATATGGAATTTACAAAAATGGTAACAATAACCCTATATGTGAGACAGCAAAAGAGACACAGGTGTAAAGAACAGTCTTTTGGACTCTGTGGTTGAAGGTGAGGGTGGGATGATTTGAGAGAATGGCATTGAAACATGTATATTATCATATATGAAATGGATCGCCAGTTCCAATTCAAAGCATGAGACAGGATGCTCAGGGCTGGTGCACTGGGATGACCCTGAGGGATGGGATGAGGAGGGAAGTGAGAGGGAGGTCTAGAACGGGGAACACATGTACACCCATGGCTGATTCATGTCAATGTATGACAAAACCACTACAATATTGTAAAGTAAGTAGCTTCTAATTAAAATAAATTATTTAATTAAAAAAGCAAGTATCAGAATTGGAAATACCATTTTTCATGGCTGAATAATATTCCTGTGTGTGTGTGTGTGTGTGTGTGTGTGTGTACATATATATATAGTATATATACGGAGAAGGCAATGGCAGCCCACTCCAGTACTCTTGCCTGGCAAATCCCATGGAAGGAGGAGACCCTATATGCGAGACAGCAAAAGAGACACAGATGTAAAGAACAGTCTTTTGGACTCTGTGGTTGAAAGTGAATGTGGGATGATTTGAGAGAATAGCATTGAAACATGTATATTATCATATGTGAAATGGATTGCCAGTTCCAATTCAAAGCATGAGACAGGATGCCCAGGGCTGGTGCACTGGGATGACTCTGAGGGATAGGATGAAGAGGGAGGTGAGAGGGAGGTTCAGAATGGGGAACACATGTACACCCATGGCTGATTCATGTCAATGTATGGCAAAACCACTAAAATATTGCAAAGGAATTAGCCTCCAATTAAAATAAATAAAATAATTTAAAAAATATCAAAATTGGAAATACCATTTTTAGTGACTGAATAATATTCCACTGTGTATGTGTGTGTGTGTATATATATATATATATAGTATATATATGGAGAAGGCAATGGCACCCCACTCCAGTACTCTTGCCTGGCAAATCCCATGGATGGAGGAGCCTGGTGGGCTGCAGCCCATGGGGTCGCTAGGAGTCTGACATGACTGAGCGACTTCACTTTCACTTTTCACTTTCATGCACTGGAGAAGGAAATGGCAACCCACTCCAGTGTTCTTGCCTGGAGAATCCCAGGGATGGGGAGCCTGGTGGGCTGCCGTCTATGGGGTCTCACAGAGTTGGACACGACTGAAGCGACTTAGCAGCAGCATAGTATATATATATATACATATATATGTGTATATATATATATACATACATATATATATACACATATATACATACATATATACACATATATATACTATATATATACATGTATGTATATATCACAACTTCTTTAACCATTAGATAAATATATATAGTATATATTTATATATAGTATAATATATTTATAATATATTATATATAAATATAAATATTATTTATATATTATTCACATATAATATATATAATATATAAAAATAAATATATATAAATATAGATGTATGTATTATATATAAATATATTTATAATAAATATATTTATTTATAGTATATATATACACACATATATGTGTATATATACATACATATATATATCTATACACACTATATATATACAATGTATATATATATCACAACTTCTTTAACCATTAGATAAATGATTGTCAATAGACACTTAGGTGCAATAACGTTTCTTGAGCTCTTTTTATATCAGGCACTGCTCAAAGCTTTCTGCATATTGGCTCCTTTATTATCGCATTTCACAGATGAGGCAAATGAGGCCCAATTAGGTGAGGAAATTGCCCAGGAATGAATAGTTGGTAACGTGTACATGAAGGTATAGCGTCACAATCTCTCATCTATAATTCTGAAATCCAATGTGGATAGGAAGCTGGATCTTTTGGCAAGTTTCCAGCAAACTTGTTTCATGGCAAAAGTTGACCTGCACTGACTGTAAGTTTATTTAGAAACTGTTTATCCTATTTCATCTGAGAAATCACCTTCTTCACCTCAGGAAGGTTATTTACTGTATTGATTACTGGATGCTGCTCCCAATCCCAATTGGGCATTACATCATATAAAGTATATATATTGAGCTCCATTGCTGAAATCCAGATAGTTCTTATTTCTGAAACATTAGGCAGAAAGCATTTTAGGTGAGGAATTGTGACCCTGCTATTGGAAATATCATTATTTAGGCTACCTGTAGGTCAGTTCAGTTCAGTCCGTTCACTTAGTTGTGTCCGACTCTTTGCGACCCCATGAACTGCAGCACACCAGACCTCCCTGTCCATCACCAACTCCTGGAGTCCACCCAAACTCATGTCCATCAAGTCGATGATGCCACTCAACCATCTCATTCTCTGTTGTCCCCTTCTCCGCCTGCCCTAAATCTTTCCCAGCATCAGGGTCTTTTCCAGTGAGTCAGCTCTTTGCACCAGGTGGCCAAAGTATTGGAGTTTCAGCTTCAACATCAGTCCTTCCAATGAATACCCAGGACTGATCTCCTTTAGGATGGACTGGTTGGATCTCCTGGCAGTCCAAGGGACTCTCAAGAGTCTTCTCCAACACCACAGTTCAAAAGCATCAATTCTTCGGCGCTCAGCTTTCTTCACAGTCCAACTCTCACATCCACTGGAAAAACCATAGCCTTGACTAGATGAAAGACCTTTGTTGGCAAAATAATGTCTCTGCTTTTTAATATGCTGTCTAGGTTGGTAATAACTTTCCTTGTGGGTCAGTTAACCATTTTTGAGCTGGACTGGTGAGCTTACCATGTAAGGTAACGACTGACCAGTGGAATTTGGGGACAGAATCCTTCTTTAAATTAGCTTCTCTACCTACAAAATCCAAGGAGAATAGATTATCTGAGCCCTGTCCTCTGTAATGTGCTGGTGTTGAAGAAAACTTCTACTAGGATACAAGATCAAGGACAAGGAAACCCAACTTGCAAACAGCTGCAAGGAACACAGTCTTATTTCCATAAAGTTAAAGAGGTTTGGAGAACAAATATCCTATGACATTGCTTATATGTGGAATCAAAAAAGAATTGTACAGAACAGAACAGAGTTACAGATATAGAAAACAATCTTATGGTTACAAGGGGGAAAAGGGTGGGGAGGGATAAACTGGGAGATAAGGATTGACATATGGGCTTCTCCGGTGGCTCACACTGTAAAGCGTCTGCCTACAATGTGGGAGACCCAGGTTTGATCCCTGGGTCAAGAAGATCCTCTGGAGAAGGAAACGGCAACCCACTCCTGTATTCTTGCCTGGGAAATCCCATGGATGGAGGAACATGGTAGGCTACAGTCCACGGGGTCGCAGAGAGTCGGACATGACTGAGCGACTTCACTATACACACTACTGTGTATAAAATAGATAACTAATAAGGACCTACCCATATAGCACAGGGAGCTCTACTCAATACTGTATGCTGCTACTGCTGCTGCTAAGTCGCTTCAGTCGTGTCTGACTCTTTGTGACCCCATAAACGGAGTGGGTTGCCATTGCCTTCAATACTGTATACCACATAGGTAATGACCTATGTGGGAAAAGAATCTTAAAAAGACTGGGTAGAGTGGAGATATATATATATATATATATATATATATATATATATATAAAAAGTGAAAGTTGCTCAGTCATGTCCTACACTTTGGGACCCCATGCACTATACAGTCCACGGAATTCTCAGGCCAGAATACTAGAGTGGATAGTCTTTTCCTTCTCCAGGGATCTTCCCGACTCAGGCATCGAACCAGGTCTCTTTACCAACTAAGCTATCAGGGAAGCCCTAATATATATGTATATATATGTGTGTGTGTGTGTACATATATATATGTATATGCATATATATGTATATGCATATATATATATGTGTTTGTGTGTGTGTAACTGATTCACTTTACTGTGAAGAAGAAACTAACATGACATTGTAAATCAGCTATACTCCGATTTAAAAAGAAGAAATTTGGGAAGGTTAGAAGTGCAATTTCATCCCTCAGCTTCTTGAAATACTTCTACATTTCCTGTTAGCCTTT
Organism: Bos mutus; assembly: GCF_027580195.1. Taxonomy (NCBI): domain Eukaryota; kingdom Metazoa; phylum Chordata; class Mammalia; order Artiodactyla; family Bovidae; genus Bos; species Bos mutus. The sequence continues at coordinate 10,998,710 of NC_091646.1, read as the reverse complement.
GCTGCTAGGATTGTGGTAGAAACTAAGTGGTGTGCAGAGAGAGGTAGCACAAAGCTGTCATTTCTTTTATTTTTTTAAATTGGATATATAATTGCTTTACAATGTTGTGTTAGTTTCTGCTGTGCAGCAACATAAATCAGCTATATGTATACATATATTCCCTCCCCCTTTTTAAAATTTTTATTTATTTATTTTTGGCTGTGCTGGGTCTTCATTGCTGTGCGAACTTTTCTCTAGTTATGCAAGTTGGGGCTACTCTTAGTTGCAGTGCATGGGCTTCTTCTTGCAGTGACTTCTCTTGTGGAGCGCAGGTTCTAGAGCACACAGGCCTCAGTAGTTGTGTTGTGTGGGCTCAGTAGTTGCATCTCCCAGGCTCTAGAGCACAGGTTCAGGAGTTGCAGCACATGGGCTTAGTTGCTGTACAGCATGTGGGTCTTCCTGGACCAGGTATCCAACCCGTGTCTCGGCAGGAGGATTCTTTACAACTAAACCACCAGGCAAGCCCCATCCTGTCCCTCTTGAGCCTCCCTTCCTCTGTCCTCCATCCCCCCCCCACCCCCCCAACCCCAAGATGGTCACTGAGCCCTAGACAGGGCTTCCTGTGCTATACAGCAGCTTCCCATAGGCTATCTATTTTACACATGGGAGTACATATACATCGATTCTATTCTCTCAATTCATCCTACCTTCTTTCCCTGCTGTGTCCACATGTCTGTTCTCTATGCCTGCAGCTGTGTTCCTGCCCTGCAAATAGGTTCATCAGGGCCATTTGTGTAGATTCCAAAGCTGTCCTTTTTTTATCCCACAGCTACAGCTGTCCCTCAGCCAATCAACACCTGCTTTGGGGGCATTCTTCTGGGATTTACCTAGGACCACGCACTAGGAAAGTTGCTGTCGTAAGTTGCTGCAACCTGTCTGCTCCTATCTTGTATGTGAACTTCTGCTTTGCAGATTTCAACAGGATTTATTTGGCTGAGGAAGTAGCTCAAGGTTTTGAAGGAGAGAGAGAGGGAGGGCAAGGCATGGAGGAGGGGCCACCCAGGCAAGACATAGGCAGAGCATCTCCCTGAGGATTAATCGATTCCTTAAACACAAACAGGATGAGGTCTTTTCCCACTGCAGTTGGTATTTCCCACCAAAATATTGGTTTTATTTTGCTTCTGTTTTTCTCTCATTTCTCCTGGGCGACTTGGCACTTCTAGCTGTGTGTTTCAGGTGACAGGATGAAGGGGACTTAACGACTTTCAGGAAAACACAATAAAATCGGGAGTGAAAATTGAATGTGATTTTTTGTGGTGCCCAAACAAGAACCAATATCCCGAGTCTGTTCTAGTACATTCTTTCTAACCTTTTAAAGTGTAAAAACAGCTAACGTGTGCTCAGAGCTGATCTTGTGCCAGGCATGCTTCTTGGTACTTTATTTATTTATGCCAAAAAACAACCTAAGGCAGTGAGGCAGTATTTTTTTTTTTTTACACAGATTCATAGAGGTATAATTCACATACAATCTGATTCATCTATTAAAGTATACCATTCACTATTTTTTAGTGTGTTTACAGATATGTGTAACAGTCAACACAAGCAATTTGAGAACTGTTTATCACCCCCCAAAGGAACCCCATATTCAATAGTAGTCACTCCTTAGTACCCCTCCCCTCACCCCTAGAAAACATGAGTCTATTTTCTTTCTCCATACATTTCCTTACTTTGAACATTTCATATAACTTGAGTCATGTAATATGTGACTATTTGTGCATGGCTTCTACCATGGAAGATAATGTGTTTGAGGTTCATCCATGTAGTAGCATGTACCATACTTCATTCCTTTGTATGGCTGAATAATATTCCACTAGCACATTTGGGTTGTTTCCAGTGTTTGGCTATTGTCAATAATGCTGCCATACACATTCCCATCCAAGTTTTTGTGTGAAGGTGAAGTTGCTCAGTCATGTCCAACTCTTTGCGACCCCATGGACTGTAGCCTGCCAGGCTCCTCCGTCCATGAGATTTTCCAGGCTAGCATAATGGAGTAGGTTGCCATTTTCTTCTCCGAGTTTTTGTGTAAATAAATGTTTTTATTTCTCTTGGGTATAGACTGAGGACTGGAAGAGAATATCTTCATTATCCTTATTTTACAGATGAGAGAAGTGGATAGTCGAGAGCAAAAGGCATGGAACCCAGGAATGGTGGTGTGGGAACTCACACTGGCTATAATCCACTAGGTTGCAAATCTCTTTTTCATTGGAAAGGCAGTGCATTGAGTTTCATGGCTCTAGTTGAGCATACTGGCTTTAGAGTTACACTGATGTGATTTTAAATGCTGACCGTCTCACTTAATTACCATGTGATGTTGGACAAGTCAGTTTATCTCCATGAGCTTTGGTTGCCTGTTCTGTAGAACTGCACTGAAAACAATATTGCTGCATCATGGACCACTGTTTCTGTGAGGATTACAGGAGATACTACATGTGAAATGCTGAGCATAAGACTTGCCTGGTGCACAGTGCTCAGTAGGTGTTAGCTACGATTATTGTCTGCCTCTCCCACAGCACTTAAGATGGTACCAGTAAAGCTCAGTTGGAAGTAACATTATCAATGTTGAGCTGTCACTGAGTGGCAATGGTCTCTGTGCTCTAAAGGAAAATGGTCTTTATGAATTGCAGGAAATCCAGTAAGCACCCTCTGAGCTTGAAGACTGATCCAGAGGCAGAGGAGCCCACGACTGAGCCATCAGGAACACCACTCTGGATGGACTTGGTGAGCAGACCAGGAGGCCAGCTCAGTAGCCATCATAAAGGCTTTCCTACCAGCCAATCAGTGTTTTCAGGAAGTCCTGGCACCTCAGTAAGGTTTCTCGTACATAATTGATGTACGTTGTTGACACAAGTGATATTGTATGATGGGATGCACAAAGGCAGAGACTCTGGCATCACAGCATTTGTATTCAATGCTGCTTTATCACTTACTTGCTGTGGGAAGTTGGGTGAGTCACTTAACCTCTCTGTGCCTCACTTCCCTCACTGGTGAAGTGAGAATAATTATACTGCCTACGTCACAGGCCTGTTGTGCGAATTAGAGGAATTCATAGATAGAAATCAGTAAGAACACTGCCCAGCACAGGTTAAATCCTATATTCTGGCCCATTGTTGCCACAGTTCCAGACCCCTATCCTGTTGACTTGTAGCCGAGGGTTCTAAAGGCTTGTGGGCCCTGTGAGATGATGATTACGTGGATTGCTTCTTCTATTACTATTGTGCTGCATGCTAAATCACTCAATTGTGTATGACTCTGTGCGACTCTATGGACTGTAGCCCGCCAGTCTCCTCTTGTCCATGGAATTCTTCTGGCAAGAATACTGGAGTGGGTTGCCATGCCCTCCTTCAGGGGATCTTCCCAACCCAGGAAGACCTGCGTCTCTTGCATCTTCTGCATTGGCAGGTGGGTTCTTTACCACTAGTGCCACCTGGGAAGCTGTAGCCCCTGTTACTCTTACTGCAGAATAAATGACCCCAAAACTTAGTGGCTTAAAATTAACAACCATTTTATTAAGCTGCCAGATCCTGTGGGCCAAGAATTAAGGTGATGCTTTTCCTCCTCGTGGCATCAACTAATGTTCTTTAATGCATTCAGCTAGTGTATAGATTGGTCTGGAGTACTTCTGATGCCATTGCTTCTGTCTCCAGTGGCTGGACGGGGATGGCTCCAACAAGAACTGCCCCCAGAGCACCTTCACCTTGCCTCCCCTTGTGGCCTGGGCTTCCTCACAGTGCAGCAGACTCTTACAGGGAAGCTCATAGCTCTGTACATGAATGCTCACTTGCACAGATAAAAGGTGCATGACCTTTGTGACTGAGCCTGGGCAGTCACACAGCATCACCTTGCCATGGAGCTTATAGCTTGTAAAGCCAGGATTTGAACACCCATCTGTTTGGCAGCAGAGGTTGTATTTGTAATGAGCCTTTCTCCTTGCTCTGGGGAAAAATAGGATGTGTAGAAAGATTTCTTATTGATATGGTATAATGACAACCACACATGGCAGTTTTCACAGAAATTATTCTCTTGATTTCCTCCCATGGTCACTTTATTACAGATAAATTCAGCTGATAGTTCCATTGCATGTGATATGATTTTGAGAGAGGGGGAGGGAAACAAAAGGAATTCCTTTTTCTCAAAGACAGTCAGGTTTATTCTTGCTCCCAGAGAGCTCTTAGTTTTCACTTAACTAAAAAGAGAGAGAGAGAGAGAGAGAAACCCATGAACCAGTTTAAGGAAGCAGCAGTTGGGAGCTGCTAAGATACATTTCTCTGAATTACCAAGTGTTATGTGTAAGGGGAAAATGGATTTATTGAAATGCAAAAATATACAGTACATGTTATGCTAAAAAGTGCCTATGGTGTAATTTAAATTTGGTATGCTACCTCCCTGCCCCCCAAAATGTATTGTGGAGCAGGCTCACTTTTTCTGTCTTGAGATTGTCTGTCTTTAGATTGTCTGCCCCTAATATAATAATTATCATGATTACAGAATCATTGTTTAGAGGAATCAATGATTTTTAATATAACTGATGTCATGTGTAGTGAGGTCTTTGAAAACATTATGCTTGTGAATGACACAAGGCCACGTGCTGTTGAAATGTGACTATGTTCAGGTTTCTTTGTTTCATTAAGAAGACTTTGGTAACATGAAAAAGCAATTTATATCATCTGTTTAGCAATTTTAGTACATAGGGTGTTGAATGTGAGCTTCACCAAGCCCTCAAGAAGAAGAGGGTTGAGGATTTAAGGTTATCAGATTTTATTAGGTGATGGTTCAAGAGACATTCTCCGTGGATTGAGATTCTGGTAATATTTCTTGAGTCCCTTCTTTGTTCCTGGCACTATGCTAGGTCTTTTCACCTGTGCTAGCTCAATGACCCTTCCTTACAACTGTTGGTGATCACCATGATCAGCTCTGGTTTTGTAGATGAGGCAACTGAGACTCAGAGGACTCTTTTGGTGGGGAGTACCACCTTTGTGATCCTGAGCAGCCTCATTGTCCTCAGTCTTGTTTCACCTCTGCTCCTTCTTCAGCTGCTCAGAGCTCTCCACTCTGTTTCTTTTTTTAAATTTTTATCAGAGTATAGTTTGTTTACACTGCTGTGTTAGTTTTTGCTGTACAGCAAAGTGAATCAGTTATACATATATGTATATCTGGGCTTCCTTGAAAGAAAAGCTATGACCAATCTACACAGCATACTAAAAAGCAGAGACATTACTTCGCCGACAAAGGTCCATCTAGTCAAAGTTATGGTTTTTCCAGTGGTCACGTACGGATGTGAGAGGTGGACTATAAAGAAATCTGAACGCTGAAGAACTGATGCTTTTGAACTGTAGTGTTGGAGAAAACTCTTGAGAGTCCCTTGAACTGCAAGGAGATCCAACCAGTCAATCCTAAAGGAAATCAGTCCTGAATATTCATTGGAAGGACTGATTCTGAAGCTGAAACTCCAATACTTTGACCACTTGTTGTGAAGAACTGACTCATTGGATAAGACTCTGATGCTGGGAAAGATTGAAGATGGGAGGAGAAGGGGACGATAGAGGATGAGATGGTTGGATGGCATCACCAACTCAATGGACATGAGTTTGAGCAAGCTCTGGGAGTTGGTGATAGTCAGGGAAGCCTGGTGTGCTGCAGTCCATGGGGCTGCAAAGAGTTGGACTCGACTGAGTGACTGAACTGACTGACTGACACATATATCCACTCTTTTTCAGAATTCTCCCCTCTTGAACCTACTCTGTTCTTTTTCAGTTCTCAGTTTCAGACCTTGGTTTCCTCTGCCTGGAAGACTTTTCCCAACTTGCAGAGATCCTTCAAGTCTGGAAATCTCCCTTCTCCAGGGGATCTTCCCAATCCAGGGATCAAACTCAGGTCTCTCCCACATTGCAGGCAGATTCTTTACCAGCTGAGCCACCAGGGAAGCCCAAGAATACTGGATAGGGTAGCCTATCCCTTCTCCTGTGGATCTTCCTGACCCAGGAATGGAACTGGGGTCTCCTGCATTACAGGGAGTTTCTTTACCAACTATCAGGGAAGTTACGCATATACATATATTCACTTTTTCTCAGAATTCTCCACTCTTGAACCTACTCTGTTCTTTTTCAATTCTCAGTTTCAGACCTTTGGTTTCTTCTGCCTTGAAAGGCTTTTCCCATCTTGTGGAGATCCTTCAAGTCTCGGTTTGAATGATCCTGTCCAAAGACCTCTTCCCCAACTCCTCAGATGGAGCTAGGCCTTCCTGCCATTTGCCTCCAAAATGTCCGTACTGCGTGTTCATTCACAGTTCTTTGCATAATTATTAAAGGACCTGGGTGATTCCTTGGTTACTTTGTTTCTCTCACTAGCATTTATTGTCTAGCATGTCAGGGGCTTTTGCCTGCCTTGTGCTTCACTGAGTCTTCAGTACCTAGCCCATTGTCTAGCACATGAAATTGTTAGTCGCTCAGTTGTGTCTAACTCTTTGTGACTCCATGGACTGTAGCCCGCCAGGCTCCTCTGTCCATGGAATTCTCCAGGCAAGAATAGTGGAGTGAGTAGCCATTCACTTCTCCAGGGGATCTTCCTGACCCAGGGATTGAATCCAGGGTCTCCTGCACCACAGGCAGATTCTTTATCATCTGAGCCACCAGGGAAGCCCTGGCACATAGTAGGTGCTCAGTAGATATGAATTGGCAAACTGATCCATGGAGAATGATTGACTTATCCAGGACCACATAGTTGGCATCTGCAACAAGGAAGAAAAATTAGCAAATTAATGATTCATGTTTCTGTGCTCCATGATTCATTGCTGTACTCCAGCAATAAACTAATAGTTTAAGGATTAGATTCTGCCTAATCACAAGTGTAAGTTCCAGTGGCTGAGTCAGGTTTCAAGCTAAGAAGTGTTGAGGCATGAAAAATAGAAATCAAGTTTTCTTTTTTAAAAAAACTTTTATATTGCAGTATGCTATGCTATGCTATGCTAAGTCACTTCAGTCGTGTCTGACTCTGTGCGACCCCATAAACGGCAGCCCACCAGGCTCCCCCATCCCTGGGATTCTCCAGGCAAGAACACTGGAGTGGGCTGCCATTTCCTTCTCCAATGCATGAAAGTGAAAAGTGAAAGTGAAGTTGCTCAGTCGTGTCCGACTCTTAGCGACCCCATGGATTGCAGCCTAACAGGCTCCTCCATCCATGGGATTTTCCAAGCAAGAGTACTGGAGTGGGGTGCCACTGCCTTCTCCGATATTGCAGTATAGTTGATTTATAATGTTGTGTTAGTTTCAGGGGTTCAACAAAGTGACTTAGTTTTACATATACATGTATCTATTCTTTTTCAGATTTTTTTTCTGTGTGGGTTCTTACAGAATATTGAGTACGATTCCCTGTGCTATATAGTAGATCCTTGTTGGTTATCCATTTTATACATAGTAGTGTGTGTATGCTAATCTCAAACTTCTAGTTTATGTCCCCCCTCCAACCTTCCCCCTTTGGTAACCATCAGATTGTTTTCTAAGTCTGTGAGTCTGTTTTGTAAATAAGTTCATTTGTGTCATTTTTTAGATTCCAAGTTAGTTTTGATGTTAGAGAAGGTTCTTGCAGTGGTTTAGAACATGGCTTTTGGAGCCAGACTGGGTTTGAATTCAGTGCTAGTATTTGCTGTGTGTGACCCCAGGCAAGTTACTTAGCCTCCCTGTACCTCAGTTTCCTTATCTATAAAACAGGGATAATCATAATAGTATCTACCTCATAGGATAAAATGATTTAATACAAATAAAATACTTAGAAACATACTCGGCATAAAGTGCTTTACAAGTGGTATTTGTAGTTCGTTGAATAGTGTCCCTCAAAAAGTTGTGTCCAGCCTGAACCTCAGAATGTAACCTTAGTTAGAAATGGTGTTTTGGCAAATGTAATTAGTTAAGGATATTGAGATGAAATACTCCTGGATTTTCGGTGGGCCCTGCCTCCAGGGACTCATGTTCTTATAAGGAAGGGAGATGATGCAGACACACAGAAAATGGAGTCACATGGAGATGGAGGCAGAGATTGGAGTTACACATCTATAAACCAAGGAGTGTCACGGATTGCTGGCAAGCACTAGAAGCTGGGAGAGATGCCCGGGACAGACTTCCCCAGTGAGAGGGAGGGGCAGCTGAGTGCCAGATTATCAAATAGAGTGAGCTGTTACCCCTGTGGCCTTTCCAGCTCCACCAGTGCCCACCTTGCAAGGCCTCCCCAGCCAGCTCCTCTCTGCCTTCTTGTCACCACATTCCCTCTGTGTTTCCTTCTCTTCACTTTTACTCCCTTGGCAACCTGACCTTCCTGCCAGTGGTTTTCGCTGGGCCCATTGCAGGCTTTGACCTGGGCTTAGCTGCTTTCCTTACAGAAACAACCTCTTCATGGAATGGTCTCCTCACTTCAAACCTGCCTCCAATAGGAGCTGCCCATTGTTCATGGGGTTAGGAGTCCTTTCCCCAGTTCCCCGTTGACACATGTTTCCTGTGGTGCTGCAACCAAGTGCCATCAATTTTGGGGCTTAGAACAAAAGAAATGTATTTTCTCACAGTTTTGAAGGCTAGAAGTGTTAAATAGTTTCAGAGGGCTGAGATCAAGATGTCGGCAGGTCTGTACTCCCTGTGGAGGCTCTAGGGGAGAATCATTCCTTGTCTCTTCCAGGTGGTTGCCACCAGTCCTTGGTTTATGGCCCGATCATTCCAATCTCCACTTCTGCAAGCACGTTGACTTCTCTTCTTCTGTGTTTCTGGTTGTCTCCCTCTGCCTCTGTCTTAGCAGGACTCTTGTGATGTCATTTAGGGCTTGCCTAAGATATTCCAGGATAATCTCATCTCGAAATCCATAATTTAATCATATATGCAGGATCCCTTTTTACCAATAAATCAGTATTCCTAAATTCTAGGGATTAGCCTGCAGATAGATGTTTGGGAACCACTGTAGTCCTCTCACACAACTTCTGATCCTCCTTTGTGGCAGACACCATCACTCTGGTGCTGAACCACCTCCCGGCAGTCACCTGTGGTGCTGTGGTCCTGCCCTCACAGTTCCTCCTCAGGGGCTTATTCTCTACTCTAAGCCCAACCATGTCCTGGGTGGCTTCAGTCTTCATGCCAATAGTCCACCCACCAGGCATGTCTCTCTGGCCCCTTACAGCCTCATGAGCATGTACACTCTATGAGACTGATGTGCTACCTACTGTACCACTGAGGCACCTGTGAGCATCTATATTCTAGGTGCTTCTCAAATTCATCATCAATATCCCCTTGAAAATGGAAACAGCAGCATTTCATTCTCTGGCCACTCCACTCATCTGTCCTCTTTCTCACACCCTTACCTCTCTATTCCTGCTTAAAAAAATAAAATGTTAATAACATTTAGCCAAGTATGAGGCCCCGACGGCTCAGCAGATAAAGAATCTGCCTCCAATGCTGGAGGCACAGGAGAAACAGGTTTGATCCCTGGGTTGGGAAGATCCCCTAGGGAGGAGGAAGATGCCAATATACTCCAGTATTCTTGCCTGGAGAATCCCATGGACAGGGGAACCTGATGGGCTATATAGTCCATGGGGTTGCAAAGAGTTGAACACACCTTAGTGAGTAAGCACACACACACACCCAGAGTATTATCATTTCCATGTGGAATCCATTTACAAAAGTATTAATGAGAGATTTTACTTTGTTTACTTTATGCAAAATGCTTAAAATTCAGAGTGTATGTTGTACTTATGGCATGTCTTAATTTGATGCTAAGTTTTCATTGGAAATACTTGATATGATTTTCAATGTGGTTGGCTAATGCACCTGAGGAACTAAATTTTTTATTTTAATTTTAAAAATTAGACTAGATTTAATTTTAAAAATTGCAATTTGTTCCATTATTGGAACACTTGCAACTCTCTGTCTGGGACAACTCAGATATATGAACCTTTTGCTGTTTGTTTGATCACTATTTGACGTCTGGTCCAGTTACCCCCCATCTTGGCTTCACTGCCATGAATGGTCCGGCTTTCCAATGATCCTTTTTGCCTTTTGGCACATGTGTCTCTTCTTTTTTTTTGTGACATCTACCCTGTAAAATTCAGGATTAGCTCAATCATCCAAATTCTTGGCCCCCATACTCACTTGGGCCAGTGAGGATGGCCAGAGGAAAAGCACAGTTCTGTGGAGAAGGGGCCATAGTGACATCAGAGGCCCCAGCATCACCTGGGGCCTGGTAGTCCTTCCCTGATTTCTAGTTAGTGTCCTTGTCCATGCCCCAGAGCAGTGAGTTCAGATACCTGTTTCCTACTAAAGCCATATGCCCTTGGGCTATGATGACCTTACTGGGCATCTGGATTATCTGGGAGAGGTTTTATATATCAGAACTCTCAGCTCCTACTCTAATAGACACTGTACTCTCTCGACTTAGACATTCCTAGTGGCTTTTAATCATCCCTGATGTGTTTTATATAAGGAGGTCAATGCATTTGTGTGTGTGTATGTGTGTGCTCAGTCTGTTCAGTCACGTCTGACTCTTTGCAACTCTATGGACTGTAGCCAACTGGGCTCCTCTCTCCATGGGATTCTCTGGCAAGAATACTGGAATGGGTTGCCATTTCCTTTCCAGGGGATCTTCCCAACCTAGGGATAGAACCCACATCTCCTCCATCTCCTGTATTGGCAGGCAGATTCTTTACCACTGAGCCACCTGGGAAGCCCATCAGTGAATTTACATTTTGCTAGTTATCCTCTTACTATCCTATAGGGGAAAGTAGCAATTGAGCACTGTTAAAATACAAAACAACAAAGCTGAACTGTGATATTTGAATCCCAACCGAACTTGGGTAAAGATGCAAATACCTAGACTCTCAATATGTTTAACCTGGCCTCCTACAGGATGAGAAAAATACATATAAGTAGGAAATGGTTGTTCTATATAAATGTAACTTTAACTTTATCAATTGGTTCTTTTTCGTTCTGTGTATAAGTCTTCCAAAGAAAGGTAATGTTTGAACTCCCCTGGCAGTCTGTCCAATGATTAAGATTCCTTGATCCCACTGCAGGGGGCAGGGGTTCTAACAATGGGTGAACTAAGATACTGCATGCTGTGTGGCCAAAACAAAGAAAGGCAATGTATCTTTATTTTGCAGCCTCATTTTACTGATGTAGGGAGAGGTGGGAATGTTGGAGTCCAAACAATTTCTGTAGCAATAGAGCTCTGCAACACCATCCTCTGTCCCTTTGAGCTACCCCTACTGCTGGAATTGGTACCTCTGAAACAGCACATGGAAGTTTCCTTATACAGTTTTATCTCATCCATTGCATTCCCCGTTCTTGATTTAGACTTGGGGACATTCCAACAAATGAAATAAAAATAACCCAAAGAATTCCTGCAGTGATAAAACCAGGCCTCCAAGACCGAATTGCACTCTGTTCTGGTGCTGAATTTACTGTGAGCCTCTACCCAGCAATGCAAGCCCTTCCCTCCATTCTTGGTCTTTATGGATAGCTTGTTTTAGATCTTCCCTCAAAGATATGGATTCAGCTGTCCATACTGGGGCTAGGTTTCATATACAAGGCTTTCAGTATTCTAACATTTTATTCAGAACCTGCCTTGTCCAAGGTACCGAGCTGGGTACACAGATATGACTAAAGATATGGCATCTTCCTGCAAGGAGCCTGTATAGTTCTATGGGGAATGGTAGCAGAGATGCGCTGAATCTAGTTTGAGCCAGCTCAAAAGACCTCATCATTAAATTTTTAGGAATTTTGAGAACAGGTTGTTAAACACATCTATTATTGAAAATTAGATTATGTAAGCCTATAATAAACATGTTTTAAAGAAAACAGATAATTCATTCATTTCTCATTGTTTTCCTCTATTTTATTATTGTCTATACTCTTGAGAGTATTAACCTCTATTGTATCTGCATGGTGGAGATACTATATAATTGTTTACTACCAAACATTTTTTTCTTCATAACTCTGTGTTCAGTGAGTGACATCAGATTGATAACTTGAGATTGACCACAGTGGAAATATTTCCATCATGGAAATTGGCAAACACTGTAAATAAGGGCTTTTTTCCCCCCAGAGTCTAGTGTTAAATATGTACAAGTGCACCACTGGGTTGGGTGGGGAAGGAGTGAGAGAAATGTCTCAGTAAGGAGTGCCATTATAGAAGTTCAGAACAACTTCTCTGTTACAATTAGGGAAAATGCTTCAGGGAGGTGAAGATATTTGAGAAAGACCTTGAAGGACGGATCAGATTTTAGCAGGCAGAGATTGATAGGTCTGGTATTCTTGACAGAGGGAATACTGAATAAGTTCATGAAGGTAAGAAAGCACTGGACACACTTGGGGAAGAGCTAGGAATGTATATGGCTGACATATGAGGCTAGTGTAAGGTGGTGCTAAAGATAAGGGTGGGAAAGCCTGTCGAAGCCTAATCGGGGAGGGCTTAACAGTCACAGTGAGGAACTTGTACAAAAGTCAGTGGGAAATGGATAATCAGGAGATTTCTGAGCAGAAGCATAACCACTTGAAAGCTGTGCGTTTGGATGATTACTGTCCCCAGTATAATCAATGGGGCTGGAAGTAGGCGGTCCTTACCTAGTTGGAAGTCATTGCTTCAGTGCTGTGCAGTTAATAAGGACATGACTAGAGGTACTGGTTTAAGAAGGAGAAAGGAGATCTAGATTCAAGAGACATTGTCAACGTAGATTCCACAAGTCTTGGCTTGTGATCATCTACCTTGTGATGCCAGCAGTTGTATACATTTGCACTATTATCTGGTCTCTTGGCCATTTGATAAAAATATATATCATCAGATAATATTCATGCTTTTAATGGGAGCTATCAAAGAGTGTTTTAGTCATCACTTTTTGATTCAACTTTCCAAAAGGAGATGTGCCTGATACCTTTAAAATGCGTTCAGGAGAATGAATAACAGGATTTAAGATCTTTTGTATGGCTAAACTAATTCTAGGAGTCAGCATATTAGGCAGCTCCTATGGCCATGGTTCCATAACTTGACCTTTAGAAAACTAGTATGGTAAAATGTTAATGTGGGGCCTGGAAAAACTTCTCTGTCCCCCTCTTCCTCCCTGTCCCTCTCCCCACCTCCTTTATTTTTCCCTGAAAATTACATCCATGTTCTTTTTTCTTTAGCAATATCCATGTGGAGCCATTGGATTCTAGGAGAGGGGTTTGGGTGTCCTCACCACTCCCTAAGAGGGGAAAAATTAAATTAAGTATCAAAAATTTCATTCCAAGAAGAATTGTGTGTACAATCTATCTTTTTTGCCTCCTTTCTTCCCTTTTATTGAAAATTCAGGAATCTCATTTGTGTCAAAAGGTGGTGGTGGTTTGACAAATTCATCATCAGACATCAGCAGACATGCATTTGGCACATTCCGTCCCTCAAGAACACCAAGCTTCATGCTTTACTTCTGAGATTTCTTAGCAAAGGCAGCTCCCCATATTCCTCTATCTTAAAACATAGATAAAACTGTTGCTGGCACCAAGGATGATTGTGCCTACATTTAATGAAGGGACTTCTGGAGAAAGGATATGAGGAAGACCTGCTGGCCTGGTGGTCTGTTTGACATTTGAGTCCTGGGACCTGGCACCCTGGAAGTAGGGTTGTTTTCAGAAGGTTGCTCTGGGAAGTAGATTTCAGGAGGGATGTGACAGACTGAATGTTTGTGTCCCCTATCCCAAATTCACATGTTGAAATCCTAATCCTGAAGAGGATGGCATTTGGAGATGGGGGCCGTTGGGAGATGATCGAATCATGAGGTGGTGCTGTCATGAATTAGGACTCTTAGAAGAGGAGGCCAGAGCCCTCTGATGTATTTTTCCATCTTGTGAAGTTGCACTGTAAAGCTGGTAGTCTGCAACACAAAGAAGGTCCTGACTAGAATGCCGCCACGCTGGCATCCTGACCTTGAACTCTGAGAAATACATTTGTTATTTAGAAGCCACTCCGTTGGTGGTACTTGGTGACAGCAGCCTGAACGGGCTAAGACAGAGGGTGATGGGGGCGCAGGGGGAACAGTTAGGTGACTACTGGAGAGAGGCCTGCTGACAGTGGTCGGGAGCCTGACTAGTGAAGCATCTCGAAGCTGGACAGTAATCATTGTGACAACAGGTTCTGAGGGCCGTGAGAAGAAGGGAAGCTGAAGAAAGAAATTTTAGAAATTTTAGACATTGGATACATCTATTTGATGCTGGAAAGGGTCAGTGGCACATACAAAGCTAGGACCCTCAGTGCCAGAGTGTGGTAACTTCAGGTAATGACGGTCATGGTCTGTGTGACTGGTGGCTCATGGGCCATGCACCATCTTTGAACCCTGTTTTCCTGAACTCACCTGGACCAGATGTGCTTCCAAATGGCAGTTACCTCTGGATTGGGTACCGACCTTTTCCTCTTTGTGTTTCATTTATTCCAAAGCCGACCTCAGGTTCTGTCTACACATGGTTTCCTAAATTCCTGGCCTGATGTCCTTGGGGCCGCCCCTGGAGAGGCCCAGAAAGCCTCAGCTTTGGCAGAGAGTTGGGTGGGATTGTGGAAAGCCCAGCACAAAAACACTTCTTCCTTATGTGTCAGGCTGGCTTTGGGCTCTATATGTGAGCTTCCTAGAACAATTTGAGAAAACTCCTTTGTCCTTGGCTTACAAAGGTAACATAGTGACAGGGTAACCCAGTTCTCTTTCCCTGAAAACCAGATTTGTGCCTGCTGTCACTGTCTGTATGTAATTCAAGGTGCAGGTTTCACACTCCAATTCCCAGAATAAAACTGCCATTCCAGCAGGAATCTCTGTGACAGAGTCCCCAAACCTAGTTGGTGGTGTACTTATTCCAAGTAGCCATCAGTGTACTTATTCCAAGACACCATCATGACATTCCAGGGCCATAGAAGTGCCTGGACCATGTCTTGGACTTGTTATAACCAAATTTAGTTGTAGAGTCAGCCAACGCCAAGCCAGCTTGGATCCTCCACTGAATTGGAGCATGGTTCTCACCTGAGGTGAGGAAGCTTCTCATTGCCTGTCCCTGAATTGATCACAACGGTAGAAAAGTCCATCTTTTCCAGTATTGTGTTGGGCAGCGGATATAGTTACCTGGTAACCTTTATTTCATCCTGAAGCCAGGCCTTGGTTTGGCTTCTGTTATTCCAAGAGTAGGTGGCACTAGTGACAAAGAACCCACCTGCCAATGTAGGAGACATGAGATGGGAGTTTGATCCCTGGGTTGGGAAGGTTCCATGGAACAGGGCATGACAACCCACTCCAGTATTCTTGCCAGGAGAATCTCATGGACAGAGGAGCCTGGCAAGTGACAGCCCACGGGGTCACAAAGAGTTGGACATGACTGAAGTGACTTAGCACACAGTACATAGCACATTACAAGAGCCATAACAAGAGGAGCAGTGAGAAGAGGGAAGGGAAAGTTTGGCAGCAAGAGATATTAGTGGAGGGGAGAACTTCCCTGCTGGTCCAGTGGTTAAGATTCCACGCTTCCATTTCAGGGGGCCCAGAGTTTGATCCCTGTTTAGGGGACAAGATCCCACCAGCTATGGGGTGCAGCCAAAAAAAAAAAAAAAGAGAAAGACTATTGGAGATTTCAGAGAGGGAAATCATTTGTGAACTATGTCTTTTATAATAATTTCCTTTGTTCTCATTATAACCCTTGCATTGCAGATTCTTAACCTCTCCTACCCACAGGAGATGGGGAGTGTTTTGCTACTGTTCTTTGCCTTATGCCTTGGCCACCTGAGTGCTGCTTATTTGTTTGATGACTTTTCAGTGGTTGCTTCTTGATGGCCACAGTTCACCAGCATTTATTTTGGCTTAATGGCTCATCACCCCATTTTATGTTTCCTAACACAGTAAAACCTGAATTATTAGGTGAAAGAACTCAAATTTGCTTTAGGTAATAGTTTCTCCATTCACAGTGATCTCCTACCCCTTTGCTGGAGGGGCTGGTTTAGGTGCAAAAGTGAAAGAAGTGAAAGTGTTAGTCACTCAGTCCTGTTGGACTTTTTGCGACCACCATGGACTGTAGCCCACCAGGCTCCACTGTCCATGGAACTCTGCGGGCAAGAATTTTGGAGCAGGTTGCCATTTCCTACGCCAGGGCATTTTCCCAACCCAGGGACTGAACTCAGGTCTCCAGCTTGGCTGGCAGATTCTTTACCACTGTGGGAAGTATAAATGGGTTTCCCTGATGAATGAATGAAAGTCGCTCAGTCGTGTCCGACTCTTTGCAACCCTATGGACTATACAGTCCGTGGAATTCTCCAGGCCAGAATACTGAAGTGGGTAGCCATTCCCTTCTCCAGGCAATCTTCCCAACCCAGGGATCGAACTCAGGTCTCCCGCATTGCAGGCAGATTCTTTATCAGCTGAGCCACCAGGGAAGCCTAAGAATACTGGAGTGGGTAGCCCATCCCTTCTCCAGCAGATTTTCCTAACCTAGGAATTGAATCGGGATCTCCTTCATTGCAGGCTGATTCTTTACCAACTAGGTTATCAGGGAAGCCCAGATAGCCCATAGTGGGTAGTTTCATATAAACCTTGATTATTTTCCATTGCTGAGCTTGTGCAATCATAATCTTTTCATCTAACATATACCATCCCCTTAGACTTATTAACCCCCTATTTTTAGCCCAGCTTTCTTCTTTGGTATAGCAAGGTTGTGACATTTCCTCTATCAAGCTTAGGACTTTTAAAACTGCCTGTGCTTTATTTGTTGGTATGTAAACTGCTTTCTTTGCTTCTTGGTCAGCTCAGTGATTTCCCTTTCCAATTTCAGACCTGGGAATCTGAGACTTATGTCCCCTACAATGAACAACAGCTATTTCTTGAGGATATTGTGTAGTAACCACTGCTGGACCTCTTTGGCCAGACCTGGAACCTCGATATTCCACATTCCAGGGCCTATTAAGTCTTTTATCTCAACTTCAGATTCAAGCTGTCCCTTTCTTTTTTCCGTTAAAATAGTTTGATGATGAGGGTGGTTCCTTTGCCCTTCCAGAAACAGAGTGGCCCCTAACTTAGTTAATAAATCTCCTCTCATTAAAGGGATGGGGCAATCAGGCACAAACAGAAATGAATGTAAAACCAACTGACAATTAGCATTGCACAAAACAGGCTCCAGAAAATTGTCCCTGACAACCCCATTACATATTCTTATGATTGCTAAGGTTTCCAATCATTTAGGTTAAGACTGGGAAGGTTGGACCAGTGTCTATAAGAAATTATATCAAGTGTCCAGCCACATCAATGATCACCCAAAGCTGGACATTAATTATGTAGACAGTATCTCTAGGCAGAGCCACTTTTGGCTTTGGGTCCCATTGATATTCTGATTGCAAAACCATCAATGGCTGAGGAGCCCCCATCACTTTCTGGTGTCTAGGGCATTCCCTGATGGCTCAGTGGTAAAAGGGTCCACCTCCCAATGCAGAAGGTGCAGGAGATGCACATTTGATCCCTGGGTTAGGAAGATCCCCTGGAGGAGGGCATGGCAAGCCACTCCAGTATTTTTGCCTAGGCAATCACGTGGATGGAGGAGCCTGATGGGCCCCAGTGCATAGTGTCACAAAGAAGTGGACACAACTTAGCAACTGAGCATGCACACAGGTTTTAAGATGAGCTGTGCCAATAGCTATGCAAGGAGATCCAACCAGTCCATCCTAAAGGAAATCAGTCCTAAATATTCATTGGAAGGATTGATGCTGAAGCTGAAACTCCAATACTTTGGCCACCTGATGTGAAGAACCAACTCATTGGAAAAGACCCTGGTGCTGGGAAAGATTGAAGGCAGGAGAAGAGGATGACAGAGGATGAGATGGTTGGATGGCATCACTGATACAATGGACATGAGTTTGAGTAGGCTCCAGGAGTTGGTGATGAACAGGAAAGCCTGGCATGCTGCAGTCCATGGGGTCACAAAGAGTCGGACATGACTGATCGACTGAACTAAACTGTGCCAATAGAGTCCTTTATTCTTCCAAGGTAGATAAAGGGAACAGTTGATTCTTTTTGTCTCGGGTGACTTCCAGAGAGTAACTTAAAGACAAAATGCATTCATCTTCGAGTAAACCTTACAAAGCCTAGGCCCCTTCTCCCAAGGATATTCCTTATACCTCTTGAGTTTGCCTTTCCCCAAATCATTGAGTTGGCCACTTGTCATTCATTGCCTGAGTCACATACCATTGCTTACTCCAGTAGTAAATTGTGCCCTGTCTTTTTTGTCCAAAACAATCTCTCACCCCATATGCAGAAGTTCCAATGGAGGTGATGGCCACGTCTGTCCTGAGAGATGCTGAGGGAGGCTGGGCCACGTCCCAGGACAGGCTCCACATACATCCATTGTGGCCACAGTAACACTGCTGTGTCACTGAAGGCTCATGAACTTCCCAAAGGCTTTCCCATAAACTGTGCATTTCCTTGAGGACTGTTTGAAGAAGCTGACTCCCAAATGGGATATGTAGGCTGCTTACTGACTGCAGAAAGGAAAACTAATTTTGTATCTCCTAAAGCCACTAAACCTTGACTATAAGAACTTAGGAACCCTGATTTCTAGCACTCAGCTGTTTGCTGCCTGACAAACAAGATTATTCTTCTCATTGTTCTTGAATTCCCTTTTAGGTTTCTATAAATATATTTCTACTATTTGTTGGAATATAAATGTGCCTCCCAAGAATATGATTTTCTGTTGCCTTATTCCTTTAGCGATGGTTATTGTTACTGTGGTGAACCTTACAGAAAGACAGGGTATCAATGGGAAGGTTGTGTTCATTTTCAAAGGAATGAAAGCACAGAACACCATTAAGCTCAGGCAGCCTATAATATGAGCTTACAGCTGCAAATTTCTTATAATCTTAATTATGTTTATTTATGTTCTTCGTGTTTTATCACCTTTCAGATGCCATTGTCAAAGCAATTAAGACTCCTAGGAACTTAACCATTTGAAGATCTCATTCTTGATCTGAGGAAACTGATAAGTGACATCATTTATTGTGAGAGCAGTTTGAATTTTTTTTTTTTTTTTTTTTGCTTCCCAGTCAACATATTTGCAAGCATCCCTGTACTTCCGGCTATTAATTTTAGGGATTACCATAGTTAGTATTCGGCCATTCTTCACTCAAGAAATTAATGTCCTTCATGAATGAGAAAGTGTGCGCCAAACTGGAAAGTACTGGATAGCTACGAGGATTTGGAGAGTCAGGGAAACAAAAGCCCAAATCCTTGCTAAAGCAAGCTGTTCTGATCTCTTTCCTGCAAAATCTCTCCTGTTTCCTCTTAGCCCCCATCTTGTATATCCCAAACCCAAATGCCTTATTGCTGTGAATAAGGAATCCTCTACAAAAAAGACAGGGCACGATTTACTACTGGAGCAGCCAAGGGTATGTGACTCAGGCAATGAATGAAGAGGAAGTCCTGGCAGGGAGGGGAGAGCCTGGCCTGGCTGCAGCTGTGGGGGTTCTTCAAGGCTGAAGTCTGTGGGGGAAGTGTGTCTTGCCCAGAACATCTGGGGCCAGGAAAATCAACGAGGGGTGCATCCTGAGGGAGAGGGTCATGGCTGAGGTCAGGACACCAGAGCAGGTCATTAGAAATAGAGAAAGGTTGAGAAGTTACTGTGGCGACAGAGAAGAAGGGAGCTGGGTTCGGGGGGAGGCGGTGCGCGGTCAGAGGTCATGGGTTCAGAGGTAAGCGAGTGGGTGGGCCTGGGAAAATTCTTATGTGGTAGGGGCAGGGAGTTGTGACATACATCTGGCTTTTTATTTGCTTTTCTTGCCATGTGCATGGGAGAACCAATCACATTTCCAAGCGTGGTCAATGACCCCAATCAACTCTGTCCTGGACAGGGCAATCACATGCCTTCCTCCAGGGGCGAGCAAACCTTTGTTCATGGGAAATCATTTTAGAAAATAAAAGTATCTCTTGACCTCATGTTTCCCCATTCAAAATGAAAATTGCTATATGGAGTTCATGGTAAAAAATTCAAATGCTTAAAACTTAGCTTGAAGTGAAGTGAAAGTCTCTCAGTTGTGTCCAACTCTTTGTGACCCCATGGACTATACAGTCCGTGGAACTCTCCAGGCCAGAATACTGAAATGGGTAGCCTTTTCCTTCTCCAGGGATCTTCCCAACACTGGGATCGAATCCAGGTCTTTCGCATTGCAGGCAGATTCTTTACCAGCTGAGCCACAGGGGAAGCCCAGATTTCCCTCTGCTCCAGCTAAATTCATCAGAGGAAAATGAGATTTTAGAACATGGTCTGGACTTTGAAAATTTCATTCACAGTAACTCATTAGGTCATGTCCCAATCTAGGGATCGAACCTAGGTCTCTCACACTGCAGGTGCATTCTTTACCAGCTGAGCCACCAGGGAAGCCCAAGAGTACTGGAGTGAGTTAGCCTATCCCTTCTCCAGCAGATCTTCCTGACCCAGGAACTGAACCAGGATCTCCTGCATTGCAGGCGGATTCTTTAAAACTTAGCTTCCCAACTTTATTAAAGAACATGTATGAGAAAATCAGCACTGCTTTTGAGTCACTGAAGTGAGTATCCGGACACACTTGAGAAATTGCTCACTGGATGGCTCCCTTATAATATTTCCTCCTGAGGTGGGAGAACAGGCCCTCCATTTGCCTACAGGTCCTGAGTAGCTCCTGGGGTTTCCCAGGTGGTGCTTATAGTAAAGAACCCCCCTGCCAATGCAGAAGACATAAGACATGCGGTTACATCCCTGTGTTGGGAAGATCCCCTAGAGGAGGAAATGGCAATGCATTTCAGTATTCTTGCCTGGGAAATCCCATAGGCAGAGGAGCCTGGCAGGCTACAGTCCACAGGGTCACAAAGAGTCGGACACGACTGAAGCAACATAGCACACACATCTGAGTTGCTCATCACTCTCGGTTGCACCAGAATGAGTGCTGGATATACTCCGAAATGGTTCCTGATTGGTTGCTAGGGCAATAATGGTCTCCAGAGTTCCGGAAAGCAGACCTCAATGAGAATGTAATATTCAAGGAAGATTTATAGGAAGTGAGGACCTGACCCAAGAGGACGTCTGTGGAAGAATATCCCAGGCAGAGAGAATAGTAAGTATAAAGGCCCTGAGACAGAATCTTTCCTGGCCTCTTTGATGAACAGTAAGGAGGCCAATGTGATGTGCTCCCTGGGCACTCTTCACAAAGATGGGAGTGCTACCAAGTGGGGAAATCCTTTGGCCAAAAGCATTTTTCATTCTTGTCATTGGCACCATCTGAGGCCCTGAGTAGGTGAGAGATGGAGGACTCTGGAATTCCCTGGTGACAGACAGTTAAAATGAAGAGACACAGAAAACTGGTGAAAAGCAGAGGCTTTGTAAAATTTTTTTCCAAGTTGCTCTGTAGAAGACACTTAAGAGAATGAAAAGATAAGCCAAGACTAAGAGAAAATATTTGCAAGTTGCACATCTGAAAAAAAGACTTGTGCCAAGACCATATAAAGAAACCCAACAGCAAGAAAAGAAACCAAGCAATTTTTAAAAGGGCAAAATAGATACACAGATGGCCAATAAGCACATGCAAATTAAGACAACAAGGAGATACTAGTACATACCTATTAGAGTGGCTGAAATCCCAAACACTGACAGCACCAAATGCTGTGAGGATGTAGAGGAACAGGAACTATCATTCATTGCTGGTGGAGATGCAAACTGGTACAGCCATTTTGGAAGACAGTTTGGTGGCCTATTATAAGGTTGACCATATGACCTAGCAATCACACTCTTAGATATTTATTCAAGTGAATTGAAAACTTATGTCCACAGCTCTTGAATGTTTATAGTAGTTTCATTCATAATCACAAAAAAATGGAAACAACTAAGATGTTCTTTTCAGTAGGTGAATGGATAAACAAATTGTGGCACACCCAGACAGTGATATACTAATCAGTGATTTAAAAAAATAGAATGAACTATTGGGACTTCCCTGGCAGTCCAGTGGTTAAGACTGCAGGCGTCCAATGCAGAGGATTCAGGTTTGATCCCTGGTCAGGGAACTAAGATCCTATGTGCCATGAGGCAATAAATAAATAAAATATAATCATACATCCCTCATATTAAAAACGAATAAGAATCTTATAGAGCTTTCCTGGTGGTCCACTGGTTAAGAATCTGCCTTGCAAAGCAAGGGACACTGGTTCGATCTCTGGTCCAGGAAGATCCCACATGCCATGGAGCAATGAAGACCATCCACCACAATTACTGAGCCTGAGTGGCCTAGAGCCTGTGCTCCTCAACAAGAGCAGCCACGTCAATAAGAAGACTGTGCACAGCAACAAAGACCCAGAGCAGCCAAAAATAAAATAAATAAATTTTTAAAAAAATTAAAAGAAGATTCTTATAAACTCAAAAACTTGAATGAATCTTAAGTGAATATTGCTAAGTGAAAGAAATCAGCTGAAAAGTGACAGTTTTGGAAAAGCAAAACTGTGGAAACAGGAAACAGATCAGGGGTTTCCAGGGATTTGGTGAAAAGGGAGGGTTACTAGATGAAGTGCAGAGAATATTCTTGAGATGGTAGAACTATTGTGTGCAATATTATGCTGGTGTATTTGACTATCTATTTATCAAGACCCACCGAAATTTACAACACAAACAATAAACCTTAATGTACACAAATTTTAAAAAATCATCTTGAAAGTGGGAGAATCCCAGGGTAGAACACAGACCATCATAGAAGACTCTAACTGCACTGATAAGTATATGAAGTCACTTCATTGTAGGGGATGGGGAGGAAGGTACTGACCTGGGTAACTTTGGAAATTTGTGGAATTTTTAAGAATATGGCCATAAGCACTAAATTCTAGCTAAGAAGTTGTTTACTACAGAGATGGTGGTTGTTTAGTCACTAAATCCTGTCCGACTCTTTGTGACTCCATGGACTACAGCATACCAGGCTCCCCTGTCCTTCACTGTCTCCTAGAGTTGGTTCAAATTCACGTCCGTTGTGTCGGTGATGCTGTCTAACCATCTCATCCTCTGCTGCCCCCTTCTCCTTTTGCCTTCAGTTTTTCCCAGCATCAGGATCTTTTCTAATGAGTTGGCCCTTTGCATTAGGTGGCCAAAATATTGGAGCTTCAGCTACAGCATCAGTTCTTTCAATGCATATTCAGGGTTGATTTCTTTTAGGGTTGACTAGTTTGATCTCCTTGCAGCACAGGAGACTCTCAAGAGTCTTCTCCAGC
This sequence comes from Bos mutus, assembly GCF_027580195.1. NCBI lineage: Eukaryota > Metazoa > Chordata > Mammalia > Artiodactyla > Bovidae > Bos > Bos mutus. The sequence continues at coordinate 10,975,447 of NC_091646.1, read as the reverse complement.
ACCACAGTTTAAAAGCATCAGTTCTTCGCCACTCAGCCTTCTTTATGGTCCAACTCTCACACCCATACATGACTACTGGAAAAACCATAGCTTTGACTATATGGACCTTTGTCTGCTAAGTGATGTCTCTGCTTTTTAATATACTGTCTTTTTGTCAGCTTTCCTTCCAAAGAACAAGTGTATTTTAATTTCATGGCTGCAGTCAGTGTCTGCAGTGATTTTGGAGCCCAAGAAAATAAAATCTGCCACTGCTTCCACTTTTTCATGGATTAACAATTCAGATACTACTAAACATATATCCTGGAATAGCCCTGCAAAGTAAATGGATGGCAGGTGATGGGCACCAAGATCTCCCTGTTGGAATGAGAGGAATTCAGATGAGCAAAGGGAGAAAGCTAGAATGATCCATGGGATAATGAATTGAAGTTGGAGACATCAATAGGAGCTCATGTCTAGCTTTATATATATATATGAAGATGGTTACACACAGAGCTGTTTACAAATATGTGTGTATCCATGGATAAGCTATTCCATCTCACTGGGCCTTTGTTTTATTCACAAAATAAAAGTAGAAGAAATTTGACCTGATAGAGTTGTTGTGAGAAATGTCATGAGGCAAATGGGACAGCATGTGTAATCCACATGGCCATGTTAGAAAACACTCAATGAGTGGCAGGTATGGGTTCAAGTCATGGGTGTTTCTGCTCCCCAGTGGGGAAGCAGGGGATCCTGGGGTACCTGAGGGTCACCCTAAAATGGAGTCAAAGCAGGGAAAAGGGCCTGCCAGCAGCATCACCCTGAAGCAGAGTATGGAGCCAGGAAATGGGGATGGAGTTGAGAATCTGAGACTGTGTAGTCAGTCCAGCCCAGTTTAGCGTCTCTCCAAAGTCTTGCTTACTGGAAGGCCACCTGTGTTTACACACTCCCTGGTGGGTGAGCCAGTGAGCAAACTGCTTAAAGCGGCACTGTCATTGTCTCAATCAGTCTTTCTCTCATCTGCTCCCTCTTTTATTATTCTTTAATCTTTTGGTCTCATTCGATCCGATGCCAGTCTTTCTAGTGGGATGAAAATAAAGCCATGGCTCAGAGATCTGAAGATCTGTTGCTTATTTATATTATTTGAAGGGAAGTGTCATGGGCAATATATTATACGGTTCCGGCTTGGGTAATAGTAGCCAGGGTCTCAAAATATACAGAGGCCAGGCTCCAAATTTGCATGTACAGAGTTACTCTTTGAAAATGAGCTCTACCGGTCCTTGCTTCATTAACTTTGTGGTGCTTACTTCATTAACTAATCTCATTTTCACTTCATTAATTTGCCCAGAATCTCCTTAACTTTTTCCATGCCAGCAGCAATTCCTTGTCCACATCTACATAATGAAAATGCACCCTTGCATTACCCTTCCCCCCTTTCTCTCTTTCTTCTGAAGTCTCCTATGCATACCATACTTGATTTTGCAACTTGCTAATTATCCCTGGGAAATATTTAATCCCAGTGTTTGTTCTCAGTGTTCCCAGGATAGTTTTTTTTTTTTTTTTTTCCCCCTGTGTTTAGTTTTCATGTGCAGGGGCAGAGCCTAAAAAAAGACCTAAAATGTTTTGGCTATAACATCAAGGTCAATGCCCCTGAATTAGATGTTTCTGGGACTTTGAATCTAGTTTCTTACCTCTTCTAAAAAAGGGAGAATGTCATTTTGCTCTTTTGAATTCATGCTGTGCCTATAATGTAATAATGACCCACGCAGATACTATGCATCCATGCTCAGTCTCAGTTGTGTCTGGAGCTTTGTGACCTCATGGACTGTAGCCTGCCAGACTCCTCTGTTCATGGAACTTCCCAGGCAAGAATACTGGAGTGGGTTGCCATTTTCTACTCCAGGGTATGTCTGCTGTGTCTCCTGCATTGGCAGGCAGATTCTTGACCACTGCACCACCTGGAAAGCCCCAGATACTATGCATCAGGCACTAAATACTAGCAGGGGGAAATCCCTTTATAAAATCCAAACCTAATTTGCAATGGGAGAAGAGAATTATAGAAAAGCTCAGAGTCTGCACTTGAAGGTGACAGTTCAGACTGTGCTTTTTATACAGTGTGTCTCACTGGGTATCTAGAAGGAGGTACGAAACAGGGAGAAGTCAGGTGCACAAGTTGAGCACTTCATACTCGCATGAACTCAGCCCACGGGATAGTATCCGCCCTATAGAAAAAGTGTTGGTCTTCTGAACTCTATTGGGATTCAAGTTGCTCAGGAACAAAAGGAGTCCCTTGTTATCTCATTGCTTCACAGCAAATGCTGTTCTTTGCCAAAGAACTGAGCCAAGACCTTCTTTGGTGGGCTTTTATAATTTAGACTTGATTATTCGTTGTCAGTTCTGCCTAGTTTTTTTTTGAAAGAACATTTTCTGATGTATCCCACAGCTGAAGTCAAAGGCTGAACTTAGTAGAAATTTTCAAAGAAATATCATCTATTTTAAGAAATTACTATGGGAAGCCCCACATACCAGACTGGATGGATGATTTGCCTGACCTGCTAGGGCTTTCCTATTTGCAAAATAGCCCACCATGTGTGTTCCTCAACAGGGGTGGTATATATGGGAGTATGCAATAAATCTTGGTAGAGCAAATGGAACTATTATAGAATGCAATTTGGTGCTTGTTATATATGCTATAGAAAATTGACATTTGAGAAGTTTTAGAAGAATTTGCATCCTGGCTAAAGACAGATTAAAGGAAGAATAAGTAGCAACATATTAGATTTCCTTCCTGTACAAGTGAGACTCTGTGTTGAGAACAGCCTCTTAGTCAATGAAAGCTGCTTCATTTCCAAGCTGAGTTTGATACTCACTGGTGAAGCATTTATAATATAGGCAGGTTCATCCCATTTTTCTTGGTTTATGACATTTTGTAATGCAGGAGGACCTAATTAAACAATAGCTAGCTTTTAGACTAGGAATATATTCTCAAACCCAGTGAGTTAATTAAATGCAACAAATTAATTTGATCTTTTTTTTCCTACTTGGCTAATATTTGACATTTGGTATATTAGTTGTAAAATTATCAACTCCAAATTTTGACTACAAAATTAAAGGGTTGTTTTCTTGTCCTTTTCCTTTTTTTAAACCAAAGAACCAGAATTTTTTTCACTCTAAATGAGTATCATTCTTCAGACTAGTCTCCTTGATAAAAACACACTCATTCCAATGATGTCGCAATTGGGCAAACCATTTTTGGAGCTCTTCTCTTCATCTGTTTATCCCATAAGCATTTATTAAGTGCCTACTTTGTGTCAGGCACTTTGATGGGTCCTGAAGACAGGAGAACAAGACCTGGCCTCTGACTTCTCACTTTTCAATCTAGCCTCATAGTACTGCCTCCAGACAGCTATGGTCCTCATAAGAAAACTACTTCATCTAACACTTTTTCTTGCCAAATTCTATCAGATGATTCCCCACCTGATTCATTACACATGTGTCTGAATCAGTTTTTACAAGACAACAAAACAAAAAGAAATGACCACTTTGGTATCTTTGTTTCTTTCTAGTACCCTGCCTCTTCTGGATTAATGTGACTAGTCTCCCTGCTCACTACCATTTAAGCACCTTCAAAGGCTCCCCATTCATTACTCAAAAGAGAAAGTAAGCACTACATTTCTGGTATCATCTCTTGCCTCATCTCCTTATTTTCATGCTTAGTAATCTGGGCCACCTCTTTATTGGGCCTGGTGCATTATCTAAGACCTTGAAGACCTCAGGCTACCCTTCTCTTACTTTCACATGTTTTTTTTTTTTTTTCCATCACTGTTTTTCTCAAATTTTTTAAAAATTTATTTTATTTTTAAACTTTACAAATTGTATTAGTTTTGCCAAATATCAAAATGAATCCGCCACAGGTATACATGTGTTCCCATCCTGAACCTCCTCCTCCTCCTCCCCCCCCCCATACCATCACTCTGGGTCGTCCCAGAGCACCAGCCCCAAGCATCCAGTATCGCAGCATCGAACCTGGACTGGCAACTCGTTTCATACATAATATTATACATGTTTCAATGCCATTCTCCCAAATCTTCCCACCCTCTCCCTCTCCCACAGAGTCCATAAGACTGTTCTATACATCAGTGTCTCTTTTGCTGTCTTGTACACAGGGTTATTGTTAGCATCTTTCTAAATTCCATATATATGTTTTAGTATACTGTATTGGTGTTTTTCTTTCTGGCTTACTTCACTCTGTAAAATAGGCTCCAGTTTCATCCACCTCATTAGAACTGATTCAAATGTATTCTTTCTAATGGCTGAGTAATACTCCATTGTGTATATGTACCACAGCTTTCTTATCCATTCATCTGCTGATGGGCATCTAGGTTGCTTCCATGTCCTGGCTATTATAAACAGTGCTGCGATGAACATTGGGGTACACGTGTCTCTTTCCCTTCTGGTTTCCTCAGTGTGTATGCCCAGCATTGGGATTGCTGGATCATAAGGCAAAAGCTTTGCTGAGTCTAAATTCTTAGGTCACCAGAATGACCTACTCTCTCAAAATCCTGTGGATATTGCTCCTTTGTCTTTTGGTGATTTTCATTAAGAGTAAAGCATGGCTACTTTGATTTGAGTGTTTATTTATTACTTGAATGCCAACAGGAGTCTTTTCAACAATTTTCCAGGACATATCTGGATATATACTGATCTCTGTTTCATAATTTTGTTTATAATATGGAACATGGTGAGGTTCTCCGATATCCAATCTCAGTAATTTTTCTAAATGAGAAAGCTTTCTTGTATTATAACCTTGATTATTATTTCTAATTCATTTTCTCCATTTACTATGTCAGAGACATCTGGTACTGGTAGGTAGGCTGTGTGACCTACCTTCCACAATGATTATTTTTTCTCTAATCTCTACAGAGCACTTTAGTGATATGTCTTGCATTGATTTGTTTACTTCAGTAATAAAGATTTCTGTGGTGTCTAGTATATTCAGTGCTTCTGATTAATTTTTTTTCATCTTGATTATTGCAGTTTTTTGTTTGGTTGCATCACAGGTATGGAAGATGGATAAATGTCTAAATAAATATATAATATGATCGTTTTCTGTTTTTACTTTGGTTGCAGAGAAGACTCATTTTCCCCCCGATTGTCTCAGTTCAGTTCAGTTCAGTCGCTCAGTCATGTCCGACTCTTTGCAACCCCATGGACTGCAGCACACCAGCCTGATTGTCTCATAGCATTATTAATGGTGATTGGGGGAGAGATTTTAAGGTGACCTCACTCATCTCTCTGTCTTCTTGGAAGACATTTAAACACAATACAAGTACTGAATTCTGGAAATTGTATTACCATATTTTAAAAGCACAGGTATGCGTTTGCTGCATGAGCCATCACCTGGATAGGGCCCCCATTTTCTGTAACTATATTGCTAGCTCTTCACTGTCAGTTATAGTACTTCATTCTGGTTATTATCTTTGGACAGATCATACATGGGCACAAAATCATTTTTCCTCTCCTTGTTTGTACTATTTTCTTATCCTCTCCATGTCTCTGTTCCTTATTTCTTAATGATTTCAGCACCATATGTAATTCTGCTAATAGCTCTATTAAAATACTACATGAAATTTTGATCATTTAATTTGCCTTTTCCCAGTTGAAAGTGACTTCATTGTTTTTCTGATTACAAAAGTAATACATACATATCCTATAAAAACAAACAATATGGAAGCAGATTACTTGTTCTAAAAAAGTTCATAGAAGGGATAAATGATATAATATAGATGATAATTTTACTTCTGGGGAGGTATTAATGGAAATAAATTATGATGCCTAGGAAAGAAGTATTTAGATAGGTACTGTTTTTATTCATTGTATGAAAGCCTTAAAATAATGTTTAGGCTTCGAGAATAATCAGGAAAATCTTTTGTCTGGCAACTCTCAGAAACTGCTAAATGTTTAGAAAACACAAATATATAATGCTCAAGAAGTATGTAATTCAGCTATCCATTTTAAACTGTGATCCTGGGCATGTTTCTAACTAGCTGGGCTGCCTGCATGTTTATGAGAGAGTGAGCATTTAATGGGGTTGGACAGACTGGAGTTCTCGACTCCAAAATACAGATGATGAATTGCAAATTCCTCAACTTGATCCCTATGGGTTATGGTTTCCTCCTTAAAAGCTGTATTTGAATGATATATAGTGGCTAGTAATAGCATCCGGCTCTAACCTTGGAACTCCCTTTGGGACTTTGTAAAGCTTATGGGTTTTGTTCATATTCCTTTATTTTAAAACTATAGCTTCCATGTTCTTCTCCAAATGAGTATTATTTGAGGCAGCAGTTAGTTGGGCAGTTAATAAGTCCTTTCAGACATAAATGTGTATGTATGCAGATGTAAATGTAAATACATATATTGATAATGTACATTTTCAAGAAACACAGAAACTTACCTTTGACCAGTTGCATGATAGCTTAGCACCAACTGAATGACTGATGAAGTCATTCTGATCTTATTTTCATTTTTAATGTAAATGTATACTTTTTGCTACCCAGTTGATTATCCGTAACTTCCAGAGAGCATGAAATTTGCCATGGTAATGTTGTTTCTCTGCTCATTCATTCCTTTACTTATCCATTTAATGAGACCCTGTTATGTGCCAGGCAATATGGCAGCTTCTGGGTAAACAGACATAAAGGAGAAGGGATTTTGTTTTCTGTAAGCTAGTAATACTCTAATGGAGCCTATGGATAATCACAACACAGTGTGCTAAATTCAAGGACAAAGATGGCTCCATGATGCCAAGGGAGCACATAGTAGGGACATCTCAGAATGAGAGACTAAGATGCAAAATGTCTTCTTATCAATGACAACCATTGGTTGAGTTTCTATCATAAGAAGGATCCCATGTGGAGTTCTGAGTATCCAAGGGCTATATGACCTCAAGTTGCTTAAGACCAAGTTGGTGAGAAGGAGGATTTTCATGTTTAAGGAGTAATGAATAGAGAGGTAGTATACAGGACTCTTGTAGGGTAATGCTGCTAAGTCGCTTCAGTCGTGTCGACTCTGTGCGACCCCATGGACTGCAGCCCACCAGGCTCCTCCGTCCCTGGGATTCTCCAGGCAAGAACATTGGAGTGGGTTGCCATTTCCTTCTCCAATGCATGAAAGTGAAAAGTGAAAGTGACGTTGCTCAGTCATGTCCGACTTAGCGACCCCATGGACTGCAGCCTACCAGGCTCCTCCATCCATGGGGTTTTCCAGGCAAGAATACTGGAGTGGGGTGCCATTGCCTTCTCTGTGTAGGGTAATAGTAGGAAATAAAGTTGAGGAGGTATTTTAGGGCCACACTGTGGAGAGCCCTGAATGTTACACTAAGAGTTTTATACTGTATTCAGTGTACTCACTAGTGAGGGCCAGTTGGAGGATTTTGAGAGGGGATGAACATTAACATCTAGTTTCTCTGCTGTAATACAACTCGAAGAATTAAGAGGCCATGCCTCCCTTGCTTATCACTGTCAGTCCAGAGCCCATTGTAGTACTTAGCACATACTATGTACTCAATAAATATTTGTTGAGCAACTGTATTGCCTGTATACAAAAGTGTGTCTTAGGAAGACAAGACTTGCTACTGTTAATAGCATGTATTGAGTGACAGACTAGAGTCAGGAAAACCAGTCTGGGTGCCTTTGAGCAAGTAATGAAGACCTGGACTTCAGTGGCATTATCAGAAATAGAATGAGGAAATGATTGCGAAAAGGAAATGGATAGTACTTTATAACTGGAGAGGTAGTGGGCAAGGGACCTGGAGGAAACAAGGATTATCCCAAAGTTTTGAGAGGGTAGCAGAAATGAGGTGTTGGCAGAAATGGGGAGCCCAGTGAGGAAGCTAATTTGGGGAGAAAGATTATGACCATAGAGTTTAAAAATGTGAAGACATAGCGTTAGATACCAGTCCACAAGTTTTCCACTAACCTTCAATAAACTAGTCATGGAGATTGCAAGTTACTTGTCTTATCTCTTCTCATATGACATAGTGGTTATATCTGAGCCATCAGTTATAGGTATGGCCTGATGCCAAGGCCATAGTATTTTTCACATATGTGACAGTAGGCAGAAAGGCCAATGTGCCTTCCAAGATTGAAGCTTTTGAAATGTGAAAAATGAAATGAAAGTTGCTCAGTCATGTCCGACCCTTTGAGAGCCCTTGGACTGTAGCCTGCCAGGCTCCTCTGTCCATGGAATTCTCCAGGCAATACTGGAGTGGGTTGCCATTCCCTTCTCCAGGGGATCTTCCTGACCCAGTGACTGAACCTGGGTCTCCTGAATTGCAGGCAGATTCTTTACCATCTGAGCTACCAAAGAACCCAATGTGGAACAAACTGATCGATTAGGTGAAAGTGGAAGCAACTCCCACAGCAACTCAGTAAGAATGATAACAATAATAACAATAATAAAAATCACCCACTATATTTGAAAAGCCTAACCATTGGAATACCATCTTTTGAAATGCAGTACTGTAATTTCAAGGTCCAGTTCCATTAACTAGCATAATGAGGAAAAAATGCTATGTATGTCCTTATAGAGAACTAGCAGTTGAATAGTGTTTAAAAAATAGTAATAAAAAGACAACAGCCATTTGCTAAAGCAGTATGTCATAACTTTGATTATACAAACAGTGAAGTGGAGTGTAGTGAATTTGAGGTCAACTTTTTAAACAAGTCATCAGGGGGAAAATAAGAAAAGTGCCAAAGAGCTAAATATGCATGAAACTGCTATTGAAGTTTAATGGAAAAACGGGGCTCTTGTTAGCTAGCTGAGTACTTAATAATGTTAACACCACTACAAACAAGTTGTGGTTTATTGCTTCAATTTCCTACGTACTGGCAAGAGAATTAACAAGACTGATGTATTAAGATCTTAGATTTCAGTCAAATTAGGTGACTAAGAGGGTGATGAAAAAACACTTGTTCTCAAAGGGAACACAACTCTATCAGGAACTTGTTACATTCTGCCTCTGATCATTGGATGAGCTGCTGATTTAACAGTTATGCTGAAAAGGAAACCCCTTAATCAATTTTTTTTTTGGTACTGGAGCTATTATGTATTAGGTGATTTAAAGGAATACTATGCAGAAGTAGGGAGCACAGGTACATCTCTGAATATGTGTGTGTGAATTCAGAGAGATGAATAAAATAACAGAGCCTTTGTGAATATCCCTGTTTCATTTAGAAGGTAAGATACTATCAAAGTAGAGTTTTTAAAGGTGAACTTGCTTTCATTTTCTCTCAGATTTCATGGGGGATCTCCAAGCAATTAAATGACTCATCAGGAATCTCTAGGTCAGATAGAGGCTTTTGCCTTCAAGTCCTTTCTCAGAGCCAGTGTGGATGACAATTGTCTCTGTTACCCTCAAGCATCTACCTTTTCTGGTTTGTAAACTAGACAGAGAAAAAAATGGATTGGGCCGTTATAAAATAGAGCACACATTTGACCTCTTCAGAAAAAAAGGGGGTGCGAACAAAAGACGAGAATAGTAGACTGATTGATGGAGGGTTTAAGATGCTGATGAGACAATGATTTCAGCTTCTTCAGTGAAAAATATCCATGTTGTGTACTTGAATCAATTAAAAATCACTTCATCATAGTATGTGGAGGGAAAAAGAGACTGTCATTGTCCAGATATTAAGTTTCCCCTGTAGAATATGGGAGACCTATCCTAATTTGCAAGTTGATATTTTCTCTGGAAGATTCATCGTTTGATTCTTTTATTGGAATCAAAGTTACAGATTCATTGAATCATGAATTGTTGGACCTTAAAGGCCAGTGATTTAAAATTTTTCATGGCAGAATTCTTTGTAAACCAAGATCTTGCACGAAAGCCCATTATATGTATGGATGAAAAGAGAGCTGCTTCAGGAAAAATGGGGGAGAGCTCTGTATCCAACAGGTGTCCCTCCAGTTCTGCAGCATCTTAGAGGAGCCATAAACTAGCAGATGTGAGTAGGAAACACCAATTTCATACATGATCAAACTAAATCCCAGAGTAGTTAAATGACTTGGCTAAGGTCATACAAACAGCAAGGTTGGGGTAGCAGTTAGCATTAGACGCCAGGTCTTCTAAGTTTGGATAGAGATAAGATGTTAATGGGCTTCCCTGGTGGCTTAGATGGTAAAGAATCTGCCTACAATGAGAAAGACCCGGGTTAGATCCCTGGGTCAGGAAGATCCCCTGGAGAAGGGAATGGCAACCCACTCCAGTATTCTTGCCTGGGAAATCCCATGGACAGAGGAGCCTGGCAGGCTACAGTCCATGGGGTCATAAAGAGATAGACACAATCGAGTGATAAGCATTTTCACTTTACTTTCACTTTGAAGATATTAACAGCCACCTGCTGGATAGTGAAAAGGTGGCTTACTTTTCTAGGCTTCTCAAGCTGTCAGTCTGTGGCACTTTTAGAAATGATGAACACAAAGGAGAAGTCATGTTAATTTCTGTCCCCTTAAATAGGTGCTTTAGGAGTAAAAGGCAAAACAGCTTTAGATTAGTGTGTGTTAGCTCTCAATTGCATGGAGGAAAGGAAGAGGTCAGGCCCAGTCATTAAAAAGGCTTCTTAGAGAAGCTGAAGTTGCTTGGGAAATTGCAGAACCATTGACTAGAATACATCAAGTACAAAAGGGAGATGTAATAATAGACGTTATGTGCCTAAGTCCTGAAATGTAGTGTTACATCCATCCTGAGAGGTAATAACTCCTGTCATTACTAAGCTCTACCATTGCTCAGTCTGGCATGACAGACGGTTTCCAGCTCAGCCTCATCACAGGTGGATCTTGCTTCAGAACCCCAGGCTCTTATGGCTCAAATGGGGTTCAGGCAGAGGAGAGGAATAGCCACCCTGGCAGTTTTCCACTGACCTTTAGGTATTGGTTATAGGCCTACTTAATTGAAATAAATGATTTTATTTCATTAGTGCTTTATGGAGCCATTTAAAATTATAATCTTTCCTGTCCAAGAATTAGTTTAATATGATCCACTATGATTACTTCTAATTGGATTTAATTTAGATTGAAATGTTTGAGCTCCTATTATGGAGAGGTCTCTATGGCTGTGTGTGTGTGTGTGTGTGTGTGTGTCTATGTTTTCAAATTTCAGGAGATTGATTTTTCTTCCTATCGACTGTTGCAATTGTATGTTACTAAACCCTGGGCTAGCAAAACACCCAGAATGTTATTTTATTCCAAAGATAGTTTGTCCTTGTTGAAAGTTGTAGTTAGAGAACATACAGTGTACTAAAATTCTATCTTTGAAAGGAACAAAATCAGAGTTGCAGGATTCTCTTGTCTCCCTCCTCTTACTCTCAGCCCTGAGGGTACCTTGTGAAGTGTATTTTTGTATCTTCACATCTCTCTAAACTCTGGAGGGTTGGTTGGCCATCTCTAGCGTGGCAGAAGCATTTAACTGGGGGAATCGACTTGGAGAAAATAGTCCAGGGCTCTAAACACTGGAGAAGGAAATGGCAACCCACTCCAGTATTCTTGCCTGGAGAATCCCATGGACGGAGGAGCTTGGTGGGCTACAGTCCACGGGTCGCAAAGAGTCGGACACAACTTCACTTTCACTTCTAAACACTGGTAAAATGCTCTTGCTTGTGAAAGACCAGGGTCTAATGGTTGGTGTTACGTGAATCCGCTCCCAGCACCTAACAGCGCTGTTTGCTTTCTGCTTGCTTCTAGGTGCTGAATAGATTTTTCCTTGTGTCTTGCTGTTTCTTTCCTGTATGAAGGCTATAAAATGACTTTGTCTTACCATAATCAAGTGACTAAAACATTTTGGTGTTTTTCCAAACATGTATTTTTAAAGCCATTTACACAGTGACACTGAGTCTTCAGAGCTCGGAGTCTCACCAGGGGCCTGGCCCTCACAGCTCACTAATGTGCTGACCCAGCTCCCTTTCTCACAGGAGGCACCAGCTAAAAGCCTGTTCCCACCTCAGGTTCATTGGCGCTAAAATCCAACTGGCCCAGACAAGAATTATTTTAGTGATTAAGACTTCACATGGATTACCCCCGACTTGGGTGCGTGGGTGAATTTGGTTATCACAGTGTGCAGATTGAAGGCTTGCTATTGAAAACCACAGAGATGAGTTATGAAGACGGCTCCCTATAAGATTGGAAGCACTGTGTACCAACCAGACCTTCAAATGACACCAAGAAAGGGCAGGAAGAGAAAATCTGGTTCCAAACCCAATGGGTTTCTGACCAATCTTTCCTAGCTTTCTGGGAGCTAGAATTCACAGCCTTGGAAATCTATTATAATGGGTTTCAGAATATTGTAGGATTGAAAAAATAAGAAATTGAGGGGGAAAGTCGTACCTTCACAGAACCAGGCAAATATACTGTTACTTCCTTTACTGTGACTTTGCTCCACCTGAAGACATTCAGGCACTAGGGCAGTAGAGAAATAGTTTTATCTGGACGAGTGAGTTGCTAGCATTACTACCGACAGGTTGGTCCTGAAAACCCAGAAGGAAGAGCAGAAAGTTGATAAATTGTCTTTTATCTTTCAGAGACTGATTCTCCTCAGAAAAAATTACCCTCAGGGTGAGATGCTGATAGTAACCAGACTTTGCATTTTACCATGGGATTTTTCTCTCTTTGTTTAAGGATAGACAGGAGGCCTCAAGGCAGATGCCATTGTTGTCAAGAGGAATGGGTGATCCTCATTCAATGGAGAGAGGAGGTAGTCCAGTTTTCTTTTCCTTCTGTGAGATGGAATAAATAAAAAACTGAACAACTCTCAAAGACCCTCTGGATGCTTCTATTTACAGCCAAGGGTAAGGTTCAGTAAGGGAAAGGTAGCTATATATTTTGGAACTTAGATAATTTAATAAACTAGCTACTGAACAAAATAAATGAGGGAAAGTAGAATTTTAATAGTAGTAAGGAACTGGTAGCACAAATAAATAGTTTTCTGGGTGGTCAGGAACTTAGTTGTTCATATAAATCCAATCTATATTGTGAACTAGGGATTCCATTTCTTCTGTAGTTGAGATGCTGTGTTCAGTACCCTTCATGTCAGCCCCTTAACTCTGAATCAGAGTAGTAAGTGACATGTATATGTTAAATTTCTCATTAAAGTGAACATGCATTATTGTCAGATGGACAAATAGAATCTTAAAATTCTCTTTAAGATAATCAGAGGCACTCTGAGGTGTCACAAAACCAATATTGGGAAACTGAACTACGTGTTCCGTTAAATTTGGTTTAAAGGGATGGTGACATTCAAATTTGTAATAAGTATGTTTAGAAATCATGAGGACAAACTTCCTTTGGGTTTTAACCAATTTCACCTTTTACTACAGCTCTTCCAAAACTGCAGCCATCTGTTTTGAAGTGGGACTGATTAAGTCCCACAGGGAACTTCAAATTTTTATCTTTTTTTTTTTTTTTTTGGTGTAAGAGACATCCTGGTCTTGGATCCAGATCTTCAATGAATAGCATCCATATTAGAAGTCACATTTGGTGATTTTCTGCATCTGAATGGACAAAATAAGGACCTGCCATGTGGTACTGGTTGATTATTAGCGCAGCCAGTCGCAGAGACCGTAGCCATGACGCATCGTTTGATTTTGAAAAGGGTGAAAGGAAGATGAATATGACCAGTGGAAGCTGTTATTGTCATGTTTATCATCATCATTGTTATAAAATAATGCACATATCAAAAATTTCTAATAAATCTTAAAACATAAAAAGTAAAGTCTCGCCAACTCTCACCTCCTCCAGTATACTTCCCAGAGAAGCTACTTAACGGTTTTAAAGATTCTGGAAGACATCACCAAAATGATAAATAATATGACACTCTTTGTTGATTTGTCAATTTTCGATATTACATAGTAGCTATGTTTTCTATTGGAATGACAAATGAGGAATTTCACATACTACACTGTTTTCCACATCTCTCCTTCCTTCAACATCTTTTATTTCAATATTTATTTTTCCATCAAATGTATTGCAAACTGTTTTTTTTTTTTTTTAATTGGCCATGCTGTGTAGCTTGCAGGATCTTAGTTTCCCAACCAAGGATCAAACCTGTGAACCCTGCAGTGATTTCATGTGCAAACTTTGAACAATGTCCATCTAGTTCTATATCTTGTTTCATCCAATGTTGACACTGTGCATTTGCTGCATGCCTTGTAAACAAAGGAAGCTAGCAGGTGCACACCTATCACCACATCCCCTTCTCCCCTCTGCCTCCTGATGGTTGTCTCCCATGTCATTACTTTTATGTTGTCAAGGTTTATAACATTTACAATCTATTCTGTGACTGCTGAGTTGAATCATATGAAGTTATCGTTTTTGTATATCAAAATAGCCAAACCCCAGACATTTCCTGTGGTTCTATCTAATATATTTTCTGTGCTTCTCAATAGCTTAATTCTAAACATTGAAAACCAATAAACATTCATAATAATGGATACTTGGATGTAAGCAGAGTCATTGGACTCATGTTTTTAAATGCTATTTAATGACTTCTAAATATAGATCCTCACAAACAACCTCTATTGTGAAGTACAGACTCATCATCTAATTACCTATTTGATACATGTGTGTCTACCTGCCATCTTAAACCTGTCAAACAGTTTTTCATGTCTAGCCTGCAAATCTCTCCATTTTTTTGCCATTAAATGGCACTATTACCATAGCTCAGTTGGTAAAGAATCTGCCTGCAATGCAGGAGACCCTGGTTCGATTCCTGGATCGGGAAGATCTGCTGGAGACGGGATAGGCTACCCACTCCAGTATTCTTGGGCTTCCCTTGCAGCTCAGCTGGTAAATAATCCGCCTGCAATGCAGGAGACCTGGGTTTGGTCCCTGGGTTGGGAAGATCCCCTGAGAAGGGAAAGGCTGACCATTCCAGTATTCTGGCCTGGAGAATTCCATGGACTGTATAGTCTGTGGGTTTGCAAAGAGTCGGACACGACTGAACGACTTTCACTTTCACCCATCAAACTCCATACTCTGAGATCAGAGTCGTCTCAGATGGCTACCTTTTGCACCCTACTCTGCCCTTAGATGAATGTATTGACTCCTCCTTTAAAATATATCCTGAATTGGTGAATTCTCAGTTCTTCTAGTACAACACCCTCATTTGAAAGACCGTCATCTTTCCTAGCACACTCCAATAGTCACCTAACTCCCTGTTTCTATCCTTGTTCCCTCCCTACAATCCCTCTGCATTTCATATTTCAAAGTGTAGTGACATGGTTCAGAGAAGGTCCTTTATATTTATGAATGAAGAAGTACATTGGTTAGAACAGTAGCTGGAGTGAGTTTCTTTTATAGTAGGGTATGTACATATCTTCAACAGGCTGTTCTCTGGACTGGGAGTACTGAATGTAGACTGTGGAAGGGAGCTGGGCTGGTCAATTGGCAGCTTCTCTTTATGGTGTCTTAGTGGATAGAAGGTAGGCTGACTGAGGAGTCCTCCACAGAAGTGATAGATTAAGGAGGGCTTGGAAGTGTTTCAGAGTATTTCAGATTTTGTTCTAGAAGTAGAAGACTTTAATGTATTTCATTTCTTGGTGGGGTTGCTTTTCCTTGTTTTCTTTTTTTCTTCCCCAGATGAGGTGTAGTGTACCCTAATCTGTACCCTGCCTTTTTACTTATGGTAACACCCATACTGTTGGTCCTCTCCAGACAGATATTCTACTCTGATAAGGAAACTGTTCTTGGGAGGCAAGCTTGGAGCATATGTTATAGTTAACTACTAGTGTACATGAAGGGGAGCAGAGAACAACTGGCTGTGTTACCCATTGTCAGTTCTCTAAGGTGACCACCCCGATTGCTGCCCCACAGCCATCTTTCGCTCCTATTATCTTCTGACTCTGAATTTGGAGCCTCTCAGGGGCTCTGCCAAAAATGTATCTCCCACCTTCCTTAAATCTTCTTCCATATATATATTTGTCTGACACCAGGGAGTTTGGTCCCAACCCATATGCTATGCTGCTTCTCAACAGGGCATCACGTTAGTTCCTAGGTTTTCTGAGCCTCTGCTTCCTCATCTGGCAAGTGGGGATATTCAGATCAGATCAGATCAGTAGCTCAGTCATGTCCGACTCTTTGCGACTCCATGAATCACAGCACGCCAGGCCTCCCTGTCCATCACCAACACCTGGAGTTCACTGAGACTCACATCCATTAAGTCAGTGATGCCATCCAACCATCTCATCCTCTGTTGTCCCCTTCTCCTCCTGCCCCCAATCCTTCCCAGCATCAGAGTCTTTTCCAACAAGTCAACTCTTTGCATGAGGTGGCCAAAGTACTGGAGTTTCAGCTTCAGCATCATTCCTTCCAAAGAAATCCCAGGGCTGATCTCCTTCAGAATGGACCGGTTGGATCTCCTTGCAGTCCAAGGGACTCTCAAGAGTCTTCTCCAACACCACATTTCAAAAGCATCAATTCTTCAGCACTCAGCCTTCTTCACAGTCCAACTCTCACATCCATACATGACCACTGGAAAAACCATAGCCTTGACTGGATGAACCTTTGTTGGCAAAGTAATGTCTCTGCTTTTGAATATGCTATCTAGGTTGGTCATAACTTTCCTTCCAAGGAGTAAGCATCTTTTAATTTCGTGGCTGCAGTCACCATCTGTAGTGATTTTGGAGCCCAGAAAAATAAAGTCTGACACTGTTTCCACTGTTTCCCCATCTATTTCCCATGAAGTGGTGGGACCAGATGCCATGATCTTCGTTTTCTGAATGTTGAGCTTTAAGCCAACTTTTTCACTCTCCACTTTCACTTTCATCAAGAGGCCCTTTAGTTCCTCTTCACTTTCTGCCATAAGGGTGGTGTCATCTGCATATCTGAGGTTATTGATATTTCTCCCGGCAATCTTGATTCCAGCTTGTGTTTCTTCCAGTCCAGCATTTCTCATGATGTACTCTGCATATAAGTTAAATAAACAGGGTGACAATATACAGCCTTGACGTACTCCTTTTCCTATTTGGAACCAGTCTGTTGTTCCATGTCCAGTTCTAACTGTTGCTTCCTGACCTGCATACAAATTTCTCAAGAGGCAGATCAGGTGGTCTGGTATTCCCATCTCTTTCAGAATTTTCCAGTTTCTTGTGATCCACACAGTCAAAGGCTTTGGCATAGTCAATAAAGCAGAAATAGATGTTTTTTCTGGAACTCTCTTGCTTTTTCCATGATCCAGTGGATGTTGACAATTTGATCTCTGGTTCCTCTGCCTTTTCTAAAACCAGCTTGAACATCAGGAAGTTCACGGTTCACATATTGCTGAAGCCTGGCTTGGAGAATTTTGAGCATTACTTTACTAGCATGTGAGATGAGTGCAATTGTGCGGTAGTTTGAGCATTCTTTGGCATTGCCTTTCTTTGGGATTGGAATGAAAACTGACCTTTTCCAGTCCTGTGGCCACTGATGAGTTTTCCAAATTTGCTGGCATATTGAGTGCAGCACTTTCACAGCATCATCTTTCAGGATTTGGAATAGTTCAACTGGAATTCCATCACCTCCACTAGCTTTGTTCATAGTGATGCTTTCTAAGGCCCACTTGACTTCACATTCCAGGATGTCTGGCTCTAGATCAGTGATCACACCATCGTGATTATCTGGGTCATGAAGCTCCTTTTTGTACAGTTCTTCTGTGTATTCTTGCCATCTCTTCTTAATATCTTTTGCTTCTGTTAGGTCCACACCATTTCTGTCCTTTATCGAGCTCATCTTTGCATGAAATGTTCCTTTGGTATCTCTGATTTTCTTGAAGAGATCCCTAGTCTTTCCCATTCTGTTGTTTTCCTCTATTTCTTTGCATTGATCGCTGAAGAAGGCTTTCTTATCTCTTCTTATATTATTCACCTCATAAAGCTGCTGAGGATCTTAAATGAAATATCCATGGAGGGCACAGACCAGTACTTGTCTCCCCAGCCCTAGCATCCATTTTCATTCACCAGAAAGAAAGCAAAGGTGAGCCTGTGGTGGGATCTATAGCTGGAGGTTAAGGACAGAATGTTAAAGAGAGTTTGATAGAGTAAACATACGACTAAAAAATTGGAAAGACAAGAAAACACTGTAGTTAAAATTGGAACATGGCCTCGGGACTTCTGGTTCCACATGGCTGTCTGAGCACATGTGTTTACTTCTCTGTCCTGCAGGACAGAGTTTATTCATCGTCAGTGGCTGACCGGGCCTGGAATCCAAGTCTATTCAACTTCATTATTTTTTTTAATTTATTTAATTGGAGGCTAATTACTTTACAATATTGTATTGGTTTTGCCATACATCAACATGAATCAACTTCATTCTTATGTACGTCCCATTACCTCCTACTCCTTCCCCGCCTCTTTGCCATTGTCCTCCACCATAGCATACAACTCTGGTCAACTTAACTGTTATCTTTGTCAGCATTCAAAATAAAAATTAGAGTGTGAACTTGGTTTGTCTGAAAACCATTTTTATAAGCTTTAATTGGTGACTGTCTAGGTTTCTTAGTATTTCACCATCTTTATTCTTCATCTATGAAACATTTGTTGTTGGTTCAGTCACTAAGTTGTATCTGACCCTTTGCAACCCCTTGGACTGTATGTAGCCCACCAGGCTCCTCTGTCCTCTACTATGAAATACATTGTTTCTCAACTTTTATGTTTTCTCTGTGTGGTGGCTGATACTCTGTGCTCCTTCTTTCTTTCATAGATTGAACTAATAGTCTATGAAATTCTACTGAAGAGGATGGTTGTGTTAGTACTTCTGGTCGAGCATAGTCCAAGTTTGCATTTCAGGCAGTGGCTCAGTTTTTCCAAATAGACAGCTTTTATTGACTAGGAGAGTGGCTATCCTAAAAGAGGTCGGTGGTTGCTGTCCAGCCGTAACCAGCCAGATTCTCTGGACATGTGCTCAGTTGTGGAGCTTTGGCCATACCCAAAAAACAAAGATCCAAATAGATCAAGAGAAGTGTGTGTTGTACAACTCAGAAAAGAATGCCGGCTGTAGCAGGAGTGACCCCCGTATCGGGGCCGCAGAGGGGAGCTAGTCACTCCTCTCCATTTTGCAGCCTCTTCACTGACTGTTACTGGACCCCTCCCAGTCCCACGTGCAAGCACCCAGAGAACCCAGGGCGTGCACCGTACAGTGACCGCAGCAGCCACTCGTAGTTGCTGGAACGGTGACATTTGGGTGTTGGTGAGGCTGCTTCTGGCCCTCTGTGACTCCCTTTCGTGCCCCCATTTCTCTCTCCTTCAGTGAATTTTCCTATGTTATTGGGGACTGTAGAGTTCAGGTGCAACGACCTTACGTCTGTTGTGGACCTTATATCGGGTTGGCCGAAAAGTTCGTTTTGAGTTTTCCCAAAAGATAGTATGAAAAAACCTGAATGAACCTTTTGGCCATCCCAACAAATATTTATTCAGTGCAGGCTACTTGTCAGGCATCGAGTCTGAGGACAGGATGAGGTGAGTGAGGCACTCCACTCTGGGGGCTAAATTGAAGGAGTGCAAAAAAATAAAAACAAACTCAATCATCAAGATGATACCACCTAAATTCAGTAAAATTTAAAAAAAAAATCAAAGTGAATGTAAAAAGTTTCATGATGAACAAAAATCCTACAAAGTCAAATAAAGACAGGATGTGACAGGTCTGGGTTGTTGGAGAGGTGAGCGAGAGAAGCTGCACAAGTGCAGCCGCCGATCCTGTCAAAATGCTTTCTTAAAACTTGAAACAAGAGCAAGAAATGTCCTTTTAGGACTTTCAATGAGAAAGAAATCTCAAAGTGTTTTCAAAAGATCTTAAGTGTGATAGAAATGCAAAATATCACTGTGTTGCTATAATCATTTGTAACCAATAATGACTGCCTGGTTGGATTGACATTTTCAACAAGTCTGTTCAAGTCTTTGTATCACCAAAGATTTACACTAATTTGACTCTTTTTTTCCCTCTAAGTCATACAGAAAACAATGAGGTGGCAAATGTATGCTGTAAATGTCACTCTAAGTAGGAAGAATGCCATCTATTAGGGAGCCTTCAATTCAACTTGCCACCCCTTCTTTCTTTTCTTAATTACCATTTACTTAAAACTCCAAACAGAGGGCAACCGGCTGCTGGCTCCCAGTCACAGTTAGGCAGATGCTATTTGCAGTCCCACACTGAGAACAGAGAAGATGGCAGTTGCATTTTATAAGTAATCAGAAGAACCTCTGGACTTTCCACACTCTCTTGTGACTTGGCATCTTGGTGAAATATAAAAGATTTTAACGTTATTGCTGAAAGATGGTAAGAATCATGTCTTGTGATGTAGAAAATGGAAGTTCCTTCCAAAGCGGTATTAATGAGCCAATTTACCTAAACTTCATTAAGCCAACTGTAGCTGCTGTTCAGTTCTGGCCTGTCCTGTGGTTATTAGAAAATGGTGTCAAAGCAGCAAAGATTTAGAATTGACAACTTAAGACTTAGTGTTCAACTCCAGCCTTTGAACTACCTTGAAGTTATCTTCTAATTTAATTAAGGGTATTTGTGAATTCAACAAGCTACCTGTCTCATGTCTTGGAGTGCATTGCAGGTAGTCTAGGAAGAGAAGAGAGAAATGAAATTATGTTTATACAAATACAGCATACCACAGGTGTTACTGGCTCCTAGAGATACTGGATTCCTGTGAATGAACATACCATAGCAGGGATTTCAGACAAGCCTAGAAAATTACAGACTAGATAATTATAAAATAGTGAAAAGAGCTAAAGCTAATGTAAGGAAATCAAAATTAGCATTAGAGTGGGGAGTGTGTTCAATGAACTGTATGTAGCCTGAAAGTACAAAATAAAACTGCCCCCCTAATTGAGATAGCTCAGATGGACAGGGAGGCCCGGCGTGCTGCGATTCATGGGGTCACAAAGAGTCGGACATGACTGAGCGACTGAACCGAACTGAACTGAAGTTTGTCTCTGCAGAAGCATGGCATTCTCTGTTGTTCCTCTTGTGATCCATTACCTAGGGGCATTCAGAAGAATGAAGGTCAGCCATCTTCCTTTACATCAATTATAGTTGTAAGGAGGCCGGTTCTTAAAGATGCTCATTTCTATGTTCCTGTGTTCACACTTGGAAATGAACATTTCTACTAAATATCCATTTAAACAATCCTATGTTTTACTGGGCATTAAAAACACCTCATTTATATGCATTTCTAGTTTTTAAATTGGAGTATAGTTGATTTACAATATTTTGTTAGTTTCAGGTATACAGCAAAGTGATTCAGTTATACATATACATATATCTATTCTTTTTTAGATTCTTTCCCCATATAAGGTATTACAGAATACTGAGTAGATGAAAACTCAGATAATACTTCTCACTGGTTCTCATGCATTCATGTAAAATTTATTGGGTGCCTCCTCCATCCTGTGCCCTTTGCATACAGAGGTGAATATGCTACGGTCTGAACTTTTAGGGGATCACAGTCTAGGGAGCAGTCAGACTTAGAAATGGATAATTAAATAATAGTGTGATTAGTTCTATTAGTCTCTGCCAGGTTGGGACAAGGCTGAGGCATATGAGGTGCTTGCCTAGGACACACAATTTAAGAAGGCTTCAAAACTCACTATTGATCATGGAGTCATTTCCTTTGATGATTAACAACATTTTAATGCAATATTTTTTAAAATTCAAAATTACTGCCAAAAAAAATCCATAATGAACAACAGTGCTCTTTTTTGACTTGTAGGGTAACACATTCACTGGTTCCAGGGATTAGATCAGGGGCATCTTGGCAGAGGAGGCAGTATTCAACCTCCTACAGATACTGAAATGAGGGAGGTACTTTGTGGGACAGTGCCTGTGAGAGGCAACACTTGTCTTCCCATTGAGTCTTCTAGCTGTTAGGGGTGTTGGCAATGGCTTAGCTTTGGGTGGAGGTCTGTAGGATTGTTTGTCTTGCCAAAACAGACTAGGCACTGATCGAATTTGGCAATCGT
Source organism: Bos mutus (assembly GCF_027580195.1). Taxonomy (NCBI): domain Eukaryota; kingdom Metazoa; phylum Chordata; class Mammalia; order Artiodactyla; family Bovidae; genus Bos; species Bos mutus. Next base: position 10,953,488 of record NC_091646.1, on the reverse strand, counting down.
TGCTCTGGGAAATAAAAGCAGGGGCTTTCTTAGAAATGCTCCACCTTGACAGGATGCTAGCTAAATGCAGCATGACGGCCATCTGGAGAGATGACTAGCGATGGGGGTTCCATATGTGCTCAGGGGAATATTTTTTTGGATTGGTCAAGGCAGCAACTGCTGTGGTGTCTGAAAGGGGCAAGATTGAAATGTGTGAGTAGATCAGAGCTGTTGCCTTCAGAATGGCATCCTTCGGACTCTGTGTTTCACTAAGTTACTGAGGGCCATAGTGGACAAGGGGATGCGTGTGAATTCAGAGGCAAATTAGTGCAAATTTTAGAGGCAGCTTCTAATAGGCAGCAGCTTGAATTGAGTTCTATAAGGTTAGCTTGCTTGCATCAGAGAAGGCAATGGAACCCCACTCCAGTACTCTTGCCTGGAAAATCCCATGGATGGAGGAGCCTGGTAGGCTGCAGTCCATGGGGTCGTGAAAAGTCGGACACGACTGAGAGACTTCACTTTCACTTTCCACTTTCCTGCATTGGAGAAAGAAATGGCAACCCACTCCAGTGTTCTTGCCTGGAGAATCCCAGGACGGGGGAGCCTGGTGGACTGCCATCTATGGGGTCGCACAGAGTCGGACATGACTGAAGTGACTTAGCAGCAGCAGCAGCTTGCTTGCATTGAAAAGAATTGGTCTTAGTTTGCTTCACTTTCAGCATAAGATCCATAGCAGTGTGATTCTGATCCAGTTAGAGCAGATCCTGCAAAGGGCCAGGTTCCCTAACTCACATGTCTCCTCTCCTGCCCTGCTTCCACACTCCATCCACATGGCATCCACCTGGTGGGGAAGCCTATCAGAAGGTACGAGTTTCATTTCCCAAACAGAAATGATTTTCACAGGCTTCTAGAAGATCCTTATTCATACTGCATATCTACTCCAAGTCAGGGCCACCTCAAGATCAGCTAAGAAACCTCTTATTTTTTTAATGCAGTTTTCCATTACAAAAGTCACAAATATTCATTATAGAAAACTGGGCAAACATAAATGAGACAAAGGGAGAGATCATATAATCTGACCTTTGAAAGTTGATCATTGATAATGTTTTTTAGAAGATTTTTATTCAGTTATTTTCTATGCATCAGAATATATGCATATATGTATATGTAGATATAGATTTGCATATGTATATATATGTATATATGTGTGTCCAAATAGTTTATAAACACACACATATGTATAATTAAGGATGGTTCCGATTTTTTGCTTTATTTTTTTTAACTTACCGTTCTTTGCTCTCATCAGCCCACACAGTCAACCACTTCCTTCTTGAAACTCTCACTTCCCTTGGCTTCTCCTAGGTTTCCTCTGATTCACTTCTGACTTGTTAAGCGTCGTTTGTCTGACCATCAAATGTTGGGATTCTGCAGAGCCAAGGTCTTCCCCTTCTTCTCTTTTTACTTTGCATTCATGTTTTCAGTGACTTTACCCATTGTCATGACTTTAAATATAATTGACAAACAGATATGTCCCACATTTCTATCTCTAGCACAGACTTCTTTAAGATCCATGTTCACACATCCTGACGCCTACTTGACATCTCAACCCTGAATGTTTCCCTGGCATCTCAAACCTAGCAGGTCTCCAGGGAGATCTTGACTTCCTCTTCTTGTTCCTTGCTCCTCAGTCTTACCCATCTCAGCAAATGGTACCACTCTCCACCAGTCACTCCAACCAAAAACTAAGGAATCATCCTTCATGTCTCTGTTTCCTTTATGTCTCACATCTAGTCCATCACCCACTCCAGCCTTCTCTACTCTAAATTATATCTTGAACCGACTCACTCCTTTAGAACTCAATTGCTACCCCTTGGGCTTAAGAAATATCTTTTTTACCTAACTGTTATCCCCTCCAACCCATTCCCTACACATTCATAATCATCTTTCTAAAAGATAAATCATATTATGTGATAAAAATCCTTAAATAGCTAACCATTGACTGGTTAAATGTGCCGTGCTACAAATGGAAAGAGCTCTAGGATATATTATCAAGTGAAAAAAATCAGTGTATAGAGGAGTATATATGGCATGTCACTTCTGGCATATGACATAGAGACAAATCAACAATATGTATTTGTATCTGTATTGAAATTCTGAAAGGATTCATAAGAAACTAATAAAAATGGTTACCTGTGAGAGAATTCAATGGTGGTCCAGTGCTTAAGACCTTATGATTTCACTGCTGAGGGTCCAGGTTCAATCCCTGGTCAGGGGAGTAGGAGCTCATAAGCCATGGTGTGGCCAAAAAAATGGTTGCTTGTGGATGAGTAGGGAAATATATCCAGTGGATAAGTACAAGGGCTGAGAGAGAGCAAGATTCATCACTAATCAAAAAAGTAAATCTTTTTTATACTGTTTGGATTTTTGAACCATCTGGATATATTCCCTATTCAAAAAATAAAAAATAGAATTATCCTCCCATTGCACTTAGAATTCAACTAATACTCTGTGCCATGACCTACAAAACCCTGCCTGGTCAAGCCTCTGCTCACCTCTCTACTTTTCTCTTCTATCATCCCTGTTACTTTCTTACTGCTCCCAAATTATCTTCTTTCAATTAACCAAACTCAGCCTTTGTGTTTTCCTCTCAGTGCTTTTGCACTGTCTTTTTCCTTTGCCTTGACTGCCATTTCAACTGATCTTCACAAGTCTATTATCTTTTCATCTGTAAATCTCTGCCATCTAAGAGATATCTTCACTGGCTGCTTCATCTCAGTATATTCACCCCATCCTACCTTTTATTCTCAGTCATAGCACCATGGTCTCTTTCTCTATAGCATTCCACACCATTGTTTATTGTTGATTTAAGTGAATTATTCATTTTGTTGTTCATCCACCAGAGACCAAGCTTCATGAGGGTTGGAACCATTTATATAATTTTCACTGCTGTATAACCATCCTCTGCCCAGTGCTTGGTGCATAGTAGGTGATCAGTAAGTGTTGACTCAATGTATAATTGTAGATGTCTATGTCATGAATGATCTTACCTGGTGGCTCAGTTGGTAAAGAATCTGCCTGCAATGTGGGAGACCTGGGTTTGACCCCAGGGTCTGGAAGATCCCCTGGAGAAGGGAATGGCAACCCACTCTAGTATTCTTGCCTGAAGAATTCCATGGACAGAGGAGCCTGGTGAACTACAGCCCATGCAGTTGCAAAGAGTCCAACATGACTGGGAAACTAACACACACACACACACACACACACACACGTCATGAACATTTACCCATGTCATTACAAAATTTTTAGAAGTATCCTTGTAACAGTTGCATAATATTCCATCCAGTGGATTTAGCACAGTTAACATAACCATTTTCATATTTGTTGACAATTAGGTGGCTATTGAAACTATATAAGAGTAGGTTTAACTTCAAAATTGTTAGTATGCCATATTGTTGCATTTAAAATATTTTGATTCCTATAATATCTTGAAAAGTGATATCTTCAAAAAATTTTAATTTGTATTTCGTTGATTACTGATAGTTCTACTTTTTTTCCATATTAACCACTCAGATTTCTTTTATGGATTATCCACAACACCTTTTGAATTACGTCCTTCTATTTCCCCAGTGCTATTGTCTTAAGCCAGGTTCTTACCATTTATAACCTGAATTGCTTTCACAACTTCCATATTGGTCTCATGACCTCTGATCTTGCCTCCCTCCAATGCATCCTTTCTCCTGAAGTCACAATTGTTTTTTCTAAAATGCATATTTGTTTATAGTTTTGCCTACTTACAACTCTTGGACTCTCCATTGCCTAGAAAATAAAAGGTAAGGTCTGCCATGTTCTGGCCTATAAGTTTAGCTTTAGTGGGCTCCAGCTGAAAATCTCACCTTCATCTAACCTCACACATCATGCCTCTTGATCTACTTAAAGTTGCTCTTTCTTTCTGAAATATCCTTACGCAGCATCTCCTGTACAACTATGGAACATCTACTCATCTTTCAAAACTTCTTCCATGAAACTTGAGTTCCCCAAACTTGGTAAACCTTCCTTTTGTTACACTTCTACCTCATTCAGGCTTCAATCATCACAACTGTGATGCTTGGTTGTGCCACTTTTTAAAATTAAAAAAAAAATTAATGTTTAATCTCTCTGTAGATTTTAAGCACTTCAAGAGACAGATCGGTTTTTATAAACTTTATATTCTCCAGTGTCTAGCACATGTCTTGAAATATAGTCTGTATCCAGTGACTGTTCAGTTTTGTATCTGGTTATTTGAGTATTAGTGCTTTCCTTATGTATTTTGTATGAATTATTTAAATGGTTAAAATAAGACTATTATGAATTTTTTTTATCAGTTTTCAAATTGTCTTTTATGTTTAATTATGAGGTGATTGAATAGCTTGGTCTTAAGAGAAGTATTTAATAGGTAAAAAGTCAAATGTATTAATTTTCTAAGTTATTCTTCCATTATTTCTAAATTTAGAAATTTTTATTTCTATTAGTGATTTGATAAATACTTATTTCTGTTTTATTCTGGCTTTATCATTTGAAATTTGTGAACATTTGATTCAATAATTCATCTAAAAATTACTTAATGCTGTTTACTAATAATTTTATTTATTTTTCCTGAGATATTTAACCACATTTTCCAATATCATTTATTCAGTTCAGTTCAGTTCAGTCGCTCAGTCATGTCCGACTCTTTGCGATCCCATAAATTGCAGCACGCCAGGCCTCCCTGTCCATCGCCAACTCCTGGAGTTCACTCAAACTCATGTCCATCAAGTTGGTGATACCATCCAGCCATCTCATCCTCTGTCATCCCCTTCTCCTCCCTCCCCCAATCCCTCCCAGCATCAGAGTCTTTTCCAATGAGTCAACTTTTCACATGAGGTGGCCAAAGTACTGGAGTTTCAGCTTTAGCATCATTCCTTCCAAAGAACACCCAGGACTGATCTCCTTTAGGATGGACTCATTGGATCTCCTTGCAGTCCAAGGGACTCTCAAGAGTCTTCTCCAACACCACAGTTCAAAAGCACCAATTCTTTGGCGCTCAGCTTTCTTCACAGTCTAACCCTCACATCCATACATGACTACTGGAAAAACCATAGCTAACCTTTTTCTTCCTCCTTTTTTGAGATGCCTTCTTTATCAGTATTAGTTTCAAATATGTAGTAGGATCAGCATTGGGGATATATAGGATTCCATTGATTTGTATGTCTAAATTTGTTCCGGTATCCTAGTCTTTTAATAATTGTAGATGTATAGTGTGTATTTTGAATGCAGTAGACTATAAAAAAAAAAAAATGTCTGATAGGGCTAATTCCAGGGTTTTCCTGGTAGTTCAGCTGGTAAAGAATCCACCTGCAATGCAGAAGACCCTGGTTTGATTCCTGGATCAGGAAGATCCCCTGGAGAAGGGATAGGCTACTCACTCTAGTATCCTTGAGCTTCCCTGGTGGCTCAGATGGTAAAGAATCCACCTGCAGAGCGGGAGATCTGGGCTTGATCCCTGGGTCGGGAAGATCCCTTGGAGGAGGGCATGGCAACCCACTCCAATATTCTTGCCTGGAGAATCCCCACGGACAGAAGAGCCTGGCAGGCTACAGTCTATGGGGTCGCAAAGAGTCGGACATGACTGAGTGACTAAGCACAAGCACAGGGCTAATTCCATTCCATTTCATTACTTTTCTTTTTCAAAAGTTTTCTGTGCACTTTTATTGCATTTATTTTTCCTACTAAATCTTGGGATCATTTTGCTGAGTCCCCCAAAGAATCCTGTTAGTGTTTTGATTGGAATTCAACTAAAATTATAAATAATTTAAGAACAAATTGATTTCTCTTTACCACATTCAGCCTTCCAATTGCAGAACATGGTATGTCTCCTTACTTATTCAAGTCTCTTTTAATATATTTCTCAGTAAAGTTTTACAGTTCTCTTTTTGTAGGTCTCACATGGTTCTAATTAAAGTTACTCCTAGGCATTTTGGATTTCATTTAGCAGACTTCTCTGGTATGACTGAGAATGCCCATGCAGCCCACATAAATCTAATCCAGAGTATTGGGGTGCATATTTTGTAGGCCAGGTGGTCTGACAGTAATTGAGGCCATATAGTATAGTGGCGTCTAGGCAGATCTGTTTCTGAATCCTGGTTCTGTCACTTATTAGCTATGTAACGTTGGGCAAAATACCTAAACTCTCTGTAAACTCTGTCTCAGTGGATTTACCTGTAGAATGGGCTACCCCTGCCAGGAGCTTAGGGTGTGCAGGTTAATGAAAGGGAAGGTTTAGCCTGGCACTTGGCACATGATAAGTGCTCAACAAATGTGAACTATGGTGCTGATGATGGTGATTGATAGGAATTGAGCATTCAGAGCATTCAAACTGGAAACAGGACTGTCTAGAGCAGTTCAGATTGTCAAAATCATAGAGAAGTGAAAAAGAAGAAAGACCTAAAAAAGAATGAAAGACGAAGAGAGAAGAAAGAGGGAAAAGGGAGTTGCTTGGGGTTGGGAGTTGTAAGACCCCTCTTCTCATGGGAAGAGCATGTATGGGAAAAGACTGCATTATTGTTGAAACACATAGGAGGACCATCCTGGGGCAACCCCCAGAGCCTGGGGAGAGGTAAAGGGAAGCAACAAAACACCTGGAGAGTTGTTATTCACACAGCTGCCCACCTGCCCACTCAGCTGGGCCTCCATCCAGGATGGAGAGAGAAGCTCACCTGAGAGTTGGTGGAGGGATGTGTCCTGGTAGGCATGGGAAACTGCAGAGCCAGATTTCCACTTGCAAGAGATGCTTCTTTGGGATTGTGGAAGTCCGAGTGCAGCTGACTGATTCTCTGAGAGCAGCTGCAAAGGGAGGCCAGAGTGGCTCTTGGAAAGAGATGGAAAAGATAGCCCAACCCTTTAAGCTGGGAGGGCATGGATTTGGCTCATTATGATCTTACTAATCGGGCTTCTCTGGTGGCTCAGACGGTAAAGCGTCTTTCTGCAATGCGGGAGACCCAGGTTCGATTCCTAGTTCGGGAAGATTCCCTGGAGAAGGAAATGGCAATCCACTCCAGCACTCTTGCCTGGAAAATCCCATGGATGGAGGAGCCTGATAGGCTACAGTCCATCGGGTTGCAAAGAATCATAGCATATGTTGCTTGAGAGTGTTGGTGCCATTTAACTAGGCCAAATCATTTCTTAAATGGTGATGGGCATGAGGTAGGGAGTGGGGAGGATGGAAGGGAGGGAGGAGAGAGAAAAGAAGAAGAGAGGTTGCTGTCTCTATGGGAATGCTTACATAACTATAGATTCGATTTAGCTGTATGCACAGCACAGCATGAGTTTTCCTATGTAGGTGTTTTTACACAGCCAGCTGCAAGCAGGAAGCTTTATTTATTGTGTGTGGCATTGTTTTGGGACAAATAGAACTAACATCCTTAATTTAATTGGAGGTACAAATGGGAAGCTGAAGGGCAAAGATCCCTGTAAAGAGAATATGAGAAACATCCTATTGCCTAATGATTCCTGTTCTAATTCTATTATATTCCCAAGAACATCCTCAAGACGCTAGTCAACAATGATTTTTCCTGATAAAAGTTCCATTATTAAAGAGCAGATATTTGAAAGATTCTTGGATATCATCATATCCTATAACATTAGCACTGGAAATGCCCTTTGAGACCAACCAGTGGAGCCAGTGAGCCCCAGCAGAAAGAAATGACTCATGTATGGGTGTGTAATGAGCTGGTGGCAGAGCCACAACCAAAACTCCTGGCTCACAGTGCCCTTTCTTTCCTCTGTGACATTGAGTCTGTGTACTTAAAACAAAACAAAACAAAAAAACACTTTTTATTTTGTATTGGGTTATAGTTGATTAACAATGTTGTGAGAGTTTCAGGTGAACAGTGAAGGGACTCATATATGATGTATATGTACATATACATGTATCCATTCTCCCCAAACTCCCCTCCCATCCACATAACACTGAGCAGAGTTCCCTGTGCTGTACAGCAGATCCTTGTTAGTTATCCATTTTAAATATAACTATATGTACATGCCCAGCCCAAACTCCCTAACTATCCCTTCCCCTCATCTTTTTCCCCTGGGAACCATAAGTTTGTTCTCTAAGTCTGAGCCTCTTTCTGTTTTGTAAATAAATTCATCTGTATCATTTCTCTTTAGACTCCATGTATAAGGGGTGTCATACAATATTTCTTGAATTTGCCTACTTTTGGAAGCTTCTAAGACATCCTGTCTCTTAGCACTTCCTCAGCCTTTGCCCTGTGACCTTCTAGAGCATTTGGAACCTGTGTTATAAACCCACCCATGTGATTTTCTTTCTTCGGAGGAATAGGGTCATGGGAGCATCATATGGCCCACATATGGAAAAGGAAGGAATATTTTCCTGAAGCTGAATTATCTTTTTATCTTCTTTTCCCCTCTAGAGATATTTCTGAAGAGATACTTTACATTGTATAAACATTTTCATTTCACAGCATAAAGACTGGCTCGTGCAGGTAAGGTTTCTCATGTGGTCTGGAGCACAACTTCTGATGTTACCTGTCCCACTGTGCACTCCAGTACTCTTGCCTGGAAAATCCCATGGATGGAGGAGCCTGGTAGGCTGCAGTCCATGGGGTTGCTAAGAGTCGGACATGACTGAGAGACTTCACTTTCAATTTTCACTTTCATTGGAGGAGGAAGTGGCAACCCACTCCAGTGTTCTTGCCTGGAGAATCCCAGGGACAGCGGGGCCTGGTGGGCTGCCATCTATGGGGTCGCACAGAGTCGGACACGACTGAAGTGACTTAGCAGCAGTAGCAGCAGCATAGCACTGAGCACAGCATTCTCAGTCTTTGACCTAGCTTTGATCTCTTGTAGGACCAGCACGGGGCCTGATTCCCTATCCCCAGTGAGGGGCAAGGACCCAGGAAATAGCTTTGAATTGAATCCAGGAGCAGAGGGGATGTTAGGAAGAAGCTCAGATTTTAGGCTTGTAAATTTGTCGTGTAGCCTCAGGTCAGTCCATGAACCCTTCTCAGCATTGTTCTCCTTTATGTAAAGGGATGTTGATGCTAGCACCACCCCTACCTCCAAGAGGAATGTGAGGATGAATGAGACTGTGGTTACCAATACTCTCTGTGAACTGAAAGGGCCACCTACAGAAAAAATAGCGTTTGACAGTAGTGGCTAACATTCTAGGAGCACTTGTTGAGTGCCAGAAAGCACCTTCAACTAGCACAAGAGTCCTATGAGGAAAAGGCTACTGTTATTCTGTTTTATAGATGGGAAAACTGAGGTACATGGAAGTGAGACAATTTTTACAGGATCCTATATCCCCAAGGACACAGAGCTAGTAAGTGGTTATGATATTATAAGCTAATGAGAGGTTATAACTTGCTCAGACTGACACAGCCAAGTTTCAGAGACAGCATTTAAATCTAGGTCTCTTCGAAAAGGGAGCCCTCTTACATTGTTGGTAGGAATGCAAATTAGTACAGCCACTATGGAGAACAGTGTGGAGATTCCTTAAAAAACTGGAAATAGAACTGCCATACGACCCAGCAATCCCACTGCTGGGCGTACACATTGAGGAAACAAGAACTGAAAGAGACATGTGTATCCCAATGTTCATTGCAGCACTGTTTATAATAGCCAGGACATGGAAGCAACCTAGATGTCCATCAGCAGACGAATGGATAAGAAAGCAGTGGTACATATACACAATGGAGTATTATTCAGCCATTAAAAAGAATACATTTGAATCAGTTCTAATGAGGTGGATGAAACTGGAGCCTATTATACAGAGTGAAGTAAGCCAGAAAGAAAAATACCAATACAGTATACTAACACATATATATGGAATTTAGAAAGATGGTAATGATAACCCTGTATGTGAGATAGCAAAAGAGACACAGATGTATAGAACAGTCTTTTGGACTCTGTGGGAGAGAGCGAGGGTTGGATGATTTGGGAGAATGACATTGAAACATGTATAATATCATATGTGAAACGAAACACCAGTCCAGGTTCGATGGAGAATATAGGATGCTCAGGGCTGGTGCACTGGGATGCCTCAGAGCGATGGTATGGGAAGGGAGGTGGGAGGGGGTTCAGGATGGGGAACCGTGTATACTCGTGGCAGATTCATGTTGATGTATGGCAAAACCAATACAATATTGTAAAGTAATTAGCCTCTAATTAAAATAAATAAATTTATATTAAAAAAATCTAGGTCTCTTGACTCCTGGTCCAGTGTTCTGTCTACTGAGCCTGATGCATGATGTGCTGGGAAAACCATACCTGGTATGTCCTACGGAAGCATGCTTGGGGTAAGGTACTCCTCTGCTCTGAATATGTCCTCTTGCCTGAGGAAAAGGTATAGCAAGTGGAAATGAAAAGTTCTCCCTGGGTTGAAGAACTTCAAATCATGGGTCAGTTTTCAAAAGGAGCCCCTGGGGGCCTGGGGGAAGGTGTGTCATCCCAGGTGGGTTGGTGAAAATGAATAAGAGCAGTTGGTCTAGAAAGAAATGACACATTTCTCTCTTATCTGTATTTCTATCCTAAACAACCTAGGTCCGGATCATATATATATATATATATATATTTTTTTTCATGTCAACTTGCTGAAAGGATATTTTTAAATAAGATATGACACCAGTATAACTTGGCCAATAGCAAGCACCTTTGTAAAACAATTTGACATGCTTCCCTGGTGGCTCAGAGGTTAAAGCGTCTGCCTGCAATGTGGGAGACCTGGGTTCGATCCCTGGGTCAGGAAGATCCTCTGAAGAAGGAAATGGCAACCCACTCCAGTATTCTTGCCTGGAGAATCCAATGAACGGAAGAGCTTGGTGGGCTACAGTCCACGGGGTCACAAAGAGTCGGACACGACTGAGCGACTTCACTTTCACTTTCAATAAACACCCAATGATGTGGGGCTTATTACCTGGCCTTTGTGTATGAAGCTAGGACCTTCATTCTGTTTCTGAAAATAAAGCCCACTGTTTGGTGCCAATCTAAAGATCCTTTACACACTGTAAGGGCATACAGTCACACTGTATGCCCATTTCTGGGACACCTACTCTGAAGTCTGTATGTTGAGGATACAGGGGTACAAGGAAGTGATGTACAGTTCCTGTCCTCTCAAAGCTCAGCATTAAGTGAGAGTGAAATGGCTCTTAGCCACAGAACACTAGTTTTCTTCAAAGTCTGTAATAAGAATTATAATAATGGTGCCCACAGAAGGATTTACAGGTTTCAAAATACACACATTCTATTCTAAATAACTGTATTGATTTTCTGCTTACAGATGTGTTTTGTCTTTTAAAAAGTCATGAGGACTATAGTAACATACAAGATAGACAGTGAGTGTCCTCCATAATCCCACATCATCTGAGGTAGTCATCTGGGTTAACCATGTAGGGTGTATATCCTGTAGACTTTGTTCTCTCTCTCTCTCTCTCTATATATATATATATATATATATAGTTTATGGATATTACAAAAAGGGGAACATGCAATGTGAGGAGTTTTGCACTTGTTTTCTTTCACTTATCTCAGAAGGCTTTCCATCCCCTTAAGAGGTGGGAAGGGAAGAACAAGCAAAGGGAAGAGATTGTGTTGTTGATCTGAATGACAGCAAAAAGACCTTAATGGCAGGCACCAGTGGGGATCACTTCCTTTAAGCCAGGCACTGGGTCAAGAGCATACCTGCAATTACCTTAGTGAAGCAAATCCTGGCCTTGTGCTTTCATGGCAGAGTGGCCTCAGCTCAGTCCCATAACCTATCTGGGCCTCCCTTTCTTCAACTATAAAATGGGAACAATGTCACAGGCCTCACAGGTGGATGTGCTCCGTGTGTGCTCAGTTGTGTCTGACTCTTTGTGGCCCCATGTCCTCCAGGCATCCCCATCCATGGGCTTTCCCAGGTAGGAATACTGGAGTTGGGTGTCATTTCCTTCTCCAGGTGATCTTCCCAACCCAGGGATTCAACCTGCATCTCTAGCATCTCCTGCATTGGCAGGCAGATTCTTTACCACTTGTGCCACCTGTGAAGCCCTCACAGGTGGATGGAGAGGGTTAAATAAATAAAGTACTTGTAAGAGTGCTGAGAACATTGCCCGGTGCATTCCCAGTACATGTTACCCATTGTCATCTTTGTTGCTATCATCATTATAGTTGTTTGCCTAGGACTTGGGGTGCTTTTATTATTCCTGCTTTACAGATGATAAAACTAAGGTTCAGGGGATTTGCAGGACTTCTCCGGAGTTTTATGGCAAGTATGTTAGAAGAACAGTGATTCTGATCCCGAGTGAGAGCTCAAACACTACTTTCTACTCCAGGCCTTCTCCACCTTCTGTGTGCAGATATATCACCCATGTGGCCTGTTTAAATGTAGGTTTTTGGTCTTCAGGCCTGGGGAGGGGCCTGAGAGTGTGCACTTCTGAGGGTCTACAAGGGGATGCTGAGGCTGCTGGTCCTCTGGCCATGTCTTGAGGGGCTGGGCTCTGTTGCCTCTCTGTTGGAGACCTGAGTCTTCACACCAAATAGATTCTTCTTAAGAACATCTAGCTGAATTTCCCAACTCTCTCTTCATTGAGTTTAGAACATTAGCTGTCAGGGTTTCTGCATGTAGACAACAGGTCTCATAGGATTCAATTCAGCTTATCCTACAGGTCGCCTTCATTTTCAGATGTGCCGTTTGAATCAGCAATACATTAGCACTCACTGAGCTATCCCTGCTTTGTCTGTCAATTGCTTTTAGTACTTATCAGATTCATTTCAGCAATGACAGTTTCACGTTGTTAATTAATACCATTTTAATTTTCTGAAAAGTAATGTAGGTATTTTCTTTGCTTCTTTTCCTAATCCTTCATTTAACAAATCCATATTATGTCCCTATGGTGGGCCAGGCACTGTTCTAGGCACTCAGGATAGACCAATGAACAGAGACAGAAATGCCTGTGTTCAGGGAGCTTACATTCTGCTAACAGGGAAGGCATGAAACAGATCAGCAAAAACACTGAATAGTGTGTCAGATGAGAAGTCCCAATGGAAATAAGTTAATCAAGGCTGGGTAGGGAGAGAAGGCTGGGTTGGGAGATGCTCTTTCCTGTAGACCAGTAGATGGTAGGGAAGGCTCACAGCTAAGAGGGTGTTTATGCAGGACCCTCAGGGAGCTGAGAAAGCATGGAGTGTGCATGCTTACTGTGCCTGACTCTTTGTGACCCCCCTGGACTGTAGCCCGCCAGGCTCCTCTGTCCATGGGATTCCCCAGGCAAGAATACTGAGGTAGGTTACCATTTCCTTATCCAGGGGAAAGAGCATAGCAAATGGCTATTTGGGAAAAGAGTATTTCAGGTAGGAGGAGCTGCAAATGCAAAGAACCCAGAGCAGAATTCTGCTAGCCAGTTTGGAGAACAGCCTGGAAGAGATTGTGGGGGTGAGAGAGAGAAGAGAAGTAAGAAGCAAGTCTGCAGAAGTCCTGGGTGATGGGTCAGGCTGGAGAAGAACCTTAGAGAGCCTTGTGAGGATCTGGATTTTTTTTCCTGATATGGGAACCATGGCAGGATATATATATATTTTTTTTTAATGTATATTTATTTATTTGGCTTTACCAGGACCTTCAGTTACAGCATGTGAATGCTTAGTTGCCTCATGTATTCCCTGACATGGGATCAAACCTGGGCCATCTGCCTTGAGAGCAAGAAGTCTTAGCCACTGGACCCCCAGGGAAGTCCCCATTGTAAGATTTTGAACAGGCAAATTTCTGTAAGATCACTGTGGCTTCTGTATGAAAAATAATGGGAGGGGAGAGTTTGTGTTGTCGGTTCGGAATGGAATAGAGACAGCAGCAAGAGATTGGAAATATTTGCTTTACAATCTTTCCTGATGTAATTAAGCATTTAAAAACTGACAGAGTGACTGGGACGAACTCTGTCTAAAGCATTCACAGTAAGGACATTAACAGCTAGCACTAACTGCAGACCTACTCTCTTCTGAGCACATGGATTATGGCTTCACATGCTGTGATTTCATGGAATCCTTGCCACAACTTTATCTAGTAGGCCACTGCCCCTTTCAGAGAAGTAAACTAAAGTTCAAAAAGGTTAGTCCATTTGCTCAAGGTCACACAGCTAAGAAAGGGCAGAATCAGGAGTCAAGCTTTGGTCTCTAGTCTACAATGCTTCCCTTCCATCTCTCATCCTAGGGATCACACTTGAAGAAAGATTGAAACCACTCTCTACTCTGCAATTTATCTTTATTATCTATCTTTAATACTTAAAAAAAAATATCTATGTCTACTCCCCTGATTTTATGACTAGCTTTTAAGTTAGAGTGCTGTAAAAGAATACTATCAGTGCAAGGCCCTAGGTTGGGAAATTGGGCCCAGTTTCATCTGGCGCATCCCCTGGCAAAGGAGAAAAAGACTCTGTTCTTAGCTGACAGATGAGCTTTTCCAGGCCTTTCATCAGGACAAGCACATTTGTGTGTTTCCTTGACTCGAATTCAGGTAATTTCCTCAGCTACTTATATGAAAAGTAAGTGACCAGTCCCCCCTCTAGACACTACTGGTTAGTGTATGCTGGAGACCTTGTCATCAGCTTGGCTATGTAAGTGTATTACCTTTCTGAAATGACATTAAAGAAGGCAAAAGCAAAGCAAGGTTCATATTGTTTTTGAAGCCTGCTGTTGGAGTAGTATCCACAGTGGGTCATATGCTCATAGAATTTGCTGTAACTTTTTAAGAACTCTATAGTGCACCCGCTGCATCTTGGAAATTTAACTTAGTTATCAGAAGTGAAATTTACTGCTATAATTTTTAAGGTCACATCCAATTGGAAAAACTGGAAACTTAAATAGGGAAAAGATATTTTGCTTCTAGGTAGAATAAATATACTAAGAGATCCACTTAATTCAATCCTTCCCTGCTCTTTGGAGCATGTGTGCACACTTGCACACACACACAGACACAGGCACAGACGCACACACAGGAAAGGCTGCAAGCTGTCTTTATAGACTTTCTATTGCTTCAGAAGCCACTTCCTGGCCTGCACTTTCATCTGAAATCTCGGTATGATATCTCGGCCCTGAAGGCAGTTATTTCTGTTGGTCTCTGGTTGAGAGATAGGCAACGTCCCGTCTTAGAAGCTTTACTCTGAGGGTTGAATAGCCATGCTGCCCCTCACCCCCACCCCATGAACGTGAAATGAAGAATGAAAAGTGTATCCACATAACTTTTTTCTAAGACTGAAAATCCTTACTATCTCTTGCCAGTGAATCAGCATCCTGTGGATTTGCATGTGTTTTTCTGGCAAATGCTCAGACATACATGCCCAGCTGTTGCCTAAATTCCAGGGCCTAATGTGTTCCTTCTGGGCAAAAACTTCAAACCTTTTATCTGGAAGATGGCAAGCAAACCTTAAGGCTTTGTCACTTAACTGCCTTGTGACCACAAGCATGTCACTTCAGCTCTCTGAGCCAGTGACCTCATTGGTAAATGAGGGAAATGGTGCACTGCTCATCCGTACCCTGCTGGCCCTCATTTGCTCCAGGGAAGGTCTTCTGGTTTGGTGGTCAGTTTCCCACTCTGACTTATCTTGAGTGCAGTCTACAGATAAAAGGAAAGGAGGAAGTGGCAGGCGAGAGCAAAGACCTGGTCGGCCATATGCTCCTTGAAGCCACAAGAATCCTTGGGCCCACATCATGTCCCTTGGTTAGAACACAGGTCTCCTGCGACCTTGCAGAGACACTGAGAACTCAGCCTGTGGAGGAGGGTGTGCTGTGTCAAGTGATCCGAGGGCAGAGCCCCACAGGCCAAGGTAAGGGTATTCTGGACTTCTGGGCAGAGCTTTTCACTTTAAACTTTTACCATTCTCAATCTCTTTTAAGCCTTCCAGAGTGCATGACAGAGGCAGGGCAGGTGACACTATGTCCATTTTTACAGATAAATAACCTGATACACAGAAAATTGAAAGGATTTGCTCTTGGACACAAGAGTCAAGTCCTGGAGACCAGCTTCCTTTACCATAAAGGAAGTGCCTTTTCATTGGATCCCTACCTCACTGCTATGTCTGTCCATAAATCTGAAATAGTAATGTGGCTCCTTTCCCTCCATAATGTGTGTGGGAGAAATGATGGGAGCTTGAAAGTCTTCTCTGTCTACATTTAGTTGCTCATGATCTCATGGCTTGAAATGCTATTGACATACTGATGGCTCCTCCAGTGTGGACTCCTCTAGAGCTCCTGATTAATCTATCCAAAACTGCCTACCTACTGGGCATCTCCACTGAAGTTGCTAGGAGACATTTCAAATTTGTCAGGTCCCAAACTAATCCTGATCTTCTCCAGCCCCGTGCCCTCAATGGACCATTTCTACAGTTTCTCAGGCCAAAACCCCTGGACTCACCTTTTGTCACCTCAAGCTCTCACATCCCACATCCAGGCTATCAGCAGGTCCTATTTTTCTATACCTTCAAAGCATATTCCACAGTCTAAGCATTTCTTCACCCTCCACTTCTGCCAGCCTGGTCTGAGCCACCATCATCTCTCACCTATCAATACATCACTGTAGTAACCTCCTACTCTTCTGCCCTCCCCTCCTCAACACTTTATTTCTCCTAGTCAGTCAGTTCAGTCATTCAGTCGTGTCTAACTCTTTGCAACCCCATGGACTACAGCATACCAGTCTTCCCTGTCCATCACCAACTCCCAGAGCTTACTCAAACTCATGTCCATTGAGTCAGTGATGCCATCCAACCATCACATCCTCAGTTGTCCCCTTCTCCTGCCACCTTCAATGTTTCCCAGCATCAGGGTCTTTTCCAGTGATTCTTCCCAAAGCAGCCAGAATTCATGATAAAATGTGAATCAGAGCATGACCCTCATCTATGCAAAATCCTCTTGTGGTCTCCCAACTCACTCAGAGTACAAGTCACCAGTGGTGGCTACTGAGGCCTAATTTGGTCCAGCCATCTTATTACCTCTCAGACCTTCTCTCCTATTATTCCTCCTTCGCTGCTCTTGCCACTCAGTCTATTCTGCCCATCGAGCCCACCAAGCATGCTGCTACATCAGGGCCTTTGCCTTACTCAGCTGGTCCCTTTGTCTGGACCACTTACAGTCTTCACCCCAGTGTCCTCAGACCTACCATCCTCAGCTCTCAACTGTTTGCTCATGTCTTACTAGGTCAGCAAGACCTCCCCAAGTTATCCTACTTATAATGTCACCTATATCCAATCAGGCCTCACTGTGGTCTATTTTTCTCTTAGTCCTTATAACTCTCTAACATATAGAATTAACTTGAGTATTTGTTGTCTGTCTTACACCTCCCATTAAAGTATAAGATCCACATACATGGATTTTTTTCATCTTGAACACTGATGAATCCCAAATGCTTAAAACAATGTCTTCCCCAAAAATTGTGACTTGAGACATTTTGTTGAATATTTTTTGAAGGTAGAAAGAGAGAGAGAAAGCCAGTGAGTATCATAGATGAAGAATGAAGGGCACCCTGTCATGCTATTCATGCTGATATCTTAGTATTTGCCCTGTTGCATTGTAAGCTATGGATTTGCATATGTGAATGAGTCAAGGTTAGGGTCATGATTAGAGACAGACACCTTCTAGGCTTCATCTTTGAAACCCTGGCTTCTAGCACAGTTATTAGGGTACACTGAGTGCTGTAGGAAATGTATTTTTTAAAGTGAAGAAGTAAAAGTCACTCAGTCATGTCCAACTCTTTGGGACCCCATGGACTATACAGTCCTTGGAATTCTCCAGGCTAGAATACTGGAGTGGGTAGCTGTTCCCTTCTCTAGGGGATCTTCCCAACCCAGCGACTGAACCCAAGTCTCCTGCACTGCAGGTGGATTCTTTACCAGCTGAGCCACCAGACAAGCCCAAGAATACTGGAGTGGGTAGCCTATCCCTTTTCCAGTGGACCTTGCTGACCCAGGAATCAAACCGGGGTTTCCTGCAATGCAGGCAGATTCTTTACCAGCTGAGCTACCAGGGAAGTATTTTTTAAATGTATTTATTTATTTTTATTGGTGGATAATTGCTTTATAAGAATCATTTTAATAAAAATAAAATTCAAAAATAACAGCAATATTTACTTCTAAATAGTATGAGGGTTAAGAACATTTATCCTGAATCAGACTGCTTTATGTATATTAACTCATCTCATTCTAAAGTAATCTTCTGAGTTACATATGTACTATTATCCTCATTTTCCTAATGAAGAAGCTCAAGTACTTCAGAGTTAAGAAACTTGACCATGACCATGTGTGGCTAGTTAACTTTAAAGGTAGGATTTGAACCTAGGCAGTCTGATCCAGAATAAATATTCTGAACTCTCATACTATTTAGAAGTAAATAGTGTTAATATTTTTGAGCTTTATTTATTATTAAAATGATTCTTATAAGATTATTATAAAGTATTTACACTATTTTCACATGCTAGAGAAGATTAAAGAGGTGGTAACACTAGTAGACTTCAGTATTTTCCACTGTTTTTGATACGTTTATTAGACTGAACTTTTAGGTTGCCTTCTTGTCTAATGTTTGACAAGCTGTGGTATAATGTTTTTTTCTTGACTAATGTTTGACAAGCTGTAGTATAGTGTACTATTTTACTTGCTGTTTTTTAAGCTCATTGAAATGTATGGGTTTGCATACTTCTGTGAGTCAAGGTTAGGATAATATTTGGAATTAGGGTTAGGAGTTGCCCCTCAAGAGCAGGAACCTCATTTGCTTCATCTTTGAGACTCTAGCTGCTAGCACAGAGGAGCCATTGTTAAAAGAAGGATATAAAAGTAAATGGCTTTGTTCATATGCCCTCCTGAAAATATCATTGCTGGACCATGAAATGGGCTGCCTTTGACCTAGACTAGAATGTCATCTATCAAAGTACAGGAGTAGAAAGTATGTAAACTTGGGAATTGTTTTGAGGCCCAAAGACTAAAATGCTATGGAATTGCCATACAGTAAAAAAACTCCACCAAGATGAGTACATATTTATGCCAAGCAAGAGGAAATTATTGGTGTTTTACTTTTGGTGTTTGTTCTTTGAACATCCTGGGGAGATAGGTTAACAAAATTGATATGCATTCTTTCGAAGCCTTTTAAAAACATGACACTATTACTGGAAAGATGAAGGGACTCAGAAGTGTTCAATGTTGTTATCTTTAGATTGCATGATTGAATGTATGGAATTTTAAAGCTAGATTTCCATTATAGTATCCTTTCAGCTGGTAAAAACATTACAAGTGCAGTGAAAATTGTATCAATGAGATCATATTATATATAGTCTGTTGCACACCTTCATTGACCAAAGTACAATGAAGAGGGCTGTGTTGTGGTTTTATGTGATTCTGTCTGGGTGGTTCTCTTGAATAAGTATATTCTTAGACAAGTTAATACTTTCTGTTAAATATGTATAGACAATAGTGAACAATAGGTCCAATAGATTACAACCTAAGCTTCGTGCTACAGTCTCTGTTTCTATGGCCATCTGTGCTTCAGTAGAAATGACTGGACCAGGTGATTTGGACACAGGAGGTGTCCTGTGCATTATGTTGAGAGACAAAAAGAATGAAAGAGTTGAACAATACCCTTGGGTAGTGGCTCCTGCAACTTGTTCTGGTTTTGCATTCCAAGGTACTGGACCTATGGACAATGTTTTACTAACTTGGCAGAATGTATTTCTGTTACGTGTAGTTTCTGATGTAGAGGTTGTCCTCGTACCTCATATACAAATGACGTCATTCATCCCCATTCAACAGCCAATTACATAGTGTCTGCTCTGTGCCTGGCCCTGTGCTGGGCTCTCGGGGCACAGAGATGGAAAGGCTTAGTCCTGGTCCAACTTGCAGCACTTCTCTGGGCTTTGAAAGAGTATCTAATAGCTTTAGCGTCCAGTGAGAAGCTGATTTGTTGCTCTGAAAGGTAAAGGTTTTGTTTGCCTTGAGGAGGAAGGACTTATCAGGATGTTCTGATTCGATTGCCTGATGTTTTCTCCTTCACATTTTCACCAGTGAACAATGGCTTTCTGTGCAGAAGTGAGACAAGTTGGCAATTTGTAATGTGGGTGATTAAGGATTTTCCTAAGACGTGGAGTTGACAACAGCTATAAATAAAGGTTTAACTATTCATAATTAATCTAGTCATAGTTTATGTACTACTACAAATGTTAGTAATGTCACTTGTAAATGTATTATTGACTTGAAAATAGAAATGACTCACTGAATTTTTTGTTCATTCTCTATCAATGCAAAATTGTTCCCCCTGTGTTTTCTTAATTGTTTAAATCAATCAGTCATGTTCTTAATGACTTGATATATTAATAAATTAAGGTTTGGGACCCACAGAGGGAAAATGTATACACATATTAGAGTTGGATTATCCTTACAGGAGATTATATTCCTGCCAATATAGGAAATATTTGCTTTGAAGAAAAACAAAGGAGACTAAATTTTAGGAAATGATGTTGAGCTTAATATAAAGGCTAGCAAGCAAATTATAGTTATTTATAGGCCTTTCATTTGAGTAAAATGAACACAATTTAATACTTTACCTAATCTTGTGACAATATTTTTGTTCCTTTTAGTATTGTGGTTACATTTTGGGTACCATGTGCCTCAGGAGTTTTTCAAAACATCCTTGAATAAATGAAAGAACAATTGATTGCTTGGGATATGGGGTGATTCTTCATCTTTAGTATCCCTGCCTTTAGCTAATACACAGTAAAGTTCCAGGTTTTTCACACTATTCTCATGCTGTGAACTCCAGTATCCTAATTATTACCCCTAAACACAGTCTGTTGTGTCCTATGGGTCACTAATCAATCAATCTCTTTCTTTCTCTTTCTCTCTCTCTCTCAGTTGGTTCCCTTCTTATTTCAGTACATCTTTCACCTTCTCAGCTGGTGCCCAACGTAGAAAAATAACCTTTGGACAGAGCCAATTAAGCAACTATTAATACAAATCTCAAAAATTAGTCCAAGAATAAATGAATAGAAGGTCAATGATTGGACTTGAGTGTAATAGAAAGCATGAATTAATTGGGGTACATATAGTCTTTAAAATATGGGGTGTTCAGTGCTGTGTGACAACATAGAGGGGTGGGATGGGTTGGGAGATGGGAAGGAGATTCAAGAGGGAGGGGACATAAATGTATACCTGTGGCTCATTCATGTTTATGTATGGCAGAAACCAACACAATATTGTAAAACAATTATCCTCCAATAAAAATTTTTAAAAACAATATGGGATATTTCCCAATACCCCAAATCATTAGACATTTATATGAGACTTTGTTTTCTTCAACACTTTGAGTACAAAGAACTTTGTGGGAAACAAAAGCAAACATAAAGACCAATGGATGAAGTTCAAGCTGGAATCAAGACTGTGGGGAGAAATCGCAATAACCTCAGATATGAAGATGACACCCTTATGGCAGAAAGCAAAAAGGGTCTAAAGAACCTCTTGATGAAGCTGAAAAAGGAGATTGAAAAAGCTGGTTTAAAGCTCAACATTCAAAAAAGGAAGATCATGGCATCTGGTGCCATCACTCTATGGCAAACAGATGGGGAAACAATGGAAACAGTGACAGACTTTATTTTCTTAGACTCCAAAACTACTTTGGATGGAGACCGCAGCCATGAAATTAAAAGATGCTTACTCCTTGGAAGAAAAGCTATGACAAACCTAGACAGGATATTAAAACCTAAAGACATTACTTGGCTGACAAAGGCCTGTAGAGTCAAAGCTATGTTTTTTTTTTTTTCAGTAGCCATGTGTGGATGTGAGAGTTGGACCATCAAGAAGGCTGAGTGCTGAAGAATTGATGCTTTCAAAGTATGGTGCTGGAGAAGACTCTTGAGAGTCCCTAAGACTGCAAGGAGGTTAATCCAGTTAATCGTAAAGGATATCAACCCTGAATATTCATTGGAAAGACTAGGCTGAAACTGAAGCTCCAGTACTTTGGCCACCTGATGCAAAGGGCTAACTCACTGGAAAACATCCTGATTGTGGGAAAGATTGAAGGAAGAAGGAGAAGGGAGAAACAGAGGATGAGAAGGTTGGATGGCATCATCGATTCAATGGACATGAGTTTGAGCAAACTCTAGGAGATAGTGAAGGACAGGGAAGCCTGGCATGCTGCAGTTCATGGGGTCACAGAGTCAGACATGACAAAGTGACTGAATAACAACCAGTCAAAGGGCAGAAATTTTCAGTTATAAGAAGAATAAGTTCTAAGGATCTAAGATACAACATGGTGACTCTAGTTAATAATATGGTATTGTGTACTTGAAAATTGCTGAGTAGTCTGAAGCATTCTCGTCACATACACACTGTTTCAAACACACTTCTTTTCAAACAGTGAAAAGAAGTTCACTGTTTGAGCTGTTGGATTGTGCTAATTATCTTGATCTTAGTAATCATTCTGCAATATATGTGTATATGAAATCATGTTTTAGACTTTAAATGCATACTATTATGTTTGTCAATTATTCCCAGTTATACTTCAATAAAGTTAAAAAAGAGACTGTGGTATATAAACACAAGGGAATGCTATTCATCCATAAGAAGGAAGGAAATCCAGCCCTTTGTGACAAGATGGATGGACCTTGAGGCCATTATGCTTAGTGAAATAAGAGAAAGACAAAGACTGTATGATCCTACTTATATGTGAAATCTAAAAAGAAAACCACCAAACTTGGGACTTCCCTGGTGGTCCAGTGGTTAAGACTTTGCCTTCCAATGCTCGGGATGTAGATTTGATCTCTTGTCAGGGACCTAAGGTCCCACCTTCCTCGGGGTATGGCCAAAAATTAAACAAAACAAAACAAAAACAAACTCGTAGAAACAGAGAGTAGATTGGGATGGGCTGTGGGGGAAATGGGTGAAGATGGGCAAAGGGTACAAACTTTCAGTTATGAGTAAGTTCTGGGGATTTGATGTACAGCATGGTGACTGTAGTTAACAATGCTGTACTGGATACTTTAAAGTTGCTAAGAGAGTAGACCTTAAAAGTTATCACCCCCCAAAAAAAGTTAACTATGAGATGATGGATTTCTTAACTAACTTCATTGCGGTAATAATTTCGCAATATATATGTATATCACATCATCACATTGTACACTTTAGTGTTAGTCACTCAATCGGGTCTGACTATTTGCAAGCCCATGGACTGAAGCCTGCCAGGCTCCTCTAGAATACTGGAGTGGGTAGTCATTTCCTTCTCCAGGGGATCTTCATGACCCAGGGATCAAACTTTAGTCTCCTGCATTGCAGGTGGATTCTTTACCTTCTGGACCACCAGGGAAGCCCTGTGTATACTTTAAACTTATACAATGCTATATGTCCATTATAAGTTTAAAGTGTACAATATGATGATTTGATATAAATAAATATTGTGAAATGACAATGTTGTATGTCCATTATGGGTTTTCCAGGTGGTGCTAGTTGTAAAGTACCTCCTGCCAATGCAGAAGACATAAGAGATGCAGGTTTGATCCCTGGGTCAGGAATATCCCCTGGAGAATGAAATGGCAACCACTCCAGTATTCTTGCCTGGAGAGTCCCATGCACAGAGGAGACTGGTGGGCTACAGTCCATAAAGTCACAGAGTCAAACGTAACTGAAGCAACTGAACACACATCCACACATGTCATTTTGAATACTGTAGCTTTGTAGTAGAATCTGCAGACAGGTAGTGTGATATCCTCCAACTTTGTTCTTCTTTATCAAGATTGTCTTGGCTATTCAGGGTGCTTTGTGGTTCCATATGACTTTTAAGATTATTTGTTCTTAGTTCTGTGAAAAATGTCATGGGTATTTTGATAGAGATTGTATTAACTGTGTAGATTGTTTTGGATAGTATGACCATTTTAACAATATTAATTATTCTTATCCAAGAGCATAGAATATCTTTCCATTTCTTTGTGTCATGTTAAATTTCCTTCATCAGTGTCTTATAGTCTTCAGAGTATCGGTTTCACCTTCTTGGTTAAGTTTATCCCTAGGTATTTTATTTTATCTTTAACATGATTTTAAATGTTATTAAAAAAAACTTTCTCTTTTTGATATTACATTATTAGTGTGTAGAAATATGACAGATTTCTGTGTGTTAATCTTGTATCCTGAAACTTTGCTGAATTCATTTATTGGTTCTAATAATTTTGAGGTGGAGACTTTAGGGTTTTCGATATAAAATATCATGTCATCTGAAAAATAGTTTTACTTCTTTCCTTCTAATTTAGATGCATTTTATTTATTTTTCTTTTTGGATTGTTGTGCATAGGACTTCCAATATTATGTTAAATAGCAGTGATGAGAGTGGACATTGTTGTCTTGTTTTTGAATTTAGAGGAAAGACTGTCAGCTTTTTACCACTGAGCATATTAGTTGTAGGTTTGTCATAATGGCCTTTATTCTGATCTTCAGAACCATTTTATCTTCCAGCTCACTGATTAGTTCTTCTGTTTCAGATATTCTGCTATTGATTCCTTCTAGAGTATTTTTTAATTTCAGTAATTGTATTGTTTGTCTCTGTATGTTTATTCTTTAATTATTTTAGGTCTTTGTTAATTGATTCTTGCATTTTCTCCATTCTGTTTTCAAGATTTTTGATCATCTTTACTACCATTATTCTTTTTCAAGTTTGCCTATTTCTGCTTAATTAATTTGGACTTCTGTGTTTCTAGTTTGTTCCTTCATTTGTGTAGTATAGTATTTCTCTGCCTTTTCATTATTTTTTTTAACTTCTTGTGTTTGAGATCTCCTTTTCCCAGACTTCAGGGTTGAATTCTTTCTTTCTTTTGGTTTCTGCCCTTCTAAGATTGGTCCATTGATTTGTGTAAGCTTTGTATAGGCTGAGATTTGCGCTGAGTTTTTTTTTTTTTTTTTTCCCTCTGATAGGCAATCCTGTCTGATGATGATTGGGTTTGTATTTTTGTTTTGTTTGTTGTTTAGATGAGGCATCCTGCACAGAGTGCTATTGGTGGTTGGGTGATGTCAGTTCTTATATTCAAGTGGTTTCCTTTGTGTGAGTTCTCACTATTTGATACTCCCTAGGGTTAGTTCTCTGGTAGTCTAGGTCTTGGAATCAGTGAGCCCATTCCAAAGGCTCAGGGCTTGATCTCTTCATCTAGGACTGATGAGATGAAAATGACTTCTTTGTTTTTTAGACTTCTTGTTGTAGTTATTTCCAAAATCTGGTTCACTATATCTTCAGTTTCTCTGCATCCAGTGTGCCTCAGCCTTTATATGATCAATGGCCTTTGTTATGTTGAAATATATTCTTTCAATACCCAGTTTGATGAGAATTGGTATCATGAACTACCATATGAACAAGCAATTCCACTCCTGGGTATATATCCAGAAAGAAACAGAAACATCATTGGAAAAGATACATGTACCACAATGTTCATAGCAGCACTATTTATAATAGCCACAATATGAAAGCAATCTAAGTGCCCAGCAACAGATGAATGGAGAAACTGTTTGTGTGTATGTATATATACAATGGAATATTAATCAGCCATAAAAAAGAATGAAATTCTACAATCTGCAGCAACATGGATGGACATAGAGATTATTATGTTCAGAAAGACAAATATTGTATGACATCAGTGGGAAGAGGGACACTTCATCCATATTTGTCTAGGCAAGAAATAAGATTCTAGGATATTGGTACAGGAATCAAAAAGTCTTTGTCACTCGGATGGTCTCTTCCCTCCATGCAGATTTTCCCTTGTATTGCTCTTGTTGTGTCCATTGGACTCAAGGAGGGCATCATGCGTTGGTTCTCTATGGCCCATGGCAATGATGCACTTTCAGATAGAACTGGCTTGGATTCCTAGGACCCTGTTCTTTTGCCACACTATGCTGTTTCTGTTGAATACAGTGTTATTTTAAAAGTTGTCTTCATTATTTGTAACCCCTGGAATAGGAAACAGCAACTTGCTCCAGTATTCTTGCCTGGAAAATTCCATGGGCAGGGCTGCAGGGCCGCAGAGAATCAGACACGACTCAGTGACTAAACACATCATTATTTTTAAATTGCTGATTAACAATTTTCTCTGTACTTTGTACATTCTGTCTGACAGTTTCATTTGGAGCTGGCGTCTGCATATGAGATCAATCTGAGGGCCTGGGTTCTCCCGGCCCAGATGTCTAAAACAGTCTGCCTTTTTCTCTCCACTCCCCATGCACCTCTTATCACTCAGGTCTACTGTCTTTAAATACTTATCACCACTTAAAATTTTCGTAAGTTTTATACTTATTCATGATCTGACTCCTCTACCAGACTTTGAGCCCCATGAAGATATGAAATTTCTCTGTTCTATTCCTACAACTATATCCAAAATTCTTAGAACAGTGCCTGGCACCCAGAAAGCCTTGGATAGGCCATACCAGGAGTCTATAAGAATTTGATACTTGTCCATTCCCAAGGAATAGAATTTGTAATAAATACAGAACTCCATAAAAGGTGATTTTTATAAAGTGTCATGTGTGTTTGTTTATTCATCCTTTAAATAAATTATTGAATTAACAGTATGGGGTATATACTGAGCCAGGTGTTTAGAGTATAACAAATATATGACATATATGACTGTCTTCAATGAAGGCTTCCCTGGTGGCTAAGAGAGTAAAGGAACTGCCTGCAATGCAGGAGACCCAAGTTGGATCCCTGCATTGGGTAGATCCCCTAGAGGAGGGCATGGCAACCCACTCCAGTATTCTTGCCTAGAGAATCCCATGGCCAGAGGAGCCTGATGGGCTACAGTCCATGGAGTCTCAAATAGTCAGACATGACTAAGAAACTAATACACACACTACCTTCAAGGAACTCATACACTAAGAAGGAAAGAGACATAATAAAAAATGGATATAGATGATAAAAAGTACCATCTTCAAAGTCTCTTTGACTTCATTAGAACTATCCAGAGAGGCTTAAAAGATACTGATGCCCAAAAGAAGCCAGACACAAAGTACACATTCAGTTGCTCAGTTGTGTCCAACTCTTTGTGACCCCAGGGATTGTAGCCCACCAGGCTTCTCTGTCTATGGGATTTTCCAGGCAAGAATCCTGGAGTGGGTTGCCATTTCTTTCTCCAGGGGATATTCCTCACCCAGGGATCTAACCTGCATCTCCTGCATTTTATGCAGATTTGTTACCACTGTGCCACCTGCAGGATCTTA
Organism: Bos mutus; assembly: GCF_027580195.1. NCBI lineage: Eukaryota > Metazoa > Chordata > Mammalia > Artiodactyla > Bovidae > Bos > Bos mutus. The sequence goes on along the minus strand of NC_091646.1, from coordinate 10,926,297 downwards.
GTTCACAGATTAGGGATCAAATCTGTGCCCCTTGCATTGGGAGCTCAGAGTCTTAAACACTGGACTACCATGGAAGTCCTTCTTCAGCCTTCTTATAATCTTGAAGCACTAAAATATGAAGTTCTCAAATAGTTCCATATTGATAATGTTCAGCCCTCACTTCTCTGTTGGCATGCTGCCTTCTAACTATAAATGCCATGCCAGAGGTCCCTTCTAGCAAGCCTACATATTTTGAAGGGAGCCATGAAGTGACCAGGGAACTGGTGTCAGAATGTTTTTTTACAAGTCTTATAATTTCCTCATGACAAACTGCCAAAGCCTCCAGATTTCACTTCTTTTCTGCCACTTTTATTCCTGTGCACCAATGTCTTTTAGCATCATCTTCCCTTATACACAATTGTGAAAGATTCTGATGAACTCTTCTTCTATGTGTGCCTCTTCTGCCCTGACACTTTTCCATTTGTGTCCCATGTTTATAGGTCCGTGCTTTGTTTCAGCAATGTAAGCCTACTCTAGACATTTTGAATCCATGCTGCCTTTCTTCTGCTGCTCTTGCCACAGTGATGTAACACATCAACTCAGTCAGCTGTGACTGGGGTGGCTGGTCAAAGGAAGCAATGACCTGGGCCAAAATGGAAACCTCCTAGTGCAAGTGTAGAAAAGTGGAGATTACCCCATGAGATTCAGCCAAGTAAGAATTTCAAGTTTTCAAAAAGTTGACATTGGGTCCAGATATACACTCTGTATAGTGTAAGTTATCCCTGGGTGCTGAATACTAAATGTCTTAGTCATCTCAGGCTGCCATGACAAAATACCACAGACTGCATGGCTTAAACAACAGAAGAGTATTTTCCATGGTTCTTGAGGCCAGAAGTCTGAGATTAGGGTGTTGGCAAAGTTGGGTACTAGTTAGGACTTGCATTTCAGCTTGTAGGTGACCATCTTCCTGTTGTGAATGCACGTGGTATTTCCTCTGGGTGCATGGAGAGAGGGAGAGTGAGTTCCCTGGTGTCTGGCACTAATCCCATCATGAGGGCCCCACCCTCACGACCTCACCTAACCCTAATCACCTCCCAAAGGCCCCATCTCTAAATACCATCACATTGGGGGTTAAAGCTTCAACAGTGAGGCTCTGCCTCACTCCTCACTTCCCATTTATTTCTCTTCCCACCCACTTTTATAACTTTTCTGACTGTCGATTCTGGGCATGTAATTGCTTTGACATTGACTAAGTCATTTATTTATTCATTGACTAAGTCATTTCGCCTCTCTTGAAATATTTTAAGTATCTTATATGTGTTTTGTATGGTTCTGTGCAGAGTGTAGAGCTGTCAACAACAGAGGCAAAAACTCTTCCCTTGTGACACTGGCATTAGATAGAGGTATTAGATAGACTGTACCAGTGCGGTGGGGGAAACGATGCAAGTGGGACTGGCTGGTAAGAAGTTCTGGGGGTTACTTTAAACAGGGTGGTCACGTCACCACAACTGGAAGAGAAAGTCAAGGTTTGTTGAGGATCAGATTAATTTTTCTTTACTTACCCATAGTATCCTTTCTAATCTCCCTCTGTGTACATTTTCTACTGTGTCTCAAGTTCAAGCCTACCAGTTATCTCTGGATAAGTCCCGCTGATAGCCTTGCCTGATCTTGGGTCTAGGTTTGCTGCTAATTTAATGTAGCTCACATTCAATAATGCCAGTGGTATCCAATTTTTTATATCCCTCATCTCTCTGTGAAAAACTGTTGTCAAACCCAATAGCAACACCAAGAGCTATTATATAACAGATGCCTACCCTGTGCTAGATACTTTACAGATGCTGTATCACCCAACAATTAATCAACAATTTAACATTTAAGATAGTTATTGTTATTAACCCTTTACAGATGAGCATTCTGGGAGAATGAACTCCTTGTCCAATTTATAAAGTCAGACTAGAAACCCACATCAAAAGCTTTTTCTCTTTTCACCACACCAGGTTTCAGTTCTCCTAAGATAGGTCAGTTCCCCATACTAGAGTTTCACAGAGTTCATCCTGGAGACTAGCTCTTAATGGTGCATATCTTGAGACCTTGACAACTTTGTATTCTCAGAGCAGGTCCTACCACTCCCTAACATCTTAGAAAACACATAAGCTTCATGTTCTTTGATCTTTTCTATCACCATAATTTAAATTCTGCTCTGTTCTAATAGTAGTGTATATCTGTTCCCTATATCCACGTCAAGTGTCTGTCTTTTGAGAAATTCATTTCAGTTATTACTAGACTATAATCAGAAAAGTCAGGCCCTTTCCCTTTTGATTACACACTACCTATTCTAGTATTCATTTCCCAGTCATTCTGCTAACCTACTTATTTTTTTGGTAACTTTTTTCCACAGAGGATATTGGTAGATAGCCTTCATTTCCAGATTCATATATGCCAATTCTAAATCTTTGGCATGTTTTTGCTGCTTTCAACATTATCATCCTTTTTTCACTGATATAATTAATGATTGCCTCCCACCGTCACTCTTCAATCAAGAAACCTGTGATATATCTCCTATTTACCATGCTGCTGCTGCTGCTAAGTCGCTTCAGTTGTGTCTGACTCTGTGAGACCCCATAGATGGCAGCCCACCAGGCTCCCCCGTCCCTGGGATTCTCCAGGCAAGAATACTGGAGTGGGTTGCCATTTCCTTCTCCAATGCATGAAAGTGAAAAGTGAAAGTGAAGTTGCTCAGTCGTGGCTGACCCTCAGCAACCCCATGGACTGGGGCCTTCCAGGCTCCTCCGTCCATGGGATTTTCCAGGCAAGAGTACTGGAGTAGGGTGCCATTGCCTTCTTCCCTCTTTACCATACATTTTGCCTTTTCATACTGTTCATGGGGTTCTCAAGGCAAGAATGCTGAAGTGGTTTGCCATTTCATTCTCTAGTTTGCCTACAAAGATCTGTATAGTCAAAGCTATGTTTTTTCCAGTAGTCATGTATGGATGTGAGAGTTCGATCCTAAAGAAGGCTGAGCACTGAAGAATTGATGCCTTTGAACTGTGGTGTTGGAGAAGACTCCTGAGAGTCCCCTGGACTGCAAGGAAATCAAACCAGTCAATCCTAAAGGAAATCAACCCTGAATATTCATTGGAAGGACTGATTCTGAAGCTGATCCAATAATTTGGCCACCTGATGTGAAGAGCCAACTCATTGGAAAAGACCCTGATGCTGGGAAAGACTGAAGGCAGGAGGAGAATGGGATGACAGAGGATGAGATAGTTGGATGGCATCACTGATTCAATGGATATGAATTTGAGCAAACTCCAGAAGATGGTGACTGACAGGGAAACCTGGCACGCAACAGTCCATAGAGATACAAAGAGTCAGACACAACTGAGTGACTGAACAACAACAACAACAAGCACACATTTTAGGGATTAAAGGGTGATATCCATTCCCAATGTTGATCTTTTCCACTCTCATATCTGTGTGCATGTGTATCAAGTACCCAAGCAATATACCTTTCCTTCTTCTAAAATCATAATGCCCTGTTAAATCCTCCATCACCCTCTGCCATTAAATCAGTGGATTTCAGTGCTTCAAAAAGGAGCATTACTTTTTAAAAATAGTCATTACTAGGCTTCCATCATCAAGTTAGGTATGTTTACGTCCTTCGGGAGACAGTGGCCTTTAGAGTCAGGAAACTAAATTTCCAAAATTCCTTTTATATGTCAAAAGGAAAAACTGTGATATTCACTTGGACAACTATAGCAAAAGACTGATCATCTAAGTGCTGGTGTGGATACAGGGCTAAAGCTGCATTGCTTGTGGGAGCATAAAATATTGCAGCTACTTTGAAAAAGTGTCATAGTTCCTCAAAAATTAAACATGGAGTTGTCTATGACCCAGCAATTCAGTCCTTGATATATTCCCAAGAAAAAGGAAAATCTATGTTCAAAGAAAAGCCCAGATATGGATGTTCATAGAAGCATTATTTATACCATCCCATACACCTGTCTATCAGCTGATGATTGGAATTACCACATGTGATCTGTCAGCACTGTGGAATATTATTCAGCCACAGAAAGGAATGGATTCTGGTACAGGCTGCAACAGGGATGATCCTTGAAAGCATTGTGCTAAGTGAAAAAAACAGCCACTAAACGTTGTGTATTGTGTGATTCCATTTATGTGAAATGTCCAGATTAGGAAAATCCGTAGAGACCAAAAGTAGAATAATGGTTGCCAGGTACTGTAGAGGGAGTGGAATAGGAACTGCTAATGGATGTGTGGTTTCTTTTGAGCTTTTGAAATTGTTCTAAAATCAGATAGTGGTGAGGGTTGTATAACACTGAATATACTATAAACCTCTGAATTGTATTTTTTAAAAGGGTAGCTTTTATATAGTAAGTGAATTATATCTAAATAAGGCTGTGAAGGAAGGAAAGAAAGAATGGCAAAAGGGAGGGATAGAGTGAGGAGGGGAAAGGGAAGAAACAAAGGAAGGGGCAAGACTTCTTAAATGGGGCCCTAGAGCTTTACTCTAAGGCATCAATTGAGAAAACCCAGAATATCTATGAGGCAAGCAAAGGAACAAAAGTGGAGTACACTGAAAAGTGCCAGAGAGAGAAGTGAAAGTATGAGTAAGAAATCAGATAGCGGTGTGCCACCTCTACCAGCCACTCCATATTGATTAGTGCAACCTGGAAGATGAGAGGTGGAGGTCTGACCAAAGTGTTGCCTACAAAGTTTAAGGAAGAATTGACAACAGACTGGACTGAAGCCATCTTTTCTCTCTAGGACCCTGGAAGACCACTGTTCAGAGAGCTCCTCCTCAACAAGGAGCAATCATAATAGAGGAGAAATCCATGCACAAGGGAGAGCCACTTGTCCCTCTGCTCCTGCCTGGCACAGAGGGATCCAGATGTTTCCATGTGATCCCAGTGGAGGACCTGGAAGGGCCCTGAATGTTGAGATCCAACAGGTCTGCCATGGGACCACTGTTGGGAGGGGAGAGGTGGCCCCAGGGCAGAAGCTGCAGGTGGACAAATTAATCCAGGGGCTGAATGGAGGATGTGCTGAGACTCTGAGGACCTGAAGGATAGTCATAGGCTGAGGTAGAGCCACGTCATCCATGTGGAACACAGCATCGGGCCAGCACTGGCCCATGAGAATGGACTCTACATTTTGCAAGCCCTGAATCTCATCATTGGATGCCAGGAAGGTGCTCAGTGATAGAGTGGGGATATCTGGGGGCATTACTGTAGAGGCTAGTGAGTAGCCACAGAGGGAACCCCATATCTACCTCTGTCACCATCTTGGGGAGATTGATATATAAGGTTAGGCTTGGAAACCCTGTAACACTGAGCCTTTACCCAAAGGTACTGAGTTAACCCAGAAGAGACTCTCTCTGATGGACAGAGAACTGAGTTTACATTCATTAGGAGGTTGAAAGATACCCCTTGTCACCACCATCCATAGGAATAGCGATTCCACGTGGAGATGAGAATACTTACCAAGGTTTCTTGTCCTTGGCACCACTGATGCTTTTGGTTCCATTAACCTTTGGTGTGTGGGTGTTCCTGGGCACTGTAAGATGTTTAGCAGCATCCGTGGCCTCTACTCACTAGATGCCAGTAGCACCCACCCTACTCCAGTCATGACCATCTGACCTCTGGGGGACAAAACTGCTCTCAGTCAAGAACCACTTCATTCTTGCAATAAAGAAGGTTATGCATCATAGACCTCTCTCTACATACATGTGCTGCTCCGGGTTCAGATATGCTGTATGATGTGAGCCAGGCAAACTTCCTCTCCTGTCTGACTTCCTCCCCCTGTTGACCACTGCAAAGAGCCTGCAAGCCACGTCCTTTCATACATAATACATGTCCTTCTTTGTATTCAGTCTTGTTTTTTACACTAAAATTACATCCTTTTTCTTTGCTCTCAGAGCCCCACAGGCTCTGTCTTGAGCTTCCAATTATTTGTACTACCTGTTCTAAGATGCACCCTCAAGCCCTACCCCATGGTGTTATTTTAATTAGCCCTTCCAGGTTTCTTCTTACCTCTCCCATCTTTCCTCCTCTTGCCTCCACTTACCTGCTACCCTTCCTTCTGCCTCTTCCTTCTCAAACTGGGCCCTTCTCTATGGGCTCATCTCCATTCTCTTCTTCTCTCTGGGTTTCTTGGATGCCCCAACCTGCCCTACCTCCATCTGCTGCCTCCTCTATGGATGAACCTTCTCTTCCCAGGGAAGGCTGAGCCTGCCCTGCCTGTCCCCACCTCTCCTCTTTCTCCCTAGCTTCTTTCTCTATTTTTATTCTTTGTTTCCCTGCAAGCTGAAATTCAGCTTCCTTCTTCTTTTCTATTTGTTCTGTGTGTCTGTGGCCCTCCCTGTGTCTGCAGCCAGAGATGGCCAGCCAGGTGCTGGGAGGAGCACAGTACTGGTGTCAGTCACGCAGGGATACAGAATGAGACTGTACACTTGATGTCAACCGGATGTGCAGTGAATATTTGTCAAGTAGCTGAAAAGTCTCATCACTAATATCTTGCCCAAGGCCTGGAGCACAGGAAGTGCTCAAGGCAAAAATGCCCTTGAATTGAACTCAGTAGCACTCTCCCTCTCACATTAGATTAGACAGTCCCGACCTCAAATCCGAATCATACTCTCTTCCTATGTCACACAGCCTCTTCTTTTTTAGGTTGAACCTTTCCTGCATCTATGATTTGACTCCTCAAAAAACCAAAGACATTGCCTGAACCTACCACACAGAATCCTCCTTAAACCATCCTGCTGCTTTTTCTCTCAGTGCACTTTCTAAAATCAATTCTTCTGCTGATCTGAAGCTTATATCAAATGCCTTTACTTTCTGGGAATTTAATTATGACAAATATGTCCCCAGGGTTCCCGCCAATTGGATTAGTAATCTGTGTCCCCAGAACAGGATCTCCGTGTACCGTTGGAAGTAGACCCGCTCATCAAATCTTCCCTTGAAGGACTATCCCCACTCACCACCTCCCCACTTTCCTCCATGCAAAGGCTTTCATATCTTCTCTCCTTCTCTGCCTTCCTTTCTGCCTGCAGCTCTCTCAGATGCAGCATTACCTGCTTTTTTGCCTCTTCCTTCTTCTTGCTCCTCATTCTTTACTTTTGTATCCCCTCCTCACCCTGCTACCATTCTCCAGCTTTTTTTTTCTGATTTTTAAAGTCTATTTAATCCCCTTGGATAAATTAAGCAGTTGGTATTAGCTCCATTGGCAGATGAGGAAGCTGAACCAAGAAGCAATTAAGTGACTTGGCACATCACTGCCAGAGCTGAGATTACAAGTGAAAGCCCTGCTGCTTAGCCTGTGACTGTTTCACTTTGTCTCACCTATATTGCTGTGTTTATTTATTTATTTTCTGTGGCCACCCACAACCTGGTATGTGGGATGTTAGTTCCCCAACCAGGGATCAAACTCATGCACCTATCAGTGGAAGCACACGGTCTTAACCACTGGACCACTAAGAAAGTGCCCCAAATGCTCTGTTTTTATTCTTTTTTTTTTTTTTCTAGACTGTCCTTTATTGACAAAGTAATGTCTCTGCTCTTTAACATGCTGTCTAGGTTGGTCATAACTTTCCTTCCAAGGAGTAAGCGTCTCTTAATTTCATGGCTGCAGTCACCATCTGCAGTGATTTTGGAGCCCCAAAAAATAAAGTCTGACACTGTTCCCCATCTATTTCCCATGAAGTGATGGGACCGGATTTTTTTTTTATTCTTAAAGGTTAATACCAATAATAATGAAAGAATTTGTGAATTCTCTCTAATATTTGTATAGAGTGGTGCTCAAGATCATTAATTATTTCCACCCACTTTTGTCATTTGTTCTTTCAAAAATCATTTAAATAGTAAATAAGAAACGGTTATTATAAATTCATAGCACTTCAAATCAATAAAGTCCTTTCAGAAGCCATCATTTCATTAGAATCCTCAAAACAATCTTAAAAGAGGGCCTTATTAGATCCATTGTACAGATTATGAAACTGAGGCTCAGAAAACTTCAATGATTAATGTAAGACGCAGCTGGGACATGCAGTGCAGTGAGTTCAACACTTTTCCTCTTGACTCTGGAGTTCATATTCTTTCAATTTTAGCATCCTACTTCACACATGAAGGGGCTGCATTTGTAAAACCCATTTAGCTTAGAGTATGAATATTTATTGCTAAGAGTAGAAATGCATCAAATTTACAGACAAACAAGGTAAAGGCAAGCCAGTAATATTATGTTTAGCTATTGATATAAGATGGAGCTGCTTGCAAAATTAGAATTCATTAGAGGCAATAGATCTTTTTCATGACTAAGCTGTGCTGGATCTTATTATCTTGTAAATAGCACCAAAATAAAAGACTTGGGGTTTAATAGGGTAATGAGACAAGGTGATTTAGGCCCCAGTTGAGCGTGGTGGGCCAAGGTCTGCCTGAAAGCTCACTCATAGTTCCCAAGAGGGCTGTGGCAGAGCCTGGGGGACGAGACTGGGCTCTGCTGAGTTGTATGTGAGTCACCTGCATTTTTGCCACTGGAAGCTTGATCAGGATTTCTGTAATGAAGTAAGAAGCCATGAAGATTGGAAACTGGACTATATAGCTGTTTGAAAGCTTAAGATTCGTTTCTATAAATCAAAGAAATAGAGTTATACCCCACGTTAAAATACCATATGCCTGAATCCACTTGGTACAAGATGTGGTTCCCTCTACATCAGAGATTCTGCATGTTTGGTCTGTGGGTGGACTTCAGGTGGCATGTGAAAGCGCTGGCCATTAGGGGCCCCACCGAGTGGGCTTAAGTGTGTGTTTCTGCATAGAGCCTTTGTAACGTTTGTCTGTCCCACCAAGGGGGCAGTGAATGGTTACCCACAACTAGAGAAAGCAGTGGGAGCCTAGGGCACGAGTGAGCCCACCTGAAGGGAGTGGGGTCAGGAGAGGGTCCAAGCAGAACCTTGGAGATCAACCAATGATATGCCAGATGTTTTCATAAAATGATTCTCAAGTCAGTGTCACATAAATCATTTCATGATGAAGGGTGATTATTGGTAACTCTTGACCTGGGGCCTATGCATGCTCCGTGGGAAGTTCACAAACTCCCTGAAACTCAGAGGTGACATTTTGCATGTCTGTTTGTGAACGAATTTCTAAGACGACCTCCTGCTTTTACAAGAGGCCTAGGGAGGCTCCTTGGTCCCTGAAGGTTAAGAACCACTGAAGTGGAAGAACTGGTCATGAAGCTGGGAGCTTCTGGCAATGACAGTGATTTGGGCTCCTTTCTTTCTTTTTATTTTTTAAAATATAAATTTATTTATTTTAATTGGAGGCTAATTATTTACAATATTGTACTGGTATTGCCATACATCAATATGAATCTGCCATGGGTGTATACATGTTCCCCATCTTGAAACCTCCTCCCACCTCCCTCCCCATACCATCGCTCTGGGTCATCCCAGTGCACCAGCCCCGAGCATCCTGTATCATGCATCGAACCTGGACTGGCGATTTGTTTCACATATGATATTATACATGTTTCAATGCCATTCTCCCAAATCATCCCACTCTCGCCCTCTCCCACAGAGTCCAAAAGACTGTCCTATACATTTGCGTCTCTTTTGCTGTCTCACATACAGGGTTATCATTACCATCTTTCTAAATTCCATATATATGCGTTAGTATATGGTATTGGTGTTTTTTTTTTTTTTTTCTGGCTTACTTCACTCTGTATAATAGGCTCCAGTTTCATCCACCTCATTAGAACTGATTCAAATGCATTTTTTTAATGGCTGAGTAATACTCCATTGTGTATATGTACCACTGCTTTCTTATCTATTCATCTGCTGATGGACATCTAGGTTGCTTCCATGTCCTGGCTATTATAAACAGTGCTGTAATGAACATTGGGGTACACGTGTCTCTTTCAATTCTGGTTTCCTTGGTGTGTATGCCCAGCAGTGGGATTGCTGGATCGTAAGGCAGTTCTATGTCCAGTTTTTTAAGGAATCTCCACACTGTTCTCCATAGTGGCTGTATTAGTTTGCATTCCCACCAACAGTTTAAGAGGGTTCCCTTTTCTCCACACCCTCTCCAGCATTTATTGATTGTAGACTTTTGGATAGCAGCCATTCTGACTGGCATGAAATGGTACCTCATTGTAGTTTTGATTTGCATTTCTCTGATAATGAGTGATGTTGAGCATCTTTTCATGTGTTTGTTAGCCATCTGTATGTCTTCTTTGGAGAAATGTCTGTTTAGTTCTTCAGCAAATTTTTTGATTGGGTCGTTTATTTTTCTGGAATTGAGCTGCAGGAGCTGCTTGTATATTTTTGAGATTAATTCTTTGTCAGTTGCTTCATTTGCTATTATTTTCTCCCATTCTGAAGGCTGTCTTTTAACCTTTTTTATAGTTTCCTTTGTTGTGCAGAAGCTTTTAATTTTAATTAGGTCCCATTTGTTTATTTTTGCTTTTATTTCCAATATTTTGGGAGGTGGGTCATAGAGGATCCTGCTGTGATTTATGTTGGAGAGTGTTTTGCCTCTGTCTTCCTCTAGGAGTTTTATAGTTTCTGGCCTTATGTTTAGATCTTTAATCCATTTTGAGTTTATTTTTGCATATGGGGTTAGACAGTGTTCTAGTTTCATTCTTTTACAAGTGGTTGACCACTTTTCCCAGCAGCACTTGTTAAAGAGATTGTCTTTAATCCATTATATATTCTTTCCTCCTTTGTCAAAGATAAGGTATCCATAGGTGCATGGATTTATCTCTGGGCTTTCTATTTTGTTCCATTGATCTATACTTCTGTCTTTGTGCCAGTACCATACTGTCTTGATGACTGTAGCTTTGTCCTATAGCCTGAAGTCAGGCAGGTTGATTCCTCAAGTTCCATTCTTTCTCAAGATTGCTTTGGCTATTCAAGGTTTTTTGTATTTCCATACAAATTGTGAAATTATTTGTTCTAGCTCTGTGAAAAATACCATTGGTAGCTTGATAGGGATTGCATTGAATCTATAGATTGCTTTGGGTAGTATACTCATTTTCAATATATTGCTTCTTCTGATCCATGAACACGGTATATTTCTCCATCTATTAGTGTCCTCTTTGATTTCTTTCACCAGTGTTTTATAGTTTTCTATATAAAGGTCTTTTGTTCTTTAGGTAGATATATTCCTAAGTATTTTATTCTTTTCATTGCAATGGTGAATGGAATTGTTTCCTTAATTTCTCTTTCTATTTTCTCATTGTTAGTGTATAGGAATGCAAAGGATTTCTGTGTGTTGACTTTATATCCTGCAACTTTACTATATTCATTGATTAGCTCTAGTCATTTTCTGGTGGAGTCTTTAGGGTTTTCTATGTAGAGGATCATGTCTTCTGCAAACAATGAGAGTTTTACTGCTTCTTTTCCAATTTGGATTCCTTTTATTTCTTTTTCTGCTCTGATGGCTGTGGCCAAAACTTCCAAAACTATGTTGAACAGTAATGGTGAAAGTGGGCACCCTTGTCTTGTTCCTGACTTTAGGGGAAATGGTTTCAATTTTTCACCATTGAGGATAATGTTTGCTGTGAATTTGTCATATATAGCTTTTTTTATGTTGAGGTATGTTCCTTCTATTCCTGCTTTCTGGAGAGTTTTGATCATAAATGGATGTTGAATTTTGTCAAAGGCTTTCTCTGCATCTATTGAGATAATCATATGGCTTTTATTTTTCAATTTGTTAATGTAGTGTATTACATTGATTGGTTTGCAGATATTGAAGAATCCTTGCATCCCTGGGATAAAGCCCACTTGGTCATGGTGTATGATCTTTTTAATGTGTTGTTGGATTCGGATTGCTAGAATTTTGTTAATAATTTTTGCATCTATATTCATCAGTGATATTGGCCTATAGTTTTCTTTTATTGTGGGATCTTTGTTAGGTTTTGGTATTAGGGTGATGGTGGCCTCAAAGAATGAGTTTGGAAGTTTACCTTCCTCTGCAATTTTCTGGAAGAGTTTGAGTAGGATAGGTGTTAGCTCTTCTCTAAATTTTTGGTAGAATTCAGCTGTGAAGCCGTCTGGACCTGAGCTTTTGTTTGCTGGAAGATTTCTGATTACAGTTTCAATTTCCGTGTTTGTGATGGGTCTGTTAAGGTTTTCTATTTCTTCCTGGTTCAGTTTTGGAAAGTTGTACTTTTCTAAGAATTTTTCCATTTCTTCCAAGTTGTCCACTTTATTGGCATATAATTGCTGATAGTAGTCTCTTATGATCCATTGTATTTCTGTGTTGTCTGTTGTGATCTCCCCATTTTCATTTCTAATTTTATTGATTTGATTTTTCTCCCTTTGTTTCTTGATGAGTCTGGCTAATGATTTGTCTATTTTATTTATCCTGTCAAAGAACTTTGGCTTTGTTGATTTTTGCTATGGTCTCTTTGTTTCTTTTGCATTTATTTCTTCCTTAATTTTTAAGATTTCTTTCCTTCTACTAACCCTGGGGTTCTTCACTTCTTCCTTTTCTAGTTGCTTTAGCTGTAGAGTTAGTTATTTATTTGACTTTTTTCTTGTTTCTTGAGGTATGCCTGTATTGCTATGAACCTTCCCCTTAGCACTGCTTTTACACTGTCCCACAGGATTTGGGTTGTTGTGTTTTCATTTTCATTCATTTCTATCTGTAATTTTGATTTCATTTTTGATTTCTTCTGTGATTTGTTGGTTATTCAGCAGCGTGTTGTTCAGCCTCCATATGTTGGAATTTTTAATAGTTTTTCTCCTGTAATTGAGATCTAATCTTACTGCATTGTGGTCAGAAAAGATGCTTGGAATGATTTCAATTTTTTTTAATTTATCAAGGCTAGATTTATGGCCCAGGATGTGATCTTTCCTGGAGAAGGTTCTGTGTGCACTTGAGAAAAAGGTAAAATTCATTGTTTTAGGGTGAAATGTCCTATAGATATCAATTAGGTCTAACTGGTCTACTATATTATTTAAAGTTTGTGTTTCCTTGTCAATTTTCTGTTTAGTTCATCTATCCATAGGTGTGAGTGGGGTATTAAAGTCTCCCATTATTATTGTGTTATTGTTAGTTTTCCCTTTCATACTTGTTAGCATTTGCCTTACATATTGCAGTGCTCCTATGTTGGGTGCATATATATTTATAATTGTTATATCTTCTTCTTGGATTGATCCTTTGATCATTATGTAGTGTCCTTATTTGTCTCTTTTCACAGCCTTTGTTTTAAAGTCTATTTTATCTGATATGAGTATTGTTACTCCTGCTTTCTTTTGGTCTCTATTTGTGTGGAATATCTTTTTCCAGCCCTTCACTTTCAATCTGTATGTGTCCCTTGTTTTGAGATGGGCCTCTTGTAGACAACATATGTAGGGGTCTTGTTTTTGTATCCATTCAGCTAGTCTTTGTCTTTTGGTTGGGGCATTCAACCCATTTATGTTTAAGGTAATTATTCATAAGTATGATCCCGTTGCTATTTACTTTATTGTTTTGGGTTAGAGTTTATACCCCCTTTTTGTGTTTCCTGTCTAGAGAAGATCCTTTAGCATTTGTTGGAGAGCTGGTTTGGTGGTGCTGAGTTCTCTCAGCTTTTGTTTGTAAAGCTTTTGATTTCTCCTTCATATTTGAGTGAGATCCTTGCTGGGTACAGTAATCTGGGCTGTAAGTTTTTTTCTTTCATCACTGTAAGTATGTCCTGCCATTCCCTCCTGGCCTGAAGAGTTTCTAGTGAAAGATCAGCTGTTAGCCTTATGGGAATTCCCTTGTGTGTTATTTGTTGTTTTTCCCTTGCTGCTTTTAATATTTGTTCTTTGTGTTTGATCTTTGTTAATTTGATTAATATGTGTCTTGGAGTGTTTCGCCTTGGGTTTATCCTGTTTGGGGCTCTCTGGGTTTCTTGGACTTGGGTGATTATTTCCTTCCCCATTTTAGGGAAGTTTTAAACTATTATCCCCTCAAGTATTTTCTCATGGTCTTTCTGTCTTCTTCTTCTGGGACTCCTATGATTCGAATGTTGGGGCGTTTACCATTGTCCCAGAGGTCTCTGAGATTGTCCTCATTTCTTTTAATTCGTTTTTCTTTTTTCTTCTCTGATTCATTTATTTCTACCATTCTATCTTCTATCTCATTTATCCTATCTTCTGCCTCCATTATTCTACTGTTGGTTCCCTCCAGAGTGTTTCTGATATCATTTATTGCATTATTCATTATTGATTGACTCTTTTTATTTCTTCTAGGTCCTCATTAAACCTTTCTTGCATCTTCTCAATCCTTGTCTTCAGGCTATTTATCTGTGATTCCATTTTGTTTCCAAGATTTTGGATCATTTTCACCATCATTATTCAGAATTGTTTATCAGGTAGATTCCCTATCTCTTCCTCTTTTGTTTGGTTTGATGGGCATTTATCCTGTTCCTTTATCTGCTGGGTATTCCTCTGTCTCTTAATCTTGTTTATATTGCTGTGTTTGGGGTGGCCTTTCTGTATTCTGACAGTTTGTGGAGTTCTCTTTATTGTGGAGTTTCCTTGCTGTGGGTGGGGTTGTATAGGTGGCTTGTCAAGGTTTCCTGGTTAGGGAAGCTTGTGTCAGTGTTCTCGTGGGTGGAGCTGGATTTCTTCTCTCTGGAGTGCAATAAAGTGTCCACTAATGAGTTATGAGATGTCAATGGGTTTGGAGTGACTTTGGGCAGCCTGTATATTGAAGCTCAGGGCTATGTTCCCGTGTTGCTGGAGAATTTGCATGGTATGTCTTGCTCTGGAACTTGATGGCCCTTGGGTGGTGCTTGGTTTCAGTGTAGGTATGGAGGTGTTTGATGAGCTCCTGTCGGTTAATGTTCCCTGGAGTCAGGAGTTCTCTGGTGTTCTCAGGATTTGGACTTATGCCTCCTGCTTCTGGTTTTCAGTCTTATTTTTACAGTAGCCTCAAGACTTTTCCATCTCCTTTTGAAGACAATGGGCTGCTTTTCTGGTGGCTGATGTCCTCTCCTGGCATTCAGAAGTTGTTTTGTGGAATTTACTCAGGATTCAAATGTTCTTTTGATGAATTTGTTGGGGAGAAAGTGGTCTCCCTGTCCTATTCCTCTGCCATCTTCCGGGCTCCTTTCTATGTTCCAGTCCCACCTTGATAGAATCACTTTTCCATCTCTCTTTTCACTGGCCAAAGCAGTGTGCTAAGTGCAGAATAATGCAGTCCAACTACAATATATAAGAGCTGAGAAGGAAGAGCTCAAGGGGAGATTCTGAAGGGGTTAATCCAAGACTTCTTAGAAGAGGCCTTTTTTGAAGTGAGGTTTAGCGGATCTGCTCAGCAGAGTCCTGAACTAGCACACCAGAAGAAGCCATGTGGGCTGAAAGGCATGGACGGGTGGGCTAGGGCTGACCATGGAGTTGAGTATTGAATTCACATGCAAGACGAGGGTTTTCCCCTTTGACTGTGCAAGACATTTGAAATGAGGAAGGTCATTGCCACACGGAGCACTTCATGGGCTATTTATCACTATAAAGCATTCAGGAGAAATTGTCTGACCTGGTGGGTTAATCAGAATTCTGAGCAATGGCTTCATTACATGATAATTCAGCACACAAGATTTATACAGCCCCTGACTTCATTAATGATATAAATATTTCTTTAAAGTAACATTTTGGAACTGAACACAGAATCATAATATGTTTCTTCCCTCACTGAACTGCTCTGAATTGATTCTCACCTAGTTGTGGGGATGGAACTTTGGCTCCAGCATTCCCAAGAACCAGCTACCAGGCATGAGTTACTGTGCTATCATTCATTCCTTGCCAGGGTTTCTAGCTCTCATAAAAGAGTTGTCTTTGGCATCCACGGGTGATCTCCAGGAAAAGACTGGCTCTGTGACAGGCCTGCCTCAGAATAATCTGGAATCCAAATGGTGCTCTCGAGCATACCGATTCATTCCCAGTAAGAGCTGGAGGCTGCTGCTGGTAATGTTCTCATTTATGTCATAGATGTGCTTCTGAAAATAATGGAGTAGATTACAAACAGATACAAATATCATGAAGCTTTGAGTTAAGAGAATGTAGTCCCTATTGCATGACAAGGTTTTGAAAAGTGCACTGGCTTTCTGTATTGTGAATCTCACCACTGATTTTATAAGCATGGGTTTTTGTATACTGACTTTGCTTAAACTGAAAACAAGTTATATGTGCTGTCTTCATGTGTTCAAGCTGATTGGGTCAATATTTTCATAGACTCTCTCACTGTTATAAATTGGGAGCAGATAGTCCTGTCGCATGAATAATAAGATGAAAATTGAGCACAAAAGAAAAAATTAATATTTATTTTCTCCTTGCAAAGAAGAAAGGGAAAAATATACCCAACTGAATTCAGAGTTCCAGAGAATGGCAAGAAGAGATAAGAAAGCCTTTTTAAGTGAACAATGCAAAGAAATAGAGGAAAACAATAGAATGGGAAAGACTAGAGATCTCTTTAAGAAAAGTGGCGATATCAAGGGGAAATTTTCATGAAAAGATGGACACAATAAAGGGCAGAAATGGCAAGGACCTAACAGAAGCAGAAGAGATTAAGAAGAGGTGGCAAGAATACACAAAAGAACTATACAAAAAAGATCTTCATGACCCAGATAATCACAGTGGTGTAGTCACTTACCTAAAGCCAGACATCCTGGAGTGCAAAGTCAAGTGGGCCTTAGGAAGCATCACTATGAACAAAACTATTGAAGGTGATGGAATTCCAGCTGAGCTAGTTCAAATCCTAAAAGATGATGCTGTTAAAGTGCTGCACCCAATATGCCAGTAAATTTGGAAAACTCAGCAGTGTCCCCAGGACTAGAAAAGAACAGTTTTCATTACAACCCCAAATAAAAGAAATGCCAAAGAATGTTCAACCTACCATACAATTGCACTCATTTTGTGTACTAGCAAGGTAATACTCAAAATCCTTCAAGCTATTTTTCAACAGTACGTAAACTGAGGACTTCCAGATGTTCAAACTGGTTTTAGAAAAGGCAAAGGAACCAGAGATCAAATTGCCAACATCTGTTAGATCATAGAAAAAGCAAGGGAATTCCAGAAAAACATCTACTTCTACTTCATTGACTACACTAAAGCCTTTGACTGTGTGGATCATAACAAACTGTGGAAAATTCTTAAAGGGGTGGGAATACCAGACCACCTTACCTGTCTCCTGAGAAACCTGTTTGCCGGGCAAGAAGCAACAGTTAGAAGGATGTGGAACAAAGGACTGGTAAAAAAGTGGGAAAGAATTACATCAAGGCTGTATCTGGTCACCCTGCTTATTTAACTTATAGGCAGAGTACATCATGTGAAATGCCAGACTGGATGAGTCACAAGCTGGAATCAAGACTGCAGGAAGAAATATCAACAACCTCAGATAGGCAGATGATATCACTCTAATGACAGAAAGCTAAGAGGAACTAAAGAGCCTCTTGATGAGGGTAAAAGAGGAGAGTGAAAAAACTGGCTTAAAATTCAACATTCAAAACTCTGAGATCATGGCATACAGTCCCATCACTTCTTAGCAATTAGATGGGGGAAAAATGGAAATAGTGCCAGATTTTATTTTTTGTGCCTCAAAATCGCTGTGGACAGTGAGTGTAGTCATGAAATTAAAATATGCTTGCTCCTTGGAAGAAATGCTATGACAAACCTGGTTGTTATTGTTGTTCAGTCACTCAGTCATTTACAACTCTTTGTGACCCCATGAACTGCAGCATGCCAGGCTTCTCTATCCTTCATCATCTCTTGGAGCTTGCTCAAACTCATGTCCATTGAGTCAGTGATGCCATCCAACCATCTCATCCTTTGTCATCCCCTTATCCTCTTGCCTTCAATCTTTCCCAAGATCAGGATCTTTTTCAGTGAGTTGGCTTTTTTCATCAGGTGACCAAAGTATTGGAGCTTCAGCTTCAGCATCAGTCCTTCCAATGAATATTAAGGATTGATTTTCTGACAAACCTAGACAGCATATTAAAAATCAGAGCCATCACTGTGTTGACAAAGGTCTGTATAGTCAAAGCTATAGTTTCTCCAGTAGTCATATACAGATGTGAGAGTTGGACCCTAAAGAAGGTTGAGTGCTGAAGAATTGATGCTTTCGAACTGTGGTGCTGGAGAAGACTCTTGAGAGCCTTTTGGAAGAAAGGAGATCAAACGAGTCAATCCTAAAGGAAATCAACCCTGAATATTCATTGGAAGGACTAATGCTCCAATCTTGAAGCTGAAGCTCAAGAAGCTGAAGCTGAAGCTCCAATACTTTGGCCACTTGATTTGAAGAGCCAACTCATTGGAAAAGACCCTGATGCTACTAAAGATTGAAGGAAGGAGGAGAAGGGTGTGACAGAGGATGGGATGGTTAGATAGCATCATTGACTCAATGGACACATGTTTGAGCAAACTCCAGGGGATAGTGCAAGACAGGGAAGCCTGGCATTTTTCAGTCTATGGGGTCACAATGAGTTCAAACATGACTTAGAGACTGAACAACAGCAGCAACACTCTTCACTGCCACTCTACCCAGAGTCTCACATTCATTTCTGGATTCCTTCATTTGTTCAAAGCTTAGTACTCAACACCTACCAGGAGAAAGCACAGAAAGCTGCATGGGAGATGCAGCAGACCTGGTGCTCCAGCAGAGAAGGTCACAGTCGAGGGACGCACATACCAGTGGGGATCTAGGTGGACAGTGCCAATTGGATACAAGAGGTTCAACTGGTCCAGTGATGCTCTCTTGTTACCTCCCCTTTCCCAGATGAGTTTCACACATTCTTTTTCCAGAGTCCTTCAATACCTCTTGCCCCATCCTCGCTCTCAGTCAGTGACTTTACTTTTTTTTTTAACTTCATTGAAAACAGTACAAAGAGAACTTTTGCAAGTTTCCATGATCATCTCTCCCCAAATACCAGCATTTGAACCATGTACTCACCTTCTTTCCCATTATACTGCATAAGTTAGTCAGGGTTCTCCAGACAAACAGAACAATAGGTTGTGCACATATGTGTGTGTGTGAGAAAGATGTATATAATTATATATGCTTGCCTGCCTGCTTAGTCACTCAGTCATGTCTAACTCTTTGCAGCACTATAGACTATAGCCTGCCAGGCTCCTCTGTCCATAGGATTATCCAGGCAAGAATATTGGAGTGGGTTGCCATTCCCTTGTTCAGGGGATCTTCCCAACCCAGGAATCAAACCTGAGTCTCCTGTGTCTCCTGCATTGCTGGCAGATTCTTTACCTGCTGAGCCATTGGGGAAGCCTATGATTATGCATATTTATATATAGATATATTTTAAATATTTATTTTATTATGTTGCCTTGGCCAAAATGTTCTAATTTTTCCAGAAGGTGTTTCAGAAGCATCTTGAGCCTTGAGAGGGAGGGGACCATGGGGACTCAGAGGACCTTGGAAAACTGTTGTGACTGGAGAATCAGGGCAGCACAAGAGCATGCCAGATGAGACTGGTCAAAGATGGAGGGTCTTGTGTATTTCACAAACAATGCCTAAGGCAACACTTCCACAGCTTTGTGTCTAAGAGCCAAGTGTTAAAATGCAGGTTATGGTTCAACAGATCTGGAATGGGACTTATGATTTGCATTTCACACAAGCTCCAGAGTGATGTCTAAGTAGCAAGTGTCACATGCCATCTGGAAAGTAGAAAGGCATGGTCTCATTAGAGCTGAGTGTTTGGATGAGGAGCTTCAAGGGGAGGAAGGAATCAAGGATTATTCTGGGCTTCTAACTTGAGTAGCTCTCTGGTGTCTCTTACTGGGAAGGGCAGACCAGGGACCAAGGAAGTTTCAGTAGGAGAGGATGAATTAAGTCTTTGAGTTGAATGTGTGATGTCTGTGGGACATTTACATGTAGATGAGCAGGTAGTTGAATATTCAGGATTGAAGCTAGAATGTGGGAAAGGGAGGTTGGATTAAGGAATGGTTTTTCAAAAGTAGATGAGTGAGACATGAATATTTTTATAGGCTTAGAGGAACGTATCAGTGATGGGTCAGAATGTTATGAGGGTAAGTCCAGAGAGTTTGCTACCCTTGGGCAGAAAGGGGTGGGGTATGACAGGTATGAATAGGTATGTATGCAAATGTGTTGGGTGGGGCTTGAGAATATTCTCACTGCTAGCCTCTAATTTTGTGACAAAGGAAGCAAGGCCTATGAAGGGATAAGGTTGATAAAAGAAGAAGGGGAAGAATGAATTTATGGCATGTGTACATGTGTCAGTATATGTACTAAATATCAAAAATTTTCATCATCTTATAAATTTGTATTTTATTATACTTCAAAGAACCTGGTTAAGTGGTGTTTTGGAAAAACCATGGAACTTAGAAAGAATCAGCAAAATTGCTATTGTCCTACTATTTGACCCTTGGCAAATCCTTTCCCTTCTCATTCTGGGCCTCAATTTCCTCACTTGTAAAATGAGAGAAAATATTGCTCTCTAAAGTGTCATTCAGTTTAATGGTTCTGACTCAATACAACAAAAGATTTTAAATTTAGCATAAAGATAAAGAAATAATAGAAATATTTACATTTTATCTTGGATCTTAATGAGGAATACTTTCTCTGCCTAGAATTGGATGACAGTCAAATAAACATTTCATTTCAAATCACCCTAAAGGGATTCAATGCATTATAAAGGATAAGAAATATGTAGGGATTTAAGTCTTGCAGAATTTTCTGACTAAGGGTACACGATACTATACAACACTTATAATCTTCAAAGTGTTTGGTGATTGTGAATCTGTCTTCATGAAATGCCCTGGGAGATTGTTACTTCCTTTTAAAATGGTGTAACTGAAACAAGGAAATTGTGACTTGTCTAGGGCTTTGGAGGGAATCTTGCAATCCTGTTCATTAAAAGTAGGGACTGAAGAAGAGTCATAAACATGGCTGATTTTCTTTACTTGAAATGACGGGGCTCTTATGGAAGCCCATGGGGGACCTGAGCCCCATCACCTTCACCTTCATGTAATGACATAAAGTATATCCTGTCAACAGAGTTTCCTTCTTTCAGGGGTATTTGAGAAGCTCCTGTAGAGCTGGCACCATGTACAATTCATGTTGGTATTTCCTACAGTAGTTGAATAAGAATGTTTTTCTTTTTAAGCACTATTTTTTAGAATGAGAAAATTAGATTTTTCCCAGTTAAGGTCTGGCTACAATCAGAAAAGCAATGACTATTCCTCAGGTTCTGAGTTTTGCTTACAGAGAATGTGGTTCTTAAACTGAGTTCCTGGCAAGAAACTGGTTTTTGCCCAGTCTCCTTTCTGGAATAAGAAAGAGGATTGGTCTTTCTCTAAGTTCTGTTTTCCCATCTAGAAATCCAGAGCAATAGGGCTTCCTTCTGTCGACCTCAAAGGCTTTTGTGAAGATATAACTATGCTGAGCTCTTAGGAAAAAAAAAATGTTTTATCTATATGCAAAGTATTATCATATATACACACTAGTTTATATCCAAGATAAATTTTAAAACCAAAATTAAAAAAAGTTTGTAAAGTACTTGTTAATAAATATAACTGGATATACGGGGACGTATCTGTTTCACAGGGGAATTGAAAGAAGTAATTGATGCTTATAAAGTTCCTTGAAGTCTTTGAATTACAGAGTCTAGAATTTGCAAGCTATGATTACCTTCTGTATTATAAATGGTATAATTAATATTCACACATATTTTCCTCAGATGCAGAGCTAGGACTTGTTCATAATGAACAAACCATTTAAAATGAATATTTTGGGGAGTAGCCTCTGTACCCCTCCAGAGTTCTGACTCATTTGGGTGGGCATCAATTGATAGGGATTCTGGTCTCACCCACCAGAATTTACCACCTGTATTTTGTAATTTTAGTAATCTGCCTTGCATTTGCATCAGGAAGAACTGAAATAACCTTGTGTTATGATTTATTCAAACTTGACAGAAATCAGGAGCTAAATAAAAGGGAAAACAGTTATTTCTCCATCTAACAAGGTTACCTCAGATTGCTTGATGTTCTCTGTGACATTTGCTTAAAAAATATTCCTCCAGCTTCATTAAACTGTCTTTGGTAGGTAGCAACTAAATATTCCCTGGAGTTTACATTTTCACATTCCCAAATGCTTGACCGTGGAGTTGGAAGGAGAAGACAGATACACGAGTGGATGGGCTGGAATTGAAACAGACAGTGGGGCCAGTCATGGGGCTGAGTGACCAGTGGTCTTTAATCAGCAAAGACCTTTGGAAATTTTGAGGAAAAACACTCTAATATTTACAGTCATTTGCTGAGGAAGTAGATACATTTTGTTCAGATTACAAACAGCTGTCCAATCTAGCTACATACTGTTCAGGACAGAGAATGGAATGCCTCTGTGCAAGCTCGCCTGGTCAGTGTACTAGAGCAATATCAGAAAGAGACCATTGCTTTTCTCATTCCAAAACACTTGAATGCTGTTTGTTGTAGAAGTCTTTCAAGGTGGCTATAGATTTGAAGGTTTTTAAATATTGGAAGAAAAAGATAAAATAATACCTCATTACTTCTATTCCAAGACCACTTCTCCTTGCCCGAGACCTCATCAAATACATAGAATAGGAACTCCCCAGTGGCGCAGTGGGTAAAGAATCTGCCTGCAATGTAGGAGACACAGGAGACATGGGTTTGATCTCTGGGTCAGGAAGATCCCCTGGAGAAGGGCACGGCAACCCACTCCAGTATTCTTGCCTGGAGAATCCCATGGATAGAGGAGACTGCAGGCTACAGTACATGAGGTCACAGAGTCAGACACAACTGAAGTAAAAGACTATGTACACACAGATATATTTAATTGAATTGTAAGTTATATATTCTAGAATGTTCTTTGCACTTCTAAAGTGAAGATTAGGCATTTCTCTTCCATCATCTATGGTGGTGGTGGTTTAGTCACTAAGTCATGTCCTACTCTTGCGACACCATGGACTGTAGCCTTCCAGGCTCCTCTGTCCATGGGATTCTCTAGGCAAGAGTACTGGAGTGGGTTGCCATTTCCTTCTCCAGGGGATCTTCCTGACCCAGGAATCAAACCTGGGTCTCCTGCATTGCAGGCAGATTCTTTACTGACTGAGCTTTGAGGAAAGCCCATCATCTAAAGAAATGACAGTAAGGTTATTAGAGGCATGCATGGTAACAGGTCCTTAAATATATTAATCATACAGGAAATAGGAAAGATAATGACAGACCTTCACATACCTATTATTAAATACCTAAGTAGCCAAAGGTGACCTGAGATTTTCCTTTTTGGAGATGGGTGAGAGGGAAAGGGGGAGGGGGAAAACAGTTTGACAGGAAATTTAAAAAGGCAGTGGTTGTCATTGTATCGTGTACCAGGTGGGTTCTTTAAAAACGTGGATTGACTATTTAAAAAGTCAGTTAACTGAATCTCATTGTTGAATTATTTTTGAAATTATGAATACTGTATTTTCCAAACCCCAAACTGGGACACATACTTTGAAAATTGGACTACCTGTAAAATTCTGGATGGGTGATATACCAGTGCTCTGATTCCAACCTGTCTCTTTGGACTTCCTAGGGATGAAAGAAAACATTTGCAGTGAAGTTCTAGGAAGATTTGACATGAATCTCATTTTATATTGAGGGACAATTGGCATTTTGAATTGGAGCCCTGGAGCTGAAAGCACGTGTGCCTAATGTAAATATCTTAATTATCATTCATTATGTGTCTTCGGGAGGTACATTATTATACATAATTATGCATATGCTTCTAAAGAGGTAAGCTCCTACCTACAAGTGACCACATTTCCCAAATCCCAAACCACGAAGTGTAATTTCAAATGTGGTCTGACAAAGAGATTGGATTTTTTAAAAAACTCTGGGCTGTCCTGGAAAAGCTCAAATATCCCTTGGCAGTCGCTATGCCCCATGTGCATGCACTTTTTCAACTAAGTACTAGGAGACTTTAAGCTACGCTCAAATCTTCAAGACCTTAAAGCAAGGCGGAGAGGGCCTGTTCTCCACTAGGAAAAGGTCAGAAGGAGGTCATGACTGAGTGACCCCAGAGCCATTTGGTTGTGTATCCTTTGCAGCTGGGGAGAGTGGGGGAGTCCCATAACGGAAGTTTCAGGAACCAAAGAACAAGGTCTCCTTTCGGAAGGGAGGAGACAGGGAGAGGAGGAAAAAGCAACTAGTATTTCCAAGGGCAGGCAGTGCCATGGGAAGAACCCCAGTGAGGCTGGGGCTGGGGCCCTGGGCTCACTCTGTATGGGCATGCCAGCTGTTATGTGCAGAATCACACCCCCTCCCCCGGACTCCAGACCCCACAAAATTTCTATGTGGAAGTCCTAATAGCCAGCACCTCAGAATGTGACTGTATCTGGAGGCAGGGTCTTTAAAGAGTAATTACATTAAAATGACATCATTAGTCCGGGCCCTAATTTAATCTGAATGGTGTCTTTATAAGAAGAGGAGATTAGGACACACACACAGAGGGAAGAGCACGTGAAGAAACCGGGCAGAGAGGCCTCAGAAGCAACTGACTCTGTCAAACCTTTGATCTCCAACTTCCAGCCTACAGACCTGGGAGACAATATATTTCTGTTCTTTAAGCCCCCCAGTCTGTGGGACTTGGTTACGAAGCCCTAGCGGACTAGTGCATAGGCATAATATTGATGCGATGCAGAAAGTCCAACAGGAAGGAAGCCACATGCCCCTGGGAGGGAATAGGCTGTCCGGGCTGGCTTGGCCCTGATGTTGTCCTCAACTGTTCCTTACAGCAAACTTCCAGGAGAAACTTCTTAGAAAATGGAACACTTCCTGAGGCCTTACAGCCTGTGAGCTTTCTACCCCTGGCTTCAGCTTCTCCAGAGTGATTTGAGCATCAGGTGCATCCCGTATGAAGCTGGACCACGACCCACAATGTATATGAAGCCAACTTGCGAAGACTCCGAGAAGCTTGTGTGGGATCCACAGTGATCAAGGTGATAAATGTTCCCCTTAGGACCCTTAAAGAGGGCCACGGGATTGTGAAATGGCATCATCTTCAACTGACACTCCAAGAGCTACATGTGTTTGATCACGCAGAAAACACTGTTTTGTTTTAGTTAGCTCACTTTCATCAGTTCCTAGGATACCTGCTTTTTCCCTGAAGACGTGGGATTGAAGTTAACCAAGACATCTCTTGACTGGGCACAGTGTGAAGTCTGGGCTTGTCAGTCTGAGAAGACAAAGGCTGAGAGGGAAAAGGATGCAGGGAGGCAGACAAGAAGGAAGGGAATGAGAGGTGCCTCCTGACCTCCCCTTTCTCCCTCCTCCAAGTGTCCCCTGTACAGGGCTGCTCTAGATGTGCTCTGTCTGCTTTCCTTCTCCCATCCAGTGTACAAAGTAAGGTAAGGTAAGTCACTTCAGTCGTGTCCGACTCTGTGCGACCCCATAGACGGCAGCCCACCAGGCTCCCCCGTCCCTGGGATTCTCCAGGCAAGAACATTGGAGTGGGTTGCCATTTCCTTCTCCAATGAATGAAAGTGAAAAGTGAAAGTGAAGTCGCTCAGTCATGTCCGACTCTTAGCAACCCCATGGACTGCAGCCTACCTGGCTCCTCCGTCCATGGGATTTTCCAGGCAAGAGTACTGGAGTGGGGTGCCATCGCCTTGGGGGCTCTCATAATCCACATTTTTTAGGTGAGAAAACAGAGGCTCAGAGAGTGAAAGGACCAAGGGGCAGAAGACTGATCCACATGAGTCAAAGTTTCTGCCCCTCATTACACTGCTTGCCACCTTCCCCCTTAACGGATGTAAATAGATCATCCTAGACATAGTCATTAAATCCTGGGATACTGAAACAAAAGACCAACTTCCTTCTGGAAACTCCTTGTACCTATCCTGAAACTGAAAGGAGATACTTGAGGATTAATTAAAGGTGGTCGGTCATCTTTGTGTCATGGGAAACAAAAATACTACTTGTTTTTTTAACCTCAAGTTGTAAAGCCTCGAAAGATTGGCTTGAGAGGGTTTAGATCAGGCCTCTGGACACCAAGAGGGTAGAAATGGGGGAATGGCTAAGTCTCAAAGCAAAACAAACAAAAGCGCTCCAAACCTGACAGAGAATTTATATATAATCCCCCTAGGACTGTGCAGGCAGCCAAAGCCACAAGTGCTTTGACCTTGGGGTGAAGTTTTTGTTGAGTCCATCAATTCGGGCTTTAGACTGGTAATTTAGCCTCATCTTTGCAACTGTCATAGCTAACTGGTCTTGGGCTCTCCCTGCATGCCAGTCTCTGTTCGACCTCACTGAATCTTCTCAGCAATCCTGAGACCCTGACTATCATCGCCTCCATGGTACAGATTGAGAAACTTGAGACCATCTCACTCTGACAAGAAACTGATTGGGAGCTCCCTGATTCTTTTAGAATTCATTTTGTTAAAAGGGAAAATTTAATTAATTATTACTCCAGAAGTGCAGTTAGTAAAGAAAGTTATTCAAATAATTAATTGCAGGTTGATACAATGAATCGTTTTAAAATGTCTGCCTCCCAATGGGGGGAAAAACCTAAAAAAAGATGATGATGAAAAGATGGAGCTGTTTGCTGGCTTAGATCTTGTCATGAGTGATAGCCTCACCCTGGACTAGTAGGAGGTCCAGGAAGTGTAGAATAAACCCCAGCTTTGAGGGGCCACTTCTAGGAGAGCAGTGATCACATTCACTTACAACTCGTCCCATGGAGTCTCTGAGCTGGCTGAGACATGGAATGACCTATTTCTGATGTAAAAGCTCAGAATATACGAGATCAGTCATCCTATACCACCAAGATAACTCAAAGATCCAGAAACATGCACAGAAAGATCAACATGTACAATAAATCTGTGACTCGGGCCTCATTCCTACACTAGAATTCACCACTCTCACCCCCTCTTCTACTTACTGTCACAGGCTACACTTTGATCTAAACCTCCGAACCATTGGGGGTGGAAATCCCAAGCATAGCAACAGTGTCCAAGCAGAAGCAGCAGTCAAATGTCCTTAACTAGCAGGGGGAAGGCCTGAGTAACGATAATTAAGCTCAGAAGCTGGATCAGAAGTGGGTTCAGTTATAGCAGAGATGACTGGGGAGCCATGGGGGCCATGAGGGAGAGGAATATGAAGGAGGGGCAGGCAGGCCGTGGCTTTTAGGTTTTTGCACTGAATCTAGGAAAATTTTGTGCTTCTTGGCAGCCAGTTGAATGCACCCCAGCTAGCCACGAGAAACCACTCTCAGAGAGGGCCTAATATTTCTCAGAAGTAACAATAATTGCCATTGAGAGATGACGTACCATATGCCAGATATTATTGTAAGCATGCATTATCTCATTTAATTTTACTAAGGGATAAACAACAACCTTATGAGTCAGACACAGGTGATATACCCCATTTTACATATGTGGAAACTGAGGCTCAGGAAGGGCAAGTAACTTCTGATGTGACACAACTTCACAGTAGCAGGATGAAATTTCTAATCTTGGTATATGTGAATTCTGAGTCCAACTTTTTACCCACTAGGCCAGGGGATAGCAAACTTTTCTGTAAAGGACCAGGTAGTAAATATTCTCAGATTCACAGACCACATGGTCTCTGTCACAGCTACTTAACTCTCTTATCACAGTGCAAAAGCAGCCAGAGACAGTGTTAACAAATAGGTGTGGCTGTGTTCCAATAAAACTTTATTTAAAAGGACAGCAGTGGGCCAGCTTTGGCAGTAGTTTGCCAAGCCCTGAACTAGGTAAGACACTTCCCTAATTGTCTACAGCAGCAAGTTATTGTGGTCCTGGAATTACACACTCTAAAATCAGAGACAGTGATCTAATGGAATGAAAGTAAACTGAACTGAAGAGTTTGGGCTCAAGCCCCAGTAGTGCCACTAACTTTCTGTGGGAATTTTGTCAAGTTAGGTAAAGCCTTTGTGCCTTAGTTTCCCTATTTGCAAATTAAAACAATCACTCTCTGGAATATATGTTTTCAGGAGGATGGGAAAAACACAGATGGCCTGCATGCTGAAAAATGGAATTACCTTTCAAATCTTAGGTGCTTACTTTTCTTTTTTTTTTTTTTAATTTTATTTTATTTTTAAACTTTACATATTCTTAGGTGCTTACTTTTCTTAAACTGGGGAGTGGCCAGCTGCCTGGAGCCCCAAGCCGCAATTTTCCCAGATATCACATTCTAGGCCTGGCGCCTTTGGAGGAGCAGCAGGTAAGTATCCATATGAAAGTCAATTCCTATGGCAACAAACAGAACCAGAAGCTGCTCCCATGCTGTGCCAAAGAACAACGGGAGGATAGCAAACCCAAAAGCAAAAATCAGACAAGATAGGGAATTGCACGGAGAGACGGTTGAGCCCAGCTTGAGTGGCTGGTGCTGATACCAGAGTAAACTGCTGATGCTGATAATGTGCCATCTCACTAAGCGATAGCAATTGTTTTCATCGAGTGAGAGAGAGCTCTTGCTTTGTCAAAGCATGTGTTTGTGACACCATTAAACACTCAAATAATATACTCCTTCCTGTCTGAGGAGCTCTCCTCAGAGCCAGTCACCAAAAGAAAGCATTTCCTTTTGCATTTCTGTCACATCTGGGCATGGGGACGAAGCTCTCCAACTAGTCCCAGAAAGCTCAGCCCCTAGAAAGACGTTGCAGAGAGGGGCTCAGAAGACCAGCACACTTGAGTTGTAATGGCCTGGAGAGATGATTTGTCTAATGCTTTATGTTTCCAGTAGAGAAACTGAGGCCTGAGAAATGATTGGTTGAAGTCCGTCAGGTGTGAATAGCCCTTGCATTAGAACCCAGGTCTCCTGACTCTTCCTCCCAGTGAATTGTCCCATAGTTGGAATCTGAAATATCTGTTTCAATATACTTCTGTGCATTGCAGATGTTTTCACTGACACTCGTTGATATTGGCAAGCAAACCCAAGGCAAGAATTTCCATACATGTGATTTATTTCTGCAGATTTTCAATGCATAGCCAATTATTGGACCTCTTTTGTTCAAAAGAAATACAGGAAAAGGTTTTCTACGCCTCTGTGTTCCCATGAAGTAGTCTGAACAATTAGGTTGTAAGCAGCATCTTGTTCTTTTCTCTTTGTTCCAGTTGTTATTACTTAAGGTGACATTGAAACAGTTGACACTACTCTTCAATGTTTTAAGAGAGCAAGTAGTATTGACTGTAAGATAACTTTGCTAGAACTTTCCTTAACTAATAATTGGTAGATCCAACTACTGTGCAGTACCTTTCAACTAATAGTCTATTAGGCCATTGAAGTTACCAAACAATAAAGTATTTTCTCCCAGCTCTGATGGTCTATGAAGAAAAACAACAAACCCTCTCAGTGTCTGGACATAGCAAGCAGTGAGAGTTCACTTTTCTGCTAATTAGCTTCTTGACATCTGTGCTTGTTTGCACAGAGCTTCATTTTTTTTCTAATATATCCAGGTATGATATTTTCTGAATATTGCCAAGGTGTTCATTTGTATCTTATGCATTGTATACTTGGGGAAATGTGGGATCAAGAAGAGGTTAAATACAGTGGTTAAATATTGACATGTGGGATTTGGAATCAGAGTGGAGTTCAAGCCCCAGCTCCTCTATTTTCCTAGTTGTGTGACTGTGGGAGAATCATTCAAATGGCATCCTCAGTTTTCTCAGTGATGAACTGAGGAGAAGGATTGTACCAGCTTCCTAGGATGGAGTTGCAGGTGAGATGAGCGGATGCAGGCAGGACTTGGTGGAGGTGTGCTCAATAGTGGTAGCCATTTTCTCCTTGGGGAGCCTGGGAAGTTTATAACTACTGATTTTCTATGATACAGGAAGAAATAGAAAATATTTATTTGAAGCCATGAATAATGTTTGATGAAAATATAGAAATGTTGACTGTTAGTGCTGACATACACACCCTCTGTGTTAAGCCTACTTAAAGTCAATTTCTCCATCAAAATTTCCGTGCTGTGAAACAATTTTTTTCTCTTTCAGCCGAATGCCTTCCTGTTTTCAATGTAACTGGTGTGCTTTATTATTGCCACATTATTTTCCACTGAAACATCGTTCCTCTGGAGCATATGACGTCATTTATAGCTATTGGCAAACATTTTTTCCATAGTTTGTCAATTAAGCATGTCACAGGATTTAATATTTACAGTCTTGTATGGTTCACTGAGCTACTTGGAGGAAAAGACAAGGAGAACAAAACCAGAGATTCTACTCTCAGCACCAAAGAACTGAGGATAGAATCCTACCCTGTTGATTTCATTGTTCAGTCACTAAGTTGTGTCTGACTCTTTGCAACCCCATGGACTGCAGCATGCTAGGCCTCCCTGTCCCTCATAATCTCCTGGACTTTTATTTCATTAGTGAATATTAAATATAATGATGAGGCTTGTAATGAACATACTCATAACTTTGGTAAGCATTTCAAATAACAAATTAATATTTAATATCTGGAACTCAAACTTTTACACTGAAGCTTGCCAGTTTTCTCATAACAGACAAGACTTGCCTTGAGAAGCAGATGGCACATCATGCTCGTGCAAGGTAAAATTGCTTATTGCCAAAACCTGGGTGGTACAGAGGCAAATTCATGTTGGTGAGATTGGTGTGGTAACATGGGCAGGTCACAGAATTCCTTGGTTTTGATGTAAGTAGTTATGTCTGAAATATTTTCCCTTTTACTTCACGTGTTGCAATCCTAATTCCCAGTACCTCAGAACAGAGCTGTGTTTGGAGACAGGTCTTTGGGAGGTGATTGAGTTAAAATGATGTCATTAGGATGGGCCCTAATCCAATATGGCTGGTGTCCTAAAAAAAGAGATGTCGCCACAGACAGAAACAGAGGGAAGAGCATGTGAAGATGTAGGGAGAAGACAGCTGTCTACAAAGCAAGGTGAGAGGCCTCAGAAGAAATCAATCCATCTGACACTTTGATCTGGGACTTCCAGCTTACAGAACTGTGAGGAAATAATACATTTCCGTTGTTTCAGCCACCCAGTCTCTGGTACTTTGTTATGGCAGCCCCAGGAAACTAATACATAAGCCCAGTCACTGATACCTAGACTGCTTCAGTTGAGGCAGAGAGTCATGTTGGTTTTGTGTTTGCATATCCTCTACTTCAGTGACTCAGTGAGTGAGGAGGAAAGCTGTCACAACACTCATCCAGCCCTGGCTGAATGGCTGCCCCTCAGATAACAGAAGAGCTGGGTGTTTCAAACAGAGGTCAGGCATGGGACACCAGAGAAGGGTCAGGAGGTCAAAAATAGAGGTGGGCAAGGCACAGGCTAAAGCAACAGGAAGTGTCAGGAGTCAAGGTAGAAAGAAGGGCTGTGTTCCAGGGTGGTGGTGGGGGGAGACTAGTGACAAACCCTCCCCCATAGAAAATGTGAATCTCAAAGGATTATACTCTGATGGAAGGTAGAAACCAAAGGCGCTCTTCTTCAGGATTAGCAAGGGCAGTGGAAATATAAGAAGGAAAACTTGTCACTGAGAATTGTGGCCATGGTCCTGTCCTCACATAGCCTGGATTTGCATTGCCTGAGTTGTTCAAATATCAAGCTGTGAACTTGACTGAAGATGGTACTAGACTGGTAATGCTCCCAAGCACATGGCAGAAGTGTACACAAATCCTTTGGGAAGAAACTACCTTCATCTTCAGGCTAAAAATTTTCCATAAGTGATTCTTTTATCACAAGGAGTTGTATATTCCTATTTACTCCTATTCTGGTTTAAAGAAAAATATTTAGGCAACACATTAACCAAATGTGACCTAATAGATTATATATAAAATATGAATATTCACAGCTTTAGAATGTTCATTCTTTTCATGCACATATGGAATATTTAAAAACTTTGACAACACCTTTCGCCAAAAGCAAATCTAAACACATTTCAAAGTACTGCAGTCAGCTCAAGGCAATAAGTAGAAATCAATAGGAAAAATACAACTAGCATAGCCCCATATGTATGGGCTTTATATTTTTTCATCACTTAACTTTAATTTAAACTGTAGACATTAAAGTACGACACCATTTTTACATTCTTTTGAAATTTCTTCATTTTCCATTGAACTACAATATGCATACAGTCATATATAAAGTGCCATATTCTTTGGTGTATGGCTTTATTTTTTATTTCTAGAATTGTTGTTGGTCGCTCAGTCGTGTCTGACTCTTCTGTGACCCCATGGACTATATTCCACCAGGCTCCTCTTTCCATAGAATTTTCCATGCAAGAATACTGGAGCGGGTTGCCATTTCCTTCTCCAGGGGATCTTCCCGACCCAGGGATGAAACCTGTGTCTCCTCCATTGGCAAGGGAGTTTTATTTACCATTGAATGATGAGGGAAGCCCATTTTTAGAATTAACATAGAGCAAAATGGATTCTTTTGGTGTACAGTTATATTAATTTTATGCCATTTATAAATTCATTTAACTGCCACCACAATCAAAATACAGAATTGTTCTATTATGCTACCTCTAACCCTTGGCAACCACTGATCCCTTCCCCATTATTAGTTTAAATTTTATCTTTTCAAGAATGTCATTAGAATGTCACAGAAATACATATATTACATAATCCTTGAAGACTGGCTTTTTTCAATCAGCATAAATCCCTCCAGATCCATCTAAATTGCTGTGTATATCAATAGTTCATTCCTTTGCATTGCTGAGTCATATTCTACAGTATGGATATATTAATAGTATGATTTTTAAAAGTTATTTGCTCATTGAAAGACACATGGGTTTTATTTTAAGTTTCAGTTCATTTCAGTTCAGTTGCTCAGTCATGTCCGACTCTTTGCGACCCCATGAACTGCAGCATGCCAGGCCTTCCTGTCCATCACCAACTCCCGGAGTTCACTCAAACTCATGTCCATCTAGTCAGTGATGCCATCCAGCCACCTCATCCTCTGTTGTCCCCTTCTCCTCCTGCCCCAGTCCCTCCCAGCATCAGAGTCTTTTCCAATGAGTCAACTCTTCACATGAGGTGGCCAAAGTACTAGAGTTTCAGCTTTAGCATCATTCCTTCAAAAGAAATCCCAGGGCTGATCTCCTTTAGAATGGACTGGTTGGATCTCCTTGCAGTCCAAGGGACTCTCAAGCGTCTTCTCCAACACCACAGTTCAAAAGCATCAATTCT
Organism: Bos mutus; assembly: GCF_027580195.1. Taxonomy (NCBI): domain Eukaryota; kingdom Metazoa; phylum Chordata; class Mammalia; order Artiodactyla; family Bovidae; genus Bos; species Bos mutus. The sequence goes on along the minus strand of NC_091646.1, from coordinate 10,893,188 downwards.
TTGGCGCTCAGCTTTCTTCACAGTCCAACTCTCACATCCATACATGACCACTGGAAAAACCAAGTTTGGGGTGTTATTAATAGAGTGATTATAACCATTTATGTGCACATTTTTATTTGGATACACATCTTCATTTCTCTAACCTAAATGTCCATGAATAATTCAATGAGTTGTTTAATTACTGGGTTATATGTCTTATCTATGTTTAATTTCATGGGAAACTGTCAAACTGATTTCTAGAGTGGCTGTAACATTTTAAATTCACACCAGTAGTATCTGAGTGATAACAATTGTTCTGTATCCTTGCCAGTACTTTAAAATTTCAATATGATTTTTAAAAAAAAATTTTTGATGTGAACTCTTTGGTTGCTTGGATGGTAAAGACTCTGCCTGCAATGCTAGGAGACCTGGGTTCAATCTCTGGGTTGGGAAGATCCCTTGGAGAAGGAAATGGCAACCCATTCCAGTATTATTGCCTGGAAAACTCCATGGATGGAGGAGCCTGGCAGGTTATAGTCCATGGGGTCACAAAGCATCAGACATAACTAAGCAACTTTCACTTTTCATTTTTAAAAAATCTTTATGGAATTTGTTACAATATTGCTTGTGGGTTTTTTATGGTTTAGTTTTTTTTTTTTTTTTTTTGGCCACAAGGCATATGGGATCTTAGCTCCCTAACCAGGGATCAAATGTGCACCCCCTTCATTGGAAGGTGAAGTCTGAATCAGTGGACATGAGGGAAGTCCCTAGTTAGACAAGTTTGTACTGATCTGCTTTCCATCCTAGTTTCTTCTGAAATCCTTTTTGAAATTTTTTATTTGCATACATTCTTTGTTATATATATTTCTGTGGTCATGCATCCACAACCATTGACAAGAAGGAAAAGACCCATCACTCTAAAGCTTCCTTTGTACAGCTCTGGTTGCATTCAGTTATTCCTGACAGTCACTGATAAGTTTTCCATATCTAAATTTTCGCCTTTTTCAGAATATCATATAAATGGAATCATAGACTATATAGACAACATATAGTCTATCTGACCTTTTTTCACTTTGCAATATACATTTATGATTCGTCCATGTTATGTGGATTAATAGCTCATTCATTTTTATCACCAAATAGGAAAAGGAGTTCGTCAAGGTTCTATATTGTCATCCTGTTTATTTAACTTCTATGCAGAGTACATCATGAGAAATGCTGGACTGGAAGAAACACAAGCTGGAATCAAGATTGCCGGGAGAAATATCAGTAACCTCAGATATGCAGATGACACCACCCTTATGGCAGAAAGTGAAGAGGAACTAAAAAGCCTCTTGATGAAAGTCAAAGTGGAGACTGAAAAAGTTGGCTTAAAGCTCAACATTCAGAAAACAAAGATCATGGCATCCGGTCCCATCACTTCATGGAAAATAGATGGAGAAACAGTGGAAAAAGTGTCAGACTTTATTTTCTGGGGCTCCAAAATCACTGCAGATAGTGATTGCAGCCATGAAATTAAAAGACGCTTACCCCTTGGAAGGAAAGTTATGACCAACCTAAAAGCAGAGACATTACTTTGCCAACAAAGATCCATCTCGTCAAGGTTATGGTTTTTCCAGTGGTCATGTATGGATGTGAGAGTTGGACTGTGAAGAAAGCTGAGCGCTGAAGAATTGATGCTTTTGAACTGTGGTGTTGGAGAAGACTCTTGAGAGTCCCTTGGACTGCAAGAAGATCCAACCAGTCCATTCTAAAGATCAGCCCTGGGATTTCTTTTGAAGGAATGATGCTAAAGCTGAAACTCCAGTACTTTGGCCACTTCATGCAAAGACTGGACTCATTGGAAAAGACTCTGATGCTGGGAGGGATTGGGGGCAAGAGGAGAAGGGGATGACAGAGGATGAGATGGCTGGATGGCATCACTGACTCGATGGACGTGAGTCTCAGTGAACTCCAGGAGTTGGTGATGGACAGGGAGGCCTGGCATGCTGCAATTCATGGGGTAGCAAAGAGTCAGACACGACTGAGCGACTGAACTGAACTGAACTGAATGACTAATGAGGGCTTCCCTGGTGGCTCAGTGGTAAAGAACCCTCCTGTCAATGCAGGAAATGCAAGAGACAAGGGTTCGATCCCAAATAGGGAAGATCTCCTGGAGAATGAAATGGCAACCCACTCAAGTATTCTTGCCTGGACAATCCCATGGACAGAGGAACCTGGCAGGTTACAATTCATGAGGTTGCAAGAGTCAGACATGACTTAGCAATAAACCACCACCACAATGGCTGATGAACATCTTTTCATGTGTTTATTTGCTTATATCCTCTTCAGTGAAGTTTCAGTTCAAGCATGTTGCTGATTTCCTAGTTGGGTAGTTGTTTTCTTACTATAGAGTTTTTAGAGTTCTTGGCATATTCTGGATTCAAGTAATTTGTTGGATATGTGGTTTATAGGTATATTATCCCAATCTGTGGTTTGTCTTTTTATTTTACTGACAGTGTTTTTGACAGAACAAAAGTTTTTAATTTTTACAAAAGTCAACTTATTTTTTGCCATGTTTGAAATCTCATCTCCTAACTATGTCATGAAGACTTTCTTCTGAGTTACTATTAAAAGTTTTATTTCTTAGGTTATGCATTTAAGTTTATTGTCCATTTTGAGCTAAGCTTATATAAAATGGGATCTAGATTCAGAATCGTGGGTTTGTTTGTGTTTTGCCTGAGTGTGTATATGTTAGTTGCTCAGTTGTGTCCTGCTCTTTGCGATCCTGTGGACTGTTGCCTGCCCAGCTCCTTCTATCCATGGAATTCTCCAGGCAAGAATACTGGAGTGGGTAGCCATTCCCTTCTCCAGGGGCTCTTCCCTGTCCAGGGATCAAATCTGGTTCTCTCGTGTTGCAGGCAGATTCTTTACCATCTGAGCCACAAGGGTTTTGTTTTCCTTTAGATATCCAATTTCTCCATCATCATTTGTTGAAAAGACTATCTTTCTTCCATTAAATTCTCATATTCTCTTGTTAAAAGTCAGTTGGTCATACTTGGAGGGTCTATTTCTGGGTTTTCTATTCTGTTCCACTGGTCTATGTATTTATTCCTCAGCCAGTACCATGCTCTCTTGAGTGCTATACACTAAGTCTTAAAATCAGATAGAATGGTTCCTCCACTTCATTCTTTTTCAAAATTGCTTTGGCTGTTCTTGTTCCTTTTTTGTTGTTTTTCAGTTGCTAAATTGTGTCTAACTCTTTGTGATCCCATGGAGTGGCAGCATGCCAGACTCCTCTGTCCTCCACTATCTACCAGAGTTTGCTGAAATTCATGTCCATTGACTTGGTGATGCTATCTAACCATCTCATCCTCCATCATCCCCTTCTCCTCCTGCCCTCAATCTTTCCCAGCATCAGTGTCTTTTCCAATGAGTCAGCTCTTCTCATCAGTTGGCCAAAATATTGCAGCTTCAGCATCAGTCCTTCCAATGAAAATTCAGGGTTGATTTCCTTGTTCCTTTACCTTTCCATATATATTTTCAAATCATCTTTTCTATATCTACAAAATAAGCCTTCTGGCATTTTGATAGGAATTGTATTAAACCTATGTATGAATCTGGGGAGCATTGACATCCTTACTATGTGTGTGCATGAATGCTCAGTTGCTTCAGCCGTGTGTGATTCTTTGCAACCCCATGAACTGAAGCCTGCCAGGCTCTTCTGTTCATGGAGATTCTCCAGACAAGAATACTGGAGTGGGTTGTCATGCTGTCCTCCAGGGGATCTTCCAGACCTGGGGATCGAACTTGCATCTCTTATGTCTCCTGGATTGGCAGGCATGTTCTTTACCACTAGTGCCATCTGGGACGAGTCTTCCAATTCATGAACATAGTCTGTATCTCCCTTACTTAGTTTTTTTTTCCTCTCTTTCTTTCATCATCATTGTTTATTTTTCAGAATATAGATTTTGTGCATTTTTAAAAATTGGATTTATACATAAGTAGAGAAAAGAGGGGGGCTTCCCAGGTGGCTCAGTGGTAAAGAATCTGCCTGCCAATGCAGGAGACCCAGGTTTGATCCCTGGATTGGGAAGATCCCCTGGAGAAGGAAACGGCAACCCAACCCAGTATTCTTGCCTGGGAAATCCCATTGACACAGGAGCCTGGTGGACTACAGTCCATGGGGTTGTAAAGAGTCAGACAGGACTGAGCAACTGAGCCCACACAAACACACACACATAGGAAAGAGCAGGGCAATAGTGTTCCAATTTCTGGTAGGATAGTCAAGGTGATATTTGCAAAATCATTTGAAACACATGAGACAGTTAGTCATGGCAATATCTGGGAGAAGAGCTTTTCTAGTAGTGCAAAGCTTCGCCAGTGCAAAATCTCCAAGGCAGGAGCATTCTAGCCATGGGGATACCAAGAAAGCTAAGGCAGCAGGATAGGGTGAATGAAAGAGAGCGTAGTAGGAGAGATATTGAGAGAGAGAATGGAGCGGCAGGACTGTAGCAAGGGTCCCCAGCCCTGGGCCATAGACTGTATCAATTCATGGCTTATTAGGAACCAGGCTATATAGCAGAAGGTGAGTGGCAGGTGGGTGGGTGGGCAAGCAAAGCTTCATCTGTATTTAGAGTTGCTCTCTATTGCTCATATTGACACCTGAGTTCTACCTCCTCTGAAATCAGCCGTGGGATTAGATTCTCATCAGAGCTCGAACACTACTGTGAACTGTGCATGTGAGGGATCTAGAATGCATACTCCTTATGAGCATCATCCCGAAACCACCCCACTCCTCAAGTCCATTGAAAACTTGTCTTTCTCTTGAAACTGATCCCTGGTGCCAAAAAGGTTGAGGACTGCTGCTTTATGGGATCTTCCAGTTCAAGCCTCATGTAAGACTTTGGCTTTTATCCCTATCCTGAGTGAAATGCGAGCTCCTGGAGGAATCTGTGAAGGGCATGGCCATGATCTGACTTTGCTTTTAAGAGAAGCCCTCTGGCAGCAGTGTTGAGAATGGACTGTAAGCGATTAAGGATGGAAGAAGCAACACTATTTTAGGAGGCAATCGCAGTGAGCCAGAAGTGTTAGTTCATTCAACCAATAAGCACTGACCAATGGTGGAGGCTGTAAGAAGTTATCAACATAGCCACCAAAACTCAGGCAATGATCTGGTGACAACTGTGAAACCAAATTAGGGAAGGAAAAATACAACAGCATGAATAAACCATCTAATTATAGGTGTTAAAACTAATTAGTATTCAGTTTATCACACCTAAGGTGCAAACAGCAGCGTGTGGGAAGCCTCGGATGCTGTTGGTCCCAGCCTCTTCACTTGGATTAACAGCAGAGTCTCTATTGTCTGCAATGGATCTCTGCAGAACTATGTGTAGTGTGTCTACTAGCTTTGCAAAATGGTAAGGACTCAGCAGGAGAAATTAGGCAATTGATTTGTTCAAAATAGCACTATGCCATTGGGTTATTCCTTAAGAAAACCAAAACTTGAATTAAACTGAGGCAGTCCTGTTCATTTGAGGAGAAAAGCAGAATTTTACTTAGCTTTGTTTCTAATCCTCAGCTGATGATTTGTGATCCCAAATCACACCTCTGGTTTTTGGTGTGTGCATTCATAAATGCTTATCAGGGGCCCTGATATAATTAAATGGATTTTCAAATGTTTTTCGAGGTACATTGCCCCTCCATCCTCAGAGTACTATGACCATTATATCATAGATCCTCATTAGGCAAAAGCTTACAAATCTTCAGTGACTTCATAAGGATGGATTATAAAATTAAATCAGGGTTTTTAATGTTGAAACTTATGAGCTGTAATTTTATTAGGGCATATTTTTCTTCCTCCTTCTTCATGTATCTGCAAATAGCATATACTCTTTGTATAATCCCAGTACTAGTTATAGACTATTTACTTCTTTTAAAAAGTAATTTAAACTGGAATGAATAACTGTGCCTTAATGGATATAAAATATGTTGCAGTTATTCCTTTGATTAGTTCATCATTTTTTTTTTTGGCGTGGAATTTTCCATAAGGTGACTTAAAACCTAATGGAAGCCCCCTGAAATAATGAAATAATAACTGGATTCTCTAGCTCGTTATGGAGTCATTGGGTAATACCATCTTAGAAAGACACTTAACTATTATCTAGACCAATATTTTCCAAAGAAACAAATTCTTCCCCCAATTTCCCTAAGAATTAGTCATCAAGCCTCTGTTCATACATTTTCATCAATGGGGAGCTCACCATTGGAACAATCCAGTCTTATCAAATCTGTCTTGCCAGCCCTTCCACTTACTGGCCCTGCTGGAATAAATCAGAGCTGATCTACACCATCTTCCACTGGAGAGGTCTTCAAATACTTGAAATCCACTGTCATTGCCCTTGAGAACTTTCCCCAAACTGGTTGTCTTTTATTGGAGGTGTGTATGGTAAACTTTCTTCCTCCCTATTGATATCCTTTGTTTGATTTTTTTGGAGGGAGTTAATTGACATACAGCACTAAGTTTAAGGTGTACAGCATAATGATTTGACTTACATGCATCACAATATCATTGACTTTGAATACCACACACTTTGGTATCTCAGTTGAACCTTCCTGGAGCTCCCTATGGTTTCTATATCAGAAGTCCATTTACCTTAATAAGAAAAAAATTTCTGCAATGTTTTCAGCTCTGAAAGGGGAGGGAACCCAACCATCTCAAGGCCAACCTAGCTAAGAATAATGCAGGATAGTCTCCAAATGTGCACAAGAAGCCAAAAAATGAGAGTACAACAAAGTGTTTGCATACTCCTACACCAGAGAAGGCACTGGCGACCCACTCCGGTACTCTTGCCTGGAAAATCCCACGGACCAAGGAGCCTGGTAGGCGGCAGTCCATAGAATCGTGAAGAGACGGACACGGCAACTTCACTTTCACTTTTCTCTTTCATGCATTGGAGAAGGAAATGGCAACCCACACCAGTATTCTTGCCTGGAGAATCCCCGGGACGGAGGAGCCTGGTGGACTACCGTCTATGGGGTCACACAGAGTCAGACACAACTGAAGTGGCTTAGCAGCAGCAGCACTCCTACACAATGCCCTCCCCAAGTCTAATCAACCAAATGTATTTGCTTGAATCTTCTGAAACCTTCCTGTACTGTAGCTAATTGCTAGCTGTTTTATTTGATGGTAGTGAATTAGACAAGTAAAAGTCCTATTTGATTACTAAGGTGATATAACTGGCCCATAAATAGTTAGGGTAAGGTTACCTTAGGCTTCTCAAGGGCTGAACTGGATCAATTAATCAGCCATTTGGTCTGTTCTTCAGTGACTGACCATCAGGAGCAAATGCTAATTAGTGTGGTTTGGGTTCATTAATAATACCTAATATTTATTTATTGCTTATTATGTGCAAGATAATGTGTTAAGCATTAGGTCATGTAATTCTCATAACAACTTTATTAGGGAAGTTTCATCATCCACATTTTACAGATGAAAAACTGAATGTTCAGAGAGGTCAAGGGACTTGCCCTGGGTTACACAGTCAGTAAATAGCATACAGAGAATTCAAATCTGAATCTGTCTCACGGCAGAAGCTCAAGCACTTGATCTTTATATATTTTGTCATACCGTGTGGAATACAGTTTTATAGTTGTAACATCAGGCTTAAAGCTCATTGTGCAAGTCTGTGGCTAGGGTAGAAGTAGAGAGTTCTGAATAAGTGAATAAATAGCAGAGATTGTGTTAGTTCATCATTAACTTTTTTTTTTTTAGCTGTGCCTCAGGGCTTGTGGTATCTTAGTTCCCCAACCAGGGATTGAACACAGGCCCTTGGCAGTGAAAGCGCAGAGTCCTAACCACTGGACTGCCAGGGAATTCCTAGTTCATTATTAACTATTTTTCTATTTTCACCCTCAGTGTCATTATTCAGGACCTGCTAGGGCATCATTTCCACTCCCACCCCTCATTACTGGATATCATCCTTCACCAAAAAGTTCTCTCTGAATTCCAACATGTGAAATATATCATAGGATAAACAAATTCATCCTGATATGTGGACAGGAGATGGCTAGAGTACATATAAATCAGACTCTTCCTTCCCCTCTCTGGTAACATGTTCATATTTAATGGGAGACTTCTGGATTCATGCTTCCATGTTAGATATGTAACCTTCAACAATGACTTAAATGCTGAGAGTTTCAATGAGGGAAACTCCCCAGCTAGTAGGTGGAGGAGGTATGTTGGATCAGGTATTCCTTTGGGAGCCTTCATTGATTGAATCTCTTCATAAAACTATGAAGGTCATCAGTTAAGAATTTGTGTATTACATCCACTTTGCATAAGGACATACCTTTTACATACAGAGGTTGGGCAATATTTTCATCTGTGATAAAGCCACTGATCAAGCAAGCAACTTAACTAGGTTAATCAGGTTCTTTGGTTTCCTATCACAAAAATTATACTGAATAATAATGCTAGCTGGTTGTTTACAGTATAAAAGACAAGATGCTATGTGTGTGTGTGTTTAAATACATTTTGGATAATAAGATAACCAGATTATTATCACAAAAGTCCAGGGTATATTGGCCATAAAGTAATATACTAAATATCACTTCCCAATTTTCAGTTGTAAGGTATGAAATAGATAAAGTACATACTTTTATCAACAGCATTACAAAATCAAATCTACTGGAATAGCAATAAGAAGTACCTGGTGTTAATGAAAAGAAACCCCTTTAAAAGAAATAATAGATGTTGGGAATTCTTTCTTACCAAAGATCTGTTTCAGAAGGTTAAAGTTTATTTTTGCAATTGACTCCATGTGGAGAACAGTTTTCCAGGAATGGTTCTCATGTTGTTCCAAAGTGAGCAAAGAGGGATATGTAGAAACTAGGATTCTAAGGAAGCAAAACAACAGAAAAATGATAAACCCAGGGGAGCAAGTGGAATTAATGTAACAAATAACAAATACTTTAGCTTGAAGGTCCATTCTGCATAGTGGATATCTCTAGATAGTTTATTATGAATAAACACTATAACATAATTACAGCTTCATGAGAAGTTTTAAAAAATGATGTGATTACACATTTGGGGCATCCATCCAGAATGGCTTGGTATTACAACTCCATTCTTAAACAGAAAAGCCAAAGTAATTTTTGTTCAATGGGACACTAACTTTGTTCCATAAGGCAAGCCAGAACAAGTGTCTATTAATTTCCTAAGGTTGCCATTACAAATTGCAGCAAACTTTGGTGGATTATAGCATTAGAAATTTCTGGTCTCACAGTACTAGAGGCTAGAAGTCTGACGGTGTCAACAGGGCCATGCTGCTCTGAAGCCTTTAGAGGGAGGATCCTTCCTTCTTCTTCTAGGTTTAGGTGTTGCCTGCAATCCTTGGTATTCCTTGGCTTGGAGATGCATCACTCTAATCTCTGCCTCTGTCATCACATGGCCTTTCCCTCTGTGTGTCTGTGTTTCTGTGTCTACATTTCCACTCCTCTTATAAGGACACCAGTCATTGGATTTAGGGCCTACACTAATCTATTACGATCTCATCGTAACTTGATGATATCTACAAACAACTTGTTTCCAAAAAAGGTCACATTCATAGGTACTGGGGATTAGGACTCCAATATATCTTTTGGTGAGAGACAATTCAGTTTACAAGTGTCCTATAAAAGAACTGTCTTAATGGCTGTATCAGCTTACACGCCTATCAACAATGTAAGAGGGTTCCCTTTTCTCCATACCTTCTGCAACATTTGTTGTTTGTAGATTTTTCGATGATGGCTGTTCTGACCAAAGTGAGGTGACACGTTATTGTGGTTTTGATTTGCATTTTTCTAATAATGAGTGACAGTGAGCATTTTTTCCTCTGGTTTATTGGCCCTCTGTATGTCTTTTTTGAATAAATGTCTGTTTAGGTCTTCTGCCCATTTTTTTTTTTTTTGTTTGGGCTATTTGTTTTTCTGATACTGAGCTGCATGAGCTGCATATATAGTTGAAGATTAACCCTATGTCAGTTGCTTCCTTTGCAATTATTTTCTCCCATTCTGAGGGTTGTCTTTTTTTTTGTTTAAAGACAACTATAAACAACTATAGATATAAACAAGATATAAACAACTATATCTTATTTATAGTTTCCTTTGCTGTGCAAAAGCTTTTAACTTTTATTGGGTCTCATTTGTTTATTTTTGTTTTTATTTCCATTAATCTAGGAAGTGGATCAGAGAGAATCATGCTGTAATTTATGTCAGAGTGTACTTTCTATGTTTTTCTCTAAGAGCTTTATAGTTTCTGGACTTACATTTAAGACTTTAATCCATTTTGAGTTTATTTTTGTGTATGGTGTTATGGAGTGTTCTAATTTCATTCTTTTACATGTAGCTGTCCAGTTTTCCCAGCACCACTTATTGAAGAGGCTGTCTTCTCTCCATTGTATATTCTTGCCTCCTTTGTCAAAAATAAGGTGCCCATAGGTGCATGGGTTTATCTCTGGGCTTTCTATCTTGTTCCATTGATCTATATTTCTGTTTTTGTGCCAGTACCATAATGTCTTGATGACTGTAGCTTTGTAGTATAATTTGAAGTCAGAAAGGTTGGTTCTTCCAGCTCCATTTTTCTTTCTCAAGATCGCTGTGGCTAATCAGGTTCTTTTTTGTTTCCATAGAGATTGTGAAATTTTCTTGCTCTAATTTGGTGAAAAATGCCATTGATAATTTGATAGGATTGCATTGAATCTGTAGATTGCTTTGGGAAGTATGGTCATTTTGACAATACTAATTCTTGTAATCCAAGAAGATGGTATATCTCTCCATCTGTTTGTGTTGTCTTTGATTTCTTCCATCAATGTCTTATGGTTTTCTGCATACAAGTCTTTTGTATCTTTAGGTAGGTTTATCCTTAGGTATGGAAATTCCTTAAAAAAAACTAGGAATAAATCTACCATATGACCCAGCAATCCCACTACTGGTCATATACTCTGAGAGAACTACAATTCTAAAAGATATGTGTACCCCAATGTTCATTGCATCAATATTTACAATAGCCAGGACATGGAAGCAACCTAGATGCGTGTCAACATATGAATGGATAGAGAAGTTGTGGTACATTTAAACAATGGAATATTACTCAGCCATAAGAAGGAATGAACTTGAGTCAGTTGTATTGCAGGGAGGTGGATAAACCTAGAGTCTCTTATACACAGTGAAGTAAGTCAGAAAGAGAAAAAGCAGTATCATATATTAACACATATATATGGAATCTAGAAAAATGGTCCTGATGAACCTAGTAGAGAATGGAGTTGTGGACACAGTGGGGAAAGGTGAGGGTGGGACGAATTGTAAAAGTGACATTGACCTATATACACTATCATGTGTAAAATAGTGGGAAGTTGCTAAATAACACAGGGAGCCCAGCCTGGTGCTCTATAACAAGCTAGAGGGGTGGGATGGGGCAGGAGAAGGAGGCTCAGGAGGGAAGGGATATAAAAATATATAATTATGATGTATTTGTCTTGTTGTACAGCAGAAACCAACACAAAATTGTAAAGTGATTGTTTACCACTTAAAAAATAAAGAAAATGTAAAAAGAGAAGAAATTTTTAAATATATGTAAATGTTCTTTCTGTATAAATATAAATATTCCCAGACACACACACACACACACACACACACACACACACAAGCACTGTCTTTTTGGAAACCTCTTTATGAAAGAGATGACAAAGAATTGCCCTTCAAGGATGGGGTATCTGCAGGACAGACTTGAGAAACTTGAATGAGAAATTAATAAAGGGCAAAAAATAGAACTTAGAGGAAAAAATGGGTAAATATCTTTGAAGTGACCACACATCCCATCTCTGAGTTTTATCTGATCCCCATTTCTTATAGCACTCCTGATTAAGGGCACTGGCACTGGAGTCTGATTATTTAGCTTCAAATTTCAGCTCCCCCTGAACCTACTAACTGATCCTGCCTCTCAGTACCAAGTACCAGGCAAACTGGACGGGCTGGCACTTTTTTTTTTTTTTAAGTTGGATTTCTTATAAATTAAGTTGTTTAGTGAATTCCATCATCTGGAATCAGACTAACTGCCACAAACTCATTATCTTTGGGACACTTAATTTTTTATTTTTATGTTTTCATCAAAGAAAAACACAGTTCTTGATGCAGTACATTCTTTTATTCACACAAGACTGGATGTCTAGCTCTCTGTTCTAACCTGCTGTTCAGCGTGTGTTCTGGCCCACTGACCTTTGCAATCTTGTGGAGATCAGCATAAAAATATTTGGGGGCGAGTTCTTTTTTCTAAATATTATTTTTGACAAGTGCTGGATATTTTAACTGATCTTTGCCTTAAACCCTGGCAATCTTATCTTTTATGTCCTCCTTTGCTCTTGTGGATGCGTTAGGATAATTATTCTGAAAAGAATGTCAAAACATAGCAAATGGTTTAGAATAACTCTGTTTATATCCCTTAGAGTGAGAGGGGAAAGGTCTTGAGAGAGAATTTATAATGTCCTATAGCTGCTTGCAGGGGACATCAGACAAATTGATAGTGATCTTGTTTTTACTGCAAGATCGTACTAAATTCATAAAGACAAAGTAAAGCTGCAGAGACAGAGGCTCAGACCAGATGTAGGGGGTGTTCTGTGTGGGTCTGGGCTGTTCATTCGCGTAGGATGGGAATTCAGAGACGAGATGGGTGGTCAGTAGATTCATTGGAAAAATATATTTATGGATGAGAATTTATAGTCAGCAGCAGAGTATATTTGCTTTTGTCGACATTGTGAAATTATTCTGAACAATTTTGAAAATCACTGGCTTCCATCTGCATCTCATGGGAACGCTTCCAAGCCACTTTGAAAGGAGCTTTATCTTGTTCTTCTCCTAGGTCACTGCGGATTAATGGGACAGATCATCATTCCATGGCATGAGTGTGTGTATCAGAAAACAGGAAGTCGCCCTTTAATCAAATAAGAAAGCACCGATATTTTCTCAGAAGGAATCACAATCTTTTTTTTTTTTTTAATGAGTTCTGATAAAGTCACAGAAGATTCAGGGCTTTCTTCGCTTCTCTCAGGTCAGTTGGGGATCTTTGACTATTATTTCCAGGAGACCTTCTCTGCCTCCTGGCCTTCCAAAGAACCCCACCTCTACCCAGGGAACCCTATTTTACTTCTAAAGCACAAAGTGCCATGAAAGCTTGACCTCCAGGGCAGGAAATGGCATGAATGCACCCTCAGTTCAATGTAGATGTTGTAAGAAGAAAATAGTTGTCATTTCCCAACAAAACTTGCCCCTGCAGGGGGACAGCAATTTCCAGAGACCTAGGTAGAGAGGCAGGTGCCCAGGTTCCCAATTCAGCCTTCTCATCGGTGCCCTGTGTGACCACATGCAGGCTGTTGTTAGTTTCCCCACATACAACATGAACAGGTTTGACTACGTGAAAGAGAAGGAGCTTTCTAGCTCTAAAGCTGAGGAGCATCTGGTGTCCTGAAGTGGATTTTTGGGTTCACTTCTGGAGCCAGGCTCTGTCCCAGGCTTCTTCAGAGCCTCCCTGTGCTCTACCATCTTTCTCATGGTTCCGTTGCTATGGTTGAAGTGTGGGGAGGCGGTTCCCCCAAGTCAGCCAACCATTGTAGCCTGTTAGGCTCTGGAGCATCATTCTATAAAGGAGAAACCAAACTAAATGCATACCAGGAGAATCCCAGAACTGTCAAAAATGGCAGGGAAATCATGATACCTAAAACCTGGGCTTGAGTCAGAAACTAATTTGGGGTTAAAAAAAAAAAGACTCAGTAAAATAGACTTTTAGCATTCATACAATAAACTATCAAATAAACTTGGCAATTGTCATAATATTTGGTTTCATTGAGAACACAGCCTGTTAGCAACATGGAACAACTTAGTCTGTTAATTGAATGCAAAATTCAGTTCTCATAAAAACATAATAATTAGCCTTTTCTTACCTTAATATATGTTTGTCAGCAAACAAGAATTTCTCAAGAAGGGAAATAAGGATGTTCTTAGGTCTGCAGTGCTCAGCATGGCTTTGGCACTGTAGCTTTGCAAGTTCAGTACTCAGACTTTTCCTTAGATGCTTTTCTTGCAGTTAGGGTACGCTACGTGACAGTTGATGACTCAGTTAAATTCATCTTGGTTGAGCTACAAAAGATTCATATATTTTAAGCAAGAGTCTTGCTGAGAATTTCTACTGCTTTTAAACCCAACCAACCTGTGTGTGTGTGTGTGGGGGGGTGGTTAGTCGCTCAGTCACGTCCAACTCTTTGTGACCGCATGGACTGTAGCCTGGCAGGCTTTTCTGTCCGTGGGATTTCCCAGGCAAGAATAGTGGAGTGGGTTATCATTTCCTTCTCCAGGGGATCTTCCTGGCCCAGGTCTCCTTCATTTCAGGCAGATTAATTTTACATCTGAGCCATCAGGGAAGCCCAACCAAACTTTGCCCACCCCCTAAAATTCATATTAACTTTAAGAAGCAAATTAAGTGACCATTAACTGGTAAAGTGGCTAATCATGTAGAATAAGATTGAAAGGATAAACATTTGACACTGAGAATGATTTGTAGAGGAGGAGTGGTACTGTGGCTATGCAGCCGGGAAATAAAAATATCTGGCTTCACAACGGAACTCTTCCACTTATTTAGCCTCAAGGCCAGAGGTGGGCCACTTCTATAACATCTTGAAGCCTCCTCCCCTGTGTGTGTGTGTGCTAAGTTGCTTCAGTTGACTATGGACTGTAGCCTTCCAGGTTCCTCTCTCCATGGGATTTTCCAGGCAAGAATACTGGAGTGGGTTGCCATGCCCTCTTCCAGGGGATCTTCCCAACCCAGGGATTGAACCTGCATCTCTTGCATTGCAGGTGGATTCTTTACCCACTGAGCCACCTGGGAAGTCCCTCCTCCCCTGGTCTGTGGGTAATTATATGTATGTCTTGTAGTACCACAGTTGTGAAAATAAGCAAGAGAGGGTGAATGAAGCTTTGGCACAGAGCCCTAGGAGCACAGTGGTGGCCCTGTGTTCCCATCTTTGAACTACACGCGGTTTTCCACAAAATCCAGGCTCTCTCTTGTCCTTCTCAAGGTCTTATAGTCCTTTTCTACTCAGCCAGAAACAGAAATTGCTCTGCCCGTCGCTTTCTCCTGGCTCCCTCCTCTGTGTTCACAAGGCATGTCTTTTTGTGCCACCGTGCTTAAGAAGTCTTCCTCACTATGAATTAAGAAGTCTTCCTCTTTGTAAACTGAGTTTTCCACTTTCCTCAAAGAATGGAATTTCCAACTTCTCCCAACAACTTTAAGCTGCAGCTTTGGTTTAACAGACGTGTTCAGAACACTTCCTTAACAGTTCCCCAGCAATGACTGTGGCTTCCAGAACCATCATTTTCTAGGTTTTGAATATAAATTTAAGGCATGTTTATGACAGTGTTGGTAGTGCTGCCTATAGGTCTCCCAAACATCTGCTTTCCTGGCACTTTTAGATTATGAATAAAAGCATAAACGTATATTGATAATACATAGTGTGTTTCTGAAGATCCAAACCCTGATGGCAGGATCCATTACATTTTGTTGTCAAAACTCTCTAGCACTGTTTTGCCCATCTTGAAGCACTGAGGTCTTTCATTATCACATAACTAAAGACAAGTCGGTCAGTCATTTAACAGATGTCTTTAAACTCGTGTGCCAGGCTCCATCCTAGGGACCAGGAATATAGTAGAGGACCAAGCATACAAACGCCTCTGCCCTCATGGAACGTACATTTTGGAGAGTTCCACCAGTCTCATTTTAGAGATGCAAACATCACAGTCGACTAAAGAAGATGCACAATGTAAGAGTTGCGAGTTAAGTTTTATTTGGGGCAAAATGAGGCCTGCAACCCAGGAGACAGCACCTCAGATAGCTCTGAGGTATCAGGGGAAGGACAGTATATACGATTTTGGTGAAGGGGGAGTTCATGCAATCAAACTCTTATTTTGCAAAAGGTTTTCTGCTAGTCACAAGGAGCTGATGTCACCATGAAGGGATTTAGTGCTTTTCTAGATACAAGGAGATGCAAGGATTGGAGTCATGAAATCAGTTCCTGAAAATATCCAGCTATCTAAAGCCCTGTTCCACCAGCTTTCCTGGAGCAAAGAGTGCCTCACTGTCCACCCTGAACTGTCTTCAAGGCATGTTGAAGGTCAGTAGCTGGAGAGGCACAGGGATCAGTCTCCTCAGAGGCAGATGGCATATGTCCCTTGGCAAGTGCCAATTTGTAGTTGACACCTGGTATTGGAAGTTCTCATTGGAGTTGTTCATTCTTTTTTTATTATCTCTCTCTCTTTTTTTTTTTCCTTCTTCCCATGCCGCTCGGCTTGAGGGATCTTAGTTCCCCAACCAGGGATCAAACCCAGGCCCCAACAGTGAAAGTGCCAAGGCCTAACCACTGGACCACCAGGAAAGTCCAAGAGTTGGTCATTCTTACACTACACTCCTCCCTTCTCACCTGCTGGTCAGGAACCTTGTCATCATCATTTTCTCTCCTTTCTGCATCATCCATTTTCTTTTCACTACTGGATCATTTGCATCCCCATCCCCATATCACAGTTTTTCTCAATTAAGGAAGAACTCTCGATGCCACCTTCCTCTCTGGTTACCACTCTTTCTTTACCTCTCAACAGAGTAAAAACAGGAAAAACTCCCAAAAGAAGTTGCCTGTGCTCCCCATCTCCATTTTCTCTCCTCCTGGATGGTCACTTGCTCTTCCCTCATCTTCCCTAGAATCCAGTTGTCTCAGCCTTTCAACTCCACACAAATGGCTTTTCTCATGGTCCCCTCTGACCTTTACTCTGTTAAACCCAATGATCCACTCCAAGTTCTTATTTTAATTGACCCACCAGAAGCATTTGACTAAGTTGATCAGTTTCTTCTCTCTGAAACTCACTGAGAACACCACAGTTTCCTGAGCTTTCTCTTCCCTTACTAGCCATTCCTCTTAGTTTCTTTTGCTGGCCCACCCTCTTCTCCCCATTTTTTATCTTACTCCATCTGCACTCCTCCCCTCCTTCTGCTCATGGCTTTAAATACCATCTTTGTGCCCATATCTCTCTCTCCCTGAGACCTCTCCCACGAGCTCTCAGTGCAGACTTCCATCTGTTTGCTTACCATCCCTCCCTTGGTGTCTAGTAGATGTCTTCAGCTTCACAGAACTCCTACTGACCTCCTGATCCTTCACTCCCCAGATATGCTCCTTCTGGAGTGTTTTCCATCTCTATAAATGGCAATTCTCTCCTACCATTTTCCCAGTCAAAAAACCTCAAGTCCTGCCTCAATCCCTTCTCTCTCTTGCCCATGTCCAATCCTCTGGCAAATCCTTTCAATATTCTGTTAAAAATATATCTAGAACTCGACCATTCTTCTGACCTCTGCCTCTCCCATGTTGGTCCACGCCAGCATCATCTTTTGCTTGAATTGTTATTAATACAGTAGCCTCATAAATTACCTACGTGCCTTACTCTTACCCTCTGCACTTAATTCTGTTCAAAGCAGCCAGAGTGGATGTGTTAGAATATAAGTCAGATCCTCTCATTCCTTGCAGAGCCTTCCCATGGCTTCCTATCTCATTTACAGTAAAAGTCAAGTTTCTACAATTGCCTCTAAAAGCCCCTGTGTTTGTTGTTCCTTCTGCCTCTAATACTTTTCCCATACACAGGAAGCTTGATCCTGCTCCTCCTTCTGGTCTTCATTCAAATGTCACCTTCTCAGTAAGACTTCCCATGACCATCCTATTGAAAAGTACCACCTTCATATCCACCCCACTTCCTACCCCCTCCGCCATTTCATTTTTATCCATAGCACTTGCCGTCATGTAACATACTGCATATTTTATTTTCCTGTTTATTGTCCACTCTCCCCACCAAAGCACACACTGAGAATGTAAACACCAGAAGTGTTAGGGATCTTTATCTGTTTTATTCATTGCTGAATACCCAGTGCATAGAACAACGTCTGGCACTTGGTAGGCACTCAGTAAATAGTTATCAATGACCTATATGAATGAGTGGGCACTTATGCATAGGAGATACAGTAATTGACAAGACATGGTCCTTGCCCCAAGAAGCTCACAGTCTAAAGAGGAAAAATAGAAAAAGGTGAACAGCATTTCTTCTCAGTACGTTAATTGCAATACTAGGGATGCATGTCAAGAGGGCTATGGGACTACATGGTAGACATTCTTGTTATATGTTGAAAGAATGATTTCTGATTAGTTTTATTAATATCAACAGAAATGCTTCTCCTGAAACACTAGCACCCTCCTAATGACTTCTGTCCTTTTTGGCCCCTGGGGAATGGCTAGAAGCAAAAGAAACTCTATTGATACAACCTTGTCCAGAGCTTCCGTGCAAAACCTAAAGCATTGATCTTTGTTACTTGTTAAAATCACAAAGAGGAAATAGAGTGAAACCAAAAGCAAAAGACAAAAATGTGCCACAGTAGGTGGTTTGCAAGAGAATTGCAAGGAGACATATTACTCTGCATTAAGATGTAAATCGCATAGTCCTTTGAGTCAATGTGTGCTGATTGTATATTTCTTTTAGCCAAAGGTGAGTCAGTTTGAGGAGGGGAAAAGAAAATAAGAGCTTAAATTGCTGAAATGGAACCTTCTCCCTGCTGCTAAAACTTTGCACTGAAGCTGTGTCTGACAACAAAGCAATAGGTTGAAAAATGAAAAATTGAGTCAACCAATTGTTCTGTCCACATGACACATCCTCTGACTTCTTTCTCCACTGAATTGATATTGTGTATATGTGGTTTGAAGGGTAGAAAATGTGCCAGTGGAGAGGAGGGTATTATGAGAGGTATTTGGTTCCAGATCCTTCTCTGTCTCCCATTGTCTGGCTTTTTCTGGGTGGTGGGAGATTGGGAGTCAACAAAGTGTTCTGCAGCTATCTTGAGCATAGTTTGCAGATTGAGGTCCCAGGTATTCCTGTTTCACTTTTCTTTACATCCTGGGAATAGTACACCTTGATCTGTACTAGAAACAGAACAAGATGTTGCCTAGGCCATTGGTAGTTGGTGTGGTAGAATAGGGATGCAGAGTGCAGAGAGTGGAAAAAGAAGAGGACAGAGGCTGGATTCTTGGGAACATGGATGTTGAAGGGGCCCAGAAGAGAGTATGAGGAGAGAAGTCAGAGGAGGTGGAGGAGTGGTCCACTTCAATAGGCAAGGGAACAAAGGATTGATAAGGGAGGAGAGCAGTGTCATATGCCTCTGAAAGGGCAAAAAAGACGAAGACCAGCCAAAAAAGAAGCAACATCAATTTGTTGTTGTTTAGACTCTCAGTCATGTCTGACTCTTTGTAGTCCACTAGGCTCCTCTGTCCATGGGATTCTCCAGGCAAGAATACTGGAGTGGGTATCTTCAGTATTTTCCAGGGCATCTTCCGGACCCAGGAATTAAATCTGGATCTCCTGTGGCTCTTGCATTGCAGATTCTTTACTGCTGAGCCACTAAAGATGCCCCATATATGTAATCTCTTCAATAGGTAAATCCATACAGACAAGAAAGCATATTCTTGGTTGCCTGGAGCTGAGGGGAAGGAGGGGGCGGTCTGAGGAGAGACTGATTATTGGTTACAGAGCCTCTTTTCAGTAGGATAGAAAATGAAAGTACTAAATGCCACTGAAATGCCCTGTGAAATGGTTCAGTTCAGTTCAGTTCGGTCCTTCAGTCATGTCCGACTCTTTGCGACCCCATGAATCGCAGCACACCAGGCCTCCCTGTCCATCACCAACTCCCGGAGTTCACCCAAACTCATGTACATTGAGTCGGTGATGCCATCCAGCCATCTCATCCTCTGTCGTCCCCTTCTCCTCCTGCCCCCAATCTCTCCCAGCATCAGGGTCTTTTCCAAAGAGTCAGCTCTTCACATGAGGTGGCCAAAATATTAGAATTTCAGCCTCAGCATCAGTCCTTCCAATGAACACCCAGGATTGGTCTCCTTTAGGATGGACTGGTTGGATCTCTTTGCAGTCCAAGGGACTCACAAGAGTCTTCTCCAACATCACAGTTCAAAAGCATCAATTCTTCGGTGCTTAGCTTTCTTCACAGTCCAACTCTCACATCCATACATGACCACTGGAAAAACCATAGCCTTGACTAAACAGACCTTTGTTGGCAAAGTAATGTCTCTGCTTTTGAATATGCTATCTAGGTTGGTCAAAACTTTCCTTCCAAGGAGTAAGCGTCTTTTAATTTCATGGCCACAGTCACCATCTGCAGTGATTTTGGAGCCCCCAAAATTAAAGTCTGCCACTGTTTCCACTGTTTTCCCATCTATTTCCCATGGAGTGATGGGACCAGATGCCATGATCTTCATTTTCTAAATGTTGAGCTTTAAGCCAACTTTTTCACTCTCCTCTTTCACTTTCATCAAGAGGCTTTTCAGTTCCCCTTCACTTTCTGCCATAAGGGTGGTGTCATCTGCACATCTGAGGTTAACTTTATCTAAATGTGAATTTGACCTCAATTGAAAAAAAAAAAAAAAGGTGAGGACTGAGATGTGGTCATTGGATTAAGAAGTTGTGAAGACTTCTGTGAGAGCAGCATCAGTGATGTGGTGGGAGCAGCAGTCAGACTCCAGGCAGGTGAGGCATGGCTGAGGTTGTGGAGAATGGGGATACAAGGAATACAGAGAAATCTTTCAAGAAACAGGAAGATAGCATTAGAGTTGGAGAAGGTTAAGGGAGTGTGTTGTTTCTTGGCTCAGTGCATGTTAGTCGCTTAGTCATGTCCGACTCTTTTTGACATCATAGACTGTAGCCCACCAGGCTCCTTTGTCTATGGAATTCTCCAGGCAAGAATACTGGAGTGGATTGCCATTTCCTTTTCCAAGGGATCTTCCTGACCCAGGGATTGAACCCAGGTCTCTTGCATTGCAGGCAGATTCCTTACCATCAAATCTTTGTATTAAACAAAGAGAAGGAGCCAGTAGAGAGAGAGGGGTTGAAGGTTCAGAGTGACATTGGCTGTGTGATGAAGCAAGGTCCCTATGGAGGGAGGAGCCTTACTTAAATGGAAGGCAGGACTATGCCTTCCCTCACAGGGAAGGCAGGAAGAAGGGGTACCAAGGTAGATGGGAATGTGGAAAGGAACTTGAGGATGTTCCCATCTACTGGCATTGTCTCCATGAGATAGGGAGCCAGGGGAATATGAAGGTGAATGATTTCAGCTGGCCACTTGACATACCTCATACGGTTCCCACAAGCAAAGTAACTTCCTTTCCTATAATCCTTAATGAGGGAACAAAAATATGTCTCCAGAGTCTTTCATTTTGGTTTATTTCAGTTGTCTTTATTGGGCTCATATTTTTTGATCTTATAACTCCTTAGGCCACCACAGATATGAATTTAAATTTTGAATTCCATTTGTCTCATGAACAAACATAATTGTAGTGATAAAAATCACAGTAAGTTCTGTGAGTACTCCAGTTGTAATAATCTTAGAGTACAGCATCTGAGGCATCTAAAGTTCAGTACCTTAGAGAGTTAATTAAGCCAAGTTAATTGGAAAAGGTCTAATCTCCAGATAGGTAGCATAGTTGATTATCTTATTTATGCTTAAATAGAGTAGCAGAGGTCATTACAAGACTTTAGAAGATTATTGATTGATATATAATTTCTTAATTAATTTTTATTGACAATATCTCTTGCTGCTTGAATCCACCGTCCCCCCTTTTGGAATCTCCTCAACATGACTGATCTATGGAAATCATGATGATTTAGTGAATGGTTTATTTGTATAAGCTAGTTTTAACATATTCAAAACCCCTGGCATTAGGCCTTTGACTGACTCTGTAAACCAGCAATATCACACACATGCTCTGCCCAGGGCAGAACTGGGAAGACGGGAATTTCTTGGAGCAGTGGAGGTATCAGTGGGTGGTTGGAACAAGACTTTTAGTCAACTTTAAGGTTCATGGCTTTTCCCCACTCCCCAGCCATGTCGAGTAAACACACACTCCATGGTAAGCACAACATGCTTGCTTGGCAAGTGCATTTTCAAGACAAGTCTCCTCTTCCCAACCAGTCTGCTCTAGAGAAATGCTAGTACCATTTCTGGCTACTCTGCAAGGCACCCATTTCTAGCAATGATCTGGAACAGGCTGCTCTGTCATTGGATGGTGCTGTATGCAGGACACAGCATCTGCTTGGGAGCCTCTAGAAGCAGTTTCTAGTTTGGATAGGAGTCTAGACTAACGTGATCTTCATTTTTAATTCTTTATTTCCAAGATTGACGATAAAATTGAAGCAAAGAGGTCTTGAAATCATTCAAATTTAACTATGTGTGTGTATCTGTGTGTGTGTATGTGTGTATTTCACCAAGATCTCAGCAGTATGATGTTACAACTATTAAGATTCTTGGTCATCTAGATCCCTCTTTTTTTTTTTCCAAAATATTACTTAACCATAACATTTATTTTCCTTTTTAAAAAAATAACAATAGCTATTTATAAAAATAAATCCCTAAAATAAGTTCTGAGGGCAAATGAACTTTCTTTTCTGGAATATTCCATATATGAAGGATAATGATTTCAAAACATTTATCTGGGAGAAACTTTTGGAGTAAAGAACCTCATGTGAATTCTAACTCGCTTTGGAGTGCTCACTTCTGCATTTGCCAGTTACCTTCACTAAGTGTCTGCTAGTCTGGCCATTTTCAAAGTATAAAAGCTGCAGTCCAAAGGATCAAATTGAAAAGATTGGAGAAAATTGAGAATAATACATAAAGCAGCTGTGTGTTGAAAAAGAAACCTTGAAATATTCCCCACCTCATCACTGGCACAGCTGTAGGGGAAACTGCTGTAAATGAGCTTGTTTTACATTTGGACAGGATAATGAATTTTCCCATAACACTTAAGCAATTAACTAAGCATTGGTGTTTTACATAGGATTTTGTTCTTGTTATAATAAAAAAAATTTCTTACATGTTTATATCACTTCAGAGTTTACAATGTGCTTTCATGTATATTGTCTCACTTTAACAAGTTATCCAATGATTTCTCTGTGCCAGGCATTCGAGGCACTGAATCCTCTATCTCATTTAACCCTCACAACAGCCCCAAGCAATACAGCCTGTGATCTCAGCTTAGGAACGGGCAGACTGAAGCATGGCTTGGCTGAGTGCCTTGTGCCTGCTGATGCAGGTAGGAGGCATTGCCCGACTAATAACTGATCCACATGACCCATGGGCCATCCTCTTCACCACCAGGCTCTATGGCCTCTGAACTTTGACGTCTCTTTTCTGCCTGATTTATCCCCACCTCTTACTAACTGGGGGTCCCTTTTACTATAAAAGCTTTATTGCTAGTCACTGTGGAGAAGGAGTCCTATGAAAAAGAGAAGTGCTACACAATGACAAACTGAATTATAACAGTAATAACAGTAGTTAATATTTATTGAGGGCAACTGACCATGTGGCACTGAGTGGGGGCTTTTGATTTCTTATCTTACTGAGTCCTCACATCATCCCTGTGTTGCATTTGAACCTTACTCAGTCCTAGAAGGCTGACAGAGCTAGCATCATCCTTCACTGTACAGACCAGAGGTTCCTTGAGGTTAAAGGACATGTCTAAGGTCATAGTCCTTAGTAGGATGGATACGAGCATCTACGTTGTGTATCTTCCTGTCAGCTAACCTTCCTCTCTGTGTACCTCTCACAGATGCCAGCGCTTGGCCCCTGGGTACTGCAGATGATACTCTCTATGTTTGTTTTACCATTTCATTGCTACAGCAGGCACCAACAGTAGAGCAAAATTAATGATTGTGTTCCTTTTTAGTGCTCATCTATTCAAATTGCTTTTGCCCCAAGGATAAGCCAGTGATGTCCTCTCTGCGCATCTGTGTCTCTTTTTCATTTCATCTTATTCCCGACAACAAATTGAACTTCTGATGGGGATAGATAACGATTCTGACTCACTGAGCTGTGAGGTAAGAGTGACTCAGTAGATTGAATGTGTTCTCTGTTAAGTCTAGAGAAGTGCTCTTAAGAAGAGTATGTACTAAGAAAACTGTTTTTCTCCCCAGGAAGAGTGGCTGACTCACTGCCCCAAAGCATATAATCCATTCAGTCCAAGGTTCCGTGAGACACTGAAGTACTTTGTTTCCCTTGTCAAGGAGGAAGCAAAAGCGCAGGGGACAAGAGAAATGGGTTCTAGGCCCAGGTTCAAACATACTAGCTGTTTGAGCTCTCCTTTAAGCCTAAGTCTCTTCACTGGTAAAAGGAAGAAATTGTACTAAGTCAGCCCTAAATGCCTTCCTGCTTTAAGCATAATGATAGCTAAAGTGTTTTACAAAAGCTTTTTTTTTTTTTTTTTTTACTGTTTTGCTGTGCTGGGTCTCCCTTGCTACATGGGGCTCTTCTCTAGCTTTGGTGAGCAAGGGCCCTAGAGCATTCAAGCATTAGTAGTTGTGGCACACGGACTCAGTAGTTGCGGCTCCCGGGCTCCAGAGCACAGGCTGAATAGTTGTGGCACACGGGCTTAGCAGCCCCGCAGCATGTGGGATCGTCCTGGATCAGGGATTGAACCCGTGTCCCCTGCATTGTCAGGCAGATTCTTTACCACTGAGCCACCAGGGAAGTCTGATAGCTGAGGTTTGTAGAAGTCTTTATAAGCCACTTCCATAAACCCCATCTCCTTTGCTCATCATTACAATCTTGTTTTTCTCCATTTTACAGATGAGGAAAAGAAAAAGACAAAGGCTCAAAAGCATAAGGAACTGATCTAAGGTCAGAGTTAGAAGTGGTGGAGTTAGGAATTAAACTCATCTCTCTTTGATCTTGAACTCCATCTTCTTTTCACTATCACACATCTACATCTGCTTATCCTATTTTCATACAACTGTGCTAAATATTTGTCTAGATGTTACTGATTGATGTGACAGTCCCAACAGTAGATTCAGTTGTTTGTATAGATTTTTCTTTTGCTAAATGACCAATCATTACCTTAATTTGTTCACTTTCAAGGTAGTACAGAATATGCTATAATTTTGTGGGAGAATAACCTTTTTAGGGAGGGGCAACAGAGAAAGTAAATAATCTCCTGAAAAAAGTTGATTTTTAAAATTGGAGTATAATTGCTTTACAATGTTGTGTTAGTGTATGCTGTACCACAGGGTGAATCAGTTATTATTTTTTTTACTTTTTGTTAGTCACTCAGTTGTGTCCGACTCTTTGTGACTCCATGGACTGCAGCCCACCAGGCTCCTGTCTGTGGGATTCTCCAGGCAAAAATTCTGGAGTGGGTTACCATTTCCTTCTCCAGGGGATCTTCCCAATCCAGGGATCAAACCCAGGTCTCCAGCATTGCAGGCAGATTCTTAACCATCTGAGACAAGTATGCATATATCCTCTTCCTCTTGGACTCTCTCCCATTCCTCTAGGTCATCACAGAGCAGTGAGCTGAGCTCCCTGTGCCATAGAGCAGCTTCCCACTAGCTATCTATTTTACAGACAATAGTGTATACTTGTCAATCCAGAAGCTGATATTTACGAACATTTTCCTATATTTGGGACTTCGGCTTACTCAGAATGCAATGCACACAGAAGAGAATTTCTCCCTTGCAAAGCCAACCAAGAACTTCTTCTCAGTTTATTGCAACCTCTACTTTCCACACAAAAGCCTGAGATACAGACTCTGGCTGATACATAGCACATCATTCATATCTGTGACAGAGCCCTGGGGGATGCAGGTACAGCCAGAGAAACAGCTAGATGGATTTTGGCTGAGTTTCTATAAGGGAATTCCATCTTCTCTAAAGCAGAAATAGAAAAGTCACTCAGTCGTGTCTGACTCTTTTGAGAGTCCATGGACTGTAGCCCCCAGGTTCCTCTGTCCATGGGATTTCCCATGCAAGAATACTGAGTGGATTGCCATTTCTTCCTCAGGAGATCTCCCTGATCCAGGGATCGAACCCTCATCTCCTGCATTGGCAGGCGGATTCTTTACCACTGAGCCACCAGGGAAGCCTGTGGTCCATGTGGGGTTTAAGAAAGAAAACCTAGGTAGTAGAATGGAAAAAAGAATTAGTGGGCAGGGGAGATACAGGGAAAATTTAAAGTAATTATGAAATTATGGGATGATGAGGAGATTTTTTTTTGAAAGCCTGAATGGCAGTCATGATGGACATATAGATATGAATGCATTTTTTTCAGTAGTTTTACACTGAGTGGAATAATTTAATCATTTGGAGATGGATGTGATCTAGAGTGACTTTCAGATTTGGGGCCTTGGGAAGTGGGTCAGTGACTTAATTCCACCAACAATAAAAATAATGACAATTTTAGCAAAACCCCTACACAGTACTTACTCTAAGCCAGATCCTATTCTAAGTGCTTTATGTAAATGAACTTATTTCATCTTCACAGACTACTATGAGATAGAGCCAGTTATCATCCTCACTTTATTGCAAGAAGAAAGTGAGGTGAAGAAAGATATGATTATCTGACCAAATTCACACAGATAGCTTTCTGATAAAATTGGGATTAGGATCCAGGCACTTTGATTCTTGAAATCCATGCTTTTTAAAGCACTGTACTATGGAGCCAATTGGAGAAGAAAATGGCAACACGCTCTAGTATTCTTGCCTGGAGAATCCCATGGACAGAGGAGGCTGGTGGGCTACTGTTCATGGGGTCACAAAGAGTTGGACACGACTGAGTGACTAAGCACAGCACAGAGCCAATTGTATGTGAGAGTGCCTGTAGACCTATAGCTTTGAATATACTTTATATAATGTCAACAATGAACGCTGATGTAAGTATAAACATCTTATTGTTCTTTGAATTTATATATTCGGTTGATCGAAAAGGTTATTAAGGTTTCCCATAGTATCCTATGGGGAAATGTAAACAAAACTTTATGGCCAATCCAATATTTTTATTGTTGGTAAGATGCAACAGCTTTCATACACTTATTTGCCATTTAAAATGTGTACTGCCTGGTTGTATTTTTGCTCAGTTCCTTACCGGGTTTTTTCAACATTGTAGAGCTCTTTATAAATGAAGAACAGTAGGTCTTCATTATATATATATATATATATATATATATATATATATATATATATATATATATTTTGATTGAATAATATGGAATTGCCAATATTTGACTGTTTGACCTACAAAAATGGTAATTTCATATGGCTGGCCTAATGTAGTCATTTAATTAGTCATAATAACTGATATTTACTTAGTACTTATTATGTACAGAACACTGTGGTTTCTTTACATGCATTGCATGCATATGTGCTAAGCTGCTGTCACATAACTCCAGTAACTAAGCCCCTCTGGTTACTTTGTGCCACTTTCTTCTGGAAGAATCTGTTTGGCTTTGGTTATTTGGCAGCCACTATGCTGTGAAACCTCCTGCAATGTGGAAGACCTGGGTTCGATCCCTGGATTGGGGAGATCCCCTAGAGAAGGGCATGGCAACCCACTCCAGTATTCTTGCCTGGAGAATTCCATGGACAGAGGAGCCTGGCGGGCAACAGTCCATGGGGTTGCAAAGAGTCGGACATGACTGAACAACTTAGCAGAGCAGGGCACATGCTCAGAGGGCAGGGAGAGAGCTTCACTAGCTTCTCTTATGGTCTTTGGCTCTTCTTTATATACCCTTTACCTCCACACATCTTCTCAGGACGGTCCTTTCTAAGGGTTTGGCTAGTATCTTAATTCTCTTGAAATGTTTACTCTTATGCTGGGATATCTAGAACCAGGGCAGGCCTGGATTGGGATATTGACCATTTCCTGGCTATCTGTTTTCCTTTTGTTTTGGTAGCTTAGATGTCTGTTCTGGTAATGGGAAGACAGAGGGAGGGAGAGGTGAGAATGAACAGGTCACTGTTTTTTTCTTTTTTAAAAGAGATCAGTCAGTAAAAATATAGACATTGGAGAGGGATCCAGGTATAGCTCCAGCTTCTTCCACTTTTTAGGTCTGTGGTGTGGGTCTGGTTACTTAGTCTTTCTGACCTTCAGTTCCCTCATCTGTATAATGAAAATGACATCATTTTATGAGCATGGATATGAGCAAACAAACTTACCAAAAATGGTGAATATTTTTTCATCTTGTTATAAAGAAATTTTTTATAAAAAGCACAAATGGTCACAGAAGTTGTCTAGTTGAAAGCACTGTGGATTTGGGACACACACAGACCTGGGCTGTTGTCTGGGCTGCGTGACACTGAGGCAGTCACATAGAATTTCAGAGCCCTAGTGGCATTCTGGGTGTTCATCTTCTTACATTGAATTGAAGTCAATATAAAGGACACAGGAAATCTCTAGTGCAGCTTTTGACATATAACAGGCCCTCAGCAATTGTTGTTCAGTCGCTCAGTCATGTCCAACTCTTTGTGACCCCATGGACTGCAGCACACCAGGCCTCGCTATCCTTCACCAACTCCTGGAGCTTGCTCAAACTCATGTCCATCAAGTTGGTGATGCCATCCACCATCTCATCCTCTGTCGGCCCCTTCTCCCTCCTGCCCTCAATCTTTCCCAGCATCAGGATCTTTACCAAAGAGTCAGCTCAGCAATTATTAGCTATTATTTTGATCACCATCTTCATCCTCATCATTGTAGTCACCATCATCATTGTTTATGAAAGGTGATCCAAGCAGGGAGATTATGAGTTTTGGAATGTACACTAAACATCTTCGCGTTGCCAGTTTGAGTGTGTCAATAACAGCAACAAACATTTATTTGATGCTTATTCTATTCAAACACGTATCTTCTGTCATCCCAGTTATTAATTAATAGTTGAATAGTCTTGAGTAATGGGGGAAAAAAGCTCTGTAGTGGTTTGGTTTGTGATATCTTGTCATCACCTGCCAAGATGACATACTATATATAGAAAGCACCTGGAAGTCTTTGTCCTCAAAAACATGAGTCCTTCAGCATCACAGGGAACAGGTAGTGTCAGCAGATCCTGAAGCAATTGCTATCTATTTTTAGTCCCTACATTAAAGGGTTTTCTTCCCTGCTCTTTTGTATGCATATGTGATGAGTGGAGTTGTTCAAGAAACTGAGCTTGAGGATGGAAATGGGCTAGATCTCTTCCCTCTTTGTCATTTAGGAAAATGATTCAACTTTCCATTTTGGGGTATATTTAAGGGTCACCTTTAGCCAATTATGAGTCATTTTCTGTTTTTGTGTTATATTTTAAGACTTGAAAATTTATACTAATGGGATCTTTTCTATATGTATTCTTAATGTTGGTGGTGACTAAAACTCACTAAAAATGAATGACTTGTGTGAGGGTGTCACTTAAATTTGGAAAAAGGATATGTTTTATAGAAAATGAAATTCTTTTATAGGTAGTAGTAATTCACTCTCCTCTGATAATGCCAAGGGAGTGAAAGAATTATTTCAGATATTTTAAAAAATGGATAGGCTTAATTTTTCACATCCTGAATTGTTAACAAAAGAACAATAACAAGAAATGTTTCAGTATGCAGACATGTGAATCCACCTGGGACCAATTAAATATTTTTCCTTCCTCTTAATCAGAACACTAGGGCTCCTGTCTCTCATAGCGGACCTACATTCTCCAATTTTTAGTTTTTGTAAAATGCTGTTTTTAACAAGCCAAATTCACTGGATTTATTTAAATCTAATTTAAATGTATTTAAATCAAAGACTAACACCTCACATTTGGATTGATTTTACAAATTTCAAATGTCTTCCATGTGTTATTTCATTTGATATTCAGGATAGATCACAGACAATAATAATAACACTCTTGTAAGGTAAGCTGGCCAGGCAGTTTTATCTTCCCATTTTATAGGTGGAGGAAACAATTTTACATAGTATAGGATCACACATTACAGAGAGTCAGGCTCAAGTCTGGGTCATGTGACTGCCTAACCCAGGGCTCTTCCAAATGCACTTCCACACTACTTCTTGGTTATTCTTTGTTTCCTTTCTACTTCTTTAAAATCTTGAGAAGGAATTGTATTAGTTTTCTGTACAGTCTATAATCAAGTGTCACAAACTTGATGGCTTACAACAAAAGTGTATTCTTTCATGGTTCTGGAAGCCAGAAGTCCAAAATCAAGGGTGCAGTAGAGCTAAGCTTCCACTAAAGACTTTTGTTGTTGTTCAGTCACTCAACTGTATTTGACTCTTCAAGACCCCATTGCAACATGCCAGGCTTCCCTGTCCTTCATTATCTCCCAGAGTTTGCTCAAACTCATGTCCATTGAGTTGATGATGCCATCCAAACTGTTCATCCTCTGTCGTCCCCTTCTCCTCCTGCCCTCAGTCTTTCCCAGCATCAGTGTCTTTTCCAAGGAGTCAGCTGTTTGCATCAGGTAGCCAAAGGATTAGAGCTTCACCTTTAGCAACAATCCTTCACTCAAGAAATGAATATTTCCTCTCTTCTTCCTAGTTTATGGTGGTTCCTGGCAATCCTTGTCATTCCCTGGCTTAAAACTGCATCATTCCCCTCACTGCCTCCATTATCATATGACCTTCTCCCCATTTGTCTCTATGTCTGTATCCAACTTTCTCTCTTTTCCTAAAATCACTCAGTCAGTTCATTCAGTCAGTCCTGTCCGACTCTTTGTGACCCCATGAACTGCATCACGCCAGGCCTCGCTGTCTTTCACCAGCTCCTGGAGCTTGCTCAAATTCATGTCCGTTGCATCAGTAATACCATCCCACCATCTCATCCTCTGTTGTCCCCTTCTCTTCCCACCTTCAATCTTTCCCAGCATTAGGATCTTTTCCAATGAGTCGGTTCTTTGCATCAGGTGGCCAAAGTATTGGAGTTTCAGCCTCAGCATCAGTCCTTCCAAAGAACATCCAGGACTGATCTCCTTTAGGATGGACTGGTTGGATCTCCTTGCAGTCCAAGAGACTCTCAAGAGTCTTCTCCAACACCACACTTCAAAAGCATCAATTCTTCAGCGCTCAGCTTTCTTCACAGTGCAACTCTCACATCCATACATGACTACTGGAAAAACCATAGCTTTGACTAGATGGACCTTTGTTGGTAAAGTAATGTCTCTGCTTTTGAATATGCTGTCTAGGTTGGTCATAGCTTTTCTTCCAAGGAGCAAGCATCTTTTAATTTCATAGCTGCAGTTATATCTGTAGTGATTTTGGAACCCCCAAAACTAAAGTATCTCACCATTTCCACTGTTTCCCCATCTATTTGCCATGAACTGATGGGACCAGATGGCATGACCTTAGTTTTCTGAATGTTGAGTTTTAAGCCAACTTTTTCACTCTCCTCTTTCACTTTCATCAAGAGGCTCTTTAGTTCTTCACTTTCTGCCATAAGGGTGGTGTCACCTGTGTATCTGAGGTTATTGATATTTCTCCCAGCAATCTTGATTTCAGCTTGTGCTTCATCCAGCCTGGCATTTCTCATGATGTACTCTGCATATAAGTTAAATAAGCAGGGTGACAATATACAGCCTTGATGTACTCCTTTCCTGATTTGGAACCAGTCCCTTGTTCCATGTTCAGTTCTAATTGTTGCTTCTTGACCTGCATACAGATATTTCAGGAGGCAGGTCAGGTGGTCTGGTACTCCCATCTCTTGAAGAATTTTCCACAGTTGGTTGTGGTTCACACAGTCAAAGGCTTTGGCGTAGTCAATAAAGCAAAAGTAGATGTTTTTCTGGAACTCTCTTGCTTTTTCAATGATTCAGTGGATGTTGGCAATTTGATCTCTGGTTCCTCTGCCTTTTCTAAATCCAGCTTGAACATCTGGAATTTCACGGTTCACATACTGTTGAAGCCAGGCTTGGAGAATTTTGAGCATTACTTTGCTAGCATGTGAGATGAGTGCAATTGTGTGGTAGTTTGAACATTCTTTTGCATTGCCTTTCTTTGGGATTGGAATGAAAACTGAACTTTTATAGTCCTGTGGCCACTGCTGAGTTTTCCAGATTTGCTGGCATATTGAATACAGCACTTTAACAGCATCATCTTTTAGGATTTGAAATAGCTCAACTGGAATTCCATCACCTTCACTAGCTTTGTTTGTAGTGATGCTTCCTAAGACCTACTTGTCTTCGCATTCCAGATGTCTGGCTCTAGGTGAGTGGTCACACCAACATGGTCATCTGGGTCATGAAGATCTTTTTTAAAGTCACTAATGACATTGAACGAGGGCCCACCCTGATCCAGTATAATATTATCTTAACTAATTACATATACACCAAAGCTGTTTCCAAATAGGATCACATTCTGATATACTAGGGGTTAAGACTTTACTTCAATCATATGGAGATGCACAACTTAACCGTAACAGGAATGAACCTTGGCTTCTTTTTCTGAAGTATAATTTGATAAATTATACTAAAGACCATAATATGTTAAGACAGATAGAATGGGAGGACAAATACAAATACTGACAATAATCACACAAAAATAATTTAATCAGAGGTAAGTTGTTTAGTGATTGGAATCAATACCACAAATGACAAGTGGATTGGTACTTTCTGGGCATTCTCTTGTGTGGGAGCATGCTTTCTCCCATCACTTGTCCCATCTTCTTTAAAGGGTACAAAACCCTTTTAGTTCCCAATGGGCAGGGATGTTACTAAGTTTGGATATTTTTTGGAAAATTTCTTAGGTATTTATTTGCATCTTTCATAATGCTTATCTGGATATCATGGGAGCTGGAAATGATTTGGTGTGGGTATCATTTCTCTTTGAGTATGATTCTTTGAAACAGTTGCCTTTCGAGGGTGCTTGGACAGATTTTGTAGTTAAAGAGCAGTCATCAGAAGGTATCACCTTCCAGCTGCAGCAGGAGGGAAAGTTCAGCTTTGAAGGATGGCCCTGGTCAGGGTTTTGTAGTGCAAATCTCCATGACATCAGTGACCTCTGGCCTCACAGAAGGCCTCTATATAAATAGCAGGATTCAGTGTAATGAACATTTATTGAGTAGTTATGTTGTGGCTACTGAAAGGAGACAACCCTGGCCTTTACCATCCAGAGAATCTACCCATCTTTTGCTTACAAAATACTGGCAACTTCCTGTGTGTCACAAACTGTAAAGGCACCAGTGATATGAAGGAGAAGAAAGAGGCAGGAAAACTTCCAGGAGGTGCTTGACTTCTAGTGGGTGGGGGAAGGCAAATCAGAGGTCATGTAGAATGTTCTGGACCTACCTAGAACAGTAGGTCTAGGCTATGGGAGGACAGAAGAGGTGCATGTAAGAGAAGCTGGGACCTCAGGCAGGGCCACTGCATTGCATGACTCTGAGGGACTTCAATCACATGACTGGGGACCTGAGAATTTCTGCTTAGTAACAGGTAGAGGGCAGAGATACCTGCCACTAGCTCACACCTTTCTCCATAGTGGTTGCACCACTCCCATCATCAGTGCAAAAGGGCTCCCTTTTCTCTTCACCCTCTCCAGCATTCTACCTTATGCAAAGCACCCTCCCTATTGCTCTGCTCTTACCCACCTCCAGTTGCCTACATAGTGTGAAGCTCCCCCTTCCTTCTTAAGAGGACACTGATTTTGTTCATGTATTTACCCCTCTGAGTCTTAAGGGAAGAGGTCCAGGGATGGGCATGCTTGTTCTACAGCTTACTGCATTTTCCTTGCCAGTGATTGATGGAGGAATGGGCATGTGAACCAACTCTGGAAAACTCATTTTTCACTCAACAGGTATTTTATGCACACTGTCCTATGTCATGGGGATATAGAAATGAACAAAACAAATAAAAATATCTGCCCTCATGAAGCTTACATTTTAGTAGGGGAAAGAGGCAAAGACCAAGGGCCAAAATACGGTGAGTGACTGGAAGTTTATTGCAATAATCCAGGTCGGAGATGATGACTGTGGTGACAGTAAAAAGTGAGAAGTTGTAGATTCTGGCTATATTTTAAGGTGTGCATCTGTGCATGCTAAGTCACTTCAGTCGTGTCCGTCTCTTTGCTATACAATGGACTGTAGTCCACCAGGCCCCTTCATCCATGGAATTTTTCAGGCAAGAATACTGGAGTGGGTTGCCATGCCCTCCTCGAGGGGGGTCTTCCTGACCAGAGGTCAAACCAGTGTCTCTTATGTCTCCTTCATTGGCAGGCGGGTTCTTTACCACTACTGCTACATGGGAAACCCCATTTTAAGGTATAGCCAATAGAATTTCCTGATATATTCAATGTGAGGAACAAATAAAAGAGAGAAGTCAATGATGATGCCAAGATTATTTTGCTGTCAGTAACTGGATGAGGCAAATGGAAGCTGCAATGGTCTGAATGCTTATATCCCCCTCAAAAATGTAAATGTTGAAATCCCAGGTGGGGCCCCAGGTGATGGTATTAGGAATGGGGCCTTTGGGAGATGAGTAAGTCATGAGGGCACAGTTCTCATGATTTTGATCAGTTCCTTGATAGAAGATGCCACAGAGTCCTATCTGTTGCCCCTCAGCTATGCGAGGTTATAGTGAAAAGTCAGCCATATATGAGGAAGTGGGTCTCAGCAGACACTGAATCTGCCAGCATCATAATCCTGGACTCCTCAGTCTTCAGAACTGTGAGGTGTAAATGTTTGTTGTTTGTAAGCCATCTAGTTTAACATATTTTTGTATCACAAACAAAAAATATGTCCAAACAGACTTATGGCACGATAGGCTGGGTTTGGGGGCAGGGTGGGCTGGGGTGGTCAGGAGTTCCGTTTCAGACATTTAAGTTTGAAATGCCTGTTAGACATATATAGGAGGAGATGTCAAATAACAATTGGTTATAGAGGTTCTAAGGATCCAGATTGGAGATATAAATTTGAGAGCCACTAGCATTTAGGTGATGATTTAAACTTGAGACTAGCTGATAGGACCATGACACTGACTTGATGGAGAAGAGAAAAGGACTAAAAATGAACCCTTAAGCTCAGATGTACAGGAAATGAGAACGAGCAAAGGCAACATGAAAGATGATCAGAAAGGTAGAAAGAAAACTAATATGGGCTCCTGCAGGTCAAGTGAAGAAAGTGTTTACAGGAGAACAACGTGATAATTGTTTCAAATGCTACCGAGAGGTCAAGTCAAATGGAAATGGCGAAATGACCATCAGATTTACTCACATAGAAGTCACTGTTGAGCTTGACGAGCATTTGGGTTACAGGTAGGGTGAGTTTGATTGGAAGGGATGGGAAAGAGAAGTAATAGAAGAGAAACTGAAGACTAGGAGCATAGGCTAGTCTTTCAGATGTTTCACTGAAAAAGGGAGGAGAGAAATTTGGTAGTACCTGGAGGGGAAATCAGCTTCCCAGGAGGCGCAGTGGTAAAGAACCCACCTGCCAATGCAGGAGACACAGGTTCAATCCCTGGGTCGGGAAGATCCCCTAGAGTAGGAAATGGCAACCCACTCCAGTATCCTTGCCTGGAAAATTCCATGGACAGAAGAGCCTGGCAGGCTACACAGTTCATGGGGGTCTCAAAGAGTTGGACATGACTCAGCACACATGCACAGAGGGGAAATTAGAGTCAAAAGAAGGTTTAGGCTTTAAATACAATACTGTAAAGCTAAAAAATAAAATAAAAAAAATTTGTCAGATGGGAGAAATAACAACATATTTTTATGCTAATTGGAATGATCCAAGAGAGGAGAACTTGAGATGGAGGAGAGAGGAGAAATTTGTAGGAACAAAGTTTCTGGTTCTGTGAGAGGGGACAAAGTCTACTGCACACTCCATTCATAGCATCTGAGCAGAGGATCTGGGTGCAAATGCAAGTATTAATAGGTGGGAGCCCATGGAAAGCCTCTTCTGTTTTCTCATTGAAATAGGAAGCAAGGTCACCAGGTAAGATGGGGCTCTGAGAAGAAGGGTGGGAGGTATGAGGAAAGAAAGGAAGCTATAAAAGAATTTTCCAGGACAGTGGAAGAGAGACTGGACTAGGAAAATATGATTGCCAGGCAACATTAAGTGTTCATGTACGGTAAGGACCATCAGCTTCAAATGAGACCAATCACTATGGTTGCAAGGTTTTCTGCTGGGACATTCTACCAAGAGGGTAGAGGGTAAGTATGAGAAAAGATGGATAGGATGAGACACGAGGACAAGCCTACCACAGGACTCTGGGAAAGTGGTCCTCTCATTCGAGTAGCACACTCAGGTGGTGTAGGAATTGCAGCTTTCATAGTTTGAGGTGGGTATTCATTGTGAAAAACAATACAAAATTGCAAATATAAAATTATTTCTAAAACTTGATATTTAGATGAGACAATATATCACAAGTTAAGGGCTTTGTGAAATTTGATCTCACAAGATTAGCAGAACAACTACCCAGCAGATTACTCTAATTTTTTTTCTGAATATTCTTTGATCACCTCTTTTAAGGATAATGATTGTATAATATTTTCTTTGCAAAGATGAACTAGTCCCTTTCTCTAATGTGATTAAATTTTTATTTCTCATCATTAGCAATTTAAAAACAATGCTTTCAGCATTACCGCTTGATGTTAGTAACATCAAATAGATTTTTGGAACTGTCATATTTGGAGAAAACCTCTATCAAGTTTCTTTCATATATGATGAAAGACTTTCCAGGTTTTCTTAGGCAGAGGTCACTATGAATTGATCACATTCATGCACGTGTTTGTGGAATGTCCTAGTAGTGGCAAATCAAGTTTTATATTTTCTTAGTCAATGTCCTAATTTCATGGCAAGTCAAAAAAAATTTTACTTTAAATATTTTCCTATATGCCTATGTGTTTCATTCCTCTTCATTAAGTGGAAATAAAAAAATCCAAGGTTTTTCCTTGGATGTTTATAATTAGTGATCATGCTGATGAATGAGAACTTCCTTTTTGTTAGTTTTAAATGAAAACCAAGTTTTCCCTTATAAGTTTACATTTTTGATAGTTGGAACAGTTTTCCACAGACTAGCTTCTAGCTCTGAATGTACCTTGTTTCTTCTTCAAAATCCACATGTTTCTGGGGCTGGGCTTGGTAGGACCTAAAATACCATGATATGATTTTTGTCCAACACCTTCATTTCATGATACAATGTAAGGCACTGCAGTGGTCAGTGGGATAAGTTAAGTATGTGCAAAAGTAACTGAGAAAACATAAAACTGTATCGCTCAATCCATACTAAATGTATCAACAAGTCAGCTCTCCCCTAGTAAGATCCCCAAAATTCCCATGGCCATTCCAGTGCCACCTGTCATAAGGGAAAGTGGGACAGAAGGGATGTGAGTGGAAGGAGACAGAGGACTTAAAGTGGTTAAAATCTCTTATCTTTTAAAATTTTACAAAAACCTATGACCATGTGAACACATTACTAGGCCCTCCCCAGGGCTTTGGAAAGAGTTGGTGCCCATGAAGGATCCAAAGCTTCACCAAGCTTCATTAGCAGCACAATAAACCTTTCTCTGGTCTTGTGAGAGGCTGAGTAGAAGGATGTTTCACTCTCCTGGACATTGTCCCATCTCTTGTTAATACTTAGAACTGGAGCAGCATCTTGCTTCCAAGCCAGAGAATGAAGCCAGTCTTAAAATGATAGAGCAGAGATGGAGACTATTCAGATCCTCGATGGTATTGTTGAGCCATCGATGAAACAACCTTGGAGCCTGTCTTAGTTCTGGATTTCCTGTGACGTGAGATAATGCATGATTTTACTGTTTCAATCATTTGTGTTTCTGCTAAATATATCTGAAAACATCGTGATTCACTATTTATTTTTGTCACAGTATTTATTATTCCTTAAAATCATCTTTTGAGTTTACTTGGTGTTTTAGGGGGCTTATTTTGGTATACCTAAGTTCCATAAGACTTTATCTTGTTTGATGTGGTATCTATATAACTTAAATCAGTGCTCAGCTCATAGTAAGTGATAGGTAAATATTTGTGGAATTGGACGAGTGAATGGAGTGCAGCATTAGTAGTGAGGGAGGCTGGCAATCAGTTTTCACTTTCATTATGTTTTACACTCCCAGCTATGGACCTTCACAGAAGGGAGCCCATGTCACTAAAGATATTCTCCTGGTATTTTGAGGTTGCTGTGCTGAGGCGCTGTCATTGCAGACATTGCTCCACTCAAGGCCAGTGACTCATTGGTTTCATCCTGTCGACAAGGCCCAGAGCTGCATTGTTTTGTCTCCTATGAGAACTAAATTATGGGCTATCTAACAGTTAAAGAAACTAGACTTCTTGGTGGGGGAAAGAAGCAAATTTTCTTCCGTGAGTAACTTTTGGCTCTTAAGTATGCTTTGTTCCTCACATCCCATCTGTCCACCATGTTCTGACATTTCTCCAAACAGAACATCATCTGTGTTTGCCCTCTTCTCTTTATTCCCTGAGTTGGCTCCTTTCTGGAATTATCTAGTATCCTTAGCACTTTCAGAAATATTCTCCAGCAATTCACTCTCCATCTTTGGCCAGTTTCCCCCTTAGTTTTCTACCTCAATAAGTGCTTTCTAAAAGAGCCTTTAGTCGTTCCCTGGAGTTTTGGGGGTTAAGGTCACATTTGTTTCCTCTCAGCTTTAAGAAAAAGTTGTTGGATTCCCTAGAAACAACGACTGGGGTGTGTAGTGCTAGTGCTAGTGATGACAGGCCATTCCTATTAGAAGCTTAGCAAGGCATAGGACCATACTGCAGACTGGAGAGTACCACCTAGGTATGGACCTATCTGTCTCTTTCTTCCTTCCTCCCTCTCTCCATCTTTATGACCCTCTGCATCTCTTTCTTTCTTTCTCTTCCTTTCCTTTCTCATTTATGATGTGTCAGACACTATGGTCAGAGCTGAGGATACAGAAAAGAATGACAGAGTCCTTGCCATTAAGGTGCTCACTGTCTAGTGAAGGAGACAGACACATAAGCTGTTGTTTACAATGCAGTGTGATGAGGGTATGCATTAAGTTTTATGAGATCCTTTAGAAGGGGCATCAGGCCCACTTCTGGTGACTCAAGGAGTGTTCAGAGAAGTTGAATACAATGGTAATCTATCTATCAAGGATGAGTAGATTAGTTCAGTTTTGGTAGAGTATTGAGAGCTTCCCTGGTGGCTCAGATGGTAACAAATCCACCTGCAATGGGGGAGACCTGGGTTCGATCCCTGGGTTGGGAAGATCCCCTGGAGGAGGGCATGGCCACCCACCCCAGTATTCTTGCCTGGAGAATCCCCACGGACAGAGGAGTCTGGTGGGCTGTAGTCCATGGGGTCACAAAGAGTCTAAGCGACTAAACACACAACATAGAATATTGATGGAAGATATTCCAGAAAGACAAAGCAGCATGAACAAAGGTCCCAAGCAAGAAAGTATATGGCACATTCAAGGAACTAACAAAATCACTATATCACCATAGTAAGTTAAAGAGCTGGGAGAATAAGGTTGGCAGAGTGGCATTGGACAAAACAAAAGAGGGATGAAAAACCATAGCCTAGAAGACTCCAGGAGAAATGGATAGGCATTCATGGGTTTTCAGCAAGGAAGAGACATGGTCAGAGTGGTGTTTCAGAAATGTCATTATGGCTAGTGTAGAGAGTGGATTGGAAAGGATTCTCATAGTAGGAAATCTAGTTAGGAAGTTGGTGCAGTAGCTTAGGTGAGAGATATGGTGGCTCAACCTGGGATGATAGCAGTAGATGTAGAAAATACTGAACATATTGGAATTTATTTTGGAGGCATGGTTTATGGAGGAATTGGTACTAGTTGTTGAGTTGAAGGAGAGGGAGAAATCAAAATGAAGATGCAGGTAGGCAAGCATATCTTAAATGTGACATACATTAAAAGCTATAAAATGAAAGATTGATATATTGACTTCATTAATGTTAAGAACTTCTATTCATCCAGAGATGCCATTCAGAGAGTGAAAAGGTGAGCAAAAGACTAGAAGACACCTACATACCTATGTCTACTGGATAATTCATGTTTGAATATATAAAGAAATACTACACATCAAGAAAAAAAGGCAACCCAATTTAAGGTTTGGGTAAAACAGTTGAATAATCACTTAACAAGAAGACTTTCAAATGGCCAATAAAAGTATGAAAAGGTGCTCAGCCTTATTAGTCACTAGGTAAATATGCATTAAAACCACAATGAGATACCACTACCCACCTACCAGAAAGCTGAGCACCGAAGAACTGATGCTTTTGAACTGTGGTGTTGGAGAAGACTCTTGAGAGTCACTTGGACTGCAAGGAGATCCAACCAGTCCATTCTGAAGGAGATCAGCCCTGGGATTTCTTTGGAGGGAATGATGCTGAAGCTGAAAGTCCAGTACTTTGGCCACCTCATGCGAAGAGTTGACTTATTGGAAAAGACTCTGATGCTGGGAGGGATTGGGGGCAGGAGGAGAAGGGGACAACAGAGGATGAGATGGCTGGATGGCATCACTGACTCGATGGGCGTGAGTCTGAGTGAACTCCCGGAGTTGGTGATGGACAAGGAGGCCTGGCGTGCTGCGATTCATGGGGTCGCAAAGAGTCGGACACGACTGAGCGACTGAACTGAACTGAACTGAACCTACCAGAATGGCTAAAATGGCTACAATAACAAAATGTTCATAAGAATGTGAAACAATTACCCCTCTCATATACTTCTGTAGAAGTTTAAATTGGTACAAGAACTTTGGAAAATTGTTTGATAGCATCTACTAAAGGTAAACATATATATTTTGAGACTCAATGGTTCCACTTCTGGATATATACCTGGGATAAATAAATGGCTGTGCTTACCAAAAACTTGTAAAAAATGTTCATATCGTTGTTATTCACAAAAAGTGCCAAATGTCCACAAACAACCCAAATGTCTATCAACAGTGCAATGGATAAATGAATTTGGGTAATAGACATACAATGGAACACTACTGAGCAACACAAAGAACAAGCTATTGATAAAAGCAATAATGTGGATGATTCTCAAGGATAGAATGTTAGTGAAAGACAAAAGAGTACCTACAGTGTGAACCCACTCATGTGAGCTGGGAAAACTAATCAAATGTGATGAAGTCAGACTAGTGGTTATCTTTGGATGTTGGGAAGGGGCACTAGGGCACCTTCTAGGTACTACAAATAGTCCATATCTTGATACAGGTGGTGGTTACATAGGTGTTTATATATGTAAATATTCATTGAGCTTTATATATAAATTGTTTTCATTTTACTTTATGTATATAATACCTCAGACATAATGAAATAGGAATCAAGGATGATTTGCATATTTCTAATTTGAGCAACAGAGTGGATGGCGGTGTCACTGGCTGATTTGAGGAATATAACTGTACTAGGCTGGGGCCAGCAGAAGGGTTTCAGGGAGAGGAGGTCAGATGTGGACACTGAGTTGTAGATGCCTAAACATCCTGAGATGTATCCAACTGAAACTTAGGAGAAAGATCCAGGCGGGATTCCTCAAATTAGTGAGTATTTTCACATACAAGTGTATATCGCAGCCATAAAACCTGATAAAAGCATGGAGCCCCTAAGATTCACAGTCATGAATGATCTCTGCTTTTACACACCTTCATGCAGAAAATAGCATGGAGTAATGAATAACACTGGTGAAAAATAGTGAGGCTAGTTGATGAAGGGTCTTAAATCTTAATCTGAGGAATTGAGAATTGATTCAAGATGTTGTGGGAAGCCATTATGGGTTCTTGAGCCTATGGAGGAATCTAATCAAAATTCTCCTTAAGAGAGATTATCCTTGTAGCCATATGAAAGATGTGCACAAGAAGGCCACGACTGGAAAGGAGAAGGCTAATGAGGAGGTCAGTGGTCATTCAGGCTTGAGGTCAGAGTGCCTGGCTGGAGGAGTGCCACCAGTAATGAAGGGGAGAGGATACAAGACCCAGAAATGGTGAGGAAGAGTCAATAGCACTTGATGGCTGATGATGTAGGGATGTGAGAAAGAAACAGTCTAGCTGCACCTGAAATAATATGAGTTAGCAGACTTCTTCAAACCAGCACTTGAACCTATTTCATAATTATTGAGCATATTTAATAAGGTAACACGTGTAGAGTAGTTAGCACAATGCCTGATACATGCTAAGCATTCAATTAAGTTAGCTGCTATTATTCTATCCACAGCTGCTTACTGCTGGAAGAATTCATACAACAAGACAAGTTGGTTTCGCTTTAAATTCATTGTTACCAACCTCAAGTGGGTCTTCAACACAGCTTACTCCTTCACTTGCTGTACCCACTGTTTCAGATCTTTTCTGCCTTCCTCAAGGGGCGTGCCCCCACTTAACCCTTTCATTCTTGATATATGACCTAGCCTCTTGCATTACAGGCAAAATAGATACCATCAGAAAACAGTCTCTGTCAACAATTCACCACCCCATTCACGTGTTTGACAGCATCTGTCCCCCCCTCTCCCCAACACTTGCTGTTTCCATAGAGAGGTGTGGTACCTCTACTGCCTGCCTACTCTGGATCTTTAGGAAGCCATGGATCAACCTATCACCTTTATCTTTAACCTCTTTGTCTCTAGAGCAAAGGGAGTAAATGCAAGGGCTCTTACCACCTGAGTTCACACTCTGACTCTGTCACTTACTAACTGTGGGATCCTGGGCCAGTCTCTTAATCAGTGCCACCATGACCTCAAACTGTCAACAGTTATCAACTGTGAACAAGCACCACCTTATTGGGTTGCTGTGAGCCTTCGATGAGACCATCCATGAAAAGTACTTAGCCAGTGACCTGTATGCATGGTATTCATTACTGCTTGGGTCTATCAGAATTTGAATATTCTCAAGTGTTTCCCATCTAAAAACAAAAACTAAAAGCCCTTGTAGACCCCACATGCTCCTCCAACTATTGCCTCATTTATTTGTTGTAATGTAACAAATGAATGA
The DNA here is from genome assembly GCF_027580195.1 of Bos mutus. Classification (NCBI taxonomy): domain Eukaryota; kingdom Metazoa; phylum Chordata; class Mammalia; order Artiodactyla; family Bovidae; genus Bos; species Bos mutus. Next base: position 10,850,412 of record NC_091646.1, on the reverse strand, counting down.
ATAAGCTGTACATATTATACATGACTCCTCCCCTCCAATTAGTTCTTTAAATCTTTCCAGTTTTTTCAGGGTTGTGGGATCCAACAGACACCCCTCTGCCCTCATCTGATTTTACCTTTCAGCAGAACTTCCATGCCTTTTGAGCATGCCATCATGCTTTACTGTCTCAATAACTTTGTTTTCAGAGTCTACCATGATCTTAGTTCTTCTTCTACTATTTTGGCAGGTGCTGCACAATTTCTCTTAAATTTTATTATTTTTTAAAGACTTCTTTGATGTGAACCATTATGAAAGTCTTTATTGAATTTGTTACAGTGTTGCTTCTGTTTTATGTTCTGGTTTTTCGGCCAGGAGGGGTGTGGGTCCTTAGCTCCCTGACCAGGGATTAAACCTGCACTGCTTGCATTGGAAGGTGAAGTCTTAACCACTGAACCACCAAGGAAGTCCTGCTGCACAATTTTTGTTGCCCAGTGTTCCTCTAGTTCTCAAAGCTCTGTCCTAGACCCTCCTGTCATTTTAATTCTCTTTGGCATTAGTATGGCCTGTGTTATGCTATGGCCACAAATTAGTCTTGAAATCTCAGGAGCTCAACATTCAGAAAACAAAGATCATGGCATCTGGTCCCATCACTTCATGGGAAATAGATGGGGAAACAGTGGAAACAGTGTCAGACTTTATTTTTGGGGCTCCAAAATCACTGCAGACGGTGATTGCAGCCATGAAATTAAAAGACGCTTACTCCTTGGAAGGAAAGTTTTGACCAACCTAGATAGCATATTCAAAAGCAGAGACATTACTTCGCCAACAAAGGTCCATCTAGTCAAGGCTATGGTTTTTCCAGTGGTCATGTATGGATGTGAGAGTTGGACTGTGAAGAAAGCTGAGCACCGAAGAATTGATGCTTTTGAACTGTGGTGTTGGAGAAGACTCTTGAGAGTCCCTTGGACTGCAAGGAGATCCAACCAGTCCATTCTAAAGGAGATCAGTCCTGGGTGTTCTTTGGAAGGACTGATGCTGAGGCTGAAACTCCAATACTTTGGCCACCTCATGCAAAGAGTTGACTCATTGGAAAAGACCCTGATGCTGCGAGGGATTGGGGGCAAGAGGAGAAGGGGACGACAGAGGATGAGATGGCTGGATGGCATCACTGACTCAATGAACATGAGTTTGGGTGAACTCCAGGAGTTGGTGATGGACAGGGAGGCCTGGCGTGCTGTGATTCATGGGGTCGCAAAGAGTCGGACACGACTGAGCAACTGAACTGAACTGAACACATAACCTTGTGAAACACAATTTTTCACAAACTTTTCACACTTCCTCCACCAACCTCTATCTCCTTCTTGGAGGAGACTATCCAGTCAATTACCAAGTTTCTATTTATTTCAAAGCCAAAATAGTTCTTGAATCCCACCTCTTCTCACAGAAATGGTCACGCTACCCGCCCCCCCCCCGCCCCGCCCCGCTCAAAACTATTGAAGGACTTCTCGTTACTCCAGGATAAACCCAAACTTTCTCCCATGAACTGCATGGCTTTGAGTGATGCCAACATTTCTTCAGTTCCTTGAACACACCTCAGACTCTCTCCTTTGGACCTTGTTTGTTCTTCCCCAAATACTCCTTTTCCACCTCTGTGCAATTTAATTTCAATAGGCAGTGTAGCATCCTGGTGGCAAGAGCAAGTTCTTCAGCTTCAGAATCTAGGAGAACTACCTACATTTTCTATGCCTCAGTTTCTCCATTTGTGCAATATGACACACAGATGCCTTCTGTGAGGGTTAAATGTAAAGCCTGTAAAGCCTGGCACATAGCAAGTGCCCAGTAAACAGGTTCTTTTCTTATTCATTCCTTTTGGCCCAGTTTCAGTGTCCAGTCTTTAGGGATGACCCCTATATCAGGACCATGGCAGATGTGACTGCAGGCCTCTCTGTGTATCTTCACCTCCCTGAAGTGAGAGTTCATCCCTTCACAGGTCATATGCTTCTGGTGGTTAAACACAACATTTTAACACAAATCATGAAACAAAGTCATACACATACCTCACACCACTCACTCCACTGAGATATCATCATACACACTAATATGTGCCCTGAGCTCTGTAACAGAGTTTCAGCACTTATCTTCAAATAAAGTAGTACATGGAAAAAAAAGTAGTATCCTATGAAACACAGGGTATCACAGAGATTTTACCAGAATGAATCATTTGTATGCCTAGCTCTGTGAAAGAGGCTTCCAGGTGGCTCAGTGGTAAAGAATATTCCTGCCAATGCAGGAGATACAGGAGACAGAGTTTCCAGCCTTGGGTCCGGAAGATCCCCTGGAGGAGGAAATGGCAACCTACTCCAGTATTCTTGCCTGGAGAATCCCATGGACACAGGAGCCTGGCAGGGCTACAGTCCAATGAGTTGCAAAGAGTCAGACACGACTGAGTACACACGCACCTCTGTGAGAAATGGTTTCATTGTGTGTCCCTTACTGAAGTATGGTGATTCTAAACAGTTTCACACAGATACCACTGTAGGGAGGCATTCATGCACCTGGCTGTGTTAAGCACTCTTTCAGTATATGTCATTAGAGACAATAGTGTGTGTACCACACATTGCAAAACACAGCATCTCACAGAGATCACACTACGTTGAATAACACATGCATATAGTTCTCTTGAACAGAGTATCTTTGGTGGGAATATTTGGGAAGGAAGGAGTGGTCATTGTGTATTCCTGAGGCTGCTGCTCCTTTGTCTTGCCTATACCTTCTTGCTGCTCCCATTTCCACTGGCTACAGCTCCCATAGGACTGTTTCTGTAGTCCGTGTGACTATCAGTGAAAAAAATTAATCTACAGTCTATGTAAGAAAGAAATGGAAAACTTTATTTGAGCCAACCTGAGGATTATAACTTAGGAGACAGTCTTTCAGGAAGCTCTGAGGACTATTCCTCCTGTTAAAGATCAAAGCACAGCTATCTAAGTTTTGGAGACAAAGAGTTGTGTGTCAAATGACTTATTGATAGTTTACACAATTCAGATCGACATGTACTAAGTGAGTAGTGTGTCATCATGATCTCTTAGAAGATTAATGAGGAAAGTAGGTTCCTAAGGAGTTACAGAGTTGAGTTGTGGGTCGCCGTGACTCTATAAGATTAAGAAGGCATGTCGTGTCCTAAGGAAGTCTGGTGAATGCAGATGAACAACACACACTGAAGGGGAGGGAAGAGGCCCGGCTGGGCAGAGAAAATTTTTGTGTTTAAATTTGTCTTGGCTTGCCACCAAAAAAATGAATTTTATTTCAACAGGAAAGCTTACATAAGCTTTCATAGGACATCCACTTGTGGGTTCACTCCAGTGCTTAGGAATGTTTCATGGTCCTCAGGCTGGAGCCCTGCACAGCCCCCATCTCCACAGAGTACCTCCACCATCATATCTCATGTGTGGGCCCCCACACAGATTTAGAGATGGTCACCCTTACCCAGAGGGACTGAGCAGGCCCTCAGTAGAACCCATGCCTTCCCCACTGGGCAACAATGACTGCCCACAGCTCACATCCCAAACTGAGGTCTTGTTTGGGAATAAACCATGGGGCATAGGTCAGGGGCTTCCTCAGAACCCCCAGACAGGTGACAGCTCTCTGCTGTCAGGCCCCGTGACAGCTTCCCCCTGGACTGAAAGGCTCACTTCATGCCTTTGCCTTCCAGGTGATCTGATGGGTACTTATTGGAAAGAGACACAAGCATGTTTACAGACCTATGCACATCCCCAAAGGACCCATACAGCTTCTCCAAACAGGGTTATCTACATCCTTATTAAGGAAGAGTCACATTTCCTGATTCCAGTGATCAGCCCAGCTGACTCAGGAACACCGTGGAGGTAGTATTTACTCTCTTATGCAGAGCTGGGTCAGTCCCCTTTGTTCCTTTTTAGTGGTTCCAAGATTTTGCCTGGGGGGCCTGTAGGCGCAGAAGAAATGGAAGCCATTACCAGGCTGCTTACCTCTTAATGGCTGTCACTTAGCTACACAAACACCTGGGAAGCCTTAAAATGAGAAGGGTTTCCTTTGTCTGGCCTTTTTGATTGTAGTCCCTTTACTGGGCAGGGTGCTCAGCTGTCATCTCAGTGGGCCCAGGGGACTCCAAAATGAGGGGTCAGTGTCTCGTTGCCTAAGTAACTGCCTAGGGTGGAGATGCTGATGCAACAACCTATAAAGTGATTTCAATGATTATCTGTCTTTGCCTCAGACTGGATCCTCCATGTTTGTCCCCATCTCCTAGTGCCTGGCACATAGTAAGTGCTTAAAGAATATTTAGTCAGTGAACGAATCCCTAGAAGTGTGAGTAGGTGATTATACTTTAGAGATAAGTGATGAAAGAATTGGGAGACTTGAAGTCTCAGGCAGGGCTGGTGGTACAGGCTACATAGTGAGCAGAAAGGAGACTAGCTGAGTTCACTAAGTGTTAAGGACCAGGTGGTAAAGGACTCTAGCTAGGAGGTGATTTTGTATAGGATTTGTGCTGCCAGTCATCATTAGTCCAGGTATGGAGGTCAAGTCTAGAGGTTCAGGGCTGGAATGAGGACAGAAACTCAGCATCATGAAGTGGCAACTTTCCCAGGGAGTAGATGAATGCCAGGAGGAAACGGGTGAGGCTTGAGCAATCAACCTGGTGGAGAAACAGTCCTGGAAAACACAGAGCTGGATGTTGGCACTCAGAGAAGCTGGTAACAGGAAGCTGATCTGTAGGCCCAGATCAACTCATTGACAAAAGTCACCAATTCGTATATCCAGAACATGGATCCTAAGCATAGAAGTATGGTGTCTGAGCAACAGGCCCAGAGCAAGCAGCAACACTTAATATTGTTGTGAGATGGAGGTTGTGCATCTGGTCTAAGGACAGTACTAGGCACCAAGTGTCAGCTGCATGGAGCCCCCAAGTGGAAACTGGCTTGGCTGTGGGTAAGTTTACCAATGGAGGGCAGGGCCAGCAGAGGATCATGGGATTAAAAAGAGCACCTGAATTTTTCTGACCTCTTTGCATGGTCTCTTTATTCCTACTCATGTTCTTTTGCTTTTGCTCTTCTCTTTCCACCTTTACATCAATTCCATTCTGTTACTTCTATTATTATTAAATGGGTAATCTATGAATACCTTTTTATATTCATTTATAGAAGATTCTGACTTACTGTTCCTCCTCTGAAGTCTAGTTCAAGATCAATTTGTTCTCAGAAGCCTTTCTGACCCTGACCCCATTCTGATGTTTTCATGTGTATCTTTGGAACTTCTGTGAATAATTCTATTCTTTGTTGGGGAGTTCCCATTACTAAGAAAGAGGAGAGTGAAAAAGCTAGCATAAAACTCAACATTCAAAAAACAAGATCATGGCATCCAGTCCTATCACTTCATGGCAGATAGAAGGGGAAACAGTGGAAACAGTGACAGACTTTTTTTGGGGAGGCTCCAAAATCACTGCGGATGGTGACTACAGCCGTGAAACTAAAAGATGCTTGCTTCTTGGAAAAAAGCTATGATAAACTTAGACAGCATATTAAAAAGCAGAGACATTACTTTGCTGACAAAAGTCCATCTAGTCAAAGTTATGGTTTTTCCAATAGTCATACACAGATATGAGAGTTTGACCATAAAGAAGGCTGAGCACTGAAGAATTGATGCTTTTGAACTGCAGTGCTGGAGAAGACTCTTGGGAATGACTTCGACAGCAAGGAGATCAAACCAGTCAATTCTAAAGGAAATCAACTCTGAATATTCATTGGAAGGACTGAATATTCATTGGAAAAGACCCTGATGCTGGGAAAGATTGAGGGCAGGAGGAGAAGGGGATGACGGAGGATGAGATGATTGGATAGCATCTCTGACTTGATAGACATGAGTTTAGCAAACTCATGAATACTGAAGGAGATACTGAAGGACAGGCAAGCCTGGAGTGCTGCAGTCCATGGGGTTGCAAAGAGTTGAACATGACTTAGCCACTGAACCACAACCATTACTATGATGTCAATTACTGTCACTTTGGAAATTTTCTAGAATTTCATTTATGGTCACTACAAGCTTTCAAGGACAGAGTCTATTTCCTGAGTAAACCCATCATCAATTCATTCATTCAAAGTATCTGTTGACTATTCTCTACTGGGTGTTCTTCAATCTTCAGATTGTTTTCAGAAGGAATAGCTGCTGACTAACACAGAAAATATATTTATTGTCAGATCTCTTTTTTAAAAAAAACAATGAAAGACGAATGTAGTTAATATTGTGAATGCTGATTAAACAACCAGGATGAGTCCCATTTTCATTAAGGAGTAATAGCTGGTCCAGCCTAACTGGTTTGGCCTTTTGCCAGTTCTTTTAGCACAACCTCAAGTCAAGCCCTTTGATACCTGTTCCCCAACAGGAAAGTTAACTGTTCTTGCTAAAGGTCATCATTATTGCAGGCTGCTGTAGTTTATTGCTCCTAACCTGGGAGAATTCCCTTTAAGAGGTTCAATTTTCATAAAGTCTTTTCTCCTTTTTGGAGCAGCCATAATTTAGTGCCCCTAATTAATCGAGGAAGCTAAAATTTCATACATAGTTAACTACGCCTTCAATCAGTATTTGGTGCCTAGAAAATAAGTCCCCAATGGACATTTGCCCCTATGAGTCATGCTGCACTGAAATATTGGGGCCCGATTGCAGACTGTTTCTCCTTCAAATGTTCAAGTTCAGCAATGATAGCAGGAGGCCAGGTGGAGAGTATTTCCAAGAAAAAGAGCACTCAATGCCACTCTAGGGTATCTGGCAGAGAAATGGAAGTGACTTTAACTTCCTCCAGGTAGATGAGTCAATGGTTGTAATGTCCACTCTTCAACCCATGCTAAATGAGTGAAGGTCCCCAAGAAACTATTTTTTTCGAATGGGTAACAAATGTTTGGTAGAAGCAGTTACTCAAGCTAGTGGCTGACAAGCCCTCACCCATTATAGAGTGTTCAGATATGGCAGCTTACCCTCTGTACTCCTTCAAACTCCTGGGAAGAAATATTTTTGAAATGTTCACACAAATCTCTGACCAAGATGGCCACTGTGCGGCAGGGACCGAGTCCTGGCTGGGAACTCAAGAGCTCTGGGCTCTGGATACATCCCTGCACTGACTCCTTGCTTGAGCTTGAGTCTGGCCCTTCCCCAAATCCTGGCTCTTTGTCCCTAACTCCAGGACACTGATCTCTGCCAGCCATCACTACTCACTGTGAGAGGATTTAAAATAGGCCCACACAATGAATGCTCATAACTGCATTGTTCATAATAGTCCAAAAATGGAAACAACCGAAATGTCCATCAACTGGCAAATGGATATACAAAACACAATATGTCCACACAAGGGAATATTATTCAGCCAAAATGAGGAATGGAATTCTGGTACATGTAACAACATGGATGAGGTTTGAAGACATTGTGCAAATGGAAAGAAGCCAGATACATCCTATGATTCCATTTACATGAAGTGTGAAAAATAGGCCAATTCATAGAGACAGAAAGTAGATTAGTGGTTGCTGGAATTGAAGGAGGGGGAATGAGGGGCAACTGCCCAGTGATTATGGTGTTTCCTTGTGGGGAAGATGAAAACGTTCTGGAATTGGACGCTGGGGATGGTTGCACAACTTTGTGACTATACTCAAAACCACTCAACTGTACTCTTTCAAGTAAAATACTCCCCAGAGAAAATTATTGAAAACTGAGATTCCAGTCCCCTCCTTTATAGATATGATGGGGAGAAAATCAAGGGTGGGTGCTCAGTACAGTTCAGTCACTCAGTCATGTCTGACTCTTTGTGACCTCATGGACTGCAGCACGCCAAGCTTCCCTGTCCATCACGAACTCCTGAAGCTTGCTCAAACTCATGTCCATTGAGTCAGTGATGCCATCCAACCATTTTATCCTCTGTCGTCTCCTTCTCCTCCTGCCTTCAATCTTTCCCAGCATCAGGGTCTTTCCTAAGTAGTCAGTTCTTCACATCAGGTGGCCAAAGTATTGGAGCTTCAGCTTCAGCATCAGTTCTTCCAGTGAATATTCAGGACTGATTTCCTTTAGGACTGACTGGTTTGATCACCTTGCTGTCCAAGGAGACAAGGGGGTGGGTGCTGGATATGCTATATTGTTAACAAGTGGCCTGGTAACTCTAATGTCCAGATAGGTTTATAAGGCACTGTGGTAATGACTTTTTCCTGAGGGTTCATTCAGGTTTCTACTACTTTTACAAAATAAATATTTATTTATTTGGTTGTGTTGGGTCTTAGATGTGGCATGTGGGATCTAGTTCCCCAACCAGGGATTGAACCCCAGGCCCCCTGCATTGGGAGCATGGAGTCTTAGCCACTGGACCACCTGGGAAGTCCCCAGGTCTCTATTTGACTTCTTTGCTGATCAAATAATTCATTTGGTTATGATGTGCCATGCTCTGTGCACTTGAATCAGCATACCAGACACCTCTCCTGCCCCTACCCCACTCCTGCCAGAGGTAGAGGTGGATGGTGTCCACAGTGTTTTTCCTCATGGAACTTACATTTAGTTCTTTGAGTACCGGGGATGCTTCTAAATGCCTTTTATATTTTAATTCACTTTCTTTCAAACACCCTACCAAGCTGCTAGGAAGACAGAGTCCAGCACATCTACATCTACTTAATAAAATCTTTTTTAAGTGGAAAAAAAAAAAGATGCAGGATATCCAATGTGGCTTTCAACCAAATTACTCTCCTTTGGTCTAGTGCCGCTGAGTTCATGGCTGACTTTCACAATCCCTTTGGTTAAATTACTGAGAGGCTGCCTGGTCTTTTGGGGGAGCACAATAATATGGACGACTCCACACTGAGACATCATTTCTGAGGCAGCTTTAGTCTCTGGCAGCACAGAAAGCTGAATACATTGGAGCTTTGGGGGAAAGCCGCCCCAGCTCCCTAGCTGGAGGGGGCTTGTAGCAGATGCCTCTCTTGGCTCTCAGAAGGAGCTGCTTCTCACAATATCAGTCGCTGTCACAAAGCCTGGAAAATTCTAAGGTTGCCTTGAGAAAGATATGAAACCGCTACACAATGGTGAGATGGAAATTTCAGAAAGGGTGTCATTCTATTAATACTTAAGGTTTGGAGACACATTGCCTGCAATGAGGCTGATAGTTTCAAATGCAATAGAAAAACGTCTATTCTCAATCAAGAGTATGCACTCAGTAAATTTTTACAATTGAGGAAAAAGACAATAGAAGGCTTAAAATAAGGGAGGGGGTGCTGCTCCAAGGATTCACAGAGTGCCAAATTCCTGGTTAATTCTGGTCCCCATTTTCTGGGCATTTTGTGACCTGTGTGGTCTTCACAGGGGCTCTACATGGCTATAGGAGCAAGGTTACAGGAGAAGGAGAGAATGATGTAACCAAAGCATTCACTTTTCCTGCAAAGTGTTCTGCTTTGGATAGAGCTATTGAAGACCATTTTCTTTTAAAACTAGAATTCTGGGAGGCTCAAGAAGCTCTTCTGGTTCAATCCACTCTGTCTCTTGACAGAACTAGGATGGGCAAACTGCAGCAGGAAGACCCTATCCGGGGACTTGTATCACTGTGCAGGGACCCACCCTATTTCTCTGCCTGCCCTTTCTCCCTCTGTTCCACTTCTCTTCTTCCCTTTTCTTTTTGTCTGTGATCTGGGGAGCAAGGAGCCAGAGATGAGTTACCCTGGTCCTTGACCATAGGGAGACCTGCCGTCTGTGGAGGGATACAGCAGACAAATGAATACCGGGCAAAATGATCCCTGCCTAACAGCCCTGTGGATAGGAGCCTAGACCTTTATGCATTTGTGTGAGTCTTTCCAGGAACGTAAGATGCAAAGGAAACTGACTTACCGGCTTCCACTGGGGACTAGTGGTCCAACTTTTTTTGCTTCTTTCTTTGCTTTTTTGCCAGTTTATTGCTGCAAGCATCTTAGAAAGTATTGTTTGTGGGCGATTTATTAAACATTTCAAATTAAATGCTGGAAATAAAATGGTGGAAAGAAAGTGAAGTCGCTCAGTCGTGTCTGACTCTTTGCGACCTCACGGACTGTAGCCCACCAGGTTCCTCCATCCATGGAATTTTCTAGGCAAGAGTATTGGAGTGGGTTGCATTTCCTTCTCCAGGGGATCTTCTCCACCCAGGGATCAAACCCAGGTCTCCCATGTTGTGGGCAGATGCTTTACCATCTGAGCCACCAGGGAATCCCACTGTCTGTGGAGGGTTATAGAAAGTTTGTTTTAAGCAGCAGGGGAGTCTTTTCTTTTTAAAGAAAAGGCTGCCCTAATTCCCAGAACGCCATGAAGTAAGGACACCTCTTTCTTTCCTTGGAGGCAATGCTTTTCAAAAGCAAGACACCTTTCAAATTGCTGAAAGCTCCTTGGTTCTTAGATGGTTGTTAAATGAATGTTTTCAGGATAGGAATATGCCTGGGCTTCTCAGGTAGCTCAGCTGGTAAAGAATCTGCCTGCAATGCCGGAGACCTGGGTTCAATTCCTGGGTCTGGGAGATCCCCTGGAGAACGATAGGCTACCCACTCCAGTATTCTTGGGCTTCCCTAGTGGCTCAGATGGTAAAGAATCTGCCTGCAATGTGGTAGACCTGGGTTCGATCCCTGGGTTGAGAAGATCCCCTGGAGGAGGGCATGGAAAGCCACTGCAGTATTCTTGCCTGGAGAATCCCCATGGACAGAGGAGCCTGGAGGGCTACAGTCCATGGGGTCTCAAAGAGTCCGACGTGACTGAGTGACAAAGCACAGCACAGCACAAAAATCATAGAATAATAAGGCATCTCTCTGACTACTAGATACTTGGGCTGTGGACTCTTCGATGTGACAAGCTAGAATTAAGGCCCTGAATTTCGCCTTCTGTCTCGTGTGCTACAGATCTGACAGTGCTGGGGAGCTTGGTAATTCACACAGGGCTGTTGTGTCACCCCCAGCTAGTTCTGAGAAGTCGGAGCAGGCTAGTACGCATTGTCTGAGAGCTTACCTCTAGCCTGACTTCGAGTTCAGGTCGATTCATATTGGTTCAGATTTTATCTAGCAGAATCCTTGATTGTAGAGAATTGGGAAACTTAGGCCTGGACAAACCCTGCAAGATCTTCTTCCTGGGACTGAGACTGTTAATTAGGTCCTTTCAGTCTACTTTAAGCTCATCAAGCCCTGCTTACATATGCGTTATTATTTTCCTCTTTAGATAAAATCTGAAGAAATGGTAATACAGTCATGAGATACTGCAAGTAATTCAATGAGAAAAACAGAGACATATTGCTTATTTCTCACTTTTTTCTCATGTTACTGAATGCCCTTCCCTCCTCTAGTTGTTTCCTTGTGATTTTGTGCCACAGTTTAACACTGCACATGTCCTAATTCTTCAGTACGGTTTGCTGGGTATCTCTAGGCGTGGAGAATAGAGCTGAAATAAAATGTATTTTTAGCCCACAGTTAACTCCTGATTGACTGTGCACAGAGATGCAGTGCTACCAAGGACATGGGCTTTGGCAGGGAGCAGAAGCTGTGTAAGGACCTCAGTCCTGCCCTTCAGGTAGCAAATATTCGTTGAACAGCTGCCATTTTTCACTTCTTCATGTGTAACATACTTAACCTTTCTGAAACTTGGTTTCTTCATCGGTAACATGTAATGGTAGCTATCACTTAGTATGTACTGGGCATTGTTCTGATTCCTTTATATACATAAAGTCCCTACATCAGAAAAACAACTCTATGGTGTAGTTATAGTTATTATTATTATTCCCATTTTACAGGGGAAGAAACAGACACACAATCAAGTTTCTTCCCCAAGTATGTAAATTACTTAATCTTTTTGAACCTCAGTTTCTTCATCTATAACATGTGATAAGTGCCAAATTTATGAGATTATTGTAAGGATTAAGTAGGCTAAGTAGATTAAGCCACTTAAAACAATGCTTGGCATAGAGGTCTACCAGATATCTATTTTATTAACTTTAAGGCACATGGCACTTTCTGAAATTACCTTATATATATATATTTACTTGTTTATTTTCAGTCTCTTTTACTAACTGTGAAGTCCCATCACATCAGGGCCTCTCTGGGTTCTTCCCTGTTATATCTCTAATGCCTACAGGAGTGGCTGTAGTTATTAATTATTTTATGAGTGAATTTATGACTATGTTAATGACTTCTACAATTATCTGTCAGGGAAATGACAAATTTGCCACATTTCCATTTCATTCCTCCACCATAGCTAGCCTGACTCTTTGCAACCTTATGGACTGTAGCCCTCCAGGCTCCTCTGTCCATGGAATTTCCCATGCAAGAATACTGGAGTGGGTTGCCATTTCCTTCTCCAGAGGATCTTCCTGACCCCAGCATCAAACACATGTCTCCTGTGTCTCCTGAGTTACAGGCAGATTCTATACCAGCTGAGCCATGGGGGGACCCCAACGTAGTACATAGCCCAGGACAGATGTAAATTTGAATCACAGCAAGGCTCCCCAAGGTTGGAACCATGAGTCCAGGGAATCTGGCAGGGGAGCATGGATAAATGATTGGAGATAGGGATATGTTAGGGACCCAGTCACTTTGGGATGTGAGTCCAAAAGTACAAGCAAGATCTGGAAATTAATTTATGACAACAAAGGATAGGGAGTTTGGTCCAGTGGCCCAAATTTTGGAAGTGTAGTTGATTAATGAGGAACCAGGCCACTGATTGGTGAGGAGAGGTCTAGTGAGAAAATTAAGGATAGGGGTAAAAATGCACTTGCTGGGATAAACTGGGTTGTTGTTGTTGCTCAGCCACTAAGTCATGTCCTACTCTTTGTGACCCCATGGTCTGCAACATGCCAGGCATCCTTGTCCTTCAGTATGTCCTGGAACTTGCGCAAACTCGTGTCCATTGAGTCAGTGATGCCATCCAACCATCTCATCCTCTGTCGTCCTCTTCTCCTCCTGCCTTCAATCTTTCCCAGTATCAGGGTCTTTTCCAATGAGTCGGCTCTTCACATAAGGCGGCCAAAGTATTGGAGCTTCAGCATCAGTCCTTCAAGTGAATATTCAGGGTTGATTTCCTTTAGGATTGACTGGTTTGATCTTCTTGCAGTCCAAACTCTCAAGAGTTTTGAGAGTCTTGATGTGCCAAGGTCTTCTCCAGCACCACAATTCAAGAATATCAATTCTTTGGTGCTCTGCCTTCTTTATGGTCCAAATGGGTTACTTATCATAATGAACATCATTACGTCCCTTCCATGTTCAGACTCCTCCAATGTCTTCCCATCACACTCAGAATAACATCTGAAGTCCTTAACATGGCCTGGGCAGTGTTTCAGAAACTATCCTGGAGGTAAGAACTATCCAGAGTTTTTGTTAAAAGTTTTAAATTTCACTCCAAAAGACAGTATCTCCCCTGTACCAAAATGTTGTTTTCTTCTCCCAGTCCTTGGGTGACTAGACCTAGTTTCTTTTTTTCTTTTTTGATGAGTTTAGCTCCTAGCTCACTGTCACTCTCTAATACTACTCTTGTATTAATTATCGTATTAATTATTGGTGATTTCAATAGTGACATAATTAATCCTTTTGACACTCTGGCCTCTCAGTTTCTTGACCTCTTCTGTCCTCAGGTGACCTGGATCCATGGCCATACCCTTACTCATGTTGTAACAAATAACCACAATCCTTACAACTACAGTTTTTTTTTACATCCTATTCTCTTCCCACCACTTTCTATCTTCAAGGCTTATTCCCTCCATTGCCTGATCACCAACCATCTCTTCAACCATAGCAGACCCTATCACCCATTGATTCTAAAAACTTTTCACTGTCTTTCACCCATCTCATATCCTCTCTCCTCCTGAATTCCATGGTCAAGCACTATAATTGCTTTGTGTATATATCCTCAATAACTGTGCTCCCCTATCACTTTTCTTTTTTTTTTTTTTTTCTTAGGAAGTCTTCTTAGGAAGACTACCACCTACTTTGCAACTGTAAATGACTAGGAAAAACCTCACCAAGATGCTGGCTGGTCTTACTTGAATTTCACAGTCATGTGCCTAAAGTGGACCCTTAATATTGCTCAGCAGTTGTGCACTATTTGTTAGGTCTTATACTCTCCACTGCCCAAGATGACCATTTCATACATTCTTCTCACTCCCCAAGTTTCTATCTCTTCCTTTCCATCTTAACTTTCACCTGATAACCATGCTTCCTCTCCCTGGAGAAAATGGAGGCAGTCAGAATAGTTTCTGTAGACTCCACCCCATCCACCTGCCTGTCTTCCCTCCTGTAAAACTCATAAGATCTTGGTGCCAAATCTCATGGACAATTTTTAGTTCTCTTCTTACCTGACCCAGAAACAACTTGTTGACACAGCTGAGCATTTGCTTCTCCTGGAAATGCCTTTTTCACTTAACAGTCAGGACACCAGACTCTTGTTTTTTCTCCTCACTCACTTGCTGGCTACTTGTCCTCAGTCTCTTTTACTGACTCCACCTCACTCCCCCAATCTCCAAACACTGAAGTGGCCCAGAATCAGTCCTTGGACTTCTTCTCTATCTATGCTCATCCCCTTGGTAATCTTAGCCAGTCTCACAGCTTTCAGTCCTCATCTACATGCAGACAACTCCTCAGTGTCTATCCCCAACCCAGACTTGATCATCCTGTACACAGTTGCAACCCATGGACCAATATCTAATGTACAATATGATTTTAAAGATGTTTATTTTCTGTCTTCCCTATTAGACTATGCCTCATTGAGACAGAAAATTTTTGTCTGTGGGTTTTTTTCTTTTGACATATCCTTAGTGCTCCACATGGCACCTCCCATATAGTATGTGTTGACACTATTGAATTCAAATTTCTAGAGGAAAAGCCCTTGTAATCAGTTTATTTAACAGGGGCTCAAGGTAATTGCCATGCATATCAGGGAAGTTGGGGGAATCCTGACCTAATCAACTCCTCTATTAGCTAGTTTCTCCTATTCTCCCTGACCTAATTTTATCCTTTCTCTCCACTGCTCATATTGCTTAATACCCTGAAATTTTCCTGCTTTCTGTAGCATTCCAAATATCTTCCTAACCCCAGGGCCTTTGCACTTGATAGTCTCTCAGCTTGGAATGTTCTTTACATGAATTGCTCATTCAGGTTAATCAGAATGATATTTAATTTATTCACTTGAATTCAGTTTATTTACAGCTAATAAATATTCAGGACTATGCTTAAAAGACCTCTGTGGGGATCTTTCCTGTTCCCATCATTCTCAGTCTCCTCTGTGCTTTATTGTTCTTCCTAGCACTTTTCACTGCCTGGAATTAGGTAATATGTTTGGTATTTTGCCCTTGTAGATAACATTGTAAAAATAATACTAGCTAACAGTTGCTACTGTCCAGATACTATTAAGACTCCTTTGCATATAATAGTTTCTTTTTTCCTTCACAACAACTCCAACGTCAATTATTACTGATACCATACTCATTTTGTAGATGTTGAAATCTACACAGAGAGGTTGAATAGCTATCCCAAGGCCACACAGAGAGTCAGTATTAGAGCCAGGGCAATTTAGTGCCTGAGTCAGCCTCTTGTTAGGTGACTTAAAAATCAGCATTTATGTCTATTTTCTTTTCTTTTAAATATTCAGCAATTATTTAATTAATTATTATCATTTTTTTATTTTTGGCTGCATCATATGTGGGATCTTAGATCCCCAAGCAGGGATCAAAACTGTGCCCCTTACACTGGAAGTGCAGAGTCTTCACCACTGGACCACCGGGGAAGTCCCTGTGTCTATCTTCTTTACCATTGTCTCTCCATGTGCTCCATGGCTGGGCAAATAAGAGGTGCTCAATAAATAATTGTTAAATGTTGAATCACTGTGTCTTTTATTAACTTGTTAGGGCTGTTTTAACAAAATACCACAGATAAGTGTTTTTTAAAAGAGAAAGCTATTTTGTCACAGTTCTGCATGCTGGAAGTCCAAGAAAGTGTCCTGAAGTTTGGTTTCTCCTGAGGCCTCTCTCCCTGGCTTGCAGGTGGCCACCTTCTTACTGTGTCTTCACGTGGCCTTTCTTCTGTGTGTGATAGACCCTTGGTGTCTCTTCCTCTTTTTGTAAGGATACCCGTCCTATTGGATTAGGGCCCCACCCTTAAGACCTTATTGAACTTTAATTAATTACCTTTTTAAAGGCCTTATTCCAAATACAGTCACATTGGAATTAGAGCTTTAACATATGAAATCCGGGAAGACACAGTTCACTCTGTAATAGGGCTGAAATCCAACTCCTGGAGAATTAGGATACCTGGGTCAGAATTGCTACCAAGGACAGGACATGCCAGGACATGTAGAGAAATTTCTACACTATGTAGTCCATTGGTTTTCAAGCTTTTGTTTTTTAGAGACTTAGTCCTTTCTCAAAAGAATCCCCCCATGGAAGCCTACCATAGCAAAGATGCAAACAGGGGCTGCAGTACCGGGAGCTGAGGTGGGTGGTCACATAGACCCTCTGTGAGCACTGTCACTGGGAGGTACCCTAACAAGTCCTGGCACTTCATGTTATAGAAAAGGTGTGTGAGTCTATAACGCAACTCAGGAACTCCACATTTCCTGTGTCTAACAACAGGCTTGATTTTGGCTCAGAGAGGGTGGCCTCACCCCCAACTCTGGATCTGCCCACTCCAGCTGGAAGCCTGGAGACCTTGGCAGCAGTATTATAGGTGGCCTTTAAACCTAGGGAGCCAGGAAGGTGCCCATCATGACTGTAGCAGGTACAGCTGCAGAAGATCGACCTCGCCCAATCAGAATAATGACCAGGCTGCTGGGCCCTTTGTATTATTAGCAAGTCATCATTTTTAATGAAAGGTTTAGGATGGATTGGAGTGAGACAAAACACTTCAGTTCAAGTTCTCCGATTGTATAGCTCCATATCGCCTTCATTCGAAAGCACAGGAACTGTTGAAAACATTATAAATCACTCCCAAGTGCCTCAGTTCAAATATTATTTCAGTATGCAAATTACAGTCATAAAGCATAATGAAGCACATTTGAATATCTAGTACAAAAGTCACCATATAAATATAAAATAGGAGTGAATGAATATGGTCAATGTTTTATTTTATAAATGCAATTTGCCTCCTGAAGCCTTTAGAGAGCTTTTGGCCAATATTTGGAGGGCCCAGCCAAATTCCATGACCAGAAATTTCATTGCTGTAATTATGAAAGAAGCAAGAATATGAATATATTTTTATCTGTGTATGCATAAAGATATAGATATACACATCATTTTGCCCTCTTCTCTAAATTTCATACTACCTTCTGGATTTGAGGTAGATTGTCTTGGCTGTTTCTTGACTCAGGGATTCTTACTTTGGAAATCAGAAGTATACCTTGGACCACCTTGCTGGCAGGGCTGGGATGTGGGGAGATCTCAGAGAAGGAAGGCTGCAGGGACATGTGAAAGCACTGAATATGAGGCTGCCTTGTGGAGTGGGCTCCCGAGTAACAGCCGTCACACTGAAGAGCCCATGGGGACTGGGACAACTTTTGTCCCAGGAAATTCTAATGGCATAATCTA
Source organism: Bos mutus (assembly GCF_027580195.1). NCBI lineage: Eukaryota > Metazoa > Chordata > Mammalia > Artiodactyla > Bovidae > Bos > Bos mutus. The sequence goes on along the minus strand of NC_091646.1, from coordinate 10,832,870 downwards.
GAATCCTACTCAAAACTTGTGTGTTAAGTCCCTTGGTGCGTGTGTGTGTGTTAAGTTGCTTCAGTCCTGTCTGACTCTTTGTGACCCCATGGACTGTAGCTTGCCAAACTTCTCTGTCCTTAGGATTCTGCAGGCAAGAATACTGGAGTGGGTTGCCATTTCCTTCTCCAGGGGATCTTCCTGGCCCAGGAATTGAACCTGAGTCTCTTTTGGTTTCCTGCATTAGCAGGTGGGTAATTTACCACCAGCACCAACTGGGAAGCCCTAAGTTCCTTGGATTTTTGTTTAATTCCAATTGGAATTAAAAGATGACTGAGTTTGGAGAGCGTACCATTCCAGGAGCATAGCATCTTGGAAGTGGAATTGAGATAGTTTAAAGAGAATATTAAAAAGATATGACTCCAAAAAATCTCTCATGTCCTCCTACCCATATCTGTGTCCATCTCTGAACATAAATGAGAGTGAAGGTCTCATCCTTGGTCTTAGATTTGCTTTCATTCTTCTTTTTCCTTCCTTCTCTTTGTCAACTATGTCCTATTATATCTCTTATATTGCATTCATATTATATAAGATTCTGAACTTACCATTGCTTCTGTCAAGACCCACCTCAAGATTGATATTTTCTAAGAAATCTTGCCCACCCTGATCCCTATCTCATGTCTTAATGTCTGGCTCTTTGGAACTTTAGATATTAGTTTATTCTCTATTATCAAGATTCATTATCTATCATTTTGAAAATATTTTGGAGTTTCACTCACACATTTAATCTCTCAGATTATCATCTTTACAAGCAAAAGGCTATATAAGAGCCTTTTATTTAGTAAATACAGTCTTGTGCTCAAGTCAGTAATTCAAAGCATTGTGGAGTGCTGGTTTTGTGCAAAACAATGCATTAGATCCTTTTAAAATTAATGAACAGAATAATTGCTTATGGAAAGAGAAGCTTATGATCCGGTTTGGAAGAAGAGAGCCTCGAGGACTGAATTATTCAAGCTTCATGACCTTTGCTGACCTTGTGGTCACTCCCTTTGCCCCTAGATCTAGAAGGTTCTATGTTTCTTGGCTTTAGACAATCTATCTTTGTCCCTGGACCATTCTCTGTCCTTTACTATTTGTCTGAAGCTGAGTCTCTGTTCATTGGTAAAGCCAGCCAAGCCATTACGAAATGTATCTTTACTCTTTGTTCTAAACTGTGGTTTGGATCACTCTCTCTCGTATGAGTTCTCTTGAAATGTGGTCCAATCCCTTAGTATGCTAATGCAGATTCCCAAGCCCAATCCTGGACCTTCAAAATAATACCTGTGATGGGACCAGAGGATCTGCATCTTCACATATTTACCCCAAGTGATTCTAAAGCACACCAGTATTTGAGAGCCCTCTCTAGTAGCTCTGTAGCCACTGTGGTGAGGTCTGTTCGATTCTCACTGTCACTGCTTTGTCTCCTCTTCCTTCACCCAGAGAACATACGGCCTCCTCTTTCTGAATAGCTCCCTCTAGTCTGGGAAATTAGTTCTTGCCTAGATGCAAAGCAGATCTGCCAAACAAAGAATGTACTCAGTGGCCAAGCAAACCCATGGTTGATATAGCCATGTCTACTGCTCATTTCTCTGGCTATTTTTCATGCATTTCAGAACCCAGCTCTTTTCAGGCGGATGGTCTTCCAGAGGCTTTCATAATTGGGGCTATACTCTAATATTTTAAACGAGCATTAGCCATGATGTAAGCAGCAATCTTCCCAAGGAAAGAGGAAGTTCTATGGATGTTTAAAGTCATATACTCACACAGAAACCATTGCCAACATATTCAAAGCACTGTATATGTGCAGTAATTTCAGTACCATTTATCTCGGGTGCTTTAAGTGCTGGATAATATGCTAGGCAATATGGAGCTTTAAAAAAGTATTAAGGAGCAATTCTTACACGTGGTCAATATCTTCACATTCTGATTGTTGTTTGGCTTCTCAGCTTCTGAAAGAGTTGAGTCAAAAGGAAAGAAACCGATCCTTTATTCAGTAAATATTTAACAAACACCAGGCACTGTGTTGGGTCCTTGGGGCATGGTGGTAACCAAGACAGACATGATTGTGGCCCTCTTGGAAATGACACTGTAATGTGGCATATAGGTAATAAATAGACAAATGAACTAAAATGATTACATGTTGTGAAATGCATATATGCAATACAAAATACTATATGGTATATTCTACAGGCTAGAGCAGAGATGAAGAGAAGTGGATGGATTCAAGGTATATTTTGGAAATGGTGCCATCTAGAAAGATAACCCACATCCAAGGGCAAAGGAGAAGACCCAGCAAGACAGTCCATCAATCAGTCAGCCAGTTCTGTCTCTCAGTCGTGGCTGACTATTTATGACCCCATGGACTGCAGCATGCCAGGCTTCCCTGTCCATCACCAACTCCTGGAGCTTGCTCAAACTTGCTCCCAGGTTTCAAATCGGGAAAGAAGTAACTCAAGGCTGTGTATTATCACCCTGTTTATTTAACTTATATGCAGAGTACATCATGAGAAACTCTGGGCTGGATGAAGGACAAGCTGGAATCAAGATTGCCGGGAGTTCCAGATTTGGAACCTGTCTGTTGTTCCACGTCCAGTTCTAACTGCTGCTTCTTCACCTGCATACAGATTTCTCAGGACGCAGGACAGATGGTCTGGTATTCCCATCTCCTGAAGAATTTTCCAGTTTGTTGTGATCCACACAAAGGCTTTGGCATAATCAATAAAGCAGAAGTACATATTTTTCTGGAACTCTTTTGCTTTTCGATGATCCAATGGATGTTAGCAATTTGATCTCTGCTTCCTCTGCCTTTTCTAAATCCAGCTTGAATATCTGGAAGTTCACAGTTCATGTACTGTTGAAGCCTGGCTTGGAGAATTTTGAGCATTACTTTGCTAGCTTGTGAGATGAGTGCAATTGTGCAGTAGTTTGACCATTCTTTGGCATTGCCTTTCTTTGAGATCAGAATGAAAACTGACATTTTCCAGGCCTGTGGCCACTGCTGAGTTTTCCAAATTTGCTGGCATATTGAGTGCAGCACTTTCACAGCATCATCTTTTAGGATTTGAAATAGCTCAACTGGAATTCCATTACCTCCACTAGCTTTGTTTATTGTGATACTTCCTAAGGCCACTTGAAATCGCATTCCAGGATGTCTGGCTCTAGGTGAGTGATCACACCATTGTGATTATCTGGGTCATGAAGATCTTTTTTGTACAGTTCTTCTGTGTATTCTTGCCACCTCTTCTTAATATGTTCTGCTTCTGTTAAGTCCATACAATTTCTGTCCTTTATTGCGCCTATCTTTGCATCAAATGTTCCCTGGGTATCACTCATTTTCTTGAATGGATCTCTGCTGCTGCTGCTGCTGCTGCTAAGTCAATTCAGTCGTGTCCGACTCTGTGCAACCCCATAGACGGCAACCTACCAGGTTCCCCCGTCCCTGGGATTCTCCAGGCAAGAACACTGGAGTGGGTTGCCATTTCCTTCTCCAATGCAGGAAAGTGAAAAGTGAAAGTGAAGTCACTCAGTCGTGTCAGACTCTTAGCGACCCCATGGACTGCAGCCCACCAGGGTTCTCCATCCATGGGGTTTTCCAGGCAAGAGTACTGGAGTGGGGTGCCATTGCCTTCTCCGGAATGGATCTCTAGTCTTTCCCATTCTATTGTTTCCCTCTATTTCTTTGCAGTGATCACTGAGGAAGGCTTTCTTATCTCTCCTTGCTATTCTTGAGAACTCTGCATTCTAATGGGTATATCTTTCCTTTTCTCCTTTGCCTTTTGCATTTTTTCTTTTCTCAGCTATTTGTAAGGCCTCTTCAGAAAACCATTTTGCCTTTTTGCATTTCTTTATCTTGAGGATGGTCTTGATCCCTGCCTCTTGTACAAAGTCACTAACCTCCATCCATAGTTCTTCAAGCACTCTGTCTATCAGATCTAATCCTTTGAATCTATTTCTCACTATCACTGTAAAATAGTAAGGGATTTGATGTAGGTTATCCCTGAATGGTCTAGTGGTTTTCCCTACTTTCTTCAATTTAAGCCTGAATTTGGCAATAAGGAGTTCATGATCTGAGCCACCGTCAGCTCCTGGTCTTGTTTTTGCTGACTGTGTAGAGCTTCTCCATCTTTGGCTGCAAAGAATATAATCAATTAGTAAGCAAGATGGTAGCAGGGAGGAAATTGCATTTAGGATCAAACCCCATACCTACCAGAGATGCTCAGAGGGCTTAAACAAATCTTGTGTGCACCAGAACCCAGAGACCCCAAAGAGACTGAGACAGGACTGTGTTTGAGTGTCTCCTGCAGAGGTCCAGGTCAGCAGTGGACTGCTGCAGGGGCAGGGGTTCTACTGCATGCAGTAGACCTGGGTATGGCATAAGCCCTCTTGGAGCAGGTCTCCATTAACCCCACCATAGAGCTGCCAGAACTTACACAGGACTGGGGAAAAAGACTCTTGGAGGACACAAACAGAACCTTGTGTGCACCAGGACCCAGGAGAAAGGAGCAGAGACTGACCCAGACTTGCATATGAGTGTCCAGGAGTCGCTGGTGGAGGCCTGGGTCAGTGGTGGCCTGCTGCAGGGTCGGGGGAAATGAGTGCACAACTGCGTGCATGGGACCTTTTGAAGGAGGTCGCCATTATCTTCATTACCTCCACCATAGTTTGGCCTCAGGTCAAATACCAGGGAGGGAACATAACCCCTTCCATCAACAGAACATTGGATTAAAAATTTACTGATAATGGCCCTACCTTTCATAACAAGATCCACTTTTCCCCTCAGTCAGTCTCTCCCATCATGATGCTTCCATAAGCCTCTTTTCCTTCTCCATCAGAGGGCAGACAGAATGAAAACCACAGTCACAGAAAACTAACCAATCTGATCACATAGACCACAGTTCAGTTCAGTTCAGTCATTCAGTCGTGTCCAACTCTGTGACCCCATGAACCGCAGCATGCCAGGCCTCCCTGTGCATCACCAACTCCAAGAGTTTACCCAAACTCATGTCCATTGAGTTGGTGATGCCATCCAGCCATCTCATCCTCTGTCATCCCCTTCTCCTCCTGCCCCCAATCCCTCCCAGCATCAGGATCTTTTCCAATGAGTCAACTCTTCCCATCAGGTGGCCAAAATATTGGAGTTTCAGCCTTAACATCAGTCCTTCCAATGAACACCCAGGACTGATCTGGACTGGTTGGATTTCCTTGCAGCCCAAGGGACTCTCAAGAGTCTTCTCCAACACCACAGTTCAAAAGCATCAATTCTTTGGCACTCAGCTTTCTTCACAGTCCAACTCTCACATCCCGACTTGACCACTGGAAAAACCATAGCCTTGACAAGACAGACCTTTGTTGGCAAAGTAATGTCTCTGCTTTTGAATATGCTATCTATGTTGGTCATAACTTTCCTCCCAAGGAGTAAGCATCTTTTAATTTCATGGCTGCAATCACCATCTGCAGTGATTCTGGAGCCCAAAAAAATAAAGTCTGCCACTGTTTCCACTGTTTCCCCATCTATTTCCCATGAAGTGATGGGACCAGATGCCATGATCTTCGTTTTTTGAATGTTGAGCTTTAAGCCAACTTTCTCATTCTCCTCTTTCACTTTCATCAAGAGGCTTTTTAATTCCTCTTCACTTTCTGCCATAAGGGTGGTGTCATCTGCATATCTGAGGTTATTGATATTTCTCCCAGAAATCTTGATTCCAGCTTGTGCTTCTTCCAGCCCAGCGTTTCTCATGATGTACTCTGCATATGAGTTAAATAAGCAGGGTGACAATATACAGCCTTGACGTACTCCTTTTCCTATTTGGAACCAGTCTGTTGTTCCATGTCCGGTTCTAACTATTGCTTCCTAACCTGCATACAGGTTTCTCAAGAGGCAGGTCAGGTGGTCTGGTATGCCCATCTATTTCAGAATTTTCCACAGTTTATTGTGATCTACATAGTCAAAAGCTTTGGCATAGTCAATAAAGCAGAAATAGATGTTTTTCTGGAACACTCTTGCTTTTTCCATGATCCAGTGGATGTTGGCAATTTGATCTCTGGTTCCTCTGCCTTTTCTAAAACCAGCTCGAACCTCTGGAAGTTCACGGTTCACGTATTGCTGAAGCCTGGCTTGGAGAATTTTGAGCATTGCTTTACTAGTGTGTGAGATGAGTGCAATTGTGCAGTAGTTTGAGCATTCTCTGGCATTTCCTTTCTTTGGGATTGGAATGAAAACTGACCTTTTCCAGTCCTGTGGCCACTGCTGAGTTTTCCAAATTGCTGGCATATTGAGTACAGCACTTCCACAGCATCATCTTTCAGGATTTGAAATAGCTCAACTGGAATTCTATCACCTACACTAGATCTGTTCGTAGTGATGCTTTCTAAGGCCCACTTGACTTCACATTCCAGGATGTCTGTCTCTAGGTGAGTGATCACACCATCATGATTATCTGGGTTGTGAAGATCTTTTTTGTACAGTTCTTCTGTGTATTCTTGCCACCTCTTCTTAATATCTTCTGCTTCTGTTAGGTCCATACCATTTCTGTCCTTTATTGAGCCCATCTTTGCATGAAATATTCCCTTGGTATGTCTAATTTTCTTGAAGAGATCTCTAGTCTTTCCCATTCTGTTGTTTTCCTCTAATTCTTTGCACTGATTGCTGAGGAAGGCTTTCTTATCTCTCCTTGCTATTCTTTGGAACTCTGCATTCAGATGCTTATATCTTTCCTTTTCTCCTTTGCTTTTCACTTCTCTTCTTTTCTCAGCTATTTGTAAGGCCTCCTCAGACAGCCATTTTGCTTTTTTGCATTTCTTTTCTGTGGGGATAGTCTTGATCCCTGTCCCCTGTACAATGTCATGAACCTCCATCCATAATTCATCAGGCACTCTGTCTATCAGATCTAGTCCCTTAAATCTGTTTCTCACTTCCACTGTATAATCATAAGGGATATGATTTAGGTCATACCTGAATGGTCTAGTGGTTTTCCCTATTTTTTCAATTTCAGTCTGAATTTGGCAATAAGGAGTTCATGATCTGAGCCACAGTCGGCTCCTGGTCTTGTTTTGGCTGACTGTATAGACCTTCTCTTGGAGAAGGCAATGGCACTCCACTCCAGTACTCTTGCTTGGAAAATCCCATGGACGGAGGAGCCTGGTAGGCTGCAGTCCATGGGGTTTCTAAGAGTCGGAGATGACTGAGCGACTTCACTTTCACTTTCCTGCATTGGAGAAGGAAATGGCAACCCACTCCAGTGTTCTTGCCTGGAGAATCCCAGGGATGGAGGAGCCTGGTGGGCTGCCGTCCATGGGGTCGCACAGAGTCGGACACGACTGAAGTGACTTAGCAGCAGCAGCAGCATAGAGCTTCTCTGTCTTTGGTTGCAAAGATTATAATCAATCTGATTTCAGTGTTTGCTATGACCAGTGTGTTCTCTTGGCAAAACCCTATTAGCCTTTGCCCTGCTTCATTCCGTATTCCAAGGCCAAATTTGCCTGTTACCCCAGGTGTTTCTTGACTTCCTCCTTTTGCATTCCAGTCCCCTATAATGAAAAAGACATTTTTGGGGGGTGTTAGTTCTAAAAGGTCTTGTAGGTCTTCATAGAACTGTTCAACTTCAGCTTCTTCAGCATTACTCGTTGGGGCATAGGCGTGGATCACCTTGATATTGAATCGTTTGCCTTGAAAACGAACAGAGATCATTCTGTCATCTTTGAGATTGTATCCAAGTACTGCATTTTGGACTCTTTTGTTGACCATGATGGTTACTCCATTTCTTATAAGGGATTCCTGCCCACAGTAGTAGATATAATGGTCATCTGAGTTAAATTCACCCATTCCAGTCCATTTCAGTTCTCTGATTCCTAGAATGTTGACGTTCACTCTTGCCATCTCCTGTTTGACCACTTCCAATTTGCCTTGATTCATGGACCTAACATTCCAGGTTCCTATGCAATATTGCTCTTTACAGCATTGGACCTTGCTTCTATCACCAGTTACATCCACAACTGGGTATTGTTTTTGCTTTGGCTCCTTCCCTTCATTCTTTCTGGAGTTATTTCTCCACTGATTTCCTGTAGCATATTGGGCACCTATCGACCTGGGTGCTCAAACTCACTAATGATAAAAATGAGATCACCCAATGGGAAACATAAACTTTAAAAAGTGAGAAATGCCAATTATCAGTGAAGATGTAAGGTTTAGTAGCCCTCAGGTACTACTGGCAGGAGTGGAGACTGGATCAGCCATTTGGGATGGCAATGTGGTAATACATAGTAAAATTAAACATGTACTCCATGACTTATCAGTTCAGTTCCTGGTGTGCAGCTGAAAAGGTCAATGGGAGACACTTGCAAGGATGTTCAGGGCAGCGCTAAAAATCACAGTGGTTGTGGTGACCTGGCGATAATCTATGTGCCTACCTTCGGGGGAGTGGACAGGCAAGACGTGGTGTGAGTAAGCACCCCATGAAATAGCACGCAACAGTAAGGAACAGACCATATGAATCTAACTGGTGTTGAGTAAAAAAAGTACAAAACAGTATGCCACCTATAAAGCAATACCATTTACGTAAGTGAAAGTTTATATATATAAGATGACTCTCTGTATTTTATAAGAACACATGTAAATAAAAGGATAGACACTGAGTACATAAGAATGGTTATCCACGCAGCCAAAGGGAAATGATATTGGGAGATGGTGTTGAAAGGGAGTAAATATATAAAGCAAGAAAAGGGCCTTGTGCAGGCTAGTGATAATGGGCCATGACCTGAGGACTAATAAAGCCCAATCTTCCACAGGTTCCAGTAAAAATGAGAAAAAAAAAATGAGAAAAGCAAATTCCAGAGTGAAGAGAAGCAGCTTTTAGAAGTTAGAAGAGGTGAATGCATGAGTTCACTGGGTAGGTGTCATGTCCACTAGGCCTAAGAATACATGCATGAAGTATTTACGTGTTGGTTCCCTGTGGGAGGTCAGTGGTTTCTCCCTTCCTGTTTTTTGGATCTCCAACCACTCCCATCCCACCAAGGTATTTATGTTTTAACTCTGGAGATAAACGATACATAAGTCAGAATAAGCATTTCTGATTTATCTCAGGAGACACTACCCTTCAACATTGTGGGAATAAATGCTGTAGTGTGCTAAGTCCATCTGTCATGACTGACTCTGTGCGACCCTGTGGATTATAGCCCACCAGGCTCCTCTGTCCGTGGGATTCTCCAGGCAAGAATACTGGAGTGGGTTGCTGTTTCCTACTCCAGGGGATCTTCCCAACCCAGGGATTGAAGCTGCATCTCTTATGTCTCCTGCATTGGCAGGTGGGTTCTTTACAATTAGTGCAACCTGGGAAGCCCTAAGAGTAAATGCGGCTACAAAAATAGGTTTGTGCCCCAATTCTCTCAGACATGAAATGGCAATCACTTGACCCTCCTAATCTCTTGCCTGGACTATACCAACAGCCTCTGAATTGATTCTCTTGCTTGAGAGTTCTCTCCTCCAATCCACCCTCTACGTTGCGAGGATGAAAGTTCTAAAATTACAAATGCGATCTAGTCATTCCCCTCCATAAAACTTGTGTGACTCACCAATGTCTTCAGGAAAAATATGCCCTGCCTGGAGCAAGGCATTATGATATCAGAAGACCAGGGTCTTGGGGGTTAGACAGGGCAACTCCACCATTAATTGGCTGTATGATCTTATGTAAGTTATTGCACCTCTGTGAATTTAGTTTTTATACCTGCACAATATGAGATAGGAATTCCTACTTAGAAGACAGTGTTACTCACATTGCCTTAGAAGCCCCTGGAGGGCTTGCTAAAAGAGTACTGGGACCACCCCACCCCCAGCCCCTCCCAGAGCTTCTGGTTCTGTAGGTTGGGGATGAACTTAAGAAGCTGCATTTCTTATAGGTTACCAGGTGATGCTGATGCTCCTGGACCCAGGATCGCATTTGCTGAACCACTGTTTCAGGTTATTTTGAGTAGGAGAAATGATGCATGTCAAGAGGCTCCCTGCTCTGCTCTCTGTAAATGGAAGTGGCTCTTGGTGCTTTCATGCCCCTCCACTGCGTGGTCTCCACTTCTCCAGTTTCATTGCCCACCACCAGCCTGCACACATCCTGTTCCCACTCATTGTTCCCTGAACCTTCTGTACAGTTTTCACCCTTGGGGGCCTTTGCCCATTCTAGTCTTTCTGACAAGAAGGTCCCTGCCCCTTCTCCCACACACTTTGGAAGAACCTCCTCCTCTTCAAGGCCAAGCTCAAATGCCCAGGAAGTTTTTGCAAAGCTTCTCCAGTTGGGATTAATTGGTCTTTCATCCATCTGTTCATTTATTCATGCATTTAGTAAATATTTAGTGAGTGTCTACTCTGTGCCAGCCTCTATGCTAGCTGCTGGGAATGCAGTGGTGAGCAGAAACAAAATCTTTACTGCTCTCAAGGAGCTCAAAACCTTAGAGGAGAAAAGGGATATTATTCAAATAAACACAAATGATTTTCATATTAGAGTAGTGAGAAGCAATTGGCAGGGATCAGTGGGAGCATGATCCACTTGAAGCACTTAGAGGAAGGGTCACAGAAATTTAAAATGGGTCTTTCCACATATAAATTGTTGAACTTTGTAAGGTTGGAATGGAAGAACCATCCAAAATTGTTTGGGCTGGTTTAGTGTCTTTTGTAGCCACCAGATGGTAAAGAATCTGCCTGCAATGCAGGAGACCCAGATTCAATTCCTGGGTGAGGAAGATTCCCTGGAGAAGGGAATGGCTACCCACTCTGGTATTCTTGCCTAGAGAATCCCATGGACAGAGAAGCCTGGCAAGCTAGAGTCAATGGGGTTGCAAAGAGTCAACACATGCCTTTTATGCAATGAACTTATTTTTTCTGGCCCATTATGAAGTGTATTTCATTAATTCTCATAATAGCACAATAAGTAATCTCCAGCTAACACTTAACACATACTATGTCCAGAGTGGTATTCTTGCTAGTGTCAGAGGTGTCAAGAGAACTGAGACATTGCTCTTGCTTTCAAGTTGCTCATAGTCCAGTGGGAGAGGCTGTACTGCACACCAAACTCAGCCTCAAGGTGTGACAGGAGAAAAAGTGGAATCACCTCCTCCTCCCATTCCCCATCACAGTTCAAGCCCCAGGCAGAGAGTGCTGGTTTTCTACTTGGTGTCAAGACCAGTACCTAGTGGACAGTGGACAAGCACTCACTCACCTCTGTGAGGTGAATGGATCCATCCCCATCTCCCATACTTTCTTCCCTAACTCTTCATGTTTCACTGAGACTGCAACCTGGAATACCTGACTCTGGAGGTGCTGCCTTCAATCCATCTCTCATTAAAAAGCAAAAACAAAACACAACCAGGCAACTCTCCCTTTATGCAAAAAAAAAAAAAAACCTTTCAGTTGCCTCCTCAGGGTTCTCTAGATTCCTCAGGTGGGCTATAAGACCCTTGAGGTTTGGATCTGATATGTAGCTTCTGCCTCTGTGCTCCACATGTATTCCAGTCAGAGTCGTGCTCCCTTGAATGTGCCAGACTCTTTCTCTTCTGGAAACTCCACCCCTCACTCCCACGTCCATTGGCCACTGCTGGTGAATACAAGTTAAAAGCTGAATTTCCCTACTTTGGGAAAAATGTGCCAAAGACTTCCTCCTATCCTTTCCTACATTCTCTCTTTCAATCTTGGGGGTGGGAGAATGGAGTTATTGATTAATGATGGTGTCATTAACAAGGGAAAGAGAATTCCAATGTCTTACAGAACCCCAGTCAGTTGTTAAGTTCAGTTCACTTGTTCAATCGCGTCCGACTCTTTGTGAACCCATGGACTACAGCACGCTGGGCTTCCCTGTCCACCACCAACTCCTGGAGCTTGCTCAAACTCATATCCACAGAGTCGGTGATGCCAGTCAGTTGTAGCTCCTGATTTAACAATCCTTTTCTCAAATTCATTTCAGATGAAAATGCAATAGTTTGATGAGTGAACACAAGAGTCTCCACAGAAGTGAGGTAAGTAACAATGACCAGTCTTTAAAGAGAAGCTTCCCTATGTGGGAATCAATAATGGACCTACAGCCTTGTCCCCTGGGCTCTGCTAGGGACAGAGAATATCTCTGCATTTCAATTTTCTCAACTTACATATGGAAAATCGATGTCTCTTTACCCACAGAGTGCCTTAGGATCCCAAAGGGATCTCCTCCATAAATTCAAAGCCTAGTATAGAAAAAGGCAAACATGAAAGTCATGGCCAGATCATGTGGCTGCTCCTTGAGGGAAGGTTCCAGTCTCTTAGGAATGTCTGTACCCTCTTCCTGCCGTGTTGTTGACTGTTAGCAGCTGGTTTCCAGTGCCACAAGAAGAAACTGCATTAAAGTATTTTGGCACTTCTGCTTTTAGTAGAACTGGAAGGCTGTGAAGCATGCAAACAGGGCATGAAAATAAAATACATCCTGAGGAAGGTTATGAAACTTTTTCAGACCCAAGAAAAGTTTCACTTCAGTCTGCATTTGGTTTGGGTGGGAATCTGCACAATTTCCTTCACTTAAGCCCACAGATCCTCAGCTATGTTCTGACTAACCTCTTCTTGGCTAGGATGGCCTATTGACTTTCTTGGGAAGGACTTGGGCCCAACAATGTAGAGAAAGGCCACTGTGGTCCATCATCCCTGTCCTAAAAAGTCAGACTGTAAAGACTGATTCACAGACTTCTGAGCAACAAGTCTGTGAGCTTAACTAACCCTGAGTGATCAGGTTGCTGTTGCTGAGTTGTGTCCAACTCTTTGCAACACCATGGACAGCAGCACTTCAGGCTTCCCTGTCCTTCAGTGTTTCCTGGTGTTTGCTCAGATTCACGTCCACTGAGTGCAGGATGCCATCCAACCATCCCATCCTCTGTTGCCCCCTTCTCCTCCTGCCTTCAATCTTTCCCAGCATCAGGAACTTTTCCAATGAGTCAACTCTCTGCATCAGGTGGCCAATGTATTGGAGCTTCAGCTTCAGCATAAGTCCTTCCAGTGAATATTCAGAGTTGATTTTCTTTTAGGATTGACTGGTTTGATCTCCATCAGGAGGGTACCCTAAAAGGAGCCGCAGGCACCAGTCAATCTTTATCTCACAATAGGGTTGTCTGTGTGCCCGTTTCTCCACTAGCATGTGAGACTTGGTAAGGCAAGGGTTCTCATCAGTCTTGGAGTTTCTTCTCTTTCAACCTTTACCACAGCCACTCCACTCCCACCTGCTACTCTCCGTTTCTGCACAGTGCCTTATAGATCTTCAGGAATTTGTTTAATTTAAATAGGTTATATTTTGGACTTCCTTGGCAGTCCAGTGGTTAAGACTTTGCCTTCCAATGTAGGGGGTACAGGTTCAATCTCTGTTTGGGAAGCTAAGATCCCATATATCTTGTGACCCACCCCCCAAAACAACAACAACAAAATAAAACATAAAGCAGAATCAATATTGTAACAAATTCAATAAAGACTCTAAAATAAAACAAAATAGCTTCTCTTCATGTTGATACACTGACCCTTACCACAGATCCACTTGCATTTGTTGTAGAGTAGAATACTGTCTGGGACCTCATTCTTCCAGTGGGTTAATAGTGAAGCTCCAGAAAGATTTTTCAAATCACAGCCCCTGAGTCTAACATAGTAGGGAAGCTTCCAAATGGCAAAAGTATGCCTATTTCCCTCAAGGTTTCCTTTTCATTCAATTAGCAAAAAAAATCTGGTTACTATTTTTCTTACTTTCTTGTAATGATGAGAAATATGATTGCCATATCATCCACTTATAAATATATTGACAATGAAATATCAGGATGCTGAATTTTTCTATTCTTTTGTCATATTTGAATCCTCTTTATGAAATCACTTCACCTAAACAAAAGAAATGGTCCCTGCCATTCCTCTGTTACTGCTAGTCTGGAAGGTGACACATGAGTTCCTGGACACATCCAGGCAAGACCTGGAAGCATAGAATGTTCTAGGGTTGCAAATGATGTGGGGAAACCATTCTGCCACAGCCAATAGGTAACAGCACAAGAAGCCCTGGACACTGCATTCTGATAGGCTGCTGGTACTGAAATGTACACAGTATTCCATGTCCTCTCTGTTTCTAATGATGATGTAATGATTATGAAGTGGCAAACCATAACATTTGGATGCTTAGATAACTGCATTTTTGATGAGCATCCATTTTATATGTGAGGGGGGCTGGGAGCTAAATCAGATGAAAAGGTTCTAGAGATTCCCATTCAAAAACCATTTTGGAAGTTTGAACTTGTTATGTGCCTGGAAATACCCTGTGAGTAATTTTCATCTTACCTATTCATTGTTGCTCTGGTTACCAAATGCTAGCAGTGAAAACTAACACAGAAATAGATCTCTACATCAGAAAATTGAGAAATTGTTGGCTCACATCTGAGCTGATGGTTCCTAGTCTGACTGGGTCTTTTATTTCAGCTGTCCAGTTCCTCTGATCAAAAATTTTGGAGTGATCCTTGAATCCATCACACAGTCCAAATCCAACACATCAAGGAATCCTATTGGGTTTACCCTCAAAATATGTCCAGAACCTAACCAATTCTAACTACCTGTACTGCTATTACTCTAAACAACTATGGACTCTCACCTGGATTACTCAGTGGCCCCTTTCTTAGATATGTGGGTTTATAGTTTACGTCAGAATTGGAAATTTTTTGATGATTAACTCATCAAAATGTTTCCTGCCCCCTTCTCTTCTCTTTGGGGACTTCAATTACACAGACACTAGGCAGGTGCTTACTTTGGGGGTGGCTTAATTCTAGGTTTCACTTTGGATGATTCTTATTTCCTTGTCTAACAAATTGGTTAATCTTTTCTCATTCAATGTCTAATCTGTTGTTAATCCTAATCCAAGGTATATTTCATTGTTTTCATCTCTAGAAGTTCAATTTGTATCTTTTTTATATGCTTCACTTCTTTATTTAACATGTTCAGTCTTTCCTCTGGCTTCTTGAGCATATGGAAAGAAAAAAGTGAAAGTTAATCACTCAGTTGTGTCCAACTCTTTGTGAGTTCATGGACTGTAGCCTACCAGGCTTCTCTGTCCATGGGATTCTCCAGGCAAGAATACTGAGCATATGGAGTACAGTTTTAATGTCCTGATCTATTGGGTTGGCCAAAAAATTTGTTCAGGTTTTTTTGTAACATCTTACAGCCAACCTAATACTAATTTTGTCATCTGTGTTAATTCTGGGTCAGTTTCAGTTGGTTGATTTTCCTCCTCATTCTCTATAGTATTTTTCTCCCTCTTTACATGCCTGATCATTTGTAATAGGATGCCATACTTTGTAATGTTTTTCCTTTGTAAGGTGCTGTGCATTTTTGTTTTCCTATAGAGACTCTTGAGCTTTGTAATGACCACAGTTCAGCTTTTGGTTGTGGGGGGGGGCGTGGGTTGCTATATTTGTAGGCATCGCCATGGTACCTGCAAACTTTTCCACTAAATACCTAATGTTACTGTGGGGTTTGGGGCTTTGGCAGAAACAACAGTCTACAAACTATCTCATGCTCCTTGATTGCTTTTCACATCTTATGGGGGTTTTTATACTGGCATTGGCACTTCTCAATTTACCTCCTTTCCATCTTTGCCTCTTCCCTATGCATTTATCCCCTCATGATCCATGCAGTTGTTTGTGGTCCTGGCCTGTGAGTGTTAATGAGCAGGGCTAAAAGGCCTGGCCAGATTCAAACTCTGTGATACTACATGTAGGTATTCGATAGTCCCTGAAAAGCCTGAAAACATCAGGAGTATCCACTTCAGTTGCAACATTTAAGGCATCATTAAAACAAAACAAAACAAAAAGACTAGACGTGGATATCTTAATACACAGAACATGATTATAAGCAGGATTTTCCACATTTCTAGAAAATATCTACTCTATCTGCTTCTGATGCATTTATCATAATCAGTATTTTAGTAAGGATTGCACTTTAAATATTCATCATTTTCAAGCACACACACATCATGTTTGTTAAGGGAGGAATGAAAGATGACAAATGGAACGGAACCGTAGCATTTCTTGAATCCAGACTATTGAAATCTGCTGTAATGTGTAAAACAATAGGTGTCACAAATGTATTCCATCTTGAAAGGCTTGAGTTGTATAATTTCTGTGTGGGGGGAAGAAAGGATAGATGACAGTTAATACTTTTTGTAAATGGAAACAGCATGTAGTGTCTACCTGAGGAAGAATTGTCTATGAAGATTATATTTCTGAATAAAAACAGGATTTCCTTTGTGGTTTAATTCAATGAGCAATTATGGTACAACATTATTAATTCATATATACTCATTTTCAAAATGTGGTCTTTTGGACACAGTGGACTGAAGCTTTTCTTTTTGTCTAGCAAACTTCTTCATTATGATTTTTAGATACTTCTCATTGCTGCCATTTCTTTGGTAATTATTCATAAGTTTGTCTTATTAAGGTCCCATTCCTGATAATCCTGTTTTATTTGTTACCATGCTAGCTGCCTACCCTTCCATGTGGTGCCTTTGTGACTCATGTTCTTATCTTGATATCAAAGCCAGGACCCTATGAGCCACCTTGATAGTGATCCTTCAGAAGTAGAGTACTTTTCACTTTCCAAAGACTTTAAATTTGTATTTCATTTAATCTTCACAAGTTCTTCTCCTCCCCATTTTACAGATGTCAACACTGCAATTCCATGTGGTAGTCATTAATACCGCTCACCAAATGTTTCTACTTCTCCCCCTCACATGTAGCTGCTAGGATGGCATTTCTTAGCTTGTTATGGTTGTGTGACTGATACTCACCAATAAGTATTGGGTTGGTCAAAAAGTTTGTTCAGGATTTTCCATAACATCTTCTGGAAAAAATGTAAACTTATTAGCCAACCCAATAGTTAGTGGAAGTAACACACATGTCTGGGCTGAGTACTCAGTTACCAATGTCATACCCTCTAGAACTCTTTTCCTTTTGCCACAGAGACTGGCAGTGTTGGCATCAGCATCTCCTAATACTAGCATGAACTATTGGGATTTGGGGGTTCTAAAAAAGCCTTCCTCAGCGATCAGTGCAAAGAAATAGAGGAAAACAACAGAATGGGAAAGACTAGAGATCTCTTCAAGAAAATTAGAAATACCAAGGGAACATTTCATGCAAAGATGGGCTCAATAAAGGAGAGAAATAGTATGGACCTAACGGAAGCAGAAGATATCAAGAAGAGGTGGCAAGAATACACAGAAGAACTGTACAAAAAAGATCTTCACGACTCAGATAATCACAATAGTGTGGTCACTGACCTAGAGCCAGACATCCTGGAATGTGAAATCAAGGGGGCCTTAGAAAGCATCACTACAAACAAAGCTAGTGGAGGTGATGGAATTCCAGTTGAGCTCTTTCAAATCCTGAAAGATGATGCTGTGAAAGTGCTGCACTCAATATGCCATCAAATTTGGAAAACTCAGCAGTGGCCACAGGACTGGAAAAGGTCAGTTTTCCTTCCAATCCCAAAGAAAGGCAATGCCAAAGAATGCTCAAACTACCACACAATTGCACTCATCTCATGCGCTAGTAAAGTAATGCTCAAAATTCTCCAAGCCAGGCTTCAGCAATACGTGAACCATGAACTTCCTGATGTTCAAGCTAGTTTTAGAAAAGGCAGAGGAACCAGAGATCAAATTGCCGACATCTGCTGGATCATGGAAAAAGCAAGAGAATTCCAGAAAAACATCTATTTCTACTTTATTGACTATGCCATAGCCTTTGACTGTGTGGATCACAATAAACTGTGGAAAATTCTGAAAGAGATGGGCATACCAGACCACCGGACCTGCATCTTGAGAAATTTGTATGCAGGTCAGCAAGCAACAGTTAGAACTGGACATGGAACAACAGACTGGTTCCAAATAGGAAAAGGAGTACGTCAAGGCTGTATATTGTCACCCTGCTTATTTAACTTCTATGCAGAGTACATCATGAGAAATGCTGGACTGGAAGAAACACAAGCTGGAATCAAGATTTCTGGGAGAAATATCAATAACCTCAGATATTCAGATGACACCATCCTTATGGCAGAAAGTGAAGAACTAAAGAGCCTCTTGATGAAGGGAAAGAGGAGAGTGAAAAAGTTGGCTTAAAGCTCAACATTCAGAAAACGAAGATCAGGGCATCTGGTCCCATCACTTCATGGGAAATAGATGGGGAAATAGTGGAAACAGTGGCAGACTTTATTTTTCTGGGCTCCAAAATCACTGCAGATGGTGACTGCAGCCATGAAATTAAAAGACGCTTACTCCTTGGAAGGAAAGTTATGACCAACATAGACAGCATATTCAAAAGCAGAGACATTACTCTGCCAGCAAAGGTTCATCTAGTCAAGGCTATGGTTTTTCCTGTGGTCATGTATGGATGTGAGAGTTGGACTGTGAAGAAGGCTGAGCACCAAAGAATTGATGCTTTTGAACTGTGGTGTTGGAGAAGTCTCTTGCGAGTCCCTTGGACTGCAAGAAGATCCAACCAGTCCATTCTAAAGGAGATCAGCCCTGGGATTTCTTTGGAAGGAATGATGCTAAAGCTGAAACTCCAGTACTTTGGCCACCTCATGCTAAGAGTTGATTCTTTGGAAAAGACTCTGATGCTGGGAGGGATTGGGGGCAGGAGGAAAAGGGGACGACAGACGATGAGATGGCTGGATGGCATCACTGACTCGATGGACGTGAGTCTGGGTGAACTCCGGGAGTTGGTGATGGACAGGGAGGCCTGGCGTGCTGCGATTCATGGGGTTGCAAAGAGTCGGACACGACTGAGCAACTGAACTGAACTGAACTGAACTGAAGTTATTGTAAGCATCCTGATTGCTTTACTTTGTAATAAATATAAGCTGGACCATAATGCAAGTGTCCTTGCCCATTCTACTTCCCACTACACTAGTGTCTCTAGAAGACAAAAATGTCTTTTAGTTGACAATACAGTGTTCTGTTTAACTTTGTATGTCCTGTTCTCTAAATATAAAGATGAACTGTGGATGTCTAAGATGTAAATAGCATACAAAACTTTCCAAAATTATTTAAGCAGAAAACCTATCTTTTCTTGCATAGTAACTTGCAGGATTAGCTTCTGAAGAGCATAATTTGGGATATGGTGCACTAGATGCCCTGTGCTAGTCTTCATGTGCCTCTCTTCACCTTTCTGTGGTTAAGGGCTTTGGTTAGAGATCTGGTTAGGGAAGTTAAGTGGAGGTCTAGAGGGAGAGTAGGGTTAGAGTGAAGATCACTTACCAGCAACATCAGCTCAAGCTGTGTAGGGCAGTGGCTAGGGGGAAGAGCTAAAGAAGCAAGACTAAGACAAGCTGTCAGTTAAAGCACAGGGTGAACATGAAGGGAGGAGGGCAGTGGCCTCGAGAAAAGGACAGATGATGACCCATCAAGTGATCCTCCAAAAGACTCTGTTTATGGAAGAATCTGTGGATAAAGCAGTATGCCCATCAGTCAATGAGCATGGGAAATGCAGGGTCAGAGATGGAGCCTTACAAACAGCTACTATAACAATCAGGGAAGTCCCCATTTGGAGAACTCACTCAGTGCTAGCTACTTTGATTAACACTTTACACATTTCATCACTTAATCCTACAGGCACCGTTAGTAGCCCCGTGTTACAGCCCAGGAGCTTAGCCAGTATCACCCGCATCACGACTTGCATCCATATTGGTCTAATTTCAACACCAGGTTTTTAGTCACTATGCCCTACTGTCCCCTGCCCCCATAGTTCATAAGATACAGTTCTTACCAAAGATATTTCCTGCTTCTTTGGCTTTTCTCCTAACTAGCCCAATTAGTGGCATCTGTGTGCATTAGCAATGGAGAACCTAGAGCAGTAGCTAGTTTTCATCTCAAAAGTCAGTCTCACAGATAAATAATCTTCCAAAATGGTGGTAGGCAGTAAACAAAATACTTTCAAAATACCTTTTATGAATAGAATCACTTTCTAATTTAAGTCAAATTCATTTTGATGTTGAAAAGAAACTCCAGTGAGGTTTATGACAGAAGCAGAAACCGGTGACAAACCAATCTTTCTTCTGCAGATGGTTTTGGTCATTTGTAATTGGAAAAGTAAGTTTTAAATTGCTAGGCCTCTAAAACAGGTGATTTCTTCTAATTCAAAAACTCTTTATTCTTTCTGCTAAAAGGCTGGATTTGGATCATTTAGTTTCCCCCTCTACATTTAGTTTCTGTGATTAGGTTCACAGAGGTCAAGAGACATGAGTCATAAACTTTGAAATTAAAAGGTCTCTGATTCATCTAGAATTTGTTGAGTAGATGAGTCAGTGTATTGATTAACTTGAGTGGCTACTGGACTTTTCCCTTTCATTACTGGTCATCCAGACCCAGAATTTGTGGTGAGATACTATTTTGTACTTCTTGATCCTCAGATTTTGTTTGCTTGGTTTGGTAAGGTTTTTAAAACTTTCTTGGTTGGCTCTTCAGTGCTGAAAATCAAGCTACAAACTAAGGGATTGATTGACTCGGTAAGTTGAATCACTTGGTGTTTAATTACAAACTACTTGGAGATGGTTAAAAATTCATGCAGTCTTGTATTTGTGGCAGTACAGGTTTAAAAGTCATTAAGAAACAGCATGACTAGCTTAGATAATTAATATTTGGCTTGAAAAATAAAAACATTGCAATTATGAACAGCATGACCCATGGTCAATTATCTATCACATTTTTTTTGCAGTGAACACCACAATTCAAAGGGGCTTCCCCAATGACTCAGGTGGTAAAGAGTCTGCCTGCAAGAGACTATTTTGAAAGGAGACCTGTGTTTGATCCCTGGGTCTGGAAGATCCCCTGGAGAAGGAAATGGCAACCCACTCCCGTATTCTTGTCTGGGAAGTCCACCAGACAGAGGAGCCTGGCCACTGTATGGTCCATAGTGTTGCAAAGAATTGGACATGACTGAGTAACTTTCACGCACATCCACAATTCAAATAGATTTACGATGAAATCATTCATTCAACAAGCATTTATTATTAATTACTAGATGTTAGGAACTGTGGCAAAGTTTCAAGGACATAGAGACAAACAAAATCCTTTCTTGTCCTCAAAGAGCTTATCTAGCAGAAGAGTTAAAATCTCTCCCCACAAAACACACTTTAATACAAGATATATGTAGAAAATTATTAATAACAGTAAAACACCAAGGTAGTTCAGATATTGTACTTGTGAGGGGAGAGAGAGAAATAAGAGAATCTTCATAGTATATATTTGATTCTGAGAAGCAATAATAGAGAAATCAAGAAGTCATGAAATGCAAGGAATATTCAGGAACCAAAACTATAATATTTTAACAACTACAAATGCATAGTGGAGGGCAGTGCCTGCCAAACTCTGTCATTTGTAAGAATCATCTAAAGATCTTGTTGTTCATTTTTTTATGTTTTAACATTTTACTCAGATTCTTTTTTGGTCAATCCAGAGTGGAGTATACAAGTGTGTATTTCTAACCAGCTCCCAAGTGATATCCATGCTTTTAGTCCATGGACCACATTTTGAGTAACAAGATCCTGGAGAAAAAGTGTAAGTGTTAGCCGCTCAGTCATGTCCAGATTTTTGCAACCCCATGAACTATAGCCTGGCTATAGAGGAGAACCATGCTCCTCTGTCCATGAAATTCTCTAGGCAAGAATACTGGATTGGGTTACCATTTCTTTCTCCAGGGGATCTTCCAAACCCAGGGATCAAACCCAGGTCTGCTGCATTGCAGGCAGATTCTTTACCATCTGGTCCACCAAGGAAGCCCAGCAAGGTCCTATGGTACTGCATTAGGAGTGAAAGACCAAGGTGTGAGGGTGGTCAGCAGTATGAGATAGATGGTAGGAACTATCAGATTGTATACAAAGGTGAAGTTAATGAAAACTGGAGTGGGTAGAGAATGTTTCATAGAAGTAGAGCTAGGATGAAAGTGTGAAAGAATAGAGGACTCAGTCAAACATGTTGAGGAGGCAGAGATTCTAGGCGTGTAAAATATGATAGATGAATATACAGAGGAAGGGATGTATAGGATGTATCCAGGCAACAATAAGCAGACCAGTTGGACTGGAGAGAAGGCATAGTGGAGGGGATTAGTGGATTATAATGCTAAAAGCATAAGGTTAGTCTGGATCATGAATGGGCTTGATAGACTAAGACGCTTGGATATGAGCTTACATACATCAGGCTTGGCATGATGAGAGTACTCATCAAAAAGTCAGCAGAAACTGCAAAAAAGTACCATCACATTATTAAGCCATGTACCCACCGTGCTGTGCCTGCAAGAAAGGGGCACTTTTTCTATTTTGTACAGAGCTGCCAATGTGAACATGGCAAGGAAGATTAGTTAAGTGAGGCTGGTTAGTCTGAGTATATTCGCTAATACTCAATACTACTGTCAGAGAAGGCAATGGAACCCCACTCCGGTACTGTTGCCCAGAAAATCCCATGGATGGAGGAGCCTGGTAGGCTGCAGTCCATGGGGTCGCTGGGAGTCGGAGACGACTGAGCGACTTCACTTTCACTTTCTACTTTCCTGCATTGGAGAAGGAAATGGCAACCCACTCCAGTGTTCTTGCCTGGAGAATCCCATGGACGGAGAAGCCTGGTAGGCTGCAGTCCATGGGGTCGCACAGAGTCAGACACGAATGAAGCGACTTAGTAGTAGTAGTAGTAGTAGTAATACTACTGCATATTAGGAGGTCACATTAAGAGTCAGCTAGACTTAAAGGACTGAAGATAAGGAAGAAGGTCAGATGGAAAATTAAGATTTAGAAGGCTATCATTTCAGCCTTGGAGGATGATGAAATTACCCAAGGAGGAAGTAAAGAACAGGAGTTAATAAATTCTGGAGGATCATGGACCCTTCTGAAATCTGATGAAAGTTTTGGACTCTTTTGCCCCAGTGAATACACAGGTGCATATGCAAACACAATCTGGCATAAACTCACCCAGGTTTCCTAAAACTTTCTGAAGCTTGTTTATTCAGAGAATAAACTGTCTGAAGCTTGTTTACTCTCTTTATTTCTAAGTTTAGAAACTCTAGCTTCTGAAAAGGAATAGAAAAGAGGTGGAAGTATGAAGGCTTGGAAGAGGAAGCCATAAAAACAAAGAAGAGTAAGAAGAGAATATAAATACTTTAGTATAGGATTTCTAGAGCCAAGGGGAAAGAAGAGTTTCTAGAAGGGAACAGGGCATGTCAGTATTATCACGGGTCAGTAAGGAAGAGCACATTGGATCAGGCAAAGTCAAGGTTGATGTGCAAAAGAAATTTCAATAACATGTTGAGAACATAAAACCCTACTAAGAGTTAAGGAGTAAGTAGGCAAGGAGGGAGTAGAGTTAGAGAGAAAGGTTTGAAACAGAGAGAGATCCTAGAAGAGATGAGCAAGACAGAGAGGAATTCTATGAAGAATAGAAAGAAAAAGTTCATCTCAGTCATTCAGAGGGAGAAGTCAACTGTGGATGGTGTATAGAATTGGAAGCTTGAGAAAATATTGGAACTGGCCATTGTGAACCTAGGGAGTCCATCTCAGATGAAACAAAGATTTGCTGTCAATATTTGATAGAATACTAAGGAAGAAATGGCTTGTGCATTTGAGTTTGCAATGTTTTTCTGTGCCAAGTGCTTCCCAAGGATCAACCACATATATGTAATGTGGCCAAATGCAGGGCTAAATTCTTGGGACAAAATTCTGGGCATATGTGCTCCAAGATATACTCATCTCATGTTTCTGTGAGTCTGTTTTCTGTAAACAACTTTCCAAGAGTGGTTACATCATCCTTCTAGTCAAATTCTCCCCATGGCGAGGCAGTGTTATCTGTATAACTGACCCACTGGAGAGGGGGCCGTTGTCAGTGAAATAAATACCACACCTATTGTACTTAATTCACTAAATTGAAATGACTTTATAAGCATGCATATGGGGTACACTTTGATATAAAAGTGTGAATGTAAATCATGAGACTCAGATAGCCCATCAGCAGGAATTTGGAAGATATAATGGTTATTGGCATACTACCCAGTGTAGTGATAACAGTCCAATTTGGAGAGGACTGAATATAGGCAGATTTTGGCTTCCTCTGCTTCCTGAATATGGGTCTGAAGGTCCTGAGGGGGTTGTTATGTGGATCAGAATGGATAAGGGACTGATCCTGGCTAACATGGTGAGGCACACATGCATTTTGCAGACAGAGTATCAGTTTGTGCCTTCCGCAATCGGGAATGGATTTGTAAGATTGATTGAAATGTAACAATTGCCTCCAGTGTAGACAGTCTAAAATCATCCCATTCGGCTGTTATCAGCTCTGATGTGCAGTGCCCACGAAGAGGGTGTGCAGAAGGCACCTGGCTTGGGCTTGGTATGCACTGCAGATTCTTAAGGAGGCCACTTTTTTCATTCTCCCTTTTAATTGCTGATTGCAGGAAGAAAGTGCTGCTGTTTTGATAACAGCACAGTGAATCCAGCTTCAGCAATTAAGGTTTCTACCCCTGGTAAAACTGAAATTTAATTTTAATTCATAAATAGTTAGATTTTTTGAGCCTCCACACAAATTTTGTCGACATTTGTCCACATTACAAAAACACGACGCCAGATGACACATCTTGGCACTGCATTTCATCTCCATTTGAGAGACAGAGAATTGTAATGGGGAGTTGGCAGAGGTGTGTATCTGCATTTTGAGCTGGTGGTAGCATTCTGTTCCTCTTTGAAGCTCTAAAAATTCATCAGTTCTCTAAAGCTGTGAGACAACGACTGGACTCTCCAAGGTGTCAATAGTTTACCAGAATCAATTCATCCAGGACCTGAGAACATGCTCCTCAGCCATCTCTGGCATTCTAACAAAATAACCAAAGCAGAGAGCTGTAAAATTTGGTGCCGCAGCCTACTGACCACTCAGCACAACATTGTCTCCATCAAAAAACATTTGCTAAACACCTAATTGCCATTTTGGGGTGATTCTAGGAAGACAAGGGCATAGAACCAAAATCTTTCAAGAGGAGAACATGGGCCCTGAGCCCTTGGAGATGACAAATGCCCACAGGGTCAGTGAAACACAGTGACAGTGGGCTCAGGAAACGTGCTTGGCCATGTGTGACTGTCTAGTCAAGCATGTGGCATGGAGAACTTCCTCATTTGACATCTTCTCTCCTTTCTGGTGTCTCACAATCAGTTAAAGATTATTTTTGAGGGCCTGCTACGGGCCAGGTCCCAGGTTTGTTTCTGTGGTGATCTCAACTGGCTGGACTCAGAAAAGACAACCTGGTGGCCCTTGTTAAAACGTACACTATTTTCTCTGGAATTTTCTAAGCTCTGGATGAAAGGATAAGGAGGAGTGATGGAAACATGAGCTCGATGTTTTCCTTAATTTAAAGAAATATATAAGGCAGACAGAATTTTGTCATTAAAATATTTGTTATTAATGTTAAGATAGGCTTCCTAGGTAGTGCTAGTGGTAAAGAACCTGCCTGCAGGAGACTTAAGAGACACGAGTTTGATCCCTGGTTGGGAAGATCCCCTGTAGGAGGGCATGGCAATCCACTGTAGTATTCTTGCCTGGAGAATCCCATGGACAGAGGAGCCTGCTGGGCTACATTCCATAGGGTCACAAAAAGTCAGACATGACTGAGTGACTAAACAAAAACATTTATATATATTCAGGTCAGGAAGCAACAGTTAGAACTGGACATGGACCAACAGACTGGTTCCAAATAGGAAAAGGCGTATGTCAAGGGTGTATATTGTCACCCTGCTTATTTAACTTCTATGCAGAGTACATCATGAGAAACACTGGGCTGGTAGAAGCACAAGCTAGAATCAAGATTGCTGGGAGAAATATCAATAACCTCAGATACGCAGATGACACCATCCTTATGGCAGAAAGCGAAAAACTAAAGATCCTCTTGATGAAAGTGAAAGAGGAGAGTGAAAAAGTTGGCTTAAAGCTCAACATTCAGAAAACGAAGATCATGGCATCTGGTCCCATCACTTCATGGGAAATAGATGGGGAAACAGTGGAAACAGTGGCAGACTTTATTTTTCTGGGCTCCAAAATCACTACAGATGGTGACTGCACCCATGAAATTGAAAGACATTTACTCCTGGGAAGGAAAGTTATGACTAACCTAGAGAGTATATTAAAAACCAGAGATATTACTTTGCCAGCAAAGGTGCATCTAGTCAAGGCTATGGTTTTTCCAGTAGTCATGTATAGATGTGAGAGTGGACTATAAAGAAAGCTGAGCACCCAAGAATTGATGCTTTTGAACTGTGATGTTGGAGAAGACTCTTCAGAGTCCCTTGGACTGCAAGGAGATCCAACCAGTCCATCCTAAAGGAAATCAGTACTGAATAATCATTGGAAAATCATTCAGCTTCATGCTGAAGCTGAAACTCCAATACTTTGGCCACCTAATGTGAAGAACTGACTCATTTGAAAATACCCTGATGCTGGGAAAGATTGAAGGCGGGAGGAGAAGGGGATGACAGAGGATGAGATGGTTGGATGGCATCACTGACTCAATAGGCATGAGTTTGGGTAGACTCCGGGAGTTTGTGATGGACAGGAGGGCTTGGCATGATGCAGTCCATGGGGTCACAAAGAGTTGGACAAGACTGAGCGACCGAACTGAACTGATACATACAAACATATATATATATATATACATATTATATATATTTATATATAAAATACTACACCCATATTCCATTTTCTTCATGGCCATAGTGAAAGGATGCTACTGAGGAAATGAGATCCAAATTCTCAGCTTCAGAATTTCCGAATCAGTTCCCCATTACCCACTCCCTGGATATATATTCTCTGAGAGGTGAAACATGACTGGCAGATACAAGCCGTATGAATTCAAATCCCTTCTCCACAACCTACTAGCTTCATGAGCTTAGCAAGGCCCTTAACCTCCCTATGCCTCATTTCCCTGTCAGCAATATGGTGATAACAGTACTATATACCTCAGTGGGTTAGTCTGAGGATTCAGTTTGTATTTAAGACAGTACATGGTGTATAATAATAGCCATCATTCTATCAGTGCTGATCATTCTTAGGTGGGGGGAAAGGAGAGGGAGTGAGGGGAAGCAAGAGGGTCTGTCCCTGAGATGTTGACCCAGATCCCCAGCTTTGAGGTGGGGGTGGAGGAGGATAGGATTATGGGAACTGAGGGAAAGTTCTGGGATTTCAAGAACACACATGACTTATGCTGCAGTTTGTAGATGGTGCTCTGGGTGTTAGCAAGCCCCAGGGTGATTTTCCTCCTAGCCCAGCATGACTCAGGAGAAAAAGTTTAGAAACTCCTGGGGGGAGGTCCCTAGGCTGAAGACACAGAGGCAGACTTACAGTCTCCGTCAGCTAAAGAGCAGCCCAAAAAATCAGTTGATGCAGAATTCACAGCTGAGAAAGAGCCAGGGTGGGGAGAGGGTCCACAGTGGGGTGTGAGGGCTAGAGCAGTGGCAGCTTGTACAGACGCCAGCAGGGGAGGAGACTTCCCTCCCATGACTGGATGCACTTCATCCCGGCACCCCAGTGCTAAGTGAGGAGAGAGAACCCCTGAACTGACTGAGACAATGTGTCTGCCACAGAGAAAAATAGGGATCAGAAAAGAATTAATTTATAGAAAAAGAAGTCACAAATCCTGCACACCTGTGTTGAGGCCTGAGAGTCACACCTGAGATGCATATTTAGTTCTTTTAATAGTCACAACCATGCTAGGCGTTGGTTATTACTCTCCTCACTTCATAGATGAGGGATGTGAAGCCCACCCAGGAAGGTGTAGTAACTTACCCAAGTTCATGAGGCTAGCAAGTGACAGAGCTAGGACTCGGCCAAGTCTTAGCACCCTAAGGCCTAGAGGGACTGTGCAGGTCCAGATCTCAGTAAAGTCAGACTAAGTTGTGTGCATGTGTGCTCAGTCACTTAGTAGTGTCCAACTTTTTGCAACTCTATGGACTGTAGCACGCCAGGCTCCTCTGTCCATAGAGTTCTCCAAGCAAGAATACAAGACCAAGTTGGTCTCCACCAAATGACAGGAAGCACACAATGTGCCTTCTGCCGGGTTTGTGTCAGAATGAACCACCCAGCCAGGCGAGTCACCTCCGCTCTGTTCGCCTTTCAAAGCTCATCTGGCAGGTTTCCCAGAACAAAACAAGGCAGGGTCATTTCATTGCCCAGAAAGGAGCTAGATAACACTCATT
The DNA here is from genome assembly GCF_027580195.1 of Bos mutus. NCBI lineage: Eukaryota > Metazoa > Chordata > Mammalia > Artiodactyla > Bovidae > Bos > Bos mutus. Next base: position 10,804,627 of record NC_091646.1, on the reverse strand, counting down.
CGAGCTATTTTCATGTGGTGCTATTTCTCACTTTATGAAATAAATATGTCAGGCATAAGACTCTCAGTGACAAGAAATCTCCAAGAACATCTTGGATACTGTTTTTGAAAAAAGGTTTAATCCAAAGATCGGTGTGTCATTGGAACAAAGATACCTTAAACCCTTAAGCCTAGAATTGTTTTGGAAGCTAAGCTGTGTGCCACCTTCTGATTCAGACAATTCCTCTGATTGATTTGTATCTCTACAGGCCTCTGTCTTACCTTTAATGTTGTGCCTTCTTGAATATAGCTTCTGATAATTTCACATATTAATGTACATATGAATCATAGCTCAAAAACTTGATTAAAAGACATTGAACACTGGACAGGAAAAATTTGATACTAACACAATGATCTGGTAACAAAGGAAACCCCAGTTCCAGCATCCACCCTGATAATTAGAGATTGGGTGAACCCAAGAGGAGAAGGGCAAGCATTGGAAGGCATGGGCCACATGTCTGGCATTGAAAAGGCCCCTGGTAGATAGTCATTACCTCAGTTGAGTTTACCGGATTTTCATCAAGCTCTACACAGATATTAGTATCTAAGCCACAGAATTTAAACACATGGTAGAAGCACACATAATACGTGAGGCGTTTTTATTTGTAAAAATCTCCCCAACTTATGCACAGAATTGAGTCAGTTCAGTTCAGTTGCTTTGTCGTGTTCAACTCTCTGCGACCCCATGGACTGCAGCGCACCATGCAGCCCTGTCCATTACCAACTCCCAGAGCTTGCTCAAACTCATGTCCATTGAGTCAGTGATGCACATAATATTGAAATTTATTTCCTTTCTGTTTTTGGAATTCTGGCTGAGCTTATTTAAATCTTCCCTGATGTACCTTTAAGCAGAATCTCATTTGAATGCTTTCATTGCCTAATGCTAATAGTACAGTTTTTTTGGCAGTGGGGTGGTGGGAAAGAGGAGAAGGAAGGATTTATTACTTATATCAAGTGAGGAGAACCACAAGGATCTCTTCCCAAAGCAGCATCTTCCCCCAATAGTAGTGTTTTTCTAGATGTTTTTGGTTTTATTTTGCTTCATCATAGGCTATGTCATTTACAGGTGTAAATGATTAAAAGCAAAATAATGCAATAAGGGATTTAGATACACAGATAAATACTTAGTGCTTTCTGTAGATGGTAAGACGCTCCCCTCAGTTATGAAGGCATAACAAGAGTGAACAGATATAACGCTCACCTTCTGCCTATAGTATAATAGAGTCAACTCCTGCCTAGCCTAGATCTTCTCCCCTATGTGAATTGAGTTAATTTTCGTAGTGCCTGTATCATCTTCTCACAACCCCATTCGCTTTTCTCCCAGACCATCTCTTCCCATTAACTGGAATTGTTTACAGTCTCGTTTAATGGGGATACCGACTAAAGTTAAAAACATGAGACAGAATTAGGAAAGTAGGATAAATTAAAAGACAAAATGTCCTAACCTAAGATAGTACACTTCCAAAGCCAAATAGAAATGACTTTGGGCTTCAGACATCTTGATTTATCTGTACTACAATTCCTTTCCCTTTTATGGGTTATGGAGCATTGGCTGCAATTGCCATTTGGTGTTGAATCATGCACATATGAGCAGACTTAAGCCAGGAAACATGTACATCTTCCATATGGAGCTGTTACAAAAATTACCTAGCTGATGTTGAAACAGTGAAAATAAGAGGCTGATCTTGCTGGAATGGTTGAAATAAAGATAAAAGACCAGAGGATAGAAAAGTTGACCTCCATTTTCTTCTTTTTCCTCTGTTACTCATTTTTGTTCTGCTTTTCAAATAAAAATACCTGTTAGATATATAGATTTGGGTGAAATTCATTAAAAGCTGCATTCTAATTCTTCAGCCACAAAAATGAAATATTGCCATTTTCCACAACAGAATGGACCTACAAAACCTTATATTTAGTGAAATAAGTCAGACAGAGAAAGACAAATACTCTATGATATCACTGATGAAAGTGTTAGTAGCTCAGTTGTGTCCGACTCTTTGCGACCCTATGGATTGTAGCCCACCAGGCTCCTCTGTCCATGGAACTCTCCAGGCAAGAATACTGGAGTAGGTAGCCGTTTCCTTCTCCAGGGGATCTTTCTGACCCAGATATCAAACTCAGGTCTCCTGCACTGCAGGGAGATTCTTTGCCATCTGAGCCACCAAATGTGAAACTAAAAAATAATACAGATGGGCTTATATACACATGTATACCTGTGGCGGATTCATTTCGATATTTGGCAAAACTAATACAATTATGTAAAGTTTAAAAATAAAATAAAATTTAAAAAAAATTAAAATTAAAATTAAAAATTAAAAAAAAAAAAAAAAACAGAAACAGACCCACAGACATAGAACACAAAGCAGTGGTTACCAAAGGGGACAAGGAGGTAGGGGAAGGAAAAATTAGGAATATGAGATTAACAGATACAGACTACTATGCATAAAAGAGATATGCAACAAGAATTTACTTTATAGCCCAGGAAATTATACCCCAGATCTTGTAATAAGCTATAATGGAATATAATGTGCAAAAAAAAAAAAAATCAAGCACTATGGTGTACATCTGAAACTAACACAACATTGTAAATCAATTATACTTCAAAAAAAAGTTGAATGCTAGAGGGCAAAGAAAAGAGAGCACTTCAGCACCTGTGCACATGTTGGCATCTCTCTGAATAGCTGGGCACAGTGAACTAAGTAAACTGTGTTTGTGCCATGATTAACTTAGAAAACCATTCTTCAGGTATCTGTGAAAAGTTCAAATGCCTTTTCTCAAACTCTGTTGTATATGGAAAAGTGAATCTGCGTATCTGAGAAAAATACTTAAGGAGATGTTATGTATTGTCTAAGTAATGTGTTAAGCCTTTTAATAAGATTTTTCTTGGAGACTAGTCATCGTGTTAGGTAAAATCATACAGACTTAAAATAAGTTTATGTTCATCCAAGACAAACTTGGAAACTGGTATTGGTTGTAAACTTTGGTTAAATTCATTCTCACTTTTTTACTCTGGGTCTTTTTTTAGAAGTCCATAAAGAACATATTTAGTCAATACCTTTAAGCAGTATCTCAGTTGAATGGTATCATTGCCTAATACTAATTTTACAAGTTTTCTTGATGTTTTTGGTTTCACCTTCGTATTACCAAGGAGAAGGAAGAAGAAAGTCTAACAGTGGGGTTTGTTTTTCTATCTATCTTGGTTTCATCTGACCTTACATGGCTATGACAGAAATATCAGAGTTATTGTTTTTTTGTATTATCTGTTGACATTGCTTTTATAGGTAAATAGTATCATGATTGTGCTATTGGCAATCAGCTCTTGCCTTTGGGACCTGTCTAGCTTACGTCCAACTGGAAAAGCATGAGAGCTAGCACAAGAATGACAAGATGTTTTCTTTACTGACAGGAACAGTGAGCCAAAACACTTGATGTTGCATTAATTCCTTTGAAATATTGGTTCCAAGCAGACCACAGGATTGAGACTTGAAGTTTTGCAGCACGAGAGAGGAAGTAAACAAGTCCGAAGCACATCATTTCAAAATGACCCATGAAGTGGTCCAGGAAATAGCCTGAAGGGGTGGAAAGAGCAATGGGTGAGGACCCAGGAAACCTGAGGCCAAACCCTATTGCTTTCACTAAGAAGCCAGAGGACTTTGGACAAGTCACTTCCCCTCTCTGAGTTCAAGTTTCTCATCTGCAAAGTAGATGAGAAATGTCTCCTGTTTTCTTGTGAGAGTAAAATGGAAGAGTTCTGCAAACCATAAAATACCAGAGAGTTGTACTGGATTCTTATTATTGAGAAAAGGTATTGCTATTCTTCTAAGAGAATGAAGAAACTGTTTGTTGTTTATCTTTATGTCAAATGTAATATATGACATGTTGTTGGTTAATAACTATAGAATGTTTATACTCCACTAGGATGCCAGCTGGCGGAGTTTACACTGAAGTCAAAACAGATAAATAAGGAAATGGATCATATTAGAAGGAAGAGGAGGAGGATTCTTAAGTGTTATATGTTAATGGTTATACCTAAATCAGTTTTTATGTCTCATTGTTTAGTTAATAATTTATGAAAAGTGGTTTGGTTTCTTTGACCTTCTAAATTCTATTCGGATGCACTGTTGTTCCCCAATTGAAGTTCCCTCATTTTGAAAGCTTATAAACCATTAATAGCCTTTGCAATTCAGTTCCCAGAATTTGCAGTGTGCTCTAGGTATTATCAATTGATGTTACTCAGGAAGGAATCATGTCATTTTTGTCCTCATCTTTTTTTCCAGTGGCACAATACCACTGTGACATTCTCAGCCTCTTAATCACTCAGGTCAGACAGTGTCACTGTTTCTATATGCTGTGCTTTACATGCAAACTCCCCACACTTCCACTGAACACTCCATGTCACCTTTCCAAATACCCACACATCTGGGTGTGGCTTGGTACCCCTTCCTCAAGTCACTTTAGTCTTAAGTGAAACAGACTGGTCAGAAGGAGAAAACATTTGAAACTCCATGTCTTGGTTATAGTAGGTAGTCTTAAAGGATTAGTTACAATTGCTGTTATTTTGGAAGCACTTGAGCTGATAATATCCTTTGATGTATTTTCTAGAACTCCTAGTGACAACTATTCTGGAAGCATTAGCAGATATTGCTGGTTGGCAAATTCAACAGCCATTTTCAACTCCCTTTTCACTGCTGCCTGTAGATCCTGGAAAGTGAGGTTTGGCCACAGGATTCAGTTCTGACAATGAGACATAGAGAGAATCTGTTGTATGAGTTGGAGGAATGCTTGTTGTCTCCTGATAACAAGACACATATGACTTCTCCTTTTCATTCTTTCTACTAAAATTCAGACAAGATGTCTGAAGCTATGGCAGCCTTCTTGTAACTATGATCTGATAAGACATCATCACCTCCTACACATTTATACACTTTGAGTGTAACATAGAGATGAAAAGAGCCAAAATCCGTGAGTCCGTGAGGACATTGTTGAGCTATCTGCCCAACTATGAGGCTGCCTTACTTCATACCTGCTTTTAAATGGCAGGTAAATATCCTTGTACTTTCACCTAATATTCATCAGGTATTAGTTACTTTTAGCCAAAAACATTCCCAATGAATATATAACCCAAGACTGAATGACAGTTTCAGAAATCTGAAGATACTTTTCCATATAAATACCCATGACTTCTAGCTCCTGGTTTGCCAAAGAAGCTATACAAAGTATACTTTAAGGATATGTCTGATGGTAGAATGTTTTCATGAGACATAATTTTTATATCTAAAATGTAAATTGTCTCTTGCCAGTGGGTAGTCCTCCTACCCCAATTTTAAATCCTTATACCTTATTCTCTTTATTCTCCATTGAATTGTAGGAACATTGCTGTTCTTTATTATTCCCATCTGCAAAAGGGAGCAAAGTTAGTTTTTTGTAATTTGGAATAAAAAGCACCCTTAAATTGCTTTTTAGTTAGTAAACACAGACATCAGGTATATGACAAAGATTACAGCATAACTACCTGCTTCCTAATACATGCTACCACAGTGATTAAAAGAAAAAAAAAAGATATTTGAAAGGGAATCTACATGAAAACCAGACTGATGCTGAAGCCAAATACTTTGGCAACCAGATGCAAAGAGCCAACTCATTGGAAAAGACCCTGATGCTGGGAAAGATTGAAGGTAGGAGGAAAAATGGGTGACAGAGGAGGATATGGTTGGATGGCATCATCGACTCAGTGGACATGAGTTTGAGCAAGCTCCAGGAGATGGTGAAGGAAAAGGAAGCCTGGTATACTGCCGTCCATGGGGTCACAAAGAGTTGGAGCCAACTGATGACTGAGAAACAACAACATGAAAACCATGCCTTTTTTTTTTTTTTTTTGAAAACCATGCCTTTAGCATAACTTGAAGACAAAGAATGTGCCCAAACTTCAAACAACTGTAAGTGAAAAGAGAAAATTCACCAATTCCCACGGTGTGATCTGTTATAGTTCTGGCACTTGCCTGGACTACTGTGAGGCTCTATGGCAAACAAAGATAGACCAAAAAAATCTTAAAGGAAAACCGAACAGAGAAGTTAGCAAAAGGTCTCAAGTTTATTGTAAATCTAATGCCAGAATGTCTAAGTCCACACTAAGTCTGAAAATACTAGAAGTAAAAGGTTTTAGGAAGACCAGAGCTTGAACTGTAAAGAAGGAACTTCGAATTATACATGATTTAGAGGGGGTACATGTGGTTTAAAGTGTTCAAGCCCTATCTAAACAAGGAGGAATGATGTAAAAGGACAGGCATGATGTGAATGAGCAGTTTTCAACATTCATAGCTTTGATGGGGGAAGAAAAAGCACAACAAGGAAGGAAGTATTCAAAAGGACTAAAAAGGAAAAGGGGGAAGTTTAGGGTCCTGCAAGAAAAAGAGAACCACAAGACCTAAAAACTTCCAACAGCCACCACCACTACAGAATTAGATGCTCTTCTTTCAGTAGAGCAAAGCCTGTATTAAGGCAGCTTGGGCTATCACAAGAAATACCGTAGACTGAGTGGCTTCTGAACTATAGACATTCATTTTCTGATAGTACTGGAGCCTGGAAAGTCCAAGAACAAAGTCTGGTAGGGTTCAGTTTCTTCTGAGAATTCTCTTCCTGGCTTACAGACAGCTGCCTTCTCACTGTATCCTCACGTGGCCATCTTCTGTGTCAATGAGGGCTCTACTCAAGACCTCTATTAACCTAATTACCTCTTTAAAGACCTCATCTCCAAATACAGTCACACTGGGGGTTAGGGCTTCAACATATAAGGCTTCCCCTCGTGGGTCAGATGGTAAAGAATCAGCCTGCAATGTAGGAGACCAGAGTTCAATCCCTGAGTCAGGAAGATCCCCTGGAGAAATAAATGGCTACCCACTCCAATATTCTGGCCTGGAGAATTCCATGGACAGAGGAGCCTGGTGGGCTAGAGTCCATGGGGTTGCAAATAGTGGGACTTAACTGAACGACTAACACTTTCATATAAATTTTGAGGGAACACAATTCAGTCAATAGTGGCACCATTAAATTAGTCTTGTAAAAAGCCTTAATACCATAAAAATGAACAAGAAATCTATGGCAGAAAATCAGGAAATAAAATATTATATACATGAACTGAGGATAATATCACTCTTCAAATAAAACAAGACAAAACACGAAGCATAAAAAAACCTATATGTCATCCACCACACATCCAAAAATATACTCAAACAAGATCTTAATAAGGTTTTAAAAAACTATGTTGAATCAAATTCAAAAACTAAAAGAAGCAATGGATTGAAAATAAGGAGAAATAGAGAGATTTGAATGGACTTTGGAAATAATGAAAGAAAAAACCAAAATTATCTCATAAAAGAAAAATAAATTAGAAAGGGCTCAAGGAAGGGAGAATTGGTTGAAATGAAAAATTTCAAAAGGAAGGGATTAAAAAAAACAAGAGGATAAAAATGCCACAAAGAAATAAGTAAAAATGGTCAGAGAGAAGACAGTGGAAAGGGAAGAGATACAAAGGCAAAGATTAATATTTGTGTTATTGGAGTTCATGGAGAAAAAAAAGCAGAAAAACTGATGCCAAGCTAAGATTTAAAATGATAAAGCAAGAAAACTTCCCAGAAATAGAAAAAGACCTGAAATGACCCATGGGTACCTAGAGAAATTAATAGATAATGATCAGCTCCATGACATGATCCAATAAAAGTATTAGATTTCAAAAACAAAAATAAAATATTCAAGGGCTCCAGACAAAAAAAAATCAATTAACATATGAAGCAATTAGACTGACTTTCACTTTTTTCAAAACCACATGCAAAGCAGGGCAACAGTGGAGCAACATTTAAAAGAAAAACAATGAAAGAAAGTATATATCCAGTCAGGCTGTCCTTTGAGTTTCAAGACTGTAGAAGAATAGTTTTTAACATACAAGAACTCAGGGAATTCAGAAGTCATCAGCTTACTTTGAGGATATACTAGGGGATGAACTTCATCCAATCATGTTACTACTGGGAAACTTCTGTAAAAGAACTAATGGTAAGCATATAAAAATATATCTAAGACCAAAAGTAAGAATGATGGCAGATTATTAATGCAAAGAATTATGAATTTTGACAAAGTAGAAATAATACTAGAAAAGAGGAAAAGCTCTCTGCTATATAAGCAATATGGCTTCCCAAGTGGCACTAGTGGTGAAGAATCCAGCTGCCAATGCAGGAGACATAAGAGATGCAGGTTCGATCCCTATGTTGGAAAGATCCCTTGGAGGAGGGCATGGCAACCCACTCCAGTATTCTTGCCTGGAGAATCCCAAGGACAGAGGAGCATGGTGGGCTATTGTCCATAGGCTCACAAAGAATCAGACATGAATGAAGTGACTTAGCATGCAGGCATGCATATAGGCAACAGGTATATTTTAAAGGAATTGGAAAACAAACAGGTAAACCAAATAGTAAAAGGTGAAGTGAGAAATCCAGGCAGGAAGTACATTTTTCAAAGAAGTGTAACAACAACAGTATATATAAAATTAAAGTACAAACTTTGGTACACAATCAGTTCAGTTCAGTTGCTCAGTTGTGTCCAACTCTTTGTGACCCCATGAATCCCAGCACACCAGGCCTCCCTGTCCATCACCAACTCCCAGAGTTTACCCAAACTCATGTACATTGAGTTGGTGATGTCATCCAGCCATCTCATCCTCTGTCATCCCCTTCTCCTCCTGCCCCCAATCCCTCCCAGCATCAGAGTCTTTTTCAATGAATCAACTCTTTGCATGAGGTGGCCAAAGTATTGGAGTTTCAGCCTCAGCATCAGTCCTTCCAATGAACACCCAAAACTGGTCTCCTTTAGGATGGACTGGTTGGATCTCCTTGCAGTCCATGGGACTCTCAAGAGTCTTCTCCAACACCACAGTTCAAAAGCATCAATTCTTCGTGCTCAGCTTTCTTCACCCACTCCAGTGTTCTTGCCTTGAGAATTCCAGGGACAGGGGAGCCTGGTGGGCTGCCGTCTATGGGGTCGAACAGAGTCGGACACAACTGAAGCGACTTAGCAGTAGCAGCAGTAGCAGCTTTCTTCACAGTCCAACTCTCACATCCATACGTGACCACTGGAAAAACCATAGCCTTGACTAGACGGACATTTGTTGGCAAAGTAATATCTCTGCTTTTTAATATGCTATATAGTCATAACTTTCCTTCCAAGGAGTAAGCATCTTAATTTCATGGCTACAACCACCATCTGCAGTGATTTTGGAGCCCCCCAAAATAAAAGTCTGACACTGTTTCCATTGTTTCCCCATCTACTTCCCATGAAGTGATGGGACCAGATGCCATGACCTTAGTTTTCTGAATGTTGAGCTTTAAGCCAACTTTTTCACTGTCCTCTTTCACTTCATCAAGAGGCTCTTTAGTTCTTCTTCACTTTCTGCTATAAGGGTGGTGTCATCTGCATATCTGAGGTTATTGATATTTCTCCCGGCAATCTTGATTCCAGCTTGTGCTTCTTCCAGCCCAGCATTTCTCATGATGTACTTTGCATATAAGTTAAATAAGCAGGGGGACAATATACAGCCTTGATGTACTCCTTTTCCTATTTGGAACCAGTCTGTTGTTCCATGTCCAGTTCTAACTGTTGCTTCCTGATCTGCATATAGGTTTCTCAAGAGGCAGGTCAGGTAGTCTGGTATTCCCATCTCTTTCAGAATTTTCCACAGTTTATTGTGATCCACATAGTCAAAGGCTTTGTCATAGTCAATAAAGCAGAAATAGATGTTTTTCTGGAACTCTCTTGCTTTGTCGATGATCTAGTGGTACACAATAGAAGAAAACTATTTTAAAAGAATTTATATCTTATAGAGAAAGACAGAAATATAGCAAAATTAATGATACAATATCAAAGCAGATTTGAGAAAAAATTAATAATATCAGTAAATGAAAACAAGTAACTCAATTAATTCTTTTTTTTTTTTGTCCCAGCCACATGTCATGTGGAATCTTACTTTCCCATCAAGGATTGAACCTGGGCCCCAGCAGTGAAAGTGCTGAGTTCTAACCACTGGATTACCAGGGAATTCCCCAGTAAATTTTTAATTAACACTTTAATTGGCTGGGTTTCCCTGATAGCTCAGTTGGTAACGAATCCGCCCGCACTGTGGGAGACCTGGGTTCGATCTCTGGGTTGGGAAGATCCCCTGGAGAAGGAAAAGCTACCCACTCCAATATTCTGGCCTAGAGAATTCCATGGACTGTATAGTCCATGGGGTCACAGAGAGTTGGACATGACTGAGCGACTTTCACTTTACTTTCATTGGCTCACAACAGAAGATACTACTACAAGCCGTATATAAAGCTGGACCTTAAACAACCTGACTTGGAAAGGCTAAAAATAAATAGATGGATAAAAAAATAGCAGACAAATGGCAATCAAAGGAGATAGTTAGGACTTCCCTGGTGGTCCAGTGGTTAAAGACTTTGCCCTTCCAAGATGGGGGCTCCAGTTTTATCACTAGTTGGGGAACTAGGTTCCCATAGGCTGTGGTGCTTGGCCCAAAAATTTAAAAAAGATAGTCATACTGATACCAGACAAAGATGATTTCAGACCACAAAGCATTAAATGTAAAGTAGTAGATGACTTTATTCTTGTTAGTTTTTTCTTGGCCAGAGTTTTATCAATTTTATTACTCTTTTCAAAGAACCATCTTTTGGTTTCATTGGTTTTTCTTTATTCTGTTTCTGTTTTCAATATAATTGATCTCTGTTCTAACATTTATTATTTACTTCCTTTGCTTTGGGTTTTATTTGGTCTTCTTTATCTAGTTATTTAAGGTGAAATCTCAGGTTACCAATTTTAGATCTTGTTTTCCAGTTTATATGTTTACTGCAATAAATTTTCCTCTGACACTGCATTAACTGTGTCCCACAGATTTTGATATGCTGTCTTCTTACTTGTATTCAGTTCCAAATACCTTTTTATTTTCCTCTGAGAATACCTCATTGACCTGTGGGATATTTAGAAGTATATTATTTCCAAATATTGTGTATTTTCTAGGTATTTTTGTTATTTGACTTCTATATAAAAACTGTTACAGTCTAAGAACATGCCTTTATTATTTCTATTCTTTTGACTGTGTTAAGTTTTGTCTTTTGGCTCAGAATATAGTCCGTCATCATGAATAGTCCATGTGCACTTAGAAAGAAAGTATATTGTGTTGTTGCTAGGTGGAGCATTCTATTAATATCAGTTAGGTAGAGTTGGTTGATAGTGTTGTTCAGGCTAGTTCGATGCTTTCTGATTGTCTGCCTACTTGTTTTATCAATTACTAAGAGAGGAATATTGAAGTCTCCAACTCTAAGTATGGATTTGTCTACTTATCCTTTCAGATTGATCAGTGTGTTTGCATCATGTATTTTGAAGTTCTGTTTTTGGTGTATAAACATTTAAGATTGTTCTGTCTTCTTAAAGAGTTGATTTTTTATTGTTATATAATGTCACCTTTTATCCCTGATAATGTTCTGTAGTCTGCTTTTTCTTTGAAGTTAATATAGCTTCCTTTTAGTTGGTAGTTTCATGTTATATTTTTCTACTTATTTTAATTTTAGTCTATTCATTTATTTATATTTAAAGTGGGTTTTTTATAGGCAAAAGAATACATATTAGTGCAATGTCATAATTCACAATAGATATATCAGTTATGAATATTTATGCACAAAGTAAGACATCAACCACCTTCATGAAGCAAAAACTACAGGAGATGACACTAATAATGGAGAGATGAATAAACCCTCCCAGTACAAAAAAAGATGAGGTGGAACAAAATTAAGTAGGTAGAAAGAAAATCTAAATAACATAATCAATTGGGTGGATTTTATAGTGAATTCCATTATAACAGCAAATACACATTCTCTCAATAAACCATGGCAGAGGCATTATATTGATCAATGCTAGAAAGTAGAGAAAATATCAGTAGCTTCTATAAAATAAAAATATTACATGCAACACTCTCTAATCATAGTTTAATTAAAATAGACTTGTGGCCGCACCACACAGTGTGAGGGATCTTAATTCCCCAACCAGGTTTTGAACTCATGCCCCCTGCAATGGAAGCACAAAGTCTTAAACACTGGACCACCAGGAAAATCCTGTAGACATTGTTAAAAAAAACACAAAAGACAGGAAATGCTTTTCAATCTTAAATTGAACAGCTATTAAAACTATCTCAGCTCTTGAGTGAAATAGACACTCAATATTTAAGCTTACATTACAGAATTAAAATAATACAATAACTACATTGAATGTGCTACATGTCAGAATCTATGGAATTGATTCAAAACAGTGATCAGAGAATAATTCATTGTACTATACACTTTAATCAGTAAAAATGAAAAAATTAATTGCTTGCCTTAAAAAAACTAGAAAAATACTAGACGCAAACCAAAAAATTGAACAAACAAGGAAGAAAATAATAAAGTTAAAAACAAATTTATGAGGCATAGAACAGAAAAAAGAGTAGAATTAATAAACCAAAATCATTGAAGATTTTTCCTTTAAAAATGTCAAAATTAAGTCAATAACTAAAGGAAAAAAGGAGAAATTAAAATTGTACAAAACAAGTAATGACAAGATGGAAGAAATCTAAATACAGCCTGAGATATTACTTTTTAAAGCTATGTAAATATACTTGAAAAACTAAGTAAAATGGATGATTTCTTATGAAAATTCAGGTTACTGAAAGTGAAGTTTTGGATTTAGAAAGCTTAAATCTTAAATAGAAGAAAGAAATTTTAAGGATTTACGACCACCTGCCCCCAACCCCCCAAAAAAACCAAATACCAGGCTTAGACAGTTTTACTGGGGAATTCTACCAAATCTTCAAATATCTTTTTGTTCCAATGCACTGTAAATTATCCCTGAGGCTGAAAAGGAAGAAAATCTTTGTAATTCCTTTTATGAAGTGAGTGTAGCATAGATACCTAAATCAGATTCAGTTCAGTTCAGTTCAGTCACTTAGTCATGTCCTACTCTTTGAGATCCCATGGACTGCAAACACGCCAGGCTTCCCTGTCCGTCACCAACTTCCGGAGCTTGCTCAAACTCATGTCCGTCAAGTTGGTTATGCCATCCAACCATCTCATCCTCTGTCGCCCCCTTCTCCTTCTGCCTTCAATCTTTCCCAACATCGGGGTCTTTTCCAATAAGTCGGCTCTTCACATCAGCTGTCAAAGTATTAGAGCTTTTTCATAAGTATTTCTGGGAAAACTGGGAAGTCATTTTAAAAAAGATGAATTATATACTCATCTCACGTAAAAAGTGTGAACAGACTCCAAATGGATAGGGATTAAAATGAAACCATGTGAGTACTGGACAAATATTAGATGAACACCTCTTTAACCTTGGGGTATGGAAGCCTTTCTAAATATGACTCAAAATTCAGAACCAATAAAATAAAAGTTCAATTAGCTTGACTACATACAATAAAAAATCCATGGCAAAGAACAGTATATACAAAATCAAAGACAAATGATAAACTTAGAGAAAAATATTTGCAATGTATACCATGGGCAAAAAGGCTTCTGCCATTATGTAAATAACTCTTAAAAACTGAGGAACAAACTATGCAAGAACCCAATATAATAATGGGAAAACAGACAAAAAGAGAAAATTCACACACATACACACACACGCTTCCTAGCTCTGTCTACAGAGAGGATCAAGGTGCAGTGATACCCCAGTAGCGATGAAAGAGATATTGTACCGTGGTCTCTTGGTCTCTAAATACCTTGCTCCCATAAAATAAGTCAGGGATCCTGAAAGACATGGTTGATTCCAGAGCTGGAGCAAAGAAAATACAAGACAAGCCTGGAACATCTTGTGATAATGAAAAATAATGATGCACATAAGAAGGAAAATAGATTCCAAAAAATGGAAGAGCTCTCCACGGCCAAAGGTGAAGCAATGTGAGAGAGAAACCAAAGAAATTACGACAGTGTTAGATTATAACTCATAAAATACGTGTCTGTGAGTCTAAATAATTCCATATATGGGGAGCAGCTTTTCCTTAGAGAATGATGCCAAATCATAAATGTAGAAGCATCAATTCCCTGGCTGTCCAGTGTTTAGGACTCAGTGCTTTCATCACCGAGGACCCCACGTTAAATCCCCAGTCGGGGAACTAAGATCCTGTAAGCTGGTGTGGCAAAACAATTTTAAAATAACTGTAGAAGCAAAGAGGGAAATAAAAATTTCCATGATAACATCACAATAATAAGTGTTGCAGCAAAATCCACTGCTAGATATTAAAATTAGTGAGCAAAGATTTGAGGAGAAACATGATTTCCATAGTCTGAAAGTATCTTCCTTCAGATATTTATTAATTCCAAAGGGAAAATCATTACTTCAGAATTGGTGGGAAACCCAGCGGATATTTTAAATACGTGATCATAGTGATAATCAGATAGTCAGTATCATGAACTAAGAAAGGTACAGTATTACTCGTGTAATATTCTTGGCAGCAATGCATGACCTCAGTCTAAACATGAGAAAATATAATATGAAGCCAAATTGAAGGACATTCTCCAAATAAGTCATCAGTACTCTTTAAGACTGCCAAGGTCACAAAAATCTAGGAAAGAGTGAGGAACCATCATAGATTGGAGATTAAGGTCACAGGATGTCTAAATGCAAAGTGGGATCTCAGATTGGATTTTTGAACAGAAAAAATTTGACATTGAGAGAAAAGTAGTGACACCAGGATAATTTCTGTAGTTTAGTTACTAGTATTGTACCAATTTTAATTTCTTGTTTTTGATCATTTATAAGATGTTGACATTATGGGAAGTTGGTTGAATGAAGGGTATACAGCAGCTTTCCATAATGTTTTTACAATTGTTTTGTATGTCTAAAGTCATTTGAAAATAAAAAGTAAAAAACCAAAAAGAGAGACAACAATACTCCCCTTCTGAAGCTATCATCCTGATGGGAAAAACAAACAAACAAACAAAAAACCTACTAAGTTAAAAAGAAAACTGAACCTACCCTCTCAGGAAATACAGAGATAACCTGGGGTAATCGACAGTCTTAAGCCTTTGGTGTGACAGGCAGACTGGAATTCCTGCACTTTGATAATTTCTGTTTGCAGACTTGAGTTGCTCTGTGGTTCTTTTAGGAATTTTTGCTGAGTTTTTGACGTTAATATGAATATATGGGGGCTTTCCAGGTGGCACAAGTGGTGAAGAACCTGCCTGCCAATGTAGGTAGAGGTAAGAGACGTGGGTTTGATTCCTGCTTGGAAACATCCTTTGGAGGAGGGCACGGCAACCCATGCCAGTATGTCCTGGGGAATCCCGTGGACAGAGAAGCCTGGTGGGCTACGATCCATAGGGTCACAAAGAGGCACGACTGAAGCGACTTAGCATGCATGCACATGAATATATGGAACTCTAAAAAGTTTGCATCAAGAGCAACAAAGACGTTGTTCCTGGTTTCCCCCACCTCTTTCAACTTCTTTTGATGGAGTCTTTCTGAAATCTCCTAATATCCATCTCTTAGAGAAAAGGAGGCAGATTCTTGATATCCAAAAATTAGAAATTGACCCTGGGGGATTCTGAGGAGGCCCTACTGAATTGAATTTTAGAGCATAATTAAAATTTTCATATTAAAGCTTATTGTAAGTTTTTTTTTTTTAAGTTTAAAAGGTAATACAGGAGAATTATAAAAACTTTGGAAAACATAGAAATGTGGAGGAAAAAAGATCACCAAAATGTCACTTTCTCACCTCCTGACAGAGACTACTGTTCACTTTTTGGTATATTTGATTTTTGTCTTCTACCTATGTATCTGTTTTTTGTGTAGTTCAGAAACATAATGCTTATATACTTGTGTAATATACATTTTACCTTCAGTAAAACAAAATAAAACTTTTCTTTTGGATTACTACAAATATTTTGTAAACAGACTATAATGAATGAATGGTATTAATATTTCTTCTTGTGGCTGTAGCCTCATATGGAGGAGTCACTCAGCACTCTTCCAGAGGATGTCAATTACAGGAGAGTTTTCTGGACAAGCATGTGAAGGAGAGGAATGAGCACTGGATTTGACCCAGGAGACAGAGGTCCTATAATAAGGATATTTTTTAGTTAAACATTTCTGTGAGGTTGTCAGCAATTTCTAAAATTTTGTATATCATATGTCAATATTGATATTGACATGTTGATACATCAAAGTTTATTTAGGACATATTTATATTGTTCCTAATGCAAGGGAATGCTACCTATGTAGTTTTTGTTTTGCTAGGAGGCACACTCTTTAGCACCTGAAAACTCAAAAAACTTTGGAAGGTTTTATGTATATTATCTTCTATTTTATAGAAAGCCCTAGGTTTTATATTCCACCAGGTCTTTTGACTAATGGACTCACCATGAGAAGTTTGCTCCTTGTTTTATGGTTATCTTCAAGCTTCCTAGAGACTGGGAACTTCTTGTCACTATAAACCATCCTGATGCCTCTTTAACTTTAAAAAATGTTAATGATAAGCACAATTCTTAGAGAAAGTTTCTATCATCATCTTACCAGTGAACTTCTAGAAATTACATTTTGGTGAGTGCTATGCATAGATTCTAATCGGCTACTTGGAAGCCTATTAATATAGGTTGATGAATCTGTAAAAAAAAAAAAATCTACACGCTAATAATTGCTTTAGATTGGAGGCAGATACTCTGAGCCAAACTGTATCTGTGCATCCTTCACTAGCTCTTGAATATGAGATTACAGGAGTAAAAATAAAAAGGAAAAGATTTTCTTCACATATATCACCTTTGTCTCTGATACACTTGAAGTAGAGAAGAAAAGCAAGCAAATGTTTTGCCTGTCTCAGAGATAGAATATTACTGCCAGTTGGTCTTGACGAAACACTTGCCCAAATATAATGAGGTAAAGCAGAATGGAGAAGGAAAAATTCTATCCTGATAGAAAGGAAAGGATGGATTTGGGGAAACAGAAAGCAGCCTGTGTATGGGTCCTACATTGGCAAGATTTTTATCACCCACATATACTCTGTAAAAGGTACCATGTTGGAGAAAACACATTATTGACGAGATTGATGGAAAACGGAAGTCTAGCCAGAACATTTCCCTCTCCAGAGACTGTGGCTTTGCTTTTGGTTTTCTTCTTAATTGAGAACGATTGATACTTTGGCACCTTACACTCAATAGAGCCAGTATAATTAATTCCAGGAAGACCTGCTTTAAATAAAGGGAATTGGATGTCTTTTCTAAGTAGAGCTTACCATTTTCTTGTTTCGAGCAGTGCTATGGGGCAGTGTCTGCGGTACTTGGGAACTTTCAGAACTTAATGAACACTTGTTGATGATTATTGACTAGAGAGAGTATCGACCTTCAAAAAATACCCCACCCCAAACCAAAACAAAACATCAATAATTATCTTACAGACATTTATGTAGAAATTTGAGTATTTTCCAAAGGTCAAGATTTTCCTTAATTAATAGGTCAAATAACAATTATTTTATGATGTAATTAAGAATAGTGCCAGTTGCAATGTTTTAAAATTTCAGGATTGCATGACAGATATTCAACTGAGACTTAGGAGATCTGGTTATAGTTCTGACTCTGATGTAACTAGCTGCATGATCTTGGTGAGCAATCTGGGCTTTTGTTGGTCTAGAGATAGTCAATAAGTTTCCTGGTCATGCTGATAGCCTATGATTCCATGGTATATAAAACTAAGCTCTGGTTGAAATTAAAAAGGTGATGTTGGAGGCACCATCCTGCTGATAAATTTAAATTTAACTTTGAAAATGTCATGATCTAATAAATCACAAAGTGTGGAGAGTTGACATGAGGAAAATACTACTGAGGCTGAAATGGGACACCTTGGAGTGTAGCTTGGTTAGGAGTGTGGTCCCACTTTTGGCTGTAGTGCTTCAGAAGTTTGTGAAGATACTATGGGGATTGGAAGACATCCTTTAATTAGATCCCTTAGAGCAAAGCAAAGTGGACCCCCAGGTAGATGCACTTGAGGCTTCACAGTAGATCCTGTTGTCATTGGCAGTGGATCCAGAGGCACCTGATTCATTGAAGTGGTTGGAAGTTAAGGGAAAAAGGGCCTAAGTGGGGCCATTGGGTGAGTGGTGGAAAGCCTTCTCGACCACGCATCTGCAATGGTCCAGGCCAACCTGGGTCTCTTCTCCATGATCTGCTTCAGTTGCTGTGAAAGAACCACTGAGTGGAAAGGCACCATGGCCTCTTTGTGTTTTCTCATTTGTTTGTTTTCTCTTAAATTTTATTGGAATAGAGTTGATTTACAATATTGTTTTAGTTTCTGATGTACAGCAAAAAGATTCAGTTATGCATATATATATATATATATATATATAGTTTTTTAGATTCTTTTCCCATATAGGCCATTACAGAGCATTGAGTAGAGCTCCTTGTGCTGTACAATAGGTCATTATTAGTTATCTATTTATATATAGCAGTGTGTGCACGTCAGTCCCAATCTCCCAATTTATCACCCCCACCTACCTTATCCCTCAGTATCCACGTCTGTAACTCTATCTCTGTTTTGTGGATAAGTTTATTTGTAGCCTTTTTTAAAGATCCCACACACCAGCAATATTATATGGTGTTTGTCTTTCTCTTCTGACTTACTTAGGTCCATCTACATTGCTGCAAATGGCATGATTTCATTGTTTTATGGCTGAGTAATATCCCAATGTAGACATATACCACATCTTCTTTATCCATTCATCCATCAATGGACATTTAGGTTGCTTCCATGTTCTGGCTATTGTACATAGTGCTTCTATGAATATTGAGGTACGGATATCCTTTTGAATTATCGTGTTGTCTGGGTATATGAAAAGGAGTGGGATCAGCATGGCCTCTTTGGAGCAGCAGTTCCCAGGAGGTCATGTGATTAGGCAAGAGTTCCCTAGGCTGAAGCTTCTGCTCTCCCTTCTTCCAGGGAAAAATTGTACTATATGTCCATCTCTGAAACTTTCAGTTATAAGATGAATATGTTCTGGGGATCTAACGTAGAAGGAATGTACAGAGATCTAATATACAGATCTAATGGTATCCATAGTTAATAATGTTGTATTGTATATGTGAAATTTGCTAAGAAAGTGGATCTTAAGTGTTCTCATCATATACACACACACACACAATGGCAACTGTGGGAGGTGATGGCTGTGCTAAGTAACTTGATTGTGGTTATCATTTCATGATATATATACATATCAAACCATCACTTTGTACACTTTGCATGCTTAGTTGCTCAGTCATGTCAGATTCTTTGCAACACATAGACTATAGCCTGCCAGGCTTCTCTTCCCATGGAATTCTCCAGGCAAGAATACGGGAGTGTGTAGCCATTCCCTTCTCCAGGGGATCTTCCTGACTCAGGGATTGAACCTGGGTCTCCTGCATTGTAGACAGATTCTTTACCATCTGAGCTACCAGTGAAGCCCCTTGTACACCTTAAATATGTACAAATTTTGTCAACTATACCTCACAAAGGCTGAAAAAAGAATAATTCAAAGCTGGAGGGCCTTATCAGTGCATTCTACTTTCTGAAAATAGACAGAAGCAGCTAAAAGTTGACTTTAAGTGATCTTTTCATTTCTTCTAATGTCATTAGTGATGATTTGGTTGTTAGCAACTTAATAGAAAATCCAGGTTCATGTGATACTAAGATATGGGAAGTCTTAAACAAAATCACTTTTATAAGTTTCACTGTGAAGATCAGTGGCCTGAACTGCCTCCAAAAAATGATTAGTGCATAAAAAGAAGCTTAAACTTCTTAATACTGTTTTGACAGCATCAAAACTTACAACTTATTAACCAGGCTCTGGGACCCATGGCATGTGTCCCCATGTGCCAGACAAACAAACAGAAATAAAAATCTAAAAAGAAAGGAAAACCTTACAAGTACAGCCAGCACACTCAACACTGCTGACCTCAGCTGACAGAGAAAGCTCTGAGATAGCAACCCTAGGGATGGTGAGAGCGTGCACTTATATGGGGCTTTTTACCATTTACAAAGCACTTTTGTATACATTAGGTTCCCTCTCTGGCTGCTGGGAAAATGCTTGACTTTCCTCTGGAATCCAGCCCTTCAACCCTGCAGAGGGGGCTCTGGGAAGAGACTCTTGGCAGCCACAGTGCAGAATGGGTTTATAAGGGCAGCCTGGGGACAGGGCTCTGAGCTGCAGGAACCAGATGTCTCAATCACCGGATCAGGAATGGAGATGATGGATCTGGGTAATGGAGGTGAGTCTTCACTTTACCTCCCTCATCACTATAAATGAGCAGTCTGCTTTGGTCATGGACGGAAGGTTGAGTAAAGGGACTTCAAATCAAAGAGGCATAGAATGTCAGAGCTGGAGTCGTTCCCAGTGCCCTGAATTTATAGACAAGGGAGTGGAGCCTTCGAGAAGTTAGGAGAGAGCCACAGATTTGCAGTTCCCCAGCTACACAGTCTTGCCCAGAAGAATTCCCCATCACCACCAGCAGCCCACTACCATACCCTCCCGCACAGTAGACTGAAGAGATATCTTAGCTCTAGATTTCTAATCTCCAGGAAAAAAGCCCATCTGAGTCTCCTTAAATGATGAAGCAAGAATTACTCCACCATCTTCTTGCTTCCTGTTGCCTATCTGACTGACTTTCTTTAATATGAGGGCACGGGTCAGCCAACTGCCTTCCCCCAATTCAGCCACAGTTGAGATCAGGGAAATTGCACCATGATAGTTTTTTTTTTTTTTTTAATCCAACAGTAAACTGATGCCACTGCAGTCCCAGACTTCCAGAGTGTTCACTAGAGTGGCCTTGGGATTATAAACAATAACGTGGTTCACAGAATGAGCACTGAACTTGTGCCTAGATGACAGCTGCCCGCCCCCCCCCCCCACTCAGCAGCTCTACTACCTTGTGATCCTGGCAACGTCACTTCACTTGTTTCCTCAACTGTCAAATAGAGATGATGGTTCTTTCCTTGCTTACTTTCCCTGGGGTATAGTGATATGAAACCCTTCATTCGGACAGAATGGAGACACTGGGGAAAGCTTGGATAAATACAGGTACTTAGGTAGGGAATAAACTTGGGGCCCAGCACCCAGCTACAGCACTTGTGAGCTGTCACTCTGGGCAAGTGCTGAGCCACTTAGAGCCTCAGTTTCCTGTTGCAAAATAGGTGTGATACTAGTGACTACCTGAGAGAATTATGGTGAGGTGTAAATGAGATAATGTCTGTAAAATGCTGAGCACTCTGTCTGATATGTAAAAAGACTCAATCCATGTTATCTCTGTTTATTGTTATGCTCAATATGTACAAGGAATCATAGCAATACAGCATATAAAATCTGAATAGCATCATCTTCAAGTACTGTAAACCTAGTTAAGAAGTGACTGACATAAAATTATATGGTCTTTCTCCCTCACACCATACACAGAATAAACTCCAAATGGCTTAAAGACTTAAATTTAAGATGTGACACCATAAAGCTCCTAGAAGATGATATAAGCAAACCATTCTCTGATATAGATCGTACCAGTGTTTTCTTAGGTCAGTCTCCCAAGGCAATAGAAATAAAAGGAAAAAATAAACAAATGGGACCTAATAAAACTTACAGGTTCTGGAAGTACTGACATGAAACAAGTAAGAACAGACATTCTCTGAAGTTAGAAAAGAAGATGCTCCTTCCGTAAAGGATTGTTCTAGATACTGTGGATCATGTGTGGAAACTGCCCCATGTTCACAGTCTAATTGGTCCACTGAAACTCACAGCAGTACCATGCTGCACTACCAGAGGGAGATCCCCAGTAATGGGAGTTGATACTTCCCAAAGGAGCCCATGGAATTTTTCAATCTTCCTCAGATGAGCTGTAACCTTGATCATAATTTTCTCCTAGAAAGTAACTCAGCCTGACTGCACACCAGGTCAGAAACAAATACTTAATATTTTAAGTTGAAATCACAGGTATGATAGGATGACACATGAATCATATGCTGTCAGTTTGTTCATTTCGTGGAGCTGACATTCACAGTGAAATTTTCTTAAATTAATCTTAATTTGTAGACACTATCTACCAGATTCAGAATGACAGTGCCTTTATTCCAACTATAAGAATGGAGGAGTTCCAGTTCTTTGAAATGAAGATCAGTACCTGGAGACTCCAAATTAAACTCCTTTGAAGTAATTCAAGTCCAAAATCCCAGTTCAGAAAGTCTGAGAATCATCATTTGCATACAATCAAGCCTCTTAGAATGATTTCTGGTTTTACCTCAAGAGATTGGGCCATGGAGTCTTACTTTTGATTCTGTCCTCTCTGAAACAATGGTTTGCTCTTGACCCAGTGGTCCTCCAGGAGGTCTCTGATGAGAAGATTGGTGAGGTAAGGAGGGGGCCCTAAGAGAGAGCGTGGGAGAAGCCTACAGAGAGCAGGGTCAAAGGGGAGAGGTTACAACTGCAGAAATACTGGGTTGAGCTGAGAGTTGTGTTGTGAGATCGGACAGGGGCTTTTCCAGGCAAAGCCAGGACAGAAGCCTGAGCCACAGGAACCTTCCACCTTTGCTAAGATGCCCCAGAGAGTGGAATGAGAGGGCAGCAACCTGACCTGTGGGAACTAGATGGCAGAGCTGCCAGAGTGACAGCAGCAGTGAGCTCTGATTCCAGATCGCCTTTTTACTTCCTGTTGATGTTGCTCTCCCTGCAACTTGCTTTTCCTTCCCTCCTGTCAGTATGCTGGAGGATACAGGGCTTGGATGGCTGTCTGAAGGTTCACTGAAGAGCCCAGTTCTAAGGCTCCTGGCTCCATTAGAGTTGAGAATGGGCAAGAAGAGGAGGAGGAAGGGAGAAGGTGAAGGTTGTCCTCTGCCCAGGAGCAGATGTTCAGACGGTGAGCTGGGCTTGGGCTGGATGGCTGGCCTTAGAGATAGCCTGGTCCCTTCAGAGCTGCCTCTCCCAGCTTCCTCCCTGTTCCAGGAGGGTGGCTGGGAGTGGGAACTCCTTCCACCCAGAGCAGCCTCCCCTCTTGGTTTTGATCTCTGGAAGGAAAAGCCCCAGCCCCTTTTTTGAAATGGCAGCCGGCACCACTTGTCTCTTCTCTCCTTCCCGCAGGCACTTCTGTTCCGAGTGCTGCCTCTCGCTGGTTCCTTCTGCTTCTGCTTGGTCCTCCCGCTGATTGGGAAGAAAGTGCACCAGTGGGGTGATGGGGGTCTGGAACTCTTAAAGGAGCAGCTTTAGTTCTCTTGAAAATTTATTTATCTAGCACATAATTTTTTTCTGTCTTCCTCCAATCAATATAATCTGGCGAGAAAAGTGAATCAGATACAAAGTGACCATAATCACCATTTAAATGTTAATTGTAGATGTTCTGGTTTTCCTCTAAAGATTTTCAAGCAGATCAAGCATTAGCCCAGGCGACAATCATTATTAGCAATCAAATCCAATTCGAGGATCATTTACTAAGGGAATTAAGGTTGGGAGCTGTGGATCTGAGCAAGGAAGTCTCTGTTGCCTCAAGGGCTCACAGTCTCCAGCTGAAGACTGGAACTCCACAAGTAAAGAAGGCACAGACAGAATCTGAAAATCTCTGGCACCATTTTTACCAATAGCTCTTTTGCTCTGGAGTCTTTGACTAGACGAGTTTACAAGTAGCCAAACTGAAAAAGCGATTTGAAATGCAGTCTTCCCTTGGCTGCCCATTGGTTGATCTGCAGTCAGTTAACTAGTTCTGTTAAGAACTTGGCCCTATAGAAAATAAATAAACAAAGCAAAGTATCATCGGATGCCAGAGTTGCAGAATCTTAGTGTCTTGTCTGTGTATGTGGGTGATGTGCTTTTTCCCGTACAAAGAATAGGAGAGAGACGGAACTCGGGGCCCCTTCAAGCTAAGATTCTCAAGTCCTCCACCTCTTGGAGCTGTAGCACCTTCCACTGAGTTCAGCCCTCCCTAAATGGGCTTCCCAGATGCTTCGTTCTAATCTCTGTTCCCCCTTTAGGAGAAATGTCAGATCCTGGGCAAATTACCCAGTCTCAGAGCCTCAGTTTCCTCCGGAAAAAAAAAAAAAAAAGTAAAGAGAAATTATTAAGATGATTTTGAGAATACGAGATAATATTAGAGAAGCATGTTCAAATAGAAAGCAGAAAGCTGGAGGTGCAGGAGCCAGATGGCGGCTCTGTCAAGTCTCTGTCTTTTACAAAACGAGCCTCAGAGAAGAGACTTGCTAGAGTCACACGCAGAGCCAGTGACAGAATCAGAGTCAGAACTGGCACCCAGCTCTTGTCAGCACTCAGTCTACCGCTTTGCTAGAGGGTCCTCACCTTAGAATTTCAATGATGCGCCAATACTATCTTGCCTGCGCAAGGACCTGGGGAAGGTCTGGGACTCCGGGTGCTCCTGCTCCCCGAAGTGTCAGACTCCGCCCCTTCTGACGCCGCTTTGGGCATCAGAGGCCGGGAAAGCTTTCCCCAAGCGTGTTGGCTAAAGAGGTCCACCGGTCCTGGACCACCAGTGGAGGCTGAAGGGAGGGAGGCGGCTGCACGCAGAGAGAGACTCTCTGGCCAGAGGGAGACAGGCAGCCAGAGGGTGGGACAGTGGGCACACTCTGTGGGATTTCCCATCTCCCAGAGTAGGGAGTGCTGACGCCTTCTGCCCAAGGCACGTGGTGGTTGTGCCTAGAAGGTGGTAGTGCCACCCAGTTTCCAGGGTCCTAAGGCGAACCTGAGGATCACCCAGGGTGGTCATTTATGCCGACCCTTGCAGCCTACAGAATCCAGGGCCCAGAGCTTGCGGACCTACTAGGTGCGCACCGCGCCCTGCAGTGCGGCCACGGCGGCACTGCGGCATGCCTGGCCGGCCTGGGTGCAGACAAGCGGCGCCGGGGAAGGTGAAGGTGACCGCCTTCTTCTTCCTGGCCTCGAGGGCTGTGCGCTGCGGGGCCGAGGGATGCTCAGGCCCACCAAAGTTTGCTCCCAGTGGTCGGGGTTCCCAAGAAGCGTCCCGGGGCAGGGACTGTGCGCGCCGCAGCGGGGGGTGGACCCCCATCCCCGCGGCACTTTGTGCGCTCTTTTCGGGTTCCGAATCTTAACTCGCAGGGGTGGGAGTAGGTGGGGGTTCCGAGAGACGTTCTCCTTCCGGAAGCAGGTCGCCTGGCCCCGCCGGGCCCCCGCCCGCCTCAGTGCAGCTGCCCCTCCGGCCGGGCCCCAGGGCGAGAGTCCCCAGGTCTGCGGCCGCTCCCACCAGCTGATTTTGACAGAGGGGGGTCCCGGGCGGCGCGGACGGAGGGGCGAGCCCCTGCCAGATCCGGGGATGATAACGCCGGCTCCATGTCGCGGCTTCGGGCTGTCCAGGCTCCGCCCCCTGTGAGTGTGTAAGTGTGTGATGCTGCCGCGGCCGCCGCCGCCGCCGCCTGTGCAGCCGCCGCCGCTGCCGCCCCGGCTGCCGAGCCGCGCCGCGCCGCTGCCGCTGCCCCGGCCGCCCCTGCCGCCGCCACCGCCTCCGCCAGCCCGCAGCCCGCCAGGCGGGCGGCCCCCGCCGGCTCGAGCCCGCCGCGCCTGCCGCCGCAGCGTCGGGGCGCTGGGCGCGCGGGCAGCCGCGGACCGAGCAGACCCGAGCGGGCGGTCAGGCACTTGCCCGCCCGCTGCTGCTGCCGCCGCCGCCGCCACCGCCCCGAAGCTCAGGACCCGGCACCTCCGGCGCCCGCCCTCGCCGCCCATGCGGCCCGGGCACTTTTAGCCGGGCAGGAGGGCCGGAGATCCGGACTGCCGAGAGCAGCGCGCGAGCCGCGCCGAGAGCCGCGCAGACCCGCCGCGAGCAGCGACGGACGCCCGCCCGCCGCCGCCACCGCCGCCGCCCGGCCGTTATGGATCTATTCGACTTTTTCAGGGACTGGGACCTGGAGCAGCAGTGGTAGGTGTTGCTTTTTGCCTTCTCCTTTGCTGCCCGGGTCCCCGCGCTGGGGCTGGGCTTTCCGCCTTTGTTAAGAGGAGCCGGGGCTTGGTGGGGGCGCC
The DNA here is from genome assembly GCF_027580195.1 of Bos mutus. Classification (NCBI taxonomy): domain Eukaryota; kingdom Metazoa; phylum Chordata; class Mammalia; order Artiodactyla; family Bovidae; genus Bos; species Bos mutus. The sequence goes on along the minus strand of NC_091646.1, from coordinate 10,778,548 downwards.
CCGGACGCCCTCCCACTTGCTCTCGGCCACCTCTGGCCCCAGCCGCCGCGACTCCTCGGTCGGGTGCCCGGGTGGGGGTAGGTGCGGATGAGGGGGGAATGCGGGTCCGGAAGGCGTCGCTTTGCACTCCAAGTCCGAAGAGTTGCGTTTGGCCCAAATCGGATGCACTGCTGTCCGGGGTCTGAGCCGCGCGACCTCCGCCCGGGATTTTCTCCCCTAACAGCTGGCTTGGCGGCCTCCCAGCGCACCGGATGCTGCCGCTCGAAATGCCCCCAACTTTCCCAGGTGCCCGACGCTGACGGCGGGTCGCGGGGGGACAGGCAGCGGCCAGGTGTCACCGGCGGCCCTCCACGTCCCCGGCGGCCACCGCCCCCGCCGCCACCTCGGTCCCCGCGCGGCGCGGTGCGCACACCTTCCCTTCCACCCGCTCGCAATCGGGAGCCTGGCGGCGGCTTCGGGGGCCACTGCGTGGGGGACCCCGGGGTCCGGGCCGACTGCGGCGTTGGCTTTCAGTATTGCGGGGTTTTGAAGTTGGCCCCTAAAGTTGGCTGCTCCGAAGTCAAAGCACATTTCATTAACCCCTGGGTCCTGTCCGCACCACCGCCCCCCACCCCCCACTGGGAGGCAGCCACCCGTTTGTGTCATGGGTACCCAGCCCGGATTCAAAGGTTTAGTCAGCTCTTCTCCAAATACCGTCAACTTGTCGCCGAGAGGGCTGTCTGTGAAAGACGGTGCAGAGGTGACTGAGAGCTGGAAAGTTGTTACTCTGCGTGCTGTGCGCGCGCGCGTGCATCAACAGCGATGCACATATCTATTAACTTTTACAAAAGCCTCACCTCCTGCACCAACGTTATCACTGTTCATTTGTCATAACATTTTCTCCTATCAGTTTGCCCCCACAGCCTATGGAATTAGATGAGGGGAAGGCACTGCGGTAGCGCCTTAGACTTAGAATTGCACACTTCGCTATTGGCTTTTTAAATGGAGTTGGAATAATCTATAGTACCGACCGGCAGTGCGAAATCTTTTGCAACGTTAAACTCCTGGCAGCCGTTGACTCTGAATGCTGTGTATTTTTACAAGGATTTCCCTCGCTGATGTGATATTTTAGGCAATTTCCTTCTTTAGAAAAGGGTCACACTCTTAGCCAATAGCTTCATTATGCCAATCATGACTCCTTTAGTTGAAAATCCAAGATAATCAGAACTTTAAAATATTTTATTTTATAGCAATTCGGGGTAAATCCTTGAAGCCACAAATCACGCTGTATCAGTATTAATCTATAAGGCATTTTTGATACCATGCAGGGTTTTATCAGCTCTGCAGAAGAACATTTTGCAATTTTTAATAACCACGCTGTTGTTATTTAAAAGTAAAGATCACAATAAAATTACTGCTCCATTAAATATTACGCTCCTGCACACAGCCTTTACTCTGTTTCACTAATTTATTTTGCAGGCACCTGATAACCACAGCATTACTATTTGCATACAATTTGCCTAATATACGGTGTGGGTAACATCATTAACAGACGTTGTTATAATTGCTTTTGTGGGCGTAGTTCAAATGTTAAACATATATACAATGTATTAGGTTTTTTAAAAACATGTTTATTATACTATTTTAATTTCAGTTTAATCTTAGGCACATGCAGTTGCATATTTAAACGGGTGGGCTCTTTTGATTTGTCTTTTCAGAAGAATACATCTCTCTCCCTTTTCAGAAACTATCTTTTATTATATTAAGGAAAATGCAAAACCTGATTTCCTCTAGATGCCTAACTGTGCCACATCAGTTAAGAAACATGTGGACTCAGACACTCCATGGATATTATGTGAATACTGATGAATTAGTATAACATGTCTGCATAAATCAGCCAGCCTTTTCCCTCTGTGCACACATCCCAGGAAAATTTCTCCTTCGATTGTGAGAGGCAAGCTTCCTTCTACATCTGTGTTTGTAAACATTTGTAATGCTGCGGTTGTGCATCTGTGTGTTGTACACCCCCACAGAGAAAAGGAACAGAAATGTGAATAGTGGGTGAACTAAAGAGCTTGCTATTGCCTTGAATGAAAGTCTGTACCTTTCCAAACTCTCTTGCACATCCAGAGCATGGCAATGGCATGTTCATTACATGTTTACTTCCCCTCCTGGGGAGTTAAGTCGTTGATTAGAGTGATGGCATCCATTGCTCCCCACCCCAAACCTTCCAAGGAGGCCTAGAAGGAAAAAGGCACCAGCCAAGTTAAGGATCTCATTTCCATTGGACCTCTTCTCAGCATTCACTTGTGGAACAGAGAGCTCTGAGCCATCTCTACCGCAACCTTATATGTCTGACATAATAACCGGATCAGGCCAGCTAAAAAACAAACTCATCTTCCAAGATCTAATGGAGAAAGACTTTACAGAAACAGGCATATGTGTCACTTACAGACAGTAGACTATAGTAAACAAAAAGTGTGTGCCCATTTAGAAACATCCACATTCCTCAGGAGGAATGCAAATGGGCTGGACGAGGCATGGGTGACACTTCCCAGCCTGGGTGGCTAAGAGTGCTCGGCACTAACGGAACAGAGCCCTGGACTTCATACACGACAAGAATCTCTTAATGGGTCATGCTCTCGACTTGATTAAAGGGCCAAAGCTCTCATTCTTGAAGATTCCTGGGTGAATGAGCAGTGTTCACCTATGTCTGAATTTAATATGAACCATTCTGTTGAAAAGAGGAAGGTGCAGATGGCTGTGTGCACCAAAGATACCACTTGCTCTTAAAAAGTGAAAAAAGGATAAAGAAAAAAATAATCAAATTTGATCGTTTAAATCATTGCATACAGTTGCCTTGCTAACCCAGTAAATGAATTCTTGAGGTGTCTGGAGATCACGTGGCTAGATTTGGACTCCTTTACCAGCAGGATCTGAGGGCCTGCCAAGTGTCCAGCCTTTCTGTTGGCAGTCACCCCTCCCGTATTGATGAGATGTTGCTTTGTGACAGGCCGAGGTTCTTTGCAGGGGTGCTTATCATCATTTTATTATTGAAAAAGAAAGACAGAAGGAAGGAAAGACAGATACAGGAGAAGGGAAGACAGATACAGGAAGGGGCTCACACTGAAAAATAAAAATGGACAAGCAAATCACCATGAGAGCAAAATCACCATGTTCCAAAGCTTGATGACAATTGTAGTTAAGCCAGGATGACAGTGGCCGACTTTCTGCCTGTGAAGGACAGAGGCCAGCATCCATGGTTTGTAGTTTTTATGTGATGTCTCACAAGTAGCCTAATTAGAGGCAAGCTTGCAAACGGGCAGTTATACAGGAAGAGAGTTAAACTCACTAAACTGTTAGATAAATAGAAAGTTCAAAGGTCTGTGTGGGGCTGTCTAGGCTGGGAAGGGGCCATGTGCGGGCCAGGCTTATCCTCCCCTCCCCCTCATTCGCTGCCCCAGCGGCCCCTACTTTGCCCAGGTTCCCTCAGCCTTGTGGGAGGCGGGGACCCTGCTCTCCAGACAAAAGTGAACTGTTTCAGCTTCAGTTGGGCATGGCCCATGCATGGCGGCAGCCCGGCTGCCTCTGCCCGTTCTACGTGCAGAGATCTGGGAGGCCTCCTTCTCTTCCATCCTCTGAAAGAATGACAGAAGCCTGTTGGTGAATGGGAATGTCAGGGAGAGACTGAGAAGGCAGCCCACCTCTACCTGGGGTTGGCAGGAATGTGGAGGGGGCCGAGGGGTAGCCCCTGGATCTTGTTCTGACCAAGGCCTACAGGTCGCTAGGGTCTCTCTTTCTCTACCTGCATCTATTTATCTTTCCCCCTTCCCCTCTGTTTGTTTTCCAATGAAATGGAGACAGTCAGTGGTCTCTTTTTTCTTGCTGGTACAATATTCATTCTCCAGTGTGTCTAAGCTTTCATTCCGAAAACCGCTTGAGCTTGAGCTTATGGTGGGGTGGAGAGTAAGACTCAAGGTGGTGAAATTAGCTACTGATAAGGTCTGCTCTACACCCGGCTGAAACCCCCCAAAGAATAAATGCTATCTCTGTAAATCTTAAAAGGCATGTCTGTTGGACAAGGAAGAAAATTATCTCATGTTAGAAATCAGTTTAATGATACATGAATTGTTTTGCTAATGATTCAGTCAAGCATTTAACAAGTCTAAAATATACAAATCAAGATTGAAAATGACTGCCTCAAATATGAATCTGTCATTATAGACATAAACGAGATTCCAAACATTTAAGCATGTTGTAGATGGATAAAAATTATATTGTATTTAAACATGCTAATTATTGTTGAATAGAAGTGGTTTTAATGTGCTGAACCTTTATTTCATGCCCATTATTCTTAGCTAAGACTATTGCTTGCATGCAGAATCTGCACATATTTAACACAATTGAAAAAATCATAAAAGCCCAATAAAATGGCCATCTCTGGAACAAACTAGGAACTGTACTCCCATGAGCTTATAGCTGTAGGTTGTACCTCAGAAAGGGAAACCGCCACATACTTGATGAGCTTGTCACATAGACAAAACAATTGGTACAGTGAGTACATTTTTCACTCTTAATTTTGTTTTTTTCTGATTCCTGTGGGATAAAGAAAGTGATTTAAGACTTGTTTACTGAGAATAGAAAGAAGTTTATTGCTAATATAAGAACCCAAGACCACAATCTGGAGAAATCTTTTTGAGGAGTGTGTGTATGTGTGTGTTTCACCCGTGTATGTGATAAGTCGCATCATCATCATTGTTGCTGTTATTTGGGTATCTACTCAGTGCCCCAAACATGACTGACTAGCTCATGCTTTAAATACTCAATTTTACTTAATCCTTTAGACAACTTTGTAAGATGGGTCCTAATACGACCTCCATTTTTAGATGAAGAAATGGAGGCACTGGCTCCTCATTTATGCAGTTCAGATTCCAGCCTAGATGGAGCTGACCCCTGAGTCTGCATCAGCAACTGACATCTTGTCTGAGCCTTTCCAACAGGTGCCATCCTTCCTTGTACATCATCTCTTTCCATCATTGTGCATTAGAATGCACAGGTGTTATTCCCATTTTCCAGACGAACAAACAGCGCTAGATAGGTTGATTGACTCACCTAAGTTCACACAGCCTGATTTGTATCAATGGTAGGGCTGAATCAGAAATCCACGTCTCCCACTTTCCAGCTTAATTGCCTTCCCGCACACTCTCATTGCCTATTTTTTATTATTATCGCCTAATATTTATTGTTACTGGGTGAGCTGGAGCATTTGGCTCTCACTGAAACAAACGGATTGGATTGTGTATGTTATGCTTGTGTAAAAAAAAATTGCTGTGGAATGACCATGTAATCAACTAGCCATGGAACTCTGCTTTTTTCTCTTAATCAAATAAGGAGCAGTTTATGTAATGATACAATCTCTTAGCACTTTTTTATGGATGCTTCTTTAATGAGAAGGTATGAATAGCACATTATAATATATGTATGTTGTAATTTTCCATTCATATATGTATAGTATGTATCATATATATATATATATATATATATAATTTCCATATATATATATGGCAAAACTCAAATCCTTGAGAACTGTCTATTTAAGTTCAAATACCCTAATTTTGAAGATTCAGTACTTGAACTTAAAGAAGACCACGGTATATCTGTCTACTTAATTGGAAGCCTCAATGCTGGGTGTAAGGGGTGGATTGCATTTATTTCCAAAGCTTTGTAACTTACCACATCTGTCATTTGATTTGATCCTCACAATAACCTTGTGGGTTTTCCATGACTGGTCTTACTGGCTTCATTTTGTAGATGGCAAAAATGGCAGTTCAGAGAGGTTAACTGACTTGCCTAAGTTTTCAGTGTGTGGATGGTCTTAGGATTTTTGTTTATTGTTTTTTTTCACTGTGTCACTACTGTTGCATTAAGTCATTTGTGTTTAAATATTCACACACCCTCTCACATCATCTCGGACAGTGCCTTTTTCATTACAAGTGCTCAAGAAACATCTGTTAACGCGAGAACCCCATCAGCTCCAAGAGTGGTCTATGCAAATACTCCTGTCATTCAAAGATAGTTGCAAAAGTTCTTGTGGTAATACCACCCCTCTACCTCTTTGATAGTGTTTCAATTGTTTTGTAATTTTTTGAAGGTCTCTTAGCCAGTCTGGTCTCTTTTGAGGAAAGGAATGAGAAAGAATGATGGTAACCCAAAAAATGCTTAATAGGAAAAGGCAAAATTAGAACTCCTGTTACTTACCCGTGTGCTTAAAAAAAGAAAACCAGATTCCTATAAATTCTAAGATATGCTTAGAACTGCAAACTCCAGCTTTGAAGGTTGAGGAGTCCAGGACTATATTGTGTCTCAATCTGTGTGGAGAACGTTAAAGAAGAATGTGTGATAAAAATCTGAAGAAGAATTGACTGATCGGAGGCTTGGGATTCCTCCAGCTTTCCTTGAGTTTCAGCCTTTATGACTTGTATTTCATCATGAGAAGGCTGTTTTTCTACTTAACTGTAGCAGATCCACGCCATAAATTATCATGACTGTTAAACAAAGGTCCAGCACTGGGTTCCTCTAATGTAAAACTTTTATGTTGCACTTTAATGAAATTTTATATGCATGTTCAAAGCGAAGCACACTTTATACCATGGAGAGGGCAATGCTCTGAATTGTTGAATTTATTTTAAGGTAAATCTTTTCGATGACCTTAGCTGCTAACATCCACCTACTTACTGAGCTGAGAAAAATAATCTGAGTGCTTAAATAAAATGGCACGATTTAAGCAGAGCTGACACTAGCCCTCCAGCTAGAATCTGATTTTTATTATGGATTGCTTAGTTTATGGAATGCTATTTTTCATATACCTGTGCATTTTGCTTCATTTGGAAAAGAAAATCAGCCAGTGATTGAAAGTTATCTTTGATGTGGTTGTTTGATAGGTGTGTGCTGGTCTTGGAAGGTGTAAAGGCCACACACTGGGAAATAGCTAAGGAAACTTGAAATCGCTCATCTGTTTATTTTTTCAATGTTCATTTTATTGGAGAAAAGGAAAAGAAGAAACACATCACTTCCATCCCATAAAGAGTGGTTTGTTTTCTTAGATTTCTAAATAACGGTTGTCTGTATCATCGACCAGCTTCAGTGAAAACCAGATCTCAATAGCAGGTATGTATGGTGGCATTGATGAAACCCTATTTCTGGAATCCAAATTTTGTGTTTTGGAGGCCACATATCTCCTGTCAGTAGCATTGAAATGGTCTCTTTTTTATATGAATAAAAAATAAAATCCTACTCATCTTGTAGTGGCACTGCAATTGCAGCCTGGGTTTTGATAGTCACCAGGAGAACTTTCTTAGGAGTCTGACGTCTCCTTGGTCTTTGGGTCTCTAGTATGATTTGATCAAACCACCCTGCTGGAAGGAGTGTGTTTTGAGGACAGTTTAACCTTCTGACTGTGGCAATATGTACAGGATGACCTAACTGTCTGCTGAACAATGAGAAATGCAATTGCAGAGGCTTTATTTCTCCCTCCAGGATGTCAGTCAATGAATTTTTTTAATAAATTAATTTTCCAAAGGGACTGGTGGTTTCACACCAGGTCGGCACAGCCACAGTAACTAAATTAAATTCCAGCTTGATGGATGTTTCTGATGAAGTGCCATGGAATCCTGGAGAGGTCTCATCAATTAGCCATTACTTATTTGCTGGCAGAAGTCTTGGCTTAGGTGTGTAGATATTAATCAATTCCTTGAACCTGTTTCAAGACTGGAGGGCTTCACCATCATCTGGTTCAGCCTCTTCATTGTACAGATGAGGAGACTGAGGCCAAGGATGGGGAAATAACTTGCCCAAGGATGTATAGTCCACATGTGACATTGTTGGGTTGGGTCTGGAGCCCTTGTGCCCTGGTTCAGTATTTGTCACTCTCTCCAGAATGGTTTCCAGGGTTTCCCAGGTGGTGCTAGTGGTAAAGAACCTGCCTGCTACTTCAGGAGACATAAGAGACTTGAGTTCAATCCCTGGGTTGGGGAGATCCCTTGGAGGAAGAAATGGCAACTCACTTCAATATTCATGCCTAGAGAATCCCATGGACAGAGGAGCCTGGTGGGCTGCAGTCCATAGGGTTGCAAAGAGTTGGATGTGACTGAAGCGACTTAGCATGCACGACAGAGGTGTTTACTTCGTGTACCAGCTCTGTGCCCAGTGCTTTGCTAGGCAGTCACTCTTAGGGGGAGAGGAAAGGAATGTAGAAGGTGACCTCTGGCCCCAGTGACTTGACATTGGAATGTAGAACTAGTTTGGGGGAAATAGTAGGACATGGATGTAAGTAAAGTAAGAATTCAGGGAGAGAGAGACTGTGGGCTAGAGGAGGAGAAGCAGTCTTCCTCAAGGCCAAGAGTGAAATGGAAAACCAGAAATGTGGGCTGTTTAGAAGACCAGGAGCAGCCAACACTTGCTCTTCAACAGCTGTCTTTGGACCCACAGTTATCTGGTTGGATAGTCACTCACAGTCATCACATAATTGCTGAAGTTATGTTTTGCTATGTGAACAGAGTATTGTCATCACCCACTGACCACCATTGGCTGTGAGATAACCACAAAATTCTGGACAATTATTTAACTGTCTGAATTATGTAAATATTGATGCAAGCATTCTTCAAAGAAATACCAAATTAAAGTTTGTTTTCCCGAATCAGTTGAAACAAATGTTTGTCAATTGGCACCACTGCTGGCAAAGTTGCTATTTTTGAAAGATGCATATATTGTGGCTCTTGAGATGTACCCAGATACATTTGTTCTTTTGTTCTTTTTCTTTTGAAAAAATTATTAGCTTATTTTTCTGAAAGGTGTGTATTGATGTTTTTCCTTTTGCCGTTTTTTTTCCCCGAAAGGGTAAGTTGGTGCCTTGGTACCATCTGATTGGCATTTGTGTCTATGTTTATAATGGCCACCAAATAATTCATTGTCTGGCTGTCTCTTCCTTTGAATCTGAGCTCTGTCTTGGAGAAGCCACTGGCTATAATTCTTCTGCTTCTCTGCCCCTAAACTCACATACTCTTGTCCCGTTGGGTTAGATACCCCTCCTCTGAGCTGCCACGCTGCCCTGACTAGATTTCCAGTGCATCTGAGTTGTTTAGAGGGATGAGAACATGTCTTTTATTGATGTAATCCTAGTTAGTGTCTGGCCCAGAGTAATAGCCTAATGAAGCCAATCCAAGGTGCACCATCCTTTGCTTATCTGAGTCATTCAGGCATTGCACTAGGTCTTCCAAATATTATGTCTAGGTGGGAAGCCATCATAATAAGTCATATTAATAATAGTGAGTGAAAATAACAATCAGAGCCAGCATTTCCTCTGTGACAGGCTCTGATTTGTGTTCTCTGAGTTCCCCATTTTGCAGGGCATGGAATCTGGGACAGAGAGGTTCGGCAACTGAGAGTAGGCTGCAGAGCTGAAATGAACACACAGGCTGTGTGAATCCTTCACTGCACTGCTTGCCCATGATAATACCCTGGCAGAGATGCTAAAGTAGTGGCAAGCCCTGCGTGCCGTGGGGCTTGGCAGCGGACGAGGCTGACGAGGCCTTTGTCACTCTTCTTTAGCATTTACAAGCCAGCATCGGGTTTTCATCCATAACCATATACAAGATCTAACTGGCCTGATATCTACTTCAGCAAGAGACACTCAATTCTGCTCCTCTTTGGTGTAAGCATGAGATTCAGTGCTTGGGAGGAAGATGCATTCAATATGGGCTCCATGAAGGTGGAGTCTTTTTAGGGGTGGTATGATTTACTACTGCAGCTTCACTGCTTAGAACAGTGGCACACAGTATACTGTTTGATATACAGTAACCTGCTTAATGTTTTGTGTGATCAGCTTTGTGAGCAGAGCTGGGAGGTGCAGACTGAGGTCTAAGAGAAGAGCTAAAATCACGGTGGTCAGACAGGCCAGTACAGGTAGATATGTTCCTGAAACAGCATGCTTATTAAAGTTTTATAAAGTCAGTCTCTCTATGTGCATCTTGCTTGCCAGAAATCCTGCGGGGAATTCTTTGTTGATGAGAGTAATCGCTCCTAACAACCCTAAACTTACCAGTTTTGTGATTTTAGGTAGTTACGCAGAGCATTTTCTTTCTGCGAGGTATACCTACATTTAGTATATACAACAATACCGTGAGGGTAATTTTGTGAACTTTTTTTTAAAAAAAAGGTGTCTTAAATTGTTATCACCAGAAAGAGGCTTTCCTCTAGTTCAAAGTGGGGGGTGGGTGGTGGTAGAAGAACATGCCTTCAACATTTGCTCAATATTTTTCTCCCCACTTTTATACCATGGTCTCCTCTGAGGTAGATGCCTTATTTGTTTTTTGTCCGTCTTTCTTTCTTTTAAAAATAGCTCCTGCTTTGGAGGCTAACCTGGGATTTGGATTTTCCTAGCATATTTGGGGCTTCCCAGGTGGCGCAGTTGTAAAGAATCTGCCTGCCAGTGCAAGAGATGCAGGAGACATGGGTTCGATCCCTGGGTTGGGAAGATCCCCTGATGGAGGAAATGGCAGTCCACTCCAGTATTCTTGCCTGGAGAATCCCATGGACAGAAGAGCCTGGTGGGCTACTGTCCATGGGGTCACAAAGAGTCAGATATGACTGAGCAACACACACATGCAACGTGCAACGTATTTTTAGACCAAACACATTTTATGCCTCTGAAGGATTCAGATTGCAATTTCATCTCAAGGATGTGCAGGAACATTTCCCTGTGTGTTCATTTTGCAGCACTCTGTAAGATGGTTTGAGTGCCAGCATAAGAGAAGTAGCATTTTTCCAAGCACTGTGTTCCATGTTTTACACACATCACCTTATTGAGCAAGCATCCCCAGAAGATAGATGTTTTTTCCCACTGCTTTCAAAGAGTTGGACATCAGCTGTCTCAGAGTTCATGGGTAACTTCAAACTTCAAGATTAATTAAAGTTAATCTTGGGGGGGAACCCTCTAAATGCTATTTATTGTTTTTACAGTATACATTTAAAGGTCACGAGATTCAAGTCAAGAAAGAAAGATAAAAGGCGTTAAAGAAATCTAGGACATTTTTGTAGAGATAAAGTACACAGTTAAATTAGCTTGACATTAAGGTACATATTTTGAGGAGAAATTTTAGGTACTTACGAGTTTTTTTTTTTTTTTTTTTTTTACTTACGAGTTTTTAATAAATTAGGTCTCATATCAGAAAGGAAACATATCCAAGTATTAACAATCCAGGAGGAATGCAAGAGCCATGACAGTCTTTAAAAAAAAACTGCTAAATATTAACTATATCCCTTTTGGTATAATTAGACATTTTGGCTCATTAGTTTTTTGCAATTCTAAAACAGTTTAAACTTCAGTGGTGCACGTATATTCAGACTGCGAGGGATAAAGTTCCTATCAAGAATGATGAAGACCGTTATGGCTGGATTCTGATTAGCATTTTACCCTGAAATTACAATGAAATGCCAATGCACACTCTACTGCCATTGAAAAATGACACCCATGGCAGACTTATACCATACAGGCTTTTGTAAACAGTTGCAGTTACTCACATTATTTTGAAAAAAATTGAAATATGATGAACCTATCTCAAGAGGCTTGAAAAGTTAAAGTGAATTTTAACTGTAGATTAGTCACAAATGGTGACAGCAGCACCAGCATTACCTCAGCTGATTAATTTGTAGGGATACTGGTCAATGATTTTAACCAACAGCTACGCATAGTAGAATCCTAATGGGATCTGTCTGTTAAAATTACATAAAGTAGGGCATTTGATTTATTTCATAGTTTCTCAAAGCTCAATTTTAACTTCATACAAATAATGCATTAGTCACCCAGAATAAATGACACTTTGAATAAAGTTGTGATTTTGTCTGCTTCTCCTAATCTGATTTAGCACAGGACCACATCTGGCTCCCTAGTGTCTTCCTATTCTGAACATTTGTAGTAGAGTGGGATCTTTACATATCTCATCAGAGGGGACTGGATCATGTAGGCCTTGCCCTGACCCTGGGTTTCTTGGGTGTGTAAAGAAGGCTTACTGCTTTGGGTGTAGCATTAACAACTGCCATTGCTACAGCGAGATGCACAAGTGTTTATAGACATTGCTGCTCTTAGCACACAATCAACTGAAAGATTGCATTTTAAGTTGGTAACCAATTTGAGACTGGTTAAGTATCAAATCTGAAATATGTATTATGAAAAGTAAACTTAGTAAAATAGGACTAAAATCCCTAAAATTCACTTTACCATGTTAAAATGTGAGAGTACACCAAACTTTGCCTAGGTGCCCAGACCAATTCTAGCCCACCAGTTATGCTTGTACCCTTGACCCTGGAGCTGGGGAGTCTTTTCCTTGGGCTGTGAGTGCCTCACAACATCACCTCCACCATCCAGTTTTAGTGCCCGAGATGTGACTACCTTGTACACTCTGATCGCTGTTATTGTCATCTTTCTTTCGGTTCATTACGTCCATGGAAGATGGAAAGGTGAGTTTGTCCAATAGAAAAACTTTGAAATCTGCTCAGCCTGCAATTGCACACCAAAATTGGAAGGTGGCGGGGGAGGTTTTAAATTCATGGCTGGCTGGAAATATGTAGGTTTATATTTTTAAGATTTGAAAAACACGATTAGTAAAAAGCCTGTAGAACTTTGTGGATGTCAAATAACTCTTAAAAAACGAAGGCAAATGATGAAGTATGGGGTAAGTTTCCTGAAATTGAACATAATCATAAAAATCCAAGGAAAAGCAATATATTCTGCAAAATTTATGAGTTTTTTGGTGGGGAGAGTTTGCAAAGCTTGACAACCCCCAGTGCATCTGGCCTGGCACATTCCTATTTGTAATGAGAACCTTATGGGGTGCCGGGCCTCGGTTTTCTTAGGCAGGCCCGCTCCCCAGGGGTATCATAAATGATACGCGAGTCAGAAACTTCATGGCTCATGGCATTTCTCAGAGATGTTTTAGTTAAGCTGCCTCACCCAACTACAGGGGCAGAAGGTGGGAAACAAGTCCCCTCGTAAATCTTCATTGAGCTTTAATTAGTTAATTTTGTTTTTTCTGTTGTTCATAGGAATTAGAAAGGGGAAGAGTAACTGAGTGAATGTGCCTACATGACTCCACAGATATGGTCCAAGTTATCGGGGGTTCCTGTGGCTTTTATTATTTCATGGACACACATTCATTTAACAACAACAATGACAAAAACCCAGAAAACCTCAGAGGTGTAAATACTGATAACAAAAAGTTGCCAAAAACAGAAGAAAAGGGGCAATGCTAGTGTTAGGGCTACTTTTCCAGTTTTCTGCAGTCTCCTCTTTCCTTTTATTCCCCACATGCTATGCAAGTTTGAAATGTGTCCCAGTCTTACTTGTGAACTTGGGCCTCACCTTGTGGGCTGTGTGGGGTGGTATGGCTGGTAGGTCATGAAATGGAGATTTGTGAATTCGTGTTTGTTCAAATGCGTTCCAGCACCTGGATTTCCTGAATGAAGTTCTGATGTTACTTTTTTCTCAAAAGGAGTTCCAGCCATGTTGGTGGTGTGGTTGGGCGTGGGGAAGTTCCACCTTGAACGGGCCTGTATATTATCGATCCTTTAACTCACTCTGCCTCTCCTGTGACTTTGGGCTTCTCTCTCAATAGGCCTGGAGAAGCCCAATGTTATTTTTGACTCCTTAGTGCTCTGTCACCTCCCCTTCCGTCTCTGCCTTTTGGATTCCTGACATTTATTCCTATGAATGGCTTAGTAGCTGCAGTTTTATTCCCTTCTTTGGGTAGGTCTAATGCATTGAGAACAGGACTGCCCATCACATGAGCATCATTGACCTCCTCATTGTCTTCCTTTTAATCATATCTGTTACATGCGATAAATTTTCAGACTTGTTTACCCTTTATTAGTGAGCTGGGATACTTATGGCAGTTTTTTGAAAGGGGAAAAACAACAATGCTTTCTGGGAGCCATTTAACTAATTTCTCCTGAAGACTATTTATGCATTTTATGAGAGGAATGTTTAAAAGGTTGTCGTGAATGAGGCAGCCGACACTGAATGAGAAGATTTGACAAAAGGAAACTTTTTTTTTTTCAGAGGAAAAAGAAGCAGTTTTTACATTTCGTAAGCTTATTTTGAAAGGGTAATAGAGAAATTGCTCTGTTTCCTCACTGGAAAAAAAAAGAAAAAAGAAGACATATTCTGGGGACAGAAGCCTTTAATATCTTGCAAGCTGTTTCAATGAATTCCAAGTTTCAGGTCCAAAACTCTTGTGGCTAATGGAGATTTATGCTCCATCAGTTTTAAAAATCCAAGAAGGCATCTTGAATTTAAATTGTCAAATTATTAGACCTTCATTTTCAACGAAATGGAAAGACATTGGAAATTCTAGCCGTTTTGCCTTGGCAAATTAAGCCACACTTGTTGGTGTTGATGGAGTTTAATAATAAGGCAGAATTTTCATAAATAGACAGTGGGTATTGAAGCCTTCCTCCATGACAATTAAGCAGAAAATTAAGGCTCTCTGTGTGCCTCAGTTTTTTTTTTTCCCCATAATGATAATCTCCCATTTAAAACCTGAATTGTAAGAATTGGAAAAGGTATAAAAATCTAAAGAGGAATAGGATCAGTTTTCATGAATCAACGTGAACTCCTTAGAGTTGTGTGATGGTGGAGGGAGAGCAGATGTGTGTCTGCTTCTCTGGAACACTGGCTCCCAGGTCCATGTCCCCATGCTTTTCTTAGAGCTTCAGACCTTCAGGGGAATGGGGCCTCAGTGGGGGCCTCAGCCAGCTCCTTGGCCATGCCCTTCCCTTGCTCTCCCTAGCAGTGCTTACCCAGCTTCTGTCAGCCCAAAAAGCAAACCAGAAAATGGGAGGAGAATAAAACCTCCTCTCAAAGCAGCCAGTTCTTTCCTGTCTGGGAAGTTCAGCTACACATTCCATCATCTGTGTGAAAAGGCCTCTCAAGCTTCCAGCCCTTGGTTCTAGTTCTTCCCTGAAAGCCACACAAAGGACGTATCATTGCCTTGGCTCACGTCAGCCCTCCTGGGTCTGAGGGCAGCCCTCCTGTGTTCACTGTGTTCTCATTTCTCAGGGTGGAACATTCCAGTATGAAGATAACGACCTGCAGGGACTCATGGTTGTCCTTGTATAGATATGTGGAGTGGAGGTGGCCAGGCCTGGCAGGCTGGAGCATCTTGTTCCAAGATAGGGATTGGATCTGAATAGCATCCCATTCTGACCCTACATTCTTGAATGGTCCCACTCTCCTTGCAATATGTGCCACAGCCAACCTTTGCAATGGGTAAAATCTTAAGTGTTATGGGGATCTTGGGGTTTCCCTGGTGGCTCAGATGATAAAGAATCTGCCTGCAATGTGGGGGGATCTGGTTTCGATCCCTGGGTCAGGGAGATCCCCTGGAGAAGGAAATGTCAACCCTCTTCAGAGTTCTTGCCTGGAGAATTCCATGGACAGAGGAGCCTGATAGTCCATGGAGTTGCAAGAGTCAGACACGACTGAGTGACTAAACCACCACCTCCACCATGGAGATCTTATGTGGCCATTGCTTACATGGCCCCTGGAGCCAGATCATTAAATGCTTAAACTAGGATGAGAGTTGGGCAGAGGTCCATTGCTTCTGCAAGGCACCCAAGGTCATATCTGAAGATCCTTCCAATTGCAGGGATTACAGCCCTCTTTAAGATGACAAAAACAGATACTCCTTGCCCAGCCTTCAGGACCAGGGCCCTGGTTGATTCCTGCAGGAGATTTACGTGAAGGAGATTGACATGACAAAGAGGATTGGCTGGAGCCACAGCAAACCATTTCCAAAGACACTGTTCTGAAAGGGCTTGAGTCATCAATCATATGGTGAAACGCATGGCACAGGGCATCTGGCTTTCTTTTTGGCTGCCAGGAAGCTAGGCTGACCCAGCACTGCCTTGAGTAATTTCTTCAATGTCTAGTACTCATTATTTCCACCTGCTGCATGAGAGGGAGCTTAAGTCAAAATCTAGCCCCTATGACATTGCACCAAATTGTTGATTACTGCAACCTTTCCGTCAGTATTCAGCAAACCACTTCCTGTACTGCACTATTGATGAGTATTGTCAACTTTTGAATTCAGCTGTACAGTATTGAGTCTTTTTGCTAAAAGGACTCTAAATTGGAAAATAATTTTTTTCACTCATCTTTTTCACAGCTCTTCATGGGGCATCCTAAGATGAATTTTTTTTTTTTTTTGCTACCAAATGCCTTTTAGAAATATTCAGTTTAGATTTCAGACTCAAGACTCGTCTTGACTTGGGCGAATACTCTTTTAAAGAGACTTTAGATTCCATTTTGTTCTGGGCAAGTTTTGGCACTGGAGTGTGGATTTTGCTAATAAGACCGAACAGAGCCAGCTGTGTTCTTCCAGAGGGCCACCTTGAGTATCAGCGTGGATGACAGATGACAGCCTGTGCATTAAGAAGTTTATTGTATGCAATTGGGCTGCGGTCTGTTGTATTTGCAGTGCTTGGCGTGGTCTGTCCCTCCCACAAGAGACAGAATGACTGTGGGTCATTTATTTCAAGAGCATAAGCGTCTTCTTTGCTCTGCCCAGAACAATGACCCCACAGATGACTGCACTTTGATGGGGAGGGGAAGGGATAGTGTGTGGTGTCAGGTCACTTTCCACTGGAGTGGATGTTACCTTGTGGAGTTTTAGGTAGAGAAGTATACATGTCTGGTATTTAAGCTAAGACTAGATGACCCTTATCAGGAATGCTGTAGAGGGGATTCCAGCATTAGATAAAGGCTGAACTAGATGACCTTTGAGGTTGTTTCAACTGCTGAGTTTTTATGATGCTTTAAAATTCCTCAGGAGAAAAGTTGCAGCAGAGGGCACATTGGCTGTGAATCTCAAGCTTGCAATTGTCAGAAAATAATGCTTACATCAGATCACCTTAAATTCACTTTAAATTTCAAAAATAGAGAGCTCACAATGTTTTGCCTGATTTGGGGGAGGAAATGTGAGCAGGAAAACATGAAGAAGATTACTGCCACATAAAATACAACAAACCATGAAAATAGCATCAGCAGTCCAAATTAAAAAAAAAAAGTTTTAATTAAAAGGATTGGGAATCACTGACACATATAGGCTTTTAAAATTTTTCTTGGCTCATTTGTGAGCTCAACACATGGAGCCTATTAATTCCTATTGCCTCCTATTGGCATTTTAATGGCACCTTATATAAATAGAGGCAGAGAAGCTAGTGGCTGCTCTGCCCAGACTCCTCACTTTTGCATTCCTGGCTTCGTGCTGGAGCCTGACTCCATTTTGCTATTGACAGACTTGTTACAGAAGGTGTTGACCGTTCTCTGGTCAGGAGTGATGCGTCAACATCCTCCGCAAAGGAGAATGGATATTTATCTCCTCCTTCTCCACTCACTTCCTGTGTATCTGTGAAATAAAACCTACACATCTTTTTCATCTTGGTTTGTCACATCATGGAATAAATATTGCAGTCTTTAAACACATTTTTTGGTGAAATCCCTGATAGCCATTTCCAGTTCAGATTGGCTAGTAATGACTTTCTGTCCTCCAGTTGTATAGATGTGAAAATAATACAAAGCAGAAGGGACTACAAATTTAAGAAAGCAAAAATGATAAAAAGAGAACTTAAACATTCAAAGAGGGATTTGAACTGTTCCTTGTGTCCATGGCTACAAACTCCGCATATAGCAGTAGAATGGGCCCTTCAAGACCTATCTAAGGAAATAAGTTAATAATGTTTACCTATCTGTGTATATGTGTGTGTGTGTGCATATATATATATATATATAGGTACTTACACTCACATGTATATATACACATATCTGTACACACACAGACGTGCATGCCTCCCTAAGCTAGCTGTGGATTCTAGGCTTTTGTGAAACTTGAACTCTTAAGATATATGGCCCTGATACCATATCCCACCACCCTCCTCCGTATATACAAACAACCTTTCTTACTCTGTTAGCCTTTGTCTGGTTGAGGACTGTTTTGTCTAAACAAATTATGCCATTATTTTATTTTAAACACTTTTTTTTAGAATAAAATAATCATAATCAATGCCAGATGCCCTGAACACTTGTGCATTGAAGGGAAAAAATAATCAAATAAAACAAACTTACATCTGAGATGCTTCAAAGAGGGAACCTTAACTATCCAACATTTTTCAAACGTATAAAATCCATTCATGTCCAGGGTGCATTCTGGGCCTACTGCCTGCCTAGAACTATTTTCAAATACTTTTGCGTTCAGGGAAACCCAAATGCATATTGCCTCAAGCCCTTTTCCCCCTCTTTAATTTTGAGACCCCTCTGTGTTCAGAGGGAAATGTAATCCATATGTTTTTGATTCATTTACACTTAACTCATCAAAATGTTGTTTGTAAGAGCCATTTGATGTTCTAGAAGCATCTGTGCATTTAAAAAAATAAGCTTTTTAGAACTCCTCCCACCAACCTCCCTCCCACTTCCCACAAGAAAGGTGTATTTGGCCAGGGGATAAAATATGATGCATAAATGCCCAAACAGATCAAGTTCACTTCTGAATTCATTAGTGTGTCAGGGGCCTTCAGGTGGCAGATACTGGGCTGCCATGTTTCTATGCTGGGTTGACCAGACTTACAGCTAACAGGCCTCTTTTGGTTCTTCTTAACACTAGCTCAGCTGCCTCTGTTTTGAATGTAATAGAATGCTTTCTAAATAAATTAAAATGGAACAGGGAATTGACTCCCCTCTACCAGAACTTTCATTCAGCTCTTCACAGAGGGAAGGCATTTGTCCTAGTTCGCCATCTGAAATTAAAGGTCTTAAAGTGGAAATAACTTCCATGCCTCATTATAGTGTGTCTTTTACTGTAGACATTAAAGCTTTTGCAAAAATGGTTATCACTTCACCTGCAGTTACTTCTCTTTTTTTTCCATTTAATAAGGAATCTGATATAAAATGATCAGAAACAGTCTTGACAAATCTTTTTTGGCTGCTGGTGGCTCTGGTCTTTTTCCTAAAGTAATTTGTTTATGGTTACAATTACAAAGCCCTCTGACAAGCCCATTCTGTAATGACCCAAACAGCGCCCCTGAGAAGAAGTCTTTGTGTGAAAGTCAAACAGTTGAGTGGAGCATAAAGGCGACACCCATGGCTCAGGCCGCTGCAGTCTGTCTTCTGTGTGTGGCCTACTACGCACTGGAAATGAACTTTGAATAGACGCGGCCCTAAACCTGCTTCCTGCTCACGGGCTGTGGTTTGGGAGAAGCTGGCCTTACAAGACACAGACAAGGGAGGGTAGAGGCAGAATACCAGACCAGGTAACGTCCCAAGGGAGCCTTGGATGGTGCCACTGTCACCCTCCCTGCCCCCTCTTACAACACAGAGGACTGGCCAACGGCAAACCCAGTGCAGCCTCTAACAAACACTCCAGCTTCAGGTACATTCAGGTGTAACTCAGGTTCTGCAGCCTGTGGGGTGGGGTGGGGCACTTTTAGCCTCCAATTAAAGTAAATAAAAAAAATAGTATTTCTGCTTTCAGGAATTAACACTTAAACATATTTCATATGAGGTCATTTTTGTTAACAAGACATAGTCACTCTAGATCATAAACATTAAGAAGGTCTAGAACCAAGTTATATATCCGCGCTCGTGTGAGAGAGAGAGAGAGAGAGAGAGAGAAAGAAATAGAGAGAGAGAGAGAGATCTTCAGGGATTTCCAACCCTGCTAATGCCAGTCCTTGGACTTGTCCTGATGTGAGAGCCAATGATGTGACGTGACCACTGAGGTTCTCAGTTGGGGCCACGGGGAATTGCACTTGAATATTTCAAATCAGACTGGACCTCATTGTAATTCTCATTTTTCTGCTTTTGAGTGTGTGGATTCCGTGTAGAAGAGGGAGAGAGCACAGGTTGGGAAGGCACTGCGTCTGTGGACCAGGCCTTGCTCCCCCAACGACCACCCTGCAGTCCCCTCTGTTCCATCCTTTTTCTGCAGAGTTCATGCCATTGCCAGATCAGGGCAGTCAACAGGGAGAGGGAGTTTCCCTTGTGATCTCTGCCAGGGCACCTTGCCTGGGGTGCTGAGGGCTGTCCAGACCCCACAGCTGGCTTCCCTGGGCCCCAAGGGACTTGAGCATGCCTTTGGACGCCCTTAGCCTCCCCCGCTGTTCTTTTCCTAAGTGTGCCCTGAAAAAAATCTCATGCAAAAGAGTCAAACTGTGGTTGCTGTTTGCTGGCCACCTGTCCTGATGACAAGAGGAAATTGGGTTACCCCGCTGGACCTCAAGTCTTCACTTCTTCCCCAAAAGTTGCAGGTGTGCAGCATACTATCTTTAACCCTGTGGCTGTCACAGGAGCACTTGACAAGGCTGTGCACCCATTTGTGTGGGGCATGATGACCAGGTCATCTCCAACCCATCTGTTGATAAGCACAGTTTCACATTCTCTGTGTTTTCTCGGGCATTTTGTCTCAAGCGGTGGGCCTGCGCTGTCTTGTTTATGGAAACAGGCATACCTCATGTCTACAAAGGACAAAAAAAAAAAAGGCTTTGAGGGAAAACCTCAGTTCCTTCCTGCTGGGGGACCATGCTGCAGGACTTTGTCAGTTTTGTACTCACTGTTTTACTATTTGTTTTAGGGCTACAGCGAGTAGGCATCCAATTTTAAATGCACATCAGGGCTTTCAAAAGACTTTTAATGTACAGTGGCTGGTGCAGTTCCTTTGCATTGTAAAATTGCACCGTTTCTTACGGTTCATGTGGCATCACTAGCTTTGTCCCAGTTTTTGTCAAAAACCCTCAGCAACCCGATTTTATTAAGATATTCCTATCTGGTTGATATGATCATGTTTGTATGTTCATTTATTGCAACTTAAGCCTTTTGGCATATATTCATTTATGAACCATCCCAATACCTTAGTGTAAAGAACCGGGCTATGTCATCACACACACACACACACACACACACACAGACACACACACACACACAGACTAAAAAAAAAAAAAAAGAGAGAGAGAAACTTAGGCACAGAGAAATCATTGAACTTTGCTGAGACCGAAATTTCGTGTCAATGAGAACATGGAGAAAACATCTCTGGTGAAATTGGAATTTGACTCCAGTCGTTAAAACACTCGCTCCCGGCAGCATCTTTGTGGAATGCAAAGGTGATGTATATGCATATAAATCTTTATTAAGATGAAAGTGAGATATTATTCTGTTAATGTTAATATGTATTTTCAACATTAATAACCAAATGAGCAAAACGAGGCCAATAGATCTACGTTCTGTATGTGATTAAAATGATATATTTTCATTTTCAGTGAAAATGTTAAGTCAACTGCATGGTTTCCTTTGGATTTGTGATAGCGACATTGTAAAACATACACGTACACACATACCCCATTCATGTAATGAAATCGATTCATCAAACATACTGTTAAAGAATCTCTTAAATGTGTGGGACAGAGGATTAATTAACTCAGAAGCATGTAAACTCAAAAAGTTTGTCAGTCTATTTTCATTATACATATGCTCCTCCATGTATGATTGGTGACAGCTTAAGGACAGATGGCCCAGTGATTTAAAACTCTGACTTCAATTATATACCATGGAGCTCAAGCGAAAATAGCTCTCTTGCAGCACAGATAGAGATGTTAGCAGCCATTTATAAGAAGGGTCCTGAAATTCAGATCAAAGTCGAAGGCTGCTTGGTTTGATTTCATGCAAAAAGAAAAATTTGGGAATGCCTGTTCCTAAAATAATCCCCCAATATTAATCTCTGTTCCTTGGTGGCTTTAAACTTTTTCAAGTTTAAAAGTGAATTATAACTTCTTTGCTTATCTTTCGTGTAGTTCATAACAGAGATTTCAGCCTTCTCACTGCTTCAGAAAATCTGTGGATCCAGTTCCTCCAGATTGAGAAAGAAATAACATACTCCTGAGGGTCATCATCTGGGCCGGGAGGAGGAGGGTGGGAGAGGGGAGAGAATTCTCTTCTGTATACCAGACCCTTTGATTTTGAAAGTGGCTCTTAGCTGTCAATGTGATTCACATTCAAAACATGGGACACCACAGAAGAAGAGCCTTGTTTCTTGCCATTTAAACTTACTGTTAGCATTTCAGTACTAGTCAGCAACATAGCTTAAAGTACTCTGTGTGTGGTTGAGGTGGTCATCGTGGTGATGGTGGTTTGAGAATTTTCTGTGTCCCTCCTACAGACTTTAACCTAGACTTTCAATTTGGGAGAGGGGAGGTTAAAAAGTACATAAATGCCCCCAGGGAGAGCAGGAGTCATATATTTTTACCTTTCCCATTTTTAATTTGCCCATTTTATAAATATTGTTCCACAAGGCTTTGTATGACTTTATACTTTCCAGAAATAGTCTATTTTGGGAGGCTAATGGTTTAGTTTACTTCTCATTTCTTCATTGCCTTTCAGATAAGTACTTCCCCAGGAACTAAGTATTAAAATTTGCCTTTCCAAATGTACCATATGGAATTCCCAAAGGAAATTATTTTTAAAGTGTCAGTCTCACTCATGAATTTGGCTGTAGAATTGAGTTCTTTTCCTAGCACAACCCCTCTCCTCAATTGAAAACGTTTTCATAAATAAAGATACAGAAGGACTGAAAAAAGGATCCCTGGGTACTTGATTTCCATGCACATTTAGTCGTGTCAAATTTTCCAGAATATTTCCACCATAAAGGGAATGTAGAGACAAAATCTGAACTGACAAACTTACAACTACACAAGAAGCCAGGTGTAAAGAACATTTTCTCATTCTCAAGGCTGTTTTCATACAGAAACTAAGAGGCATTTTATACCCAGGCTTCTGCAAGCAGCAAGCAGCATGCCTGTCTTCTTGACTCGGAGCTGTGGCTGCCACATCACCATTTGGAGCCACGACTTATGAAGTACTCAGTCAACTTGTCGACAACTGTTGTGGGCACCTCTCCCTTTTAAGTGTTGTTCTAAAGTAACGAGTTTTGAGAAATTAGGTCAGTTGAATTTTCTAGTATTTTTGGAATGCAAATTACCCATACAGAAAGATTCAACTGCAGTTGTAATTGTAGCTTGTTAAAAGTGAAAAACAGAGATGTCAGAATTCTATTAGGAAGAAATAGTTTGAGTAATATTTTCCTGCTATATTGGCCATGCTAACTGTATAAAAGCAAGTAAGTACAAAAATTTCATTTGTCTCTGTATGTGTTTCTGTGTGTGTGTGTGTGAGAGAGAGAATGTAATTAAGAGTCAGTCACTGCCTTCCTTTTCTTCCTTTCCATAACCAAACATAAGACATTAAAAGAGCTTTGACATAACATTTAAAATCTAAACTACAGCCAATGTCAATATTGTACAGCTAATATTGACTTTAATCAAAAAGGTCTGGCTAATGTTAAAGCTTATAAAGAATAAACAAAATTGAGACACTTATCACTAAACTACCACTGTACAAGTATGTGGGTGATAATCTCAGTCCAGTGAATGAGCCGACTTTCAGAGAGAACAGTGACATTAGTCAGATTGGGGCATTTTCCTTATCTATATTATATAGAAATAGTTTATATTTAAATAATCTGAATGGAAGACTTCATAAATAGATATTGGATCTTTGGCTATAGATTTCAACATTATCTACCTATAGATATGACTACTATAAAGAGATGGAGGTTGTAAGTTAACACTCATGTGTTTTTTAGTATCATTGAAAGGGATCACATCTGAGCCATAATTATTAAGATTTTAGATGTTAGAAAAACAAACGAATTGTGAAATCCACAGCCGAAGACTGGAAGGACATTCTGAATAATTCATCCAGTTTGGAGATGAATTAAGGAAGCAACAGGACTATATTTCCATATATGTGTATGAAGACCCAGAGTTAGCAGGCTAAAATGACATGAGGATCTGGAAGTCCTGAGTGCTGTGATGTTCAGAACCTCTGCAGAGTACCAGATCTTCATTGCCAAGTTCACGACTTCCAAGACTCTGAAATCACCAAGGCATACCAGTCACAACTTAGAGAGACCAACCCTTAGATCTGGTGACATCTGCAGATGTTTCTGAGAGCAGTTGCAGGAATTGTTTTGATTCAATGAAATGATCTTCAGAGCACAAGAAAATATTGGCAGAAACGGAAGAGGAAAAATGGGCAAAAAGCTTGGTTTCTACTCTAAGCTCACTCTTGGATTTGTTTCTGTACTTAATCAGTGGATTATTATTTTATTCAGTCAGTTAATATATAGATATATAGTACTATCATGAGTTATATTTATTTTTTTTTTAAATTTGAGATAATTGTAGATTCATTTGCAGTTGCAAGAAATAATATAGAGAGATCCTGTGTACCCTTATCCAGTTTTCCACATGATAATAATATCTTATAAAACTATAGTACAATGCCACAACCTCATTTTTTTTGTTTGATGTATAAATTATCTCAGACTTCACGCATGGGAGCACCTTCAAGTTGGCTTCTGTGTCCTTTGAACACTTAATTTCTGGCATAAAAAATAGCTCCAGGCTCATCATGTGCTTCTCTACTACAGCTCTGAAATCAGCCATTTCTCTTAGGACTCCTGATTCCTTTTATTGGAAAATGGTTTTAGAGAACAAAATGTGGAGGCCAGGTGTGCATTTTACTACCAGAGTGTCATAATTTCTAAGCCACTCTGCAGACACAGGTAGGAGATATTTATATATGCATATTCACATACTTATACACATACTTATGTTTCTATATATGTATATATATGTTTCTATATATGTATGTGTGTGTGTGTGTGTGTGTGTGTATATATATATATATATATACACCATATTGACATAGGGATACCACCTATTTCAAATACATACTACTACATTGCAGTCTTCCTCCTTTTCTTACTTGTAACTCCCTTCTATAAAAGTGAGAGACTTAGCTCTCATTATCCACAGTATACTTATTTATGTGCTCAGTTCACATGTACTAACCCAGACTACTGTGAGAAATTGATTCAGGCAGGAATCATTGATGGAATCTAAAGACAGTGGTTGAAAGTTTGAGGAGTAATGGGATATTTACATAATTTCTAAGTAGTTCCCCACAAAACATATATTAATGTCAGGAGGAAGAAGTAGTAATCTGAGGGTAAAGAATCACCTTCCTCAAGTGATCAAAGGTACCACCCTCATATTGACTTCATGTGCCTCCTGACTGAGGTATTGAAAAGGACAAATCACTTCTGCCAAATGTGTGTAACCTGAATCTAATCCTGAAGATACCTCAGACAGCAAGCCCAAATTAAAGAGCATTCTACAAAATAAGTGACCTACATTGTTCAAAATTGTCATGGTCATGAAAACCAGAAAGGAACAGAAGAGCTTGCCCAGGCTAAAAGAAACTAAAGAGATGTGACAACTGAATGGAAGGTATAAACCTATATGGGGGCTCAGTGGGTAAAGAATCTGTCTGCAATACAGGAGATATGGGTTCGATCCCTGGGTCAAGAAGATCCCCTGGAGAAGGGCATGGTAAACCACTCCAGTATTCTTGCCTGGAGAATTCCAGGGACAGAGGAGCCTAGTGTGCTGCAGTCCATGCAGTCACAAAGAGTCACACGTGACTGAGCACAAGGCCATCTTGACTAAGCACACATGTGCAAGGCCATCTTGACTGCTTGCCTTAACTCTGGTTTTGGCTCAGATGAGCTGACCTCTAGATTGCATTTCTCCTGTTGACTTCATGCCTCTCTGGACTGCATAAAAACAATTGACGGGCAATGTACATACACACTGCCCCTTCCCTTGCCTCTCTTTACCAGCTCTAAAGTGACCATGTGCCTCTGGGTGGCCCATGAAAGTGATGATGCTGCAAACCATAGGTAAATAGTCCTGTAATTGCAGATTATAGCTTCTTTGATATATCCAAAGTAGCATGAGCAGGTAACCATTGTGCCAGGCGGAGAGGACAGAACATGGTAATTCACTTTACTTCTTAAGTTCACCTATGCTGCTGCTGCTAAGTCGCTTCAGTCATGTCTGACTCTGTGCGACCCCATAGACGACAACCCACCAGGCTCCCCCGTCCCTGGGATTCTCCAGGCAGGAACACTGGAGTGGGTTGCCATTTCCTTCTCCAATGCATGAAAGTGAAAAGTGAAAGTGAAGTAGCTCAGTCGTGTCCGACTCCTAGCAACCCCATGGACTGCAGCCTACCAGGCTCCTCCATCCATGGGATTTGCCAGGCAAGAGTAAGTTCACCTATAGTAAAGGGAAAACAAAAGGGCAAATAAAAACTGGAGTGACTTGTTAGTTTATTAGATATTTGCCCTCACAGGTATACCTTAGTTTATGTATAATCAGCTTTGGGAAATCTTTAGCACATTAATAAATTGTATACTGCTTTTAACTGAGTGTAGTGGGCTTCCTATTTAAAGTGGAATTTAGATACATACTTTTGTAAAGGGCTTCCCTGGTGGCTCAGATGGTAAATCGTCTGCCTGCAATGTGGGAGACCAGGGTTTGATACCTGGCTCAGGAATATCCCCTGGAGAAGAAAATGGCAACCCACTCTAGGACTCTTGGCTGGAAAATTCCATGGACGGAGGAGACTGGTGGGCTACAGTCCATGGGGTCGCAAAGAGTTGGACATGAGTCAGTGACTTCACTTCACTTCTTCACTTTTGTAAAACTAGTCATCCCGTCCTACTTTTGACAACAGAAATCCTCATGGTATTCTTGGTGTCCAGCCTGAGACCCTAGACAGACTCCTGCTCACAGGGTCTTGAAAGGTAGAGAGTGAAAATTGGCACTGGTCATGATGCTATAGGAATCATCTGGACCAGAAAACATTCTAGAACTGGTGAAGGGGTGGGGAGACAGAGCCTTCCCAGTAACATTTTGGATTCATTTCAGTTTATTGTTTTCTGTTAGTAGTTATAGTTGTTTAAAACAATGAATATTTCTAAAAGAAACTATTGGTTCTTAACTCACTTAATCCAGGGTATTTCAAAAGCCACCTAGGTGCTATTTTTCATTCAGAGGATTACACAGCTGGCTAGGAAATTTGCTTCAACTAGGAATTTGCTTCAACTTTACCATGAATGCAAGTGGCCCCTATTTTTTTTAATGTGTTTTTTTGTGGAGCTGGGAAAGAAAAGGAAGATACCCAGCCTGTGTGCACATCCATACAGACACCATTCAAATGACTGAACTGGAAAATACCACATGCTGATAAATTCTTTTAGAGACTTTGCTTCTGTAGTTTCTTCACTTTCATTTCTCTGCTCATAAAGTAGAAACTCATAACCTAAAATTATATTGATACACATTTTGTCAGAGATTCCACAAATGAAATCTCACTCAATATCAAGGTTTTCACATGAGCAGCTGAAAAAAGCTGACCTGCTCCAAGGGTGTCAGAAAGTCCATACTGTGTTCATGGGTTGGAAGAATCAATATAGGGAAAATGAATATACTACCCAAAGTAATCTATAGATTCAATGCAATCCCTATCAAGCTACCAATGGTATTTTTCAGAGAACTAGAACAAATAATTTCACAATTTGTAAGGAAATACAAAAAATCTCGAATAGCCAAAGCAATCTTGAGAAAGAAGAAAGGAACTGGAGGAATCAACCTGCCTGACTTCAGGCTATACTACAAAGCCACAGTCATCAAGACAGTATGGTACTGGCACAAAGACAGAAATATAGATCAATGGAACAAAATAGAAAGCCCAGAGATAAATCCATGCACCTATGGACACCTTATCTTTGACAAAGGAGGCAAGAATGTACAATGGAGAAAAGACAGTCTCTTTAACAAGTGGTGCTGGGAAAACTGGTCATCCACTTGTAAAAGAATGAAACTAGAACACTTTCTAACACCATACACAAAAATAAAGTCAAACTGGATTAAAGATCTAAACATAAGACCAGAAACTATAAAACTCCTAGAGGAAAATATAGGCAAAACACTCTCCGACATAAATCACAGCAGGATCTTCTATGGCCCACCTCCCAGAATATTGGAAATAAAAGCAAAAATAAATAAATGGGGCCTAATTAAAATTAAAAGCTTCTGCACAACAAAGGAAACTATAAGCAAGGTGAAAAGACAGCCTTCAGAATGGGAGAAAATAATAGCAAATGAAGCAACAAAGAATTAATCTCAAAAATATACAAGCAACTCCTGCAACTCAATTCCAGAAAAATAAATGACCCAATCAAAAAGTGGGCCAAAGAACTAAATAGACATTTCTCCAAAGAAGACATACAGATGGCTAACAAGCACATGAAAAGATGCTCAACACCACTCATTATCAGAGAAATGCAAATCAAAACCACAATGAGGTACTATTTCACGCCAGTCAGAATGGCTGCTATCCAAAAGTCTACAAACAATAAATGCTGGAAAGGATGTGGAGAAAAGGGAACCCTCTTACACTGTTGGTGGGAACGCAAACTAGTACAGCCACTATGGAGAACAGTGTGGATATTCCTTAAAAAACTGGAAGTAGAACTGCCTTATGACCCAGCAATCCCACTGCTGGGCATACACACTGAGGAAACCAGAATTGAAAGAGACATGTGTACCCCAATGTTCATCACAGCACTATTTACAATAGCCAGGATATTTAAGCAACCTAGATATCCATCAGCAGACAAAGGGATAAGAAAGCTGTGGTACATATACATAATGGAATATTACTCAGTCATTAAAAAGAATACATTTGAATCAATTCTAATGAGGTGGATGAAACTCGAGCCTATTATACAGAGTGAAGCGAATTGAAGTGAAGTCGCTCAGTCTCGTCCGACTCTTTGTGAACCCATGGACTGTAGTGAAGTAAGTCAGAAAGAAAAACACCAGTACAGTATATTAATGCATATATATGGAATTTAGAAAGATGGTGATGATAACCCTGTATGTGAGACAGCAAAAGAGACACAGATGTATAGAACAGTCTTTTGGATTCTGTGGAGAGGGCAAGGGTGGGATGATATGGGAGAATGGCATTGAAACATGTAAATTATCATATGTGAAATGAATCGCCAGTCTAGGTTCGATGCATAAGACAGTGCTCTGGGCTGGTGCACTGGGATGACCCAGAGGGATGGGATGGGGAGAGAGGTGGGAGGGGGGTTCAGGATGGGGAACACATGTATACCCGTGGCAGATTCATGTCAATGTATGGCAAAACCAATACAATATTGTAAAGTAAAAAAAAAAATAAATAAGAAATAAAAATAATAATAATCAGAAAAAAAAGAAAAAGAAAATCCATGCCAGCCGGAAGCTGGGAGAGTGATGGCTGCAGCCAGCCCCACAAGTTTCGTGCCAGTTCGGCCAAGCTTTCCTTTAGTCTTCCTCATCCTTCATGGGTGACACGTGGCTGTGTCGACTAGGCGTCAAGAGGCTGCCACCCGCTGGCCCTGGGCCTCAGCTTCTGGTGGGGGATCAGAGAATTTCTCAGGCACCTTTTCTGTTTCTATTTAATGGGGCCTTTCTACACAAACACAAGGTATAGATAAACACAGCCCTGGCGACTGGCCGAGGAGGAAATGAGTAGACAGTCACTGTGTTGACATTTCTGTTTCCAAACCTAATCATTTGTTTGTTTAACTGATGGTTGTTAACATATCACAACTGAGCTTGAGAAAGTGATAAATCGGGTGCGTGTTTATTCTCTTGTCTCTGATGCAAAATGAGTTTTGAACAACCACTTTTTGATGTGCCCAGATCCTCCAGTGGGGCAAGAAGGGGAAATGAATGATGCCCCTAATAGGCGGGGTCCCACCATGTGGCAAGGTGCTTTGAAGTTCCAGGTACCCTCAGCACCAACCAGGTTTCCAAACCGAAGAAGGATGCATCTTGGAAACCCATCCAGGTTTTCCTAAGCATTACCAAGTGGTCTCAAAGATTATTAAAACAAAATTGTAATGCCTTTTTTTAACCTCTGTTGCTTGAAACGAAGAGACATAAGTGGTTCTCTGGGAACAGCTCACTGCTTCCTTGTCACCCTGGCTCATGGGGTGCTTGTGGCTATTGAATATGTAAAAATACCAAGAAGCATGCCTGGAAGGTGGCAATAGCAGGACCTTCCTCACAGGGCTTTCGCGAGTGTTAGAT
Source organism: Bos mutus (assembly GCF_027580195.1). NCBI lineage: Eukaryota > Metazoa > Chordata > Mammalia > Artiodactyla > Bovidae > Bos > Bos mutus. Next base: position 10,748,419 of record NC_091646.1, on the reverse strand, counting down.
TCCGAATTTGGAGAAGGCGATGGCACCCCACTCCAGTACTCTTGCCTGGAAAATCCCATGGACAGAGGGGCCTGGTGGGCTGCAGTCCATGGGGTCGCTAGGAGTTGGACACGACTGAGTGACTTCACTTTCACTTTTCACTTTCATGCATTGGAGAAGGAAATGGCAACCCACTCCAGTGTTCCTGCCTGGAGAATCCCAGGGACGGGGGAGCCTGGTGGGCTGCTGTCTATGGGGTCGCACAGAGTCGGACACGACTGAAGCGACTTAGCAGCAGCAGCAGCAGCAGATTCCGAATTTATACCTGTCAAGCGTCTAGAACAGTTCCTGGGTCATACTGAACACTCAAGAAATATTAGCGGCTGTTATAATTATTATCTTTTTCAGGTCATCTGTGGGCAGGTTTGCTGCTGGTTTCAACATAAGAGTAGGTGCTCGATAAATGGTAGCTATAATTATTCTATAATCTTATGCTTGGCAGGTAATAACTCCTCAATACATATTAGCATCATTACTATTAAAGTTATTACTGCACTAAGAAAATGCCCAAGAATATCCTGTTTCATTGGGCTGAAGACATTTTCCAAAGTAGATGACCCGACAAGTGTCACCACTGTATTTATTTCCCTGTGATGTCTTCTGAGAGAATTAACTGTGTTGAGATCTCCTTGATGTGGTTGCCTTTAGCCTGATTGCAGTGTATAGTACAGTGAAGCTGCATTTCCCTGTGTCTCCAGCAGGGGCTGACGACTACCCCTCAGATTTCAGCCTCAACATTTAAGATTGGAAGCTTGGAATTCAGGGAAACAAATAACGGTTGTACTTGGTCCATGATGGAACTTGTGTAAAATGAATTGGCCCACGGCAAGGAATGCTGTAGGTGTGGTGCCCTGACTATTTTTGTGAGAGTATTTAAAGCTGAAAATCTCTGGTTTTTGTCTGTTGGGTCACTTAGCAGATGTTTGAGAGTCTACTGTCTGCAAGGTGCTCAGCTAAGTCCTCTGGGAATGGATGATAAGGAAAAGTAGAAAATAGATATTAACCTTGCCCTGGGTTTTTCTTTCTCTATAGGCACACACACAGGAAAAGTGGTTTTCATGGTATTTCATTCAGAAAAATAGAGCTTCTGTTTATTAAAACAGACTTTCTTTTTTAAAAGTATATCAGCAAGATGAAAGCAAAGATATATAGTACAAGTCAGAATATAACATTCAAATGGACCTTGGGATGGTGAGGTGGAGGTGAATCCAGGTGCTGCAATATCTCTCCCTCCCCCATCTGAAATAGTCTTCACAAAGTACTGAATTTACTAGGAGGATATTTAGTTTCACAAAAGAAGGCAGAAATAAAATGACCAAGTAAAATGAACGATCTGGAAATTTTCCTACTGTAGCTTTCATGTGGCAATGATATATATCTCAGTTTTCTAACCTGTCCTTTGTATCTTATATAAGATGAAATATTCTTCAGCATCACCAGGAATGTTACCATGAATTCCACTAGGGCAAGAGGAATATATTAATAAATATGCATTCATTTGTGCATGACCACTTCCTATAGGGAAAGCCTGATGTACAGGGAGGTACATGGGACCTCTATGAGCCTGAATCTTTTCATCTGTGTGATGGGATTGTTGCGAAGGTCCTAGAAGGCAGGGTAGGTGAAAAAGCACTTGTAGACTCTTAGGTCAGAGAAGGCAATGATACCCCACTCCAGTACTCTTGCCTGGAAAATCCCATGGATGGAGGAGCCTGGTGGGTTGCCATCTATGGGGTCGCACAGAGTCAGACACGACTGAAGCGACTTAGCAGCAGCAGCAGCAGCAGACTCTTCAGTAATATACAAATATGGAGGGGTGGTTAAGGGGTTAATGCTTTTCCAAGTATTGGTTTTATATTTGGAAACATTATGGTTGATTATACAGCATCTGAGCAACTTCACTTTTCACTTTTGTGCATTGGAGAAGGAAATGACAACCCACTCCAGTGTTCTTGCCTGGAGAATCCCAGGGACGGGGGAGCCTGGTGGGCTGCTGTCTATGGGGTCACACAGAGTCGGACACGACTGAAGTGACTTAGCAGCAGCAGCAGCAGGGCTTCCCAGGTTGGGCAGTGGTAAAGAATCTGCCTGCCAATGCAGAAGACACAAGAGACACAGGTTCAGTCCCTGAGTTGGAAAGATCCCCTGGAGAAGGAAATGGCAGTCCACGCCAGTATTCTTGCCTGGAAAATTCCATGGACAGAATAGCCTGGAAGGCCACAATCCATGGGGTCACAAGGAGTCGGACACAACTGAGCACGCACCCCATGCTATGCAATACAGCATCTGTCCATCTATGTAAGTTGGAAATATCAGTATTTGTATTACCAGAGATCAGATATTTGGTTGCTTTAAAATCTACAGAATTCAGCTGGATTTCCTCAACTTTTATTTTTATTTATTTTTTATAATGCTTGTGTAAGCATGTGGGAAGAATAAGTATTTACAAGAGATTGTGATTTGCCCTTTAAAAAACAAAATATTGGACAAGCATCTGCCTGTCTTATTTGTTCAAGTGAGGTCAACATTCTTTGATGGTGGTTTTTAATCAGTTCACCACCACCACCAAAAAGTACATCACTGAAATCTAGATTTAGTAACAAAGCAAGGCAGGACATACCAATTGACATTTGTACATTTTTTTTATTCTCATTTTGTGCAAAGCTAACTTAAGATGCCAATGACTCATAAAACATATTGTTTAAACATGTTCAGATTGCTAACAGACCATACTGTTATGCCTTTTAGATTCCAATAAACCATATGAAAATGCTAATTATTGAGTCTACATTAATTTGTATAAATTATGCAAATTGAGTAGCAATTAAGCACTACTGTGGTTGAGGTGGATTCCATGCTATTTTTTAACTTAATGTTGGACTGACATAGACTCTGTTCACTAAAATAAATTGTTTTATTGTTGAGTGTTTACAAAGCAATTGCTGATGGTAATTGGTTGTAGATGATACTATTGTGCATTTCAGTAAGATTTATTTAACCATATGCACCACAACCAAAACACACACAGAAAGAGTGGTCAAGGCATGGATTTATGGCAGTTCATTCAGAAAAAAAATAGAGCTTCTGTCCATTAACAGAGGCATTCTTTATGAAAGTTACTTTAGAAAGATGAAACAAATAAAGGTAAACGGAGAGTGCCTGAGAGATGTAGTTAATAATATTTGAAAAAAGTAGAATGTAGCAAGAGGTCAAGGCATCTCACTCAGTCTTTTGAGCAGAATATTAGGAAGTAAGTGTAATTTTGGATGCCTCCTAGGTTTGTGGATGAGACATGCAACCCTGATTTGGTAAAACCAGTTGTGTGTGTTTTTATTTGGGCACATAATGGTTTTTCCCAAATCACTTAGGAATATTCAAGCAGATATAGCGTGCTTGAATGCACTCCTGTGTGTGTGTTTGTGTTTAGCAGTGAATAGCACACCATCATTATACTCTATCAAACGTAAGTTAAATTAAGTGTTGGTGTCTTGGGAGCAGCTTAGCCAGTTTTCAGTGGTGGTTCCCAGAGGGCTAACTTTGGAAGACATCATCTCAACCCATTTGTTTGGGAAATAGGAATCTGCAGACCTGTTCTGTTATCTCTGAACAGAACTCAAGGCCGTCTTTCTGTCTCTGAAATTCAGATTGCATTTTTCAGATGCAAAGGTTAAACATGTTGATGCGATAATTATGAAAGGAAAATAAATCCTTCCTTTTGCCAAAAATTATTGTGTGAAGGAGTGTGTGACTCATGATTTGCAAGCGTTGGTAATGGCTTTAATGTTGAAATGTGGCATTGTGGTGTTGAGTAGATCATGTCAATCTTTGGTAATGTATTTCATTTTAGCTTCTCTAATTGGCAATGAATTTGGGGAATCTAGATTCATAACAAGTGATCTTCCTGAGAGTTTAACCAAAATAAGGAGAATATGTTATGGATTTCCCACTAAGGTCATATTTATGCCATTATTCTAATAAGAACTTTAGCAAGACAGATCTACAAATTGATTAGTTTTACTGCCTTCATAAATTTATTTTCCATAATCTCAAAACCGATTTCATTTGCTTGGGTTAAAATATATCAGTACTCAGAAAAATGTGAAGAGTAAATCATTATATTCAGTATTTGTTACTTAATATCTTAATAATGAATGATAAATCTCCTGAAGCACTTTTTCAGTTAAATTTTATGGTTTGACATACAGCTCAGTACATCCTTTGGTTTTCTTTTACAAGCCACACTTAAATTGTAATCTCTGTTGTTTAAGTGAAAATTACTTAGTCATGTCCCACTCTTTGGGACCCCATGGCCTGTACAGTCCATGGAATTCTCCAGGTCAGAATACTGGGGTGGGTAGCCTTTCCCTTCTCCAGGGGATCTTCCCAACCGAGGGATCGAATCTAGGTCTTTCGCATTGCAGGCAGATTCTTTACCAGCTGAGCCACAAGGGAAGCCCAGATTTCCCTCTGCTCCAGCTAAATTCATTGGAGGAAAAAGATTTTAGAACATGATCTGGACTTTGAAAATTTCATTCACACTAACTCATTAGGTCATGTCGAGCCAAAGGATTTGAGAGGAATTTAGCCTTTGGTGAAAGGGGTATATATGGGGATATGGGTCCGAGCTTTGTTGCCTTCCTCAGATAGGATAACTGGTTGCTATGGTGGGCCAGCCCTGAGCCAAGAGACCAAAGACCTCTGTCTAGCACCAGCTTCCTGGATTTAGGCAGGTTGTTCAAAACTCTCTGTGCCCATGTATCCTCATCCATGGTGAAGCTCTTTGGAAATCTGTAAAGGATGTGTAAATGCACAGATGACGTATGACTTAACTAATAGAGCAAGGTTTTGCAAAGCAGGCATCACGTGTTGGATAAAGATCTAACTCTAGCACCCGATAGCACTCCCCCTGTTGAGATGTGCAGTCATGGATGTGTAATTTAGGTCTTTTGGCCTCAGGTTCCGTGTCTGTGAAATAACAGTATCCACCTTTTAAGATTGTTTTAAGTATCAAACCAATTGTTGTGTGGCACGTAAAAGGCACTTAATAGAGGTTAGCTGCTACTCCTGGGACACACGGTGTTGATGATGACAGAATAAAACTACTTCTACTTTGATAGGTACTGAAAGATGTCTGATAAAGTTTTATTTCTTTTGTATTCATTGTCTACCTCCCAGGAGTCTAGATCCTCACAACTTGATGAAATTCTCTAGGCTATCCTAGATTGGCCAGCATAGTTCTGTTTTGTTTCTAAATCAGGGATCCCGTCTCGTGATCTGTTTGCTCACTGGAATAGGATGGCTCCACAAGGGACATCCTGAGAGGTTGTATAAAGAAATGATAAAAAAAAAAAACATGGCTCTGTGGTTCAAGAGACAAGAATGCAGATGCCTGCTCTTCCCCTTACTGGCCAGGAGACCTTGGAAAAGTTGCTTCAATTCTTCATGCCTCAGTTTCCTCATTAGTAGAATGGAGATACCTAATGGTACCCAAGACATAGGACTCTTGATTGTGAGGTGATTGACACAGAGACTTGCCATAATACTTCATCATGATCACTGCTCCCATTATCACTGTGGTTATTCTTCTAAAGATAATATTTTGATTAAGAATTATCAGTACATCTGAACTCTGGAGACTGGCATTTCATAGACAGCATTAACTTACATGCAGCTTTGTTTTTTCATTTTACCTTGTTGCCCCAGGTCCTGTAAAAGTTATTTCAAAACCAAAAGAGGAGATATTGACCTGGCCTAATTTTTTCTTTGGTCTCTGTACGTGACTCATAGATACCCATTATGACATCTGCACTTTTGTTTAAAACAGACTAAGCCAATAGAAAAAAAAAAAAAAAAGATCTTTACCCATCTCAGTGAGCAGTGAAATCTGAATCTATAGCTTGCAATTGAAACTATTTTTTCCAAAGCCTTTGAGGGCTGTTAATCAGTCTGGTGTAAACAATTTATTGTTAAAGTCCTAGAATATTTGCATTTTAATTAAGGAAAAGTTTAATTAAACTGGAAACTTTACTCAGAAAAGGCAAGTTTGGGCAGCTAGTGCCCTTGCATGCTAAGGCACTTCTTCAAAATGCCACCTACTCTGGGAATTCTGTGCTTGTGTAAGACCACATGCATGCGTACATGCTAAGTCACTTCAGTCATGTCTGACTCTTTGTGACCCATGGGGGGATCTTCCCAATCCAGGGATCAAACCCTCATTTCTTATGTCCCCTGCATTGGCAGGCAGGTTCTTTACCACTAGAGCCACCTGGGAAGCCCCCAAATGGCATATGAGTCTGTCTTGCTAACTTAGGTGAAAATATCTCTCGGGAGCCTTTGGGGACCCTCGGGTGAGGGAGGCTGACCCCTGAAAGACTGCAGACTGACTAGGGGCTGAGATGTTTTAGACAGACAGATAAGGAGATGACAAATCAAAATATCTTTTGTGTGGCTAAGTTAGATATTGAAAATATTTATGCCTACCTTCACCGTGAAAAATAAATTTGATAGTCCTGAAATTAAATATTCTTGCTAAATAGCCTCATCAACAATTGCTCAGCATGACCTGGAGGTATGGAAGTGGCCCAGGACCTCTAAAAGGGAGGAGGCAACTTTCAGGCCAAAGTTCTGCCCCTGAAAAGCTGTGTGACTTTGGCCAGGCCATAGAATAAAGATTGTAGAGCTCACACCCCTCTGGACTTTGGTGTCCCCAGCAGTGAAATGCAAATGGTAACTTTTGCCCTGCCCACTCCACAGAGGTTGTGTGATATTCAAAGGATATCACGCATCTAGAGACACATGCAAACACAAGCACAGGACGTGTGTGATACCATTTAAAAATATTTTGGTAAGATGTCTGAGCAAATTTAACAGAAAGTACAAAAACGGAATTATTTAACCTTTAGGGGGAAGTTGCTTTTGTTTCTAAATGTAGTCATGAGACTGAAAATTCTTAATATCCTGCAAGCAAATTCAGTAGAAAGGGCAACAGATATCAAAAAGAGGGCCTGGTGAAGCAAGAGTGAAGTTCAAGGACGGACAGAGCTTGGGACAGTGGTCTGTATACACAGGGACAAACATTTTCCGAACATCCAGGCCCTTGGTTACAAGAGATCAAAGATAAGGCTTTCTGAGATGATTTGCATGGTTCAGGTGTAAGCCACTGAGAGCCTGCTCTGCGATGGAAGCTGAGGGATTGGAAGTTAAAGGAGGAGGAAGAGATGCCTAAATTTGGTTTGTCCACCATGTTCTATCTCAAGAATGCTTATGTAATTGGGAGCCCTTGGATCCTACCATGGCGCTTCAGGGAAAATAACATGCAGTGGAGGTCCTTGTTTATTTCTAGGAGCTTTGACTGAGGTTCATTCTGGCCAGCCCCTGGCGGCAGCTCTGCGTCTCCTCCCTGCTGCTTAGCTCCCAGCTGTGGAGAGAGCTCAGCTCTGTTGGGGACGTGGGAATAATGAGGGAGACCCCTTTGTCCCATCCTCCTGAAATGAAGCACTGAGAGAAGAGGGGGAAAAGGCAGTGGGTTAGTGAAAAGCAGAAATGGCCCCATCAGTAGCATAAGATTAAACAATTCTCACATCTAATGATAGGAAAGGAGGCATTTTCTGTGAGGCAGGCTCTGATAGCCATGTCCTTGTGTTCCCACACAGGACGTGATGGGGTGTAGGTGGTTTGTAATGAAGTAAGTTAAGATAGACTCAGAAGTGGGCCATCTTTCTCCTCCCCCAGAGGCGGATTGAGGTGTGATTAGACCAACCTCCCACCTACTATCAGAGTCTCTTAGAGACATTGACAGATCTTTGACTCAATCCAAGAAAATCTACCCTTTCTGATATAGGAACTCTTCACCAGGAGTTGAAATCAAACAGATGTTATGGGGTATGTATTGAATGTTTGGGCTTCCCTGGTAGTTCAGATGGCAAAGAATCCACTTGCAGTGTGGGAGACCTGGGTTCAATCCCTGGGTCAGGAAGATCCTCTGTAGGAGGGCATGGCAACCCACCCTAATATTCTTGCCTGGAGAATCTCATGGACAGAGGAGCCTGGCAGGCTATAGTTCACAGGGTTGCAAAGAGTCAGACATGACTGAGCGACTAAGCACACGCACACTGAATGTTTACTATGTGAAAGGTGCTGGCCCTCACACAATTCCAACCGCCTCCCACCCCGGACAACTAGAAACATACAGATTGCTGGGACCAGCCCCAGACTTTCTTGGTTCACTGGATCTGGGTCAGAGCCCCAGAGGCTGCTTACAGTTTTCAAGATCTATTGAGTTGTGATCTGCTTTTTTTTAACCCCTTAAGATCTGCTGGATCATTGAAAAAGCATGAGAATTCCAGAAAAAACATCTATTTCTGCTTTATGACTATGCCAAAGTCTATGACTGTGTGGATCACAATAAACTGTGGAAATTCTTCAAGAGATGGGAATACCAGACCACCTGACCTGCCTCTTGAGAAACCTGTATGCAGGTCAGGAAGCAACAGTTAGAACTGGACATGGAACAACAGACTGGTCCCAAATAGGAAAAGGAGTACATCAAGGATGTATATTGTCACCCTGCTTATTTAACTTCTATGCAGAGTACATCATGAGAAACACTGGGCTGGAAGAAGCACAAGCTGCAATCAAGATTGCCAGGAGAAATATCGATAACCTCAGATATGCAGATGACACCACCCTTATGGCAGAAAGTGAAGAAAAACTAAAGAGCCTTGATGAAAGTGAAAGAGGAGAGTGAAAAAGCTGGCTTAAAGCTCAACATTCAAAAAACTAAGATCATGGCATCTGGTCCCATCACTTCATGGGAAATAGATGGGGAAACAGTGGGAACAGTGGCTGACTTTATTTTGGGGGGCTCCAAAATCACTGCAGATGGTGACTGCAGCCATGAAATTAATAGACACTTACTCCTTGGAAAGAAAGTTATGACCAACCTAGACAGCATATTAAAAAGCAGAGATACTACTTTGTCAACAAATGTCCGTCTAGTCAAAGTTTTTTCCAGTAGTCACATATGGATGTGAGAGTTGGACTATAAAGAAAGCTGAGTGCTGAAAAATTGATGCTTTTGAACTGTGGTGTTGAAGAAGACTCTTGAGAGTCCCTTGGACTGCAAGGAGATCCAAACAGTCCATACTAAAGGAGATCAGTCCTGAGTGTTCATTGGAAGGACTCATGTTGAAGCTGAAGCTCCAATACTTTGGCCACCCAATGTAAAGAGCTGAGTTGTTTGAAAAGACCCTGATGCTGGGAAAGATTGAAGGCAGGAGAAGAAGGGGACGACAGAGGATGAGATGGTTGGATGGCATCACCGACTCAATGGACATGAGTTTGGGTTAACTCTGGGAGCTGGTGATGGACAAGGAGGCCTGGCATGCTGCAGTCCCTGGGGTCACAAAGAGTCGGACACGACTGAGCGATTAAACTGAACTGAAAGTTTGAGAAGTACATTGGTGCTTCTAACGGGCCCTACAGCCTTGTTATTCCAAGTGTGGTCCAGGGGTTAAAAAAATGCAAAGCCCATTGATGTGCTTGGCAGACCAGTTGGATCCTGATCTGTCAAGACCAGCTTTTAAAAAGACTGGGCTTCCCTGGTGGTCCAGTGGTTAAGAATCTGCCTACCAATGCAGGGGTTGTTGGTTAAATCCCTGGTTTGGGAACTAAGATCCCACATTCCATGGGAAACTTGTGCACTGCAATAAAGACCCAGTGCAGCCAAAAAAAGTGATAAAGCAACCCTCAATCCCCAAATTACTAATTATGAATCCTGACAGGGGCAAAATCTAGTGCTAGATGCCCTGTGTGCCTTATCCCATTTAGTCCTGACAAGAATTTATTAAATGAAGACAACCTCCATTTTACAGATGAAACAACTTAGCCTCAGAAAAGGGATCACTCAGGCTACGCGCATGTGTGCTTTGTCGCTCAGTTATGTTTGATTCTTTTGTGACCCCATGGACTGTGTAGCCCACCAAGCTTCTCTGTGCATGGGATTTCCCAAGGAAGAATACTGGACTGGGTCACCATTTCCTTCTCCAGGGGATCTTCCTGACCCAGGATTGAACCTGCATCTCCTGTATCTCCTACATTACTGCTGAGTGGGAAGTCCCCACTCAGGGTGCACAGCTAAGGAAATGGCTCCAGGTCTGAATGCAGGTGTGGCTGATCTTAAAGTCCCGTGACTTCTCTTTGCTACCATCCTCTTTCCCTTAATAGCTATGCAGTATCCACTCTGAAGACATTCATTTGATATTCAAACTATCTGCCCTCTGTCAGTCATGTCCCTTTCTGGTCCCTCTTTGACGTGTTCTCAGCTAAATAGAATCTTTATGGCTCCACACAGATAAACAGACAGCCTCTGCCAACTAGATTTTTTTTTTTTTTGATCCTCCAATAAACATGTGGTGGGTTATAGAACTGTCATTTTTCTTAAACTCTAGGCAGTCTTCAAATTTAGTTTGTTGTAGGATAATTATGGGCAGAGAAATCAGTATCATGTATTAAGCCTTATTATATACCTTGTGCTTACCTGTTTGCTTTTTTAACTCTGCTTACCACCCTGAAGGTAAGAATTATCTTCCCCATTTTACCAATAACAACTAGAGACATTACTGACCCACTCAGTATCATACAGCTAGAGAGAGCCTGAGGTGTGACTGGAAGCCAGCTCCCTGGGATTCCAAGGCCATTCTCTTTCCCCTGTGCCATACTGCCTCTCAGTTTCCTCATCTGTGAAATGGGCACTATAAAAGACATTACACACAAATCATAATACCTGGCATTCATGTGGTGGTCAATACTGGTAGCTATGTTTTGCTTTTATTATTTTGATGAGACTCAATGTGGACTGGAAGCAGAATAGATCCACTGAAATTCTCCACCAGAGTCCTCACTCCTCCCCCCACCCAAGAATCTCTAAGATTGAAATATACCCTCCCTAGCCTACAGTTGGGCTTCCCTGGTGGCTCAGCTGGTAAAGAATCTACCTGTAATGTGGGAGACCTGGGTTCGACCCCTGGGTTGGGAAGATTCCTTAGAGAAGGGAAAGGCTACCCATTCCAATATTTGGCCTGGAGAATTCCATGGACTGTGTAGTCCATGGGGTTACAAAGAGTCGGACACGACTGAGCGACTTTCACACAGCTTACAGTTTGGACATACGTGTCTTCAGGTTAGTAGCTTTTACTCTTGCCCTCACAACTTCAAAGAGTACCATTTGCTTCCCATTGATGAAGGGCAAATGCCACATGTCACTTTGAAAGTTTCAGTGTTACATTCTGCTTGTACTTGAAGGACAGGATCTGAGTCGCTAGATATGAGACGTCATTTGTTTTCTTCTCCCATAGCCCACCACACCAGCTTGTTTCAATTAGAAATAACTGTAAGGCATCTGCCAAAAGTATGTGCACTTTCGTTAATCTGGGGTTACTCAAGAGAATGGCAAAGGGGTTTATATATTACATTTGCTAATAAAGAGAAATGTTAAATATAAACAGTATTTCAAGATGAGGACGAAAATGAAATACCTAAAACCTTACCAAGTCCAGCTGGTTCATATTTACATTGCCAGAAGGAGGGATTAGGGAAGCACTGCAAATACGCACCACCTTCTGAATTCTTAAAATTAAAGGGACAAATCGTTATCTGCCATGAGCTGCGTGCCAGAGGGGGAAACGCTAACGATATCAGCAGGAACAAAGACCATCACTGACCAGCTCAAGATTGACTGGTTTTTTTCATTTTCTCTGATTCTGAAAGAATAAATCCCATTAAATTGCATTGTAAGATAGGACCAAAATATAACAAAGAAAAGCTGCTCCAGTCATAGATGTCAGGTTTCTACTCCTCACAGCAGAGATCTTCCTGGAGTATAATTCACATCAACCCAGCCCCTCCCTCCCTGGAGCAGACACCACTTCCTGGGAGTAAATGAAGCATTTTTGGTAGCTGCTTTCCCTGTTGGCCTCAGGTCACCAGGGTCCCATTCAGTTAGTTATTGCTTCAGGACACTTAACAGTGCCCTAGTGGCCCAAAGTGAATGAATGCAGCTTCTGAAACGTCCTAACTACCAGGAGAAACCTGAGTACTGGGAAAATCGGTTTCCTCCAACGGTGTGCCAAACACACACCAAGACATACTCCAGAAGCTTCCAGAATCCTGTTAGTTCCAATGCAGAGCTATGAAGCAGCCATACTGTGTACCTTGTTTAATAAGAATCACTGATATCCTTGAGGAAAGTTGCCAAGATGTATGGAGAAAAAAGGGGAAAGGAAAGGTCTACAGATTTAAGACCTTTCAGCTACACCAGATGCTTTTGAAAAGAAAGAACTCAGTCATTCAAACAGCCTGATTTTATGAAGTGACATTTTAGATTATGATATGACATTGCAGATTTGACATGATTGTGCTAATTGTGAGAAAATATGCTACTCTGATCAGACTAAAAGGAAGGAAATAAAAAGACATTGTGGTTCTACTTGTAATAAAGAAAAGCTCATCCTCACAGCTTTTTGATTGTTGCCATAGCTATCTCTTCAACATGGCATGTATAATACACTTAACATTGCATTACCAGTAGCCTGTTGCGCGCTTATTGTTAAAAGAAATTTAACTTACAAGCTTTCGTACGGGTGGTTCTCCTAATTCTGATTCTTCATGTTGACTGGCATGGGACAAGGAGCTGGACTGTATTTAACTGGTTTTATTGTGACGTGACTATGATGGATGTGACAAGGGCCTCTATTATTCTCTGGGGAGCGTGGCCATTAATGAAGCCATTAGCTGAGCTAAGGGAAGTGAAGAAAATAGGGAAATTACCATTATTCTGAAGCCATTAAGTTGTAATCCACCACTTTCTCTCCTTTCTCAGAAAGGCATCTTTTTTTTAAGGCCTCCCTGACTGTCCTTTAAAGATTCATTAATTCATTAACTTTCCAAGGAGATGGGGGTGGATGGCAGAGTTAAAATTTTAATCAGTCTGGCATATCATATTATTACCATTCTGCTGGTGTCTGCATTCATTGCCTGGCACATCAGGTTAATTTTAAACAAACCGAGTTATAGCAGATGTTGTTCTGTTCCACAGGTAACAGAGAGAACTTCCATTTGTAGCGGATTTCAGAATTCACAGAGGTCTTTCAGGCTCAGTAGGTACACAGGGCAGGCTCTGGGGTCCTGTTACAGATGAGTGAACTGGTGCTCAATGAACCTAAAGGGCCTAAGGAGTGGCGGTGAGCTGGGTGGAAGTGGGCTTCACACTTCCATCCTCCTGGAACCTTTGCTTTATGACGTGTGCCTTCTCCACGTGTATTCTTTACCGGAAAAGGAAACCAACCTCTAGTGAGCACAGCTCTTTGGAAAATGAATGACTTGTGTTGTATTCTGTGCTCGGTGTATGCCACCCATCATTAAATCTCTCTTTAGTCAGAGGCTAACCAGAGCTAGGCATGTTTTGTTCAACAATGGTTGTGTGCTAGTTTTGGCTCCTAGGAGCACAGTCTGCTACTTCTGCATTTATTTTGAGGACAGGCATTGCTGGGTACACGAGTCATATATGCAGCACCAGGAAGCATGGTCTATGGGTGGTTTCAGTTGCCTCCAAAAAAAGGTTTTTGTTTTTTTTTTTTTTCATAGTCAAATTGAGTGAAGTCTTGTTTAGTTGCTAAGTCGTATCTGACTCTTTGCCACCCCATGGACAGTAGACAGCCAGGTTCCTCTGTCCATGGCATTTCCCAAGCAAGTATACTGGAGTGGGTTGTCATTCCCTTTTCCAGAGGATCTTCCCAACCCAGGGTTTGAACCTGTGTCTCCTGCTTTGGCAGGTGGATTCTTTACCACTGTGCCACCTGGGAAGCCCTGTGTCTACTTCTTGGCAAAGCAGAGTGTCCTTAAAGACATAGACCTGGGTCCTAAGCCCTTAGGAAGTCATCATTTTCCAAGCCGCATTTAGAATACTTTCTCCTTTAGAGAGGGGATGGTAACTCACTCCAGTATTCTTGCCTGGATGGAGGAGCCTGGCAGGCTACAGTCCACAGGGTCTTAAAGAGCCAGACACGACTGAGTGACTAACACTTTGACTTTTTTCTCCTTTAGAGGGAGGTGCAGTTGGTCCCTTGCCGAGTCATGGAGGTACTCAGGAAATTTGCCCCCAGGAGCCCAGGCCTCAGCTCACTATCCTAGCATGCCCCCAAATGGAGTTTTCAAACCCAGGAGTGAAGGTGCATTGCACATGTAATGATTACACACTTCAAGGTAGCTTGTCTACACTGGGGCATGGTTCTTTCAAAAGGGAGGTAGTGGATCCACAGCGCCCCCCTTTGGTTGGTATCCATCTGTGCACATACGTTCTGGTGGGCTGAAGGGCAGTCAGAGGACAGTAGGAAGTGGGATGGGAACTGAAACTTAAGAATATTTCTCGTCTTATTTTTATGAGTTTCCCTTGGTGGAGCGAGAGCCTAGCCCCAAAGAGCAATTCAGTACGTATTTGTTACAGAAATGCACGAGAAGGACAAGGACATTGATGAGAGTTCAGCCAGCCATCAGTATTTTTGGGGGCCATCCCCGTCTTCTTCACCAGAGCCCACGTGTGGAAATGGAGCTGGGTCCCCCGCATCACTTGGTGAATCACCTGGGGTAGAGCTGCAATGAAATCCCACATTCCCCTCAGGCCCGAATCTCACCACCTGGCCTTGGCATCATAGTGTGAGTTAATGCTTTCCTGACACTTTCCCGACAACTTTTCATACTCTGCACGCAGAGCCGTGGCTGGAGTGTGGGCTTCCTGAATTCTAGACCCTGGCTGTTCAAAGCAACTCATAGATCAGCATTGCCAGCCTTGCTTGGTGTAGCTTGTTAGAGACGCCCAGCATCAGCCCAGCCCAACCCCCTGAGCTGCCAGCAGTGTCACAAGACCTGCAGGTGACGTAGATGTCGCACTTTAGTGCACTCTGATGATAAAGCTTGACGTCCATTGAAACCTAAATCTTGTAGCAAATGAGCAAAGCTTACGTCCTTTTGCTTTACTTTTGAAAAAGAATGGAAAGGGAGCTGATCTTTAAAAAACATATATTTTATATTAGAGTATAGTTGGTTTACAATTTTGTGTTAGTTCAGGTGTACAGCCAAGTGGTTCTTCTATACATATGCATATATCCATTTTAAAAATGTTGATTAACATATTGATTAGCATTAGTTGATTAACAATGTTGTGTTATTTTCAATTGTACAATAAAGTAATTCGATTATACATATACATATATCTACACATATCCATTCTTTCCCCTTATATGTTATTTCCCAATATTGAATATAGTTCCCTATGCTCTACAGTAGGACCATATCTATTTTATATATAATAGTGTGTATCTGTTAATCCCAAGCTCCTAATTTATCCCTTCTCCACTCTTTTCCCCTTTGGTAATCATAAGTTTGTTTACTTTGTGAGTCTGTTTTCTTTCTGTTTTGAAAATAAGCTCATTTGTATCAGTTTTTTTTTCAATTCCACATATAGGTGCTAACGTGTGATATTTATCTTTCTCTGTCTGACTTAACTTCGTTGAGTATGATGACCTCTGGGTCCATACATGTTGCTGCAAATGGCAATATTTCATTCTTTTATGGGTGAGTAGTATCCCATTGTATACACACACACACACACACCCCACATCTTCTTTATCCATTCATCTGTCATTGGACATTTAGCTTGCCGGGGCTGATTTTGACTGAGCCCCAGTACCCAAATGTTCTTGGATTATTAGAGACGTGTTTGTCAGCCTTCCAACTACCCTGTGTGTAAGCATTAAATTTCTCGTTTTACAGGCAGGGAACCGAGGCTGAAGGGCACAAAGCAGCATGCCTATGGTCCCAGAGGATCTGGCAAACCTGGGATTTGAACCCACTTTTGTGAGACAAGGTTCTAAAGCCTTCCTAGGATAGCATGCAGTAGGAGGGAGCAGAGAGATACCATTTGGAAGACACAGAATGACCTAGTTCTTCAGGGGATATCTCTGGAGGAATGATGTCATTATTGTTATTTACTAGCCCCAATGATTAGGGTGATATTTTTTATAGCAGCTTTCAGCATCTGCTGATAAACATGCAAGAATCGTTATTTGGTGGTATTGTGAAAAATCCCGTTGGGCTCAAAAGGTGTTTGAGGATAGATGCTTCAGCTGAGTGCTCAATTATCTGCTCATCTTACTTTCCACTCTTTATGAACAGGGTTAAAGTAGGTGATCAAACCCTTTGCTGCCACCATCTCTTTCATTTATTTATTTTTGTCCCTCCATGTTTCATGAAGGCAGAAGTCTTTTAAGCCACAGCATCTAATTACCTCCCATGGGAGGGAGCTGGAAAGACAAAAAGTATATAAAAGGGCAAGTCTGTTTAAGCTGAGGATTTGCCACTGTCTGAGGTGAGGTTGTCGCTTTCAAAATTGAAGTGAATGGTCAGTAAGCAGGAAGACTCACAGGGCCATCCTCTGCATCAGGCATTGCATTGTATTTCTTGGCCTCTCTGCCCAAACTCATTCTATGGTTACATTTTTCCTGAACAAAATACTTACTGCTTTAAAGTTAAACTAACCCTTTCCTGCTGCTGCTAAGTCACTTCAGTCATGTCCAACTCTGTGCAACCCCATAGACGGCAGCCCACCAGGCTCCCCTGTCCCTGGGATTCTCCAGGCAAGAACACTGGAGTGGGTTGCCATTTCCTTCTCCAATGCATGAAAGTGAAAAGTGAAACTGAAGTCGCCCAGTCGTGTCCTACTCTTAGTGACCCCATGGACTGGAGCCTACCAGGCTCCTCTGTCCATGGGATCCTCAAGGCAAGAGTACTGGAGTGGGGTGGCATTGCCTTGGGATGTCGTGTTTGCATTACCCACATGATTTCTTTCTTTACTTCTATTTCTTAAAGGCATCCTGAGAGGGGGGCCTTCCCTGGTGGTCCAGTGCTTAGGGCTCTGGGCTTCTACTGCAGGGGTCATAGGTTTGATCCTTGGTTGGGGAACTAAGATCCCACATGCCACATGGCATGACAAAAAAAAAAAAAAAAATCATCCTAGGATCCTAGGTGGGAAATGACTTGATGCTCTAAAAACAGACAAGCAGGTGAGTTTCTATCTCTTTTTGGTGGGGAATTTCTGCCACCAAAATCCCCTGGGATTCCCTGGTAAAGAATCTGCCTGCAATGCAGGAGACCTGGGTTCAATCCCTGGGTTGGGAAGATCCCCTGCAGAAGGGAATGGCTACCCACTGCAGTATTTTGGTCTGGAGAATTCCAAGGACTATTCCATGAGGTCGCAAAGAGTCAGACACAACTGAGCGACTTTCACTTTCTGCCACTGAGACTGAGTCAGAATCTCAAAATGGGTACCTGTTTATGGGGGTGCCTGTCTGTACACATCTGCATCCCAGTCTTTGTTTAAGGCTTTAGGGCTGCTGCAGAGCAGATTGTGACAGCGAAGTTCCCCTACATGTTCATTGCTCACAAGTTTAGTATTTTCTTCTGCATGATATAGGACAATTGTGTACGAATGATAATCTTTTTTTTTTTTTTCATATTTTGAGACTTTGCCAGCTGCCATGCTACCAGGCTCAGGAATTTCTAAGAAGTCATCTTCTCACAAAGTTTTTAGTGAGAAAGACATGAGACTGGAAGTCAGTCCGCTGAGCTCTGTTTGTATGGCTGTTGGCAGAGCGAATGGCTCCATTGGACAGTCTGCACAGTCAAGCGCTGTGCCCTACCTCCACAGACTCTCTCATTAGGTTTGGGGTGGGGCCCTGGAATGGACGCTTACAATAAGCTCTGAGGTGATGCCAGTACTGCCTTTGGGGGACCCCTTTGGAGAATGGTGCCCTAAGCCTTGGACAGCCATTCACAGAGGAATGGATGAATGGATGTATGAAGGCTGTCTGCTGTGTGACAGGCACTGTCCTGCTTGGTGAGGGGCAGATAGTCAGTGAGGCAAGTGAACAGTGGCAAGCACAAAGTGCCCTGCGAGTGGACGCCAGAGGCCCCTGATGTATTAATAGATCTGGGACCCCTGTACCTGAACTCTGAGAACAAGGCAATATTAAGGTTCTGGTACCTTATGAAAATTTTTTTCTAGTCCATTCTACAAGTATGGTGACAATTCAATTAATTGGACACCAGCCAACTGAGAATCCAAATTGACATTTTTCTACTCTTGACTTTTATTTACATTCAGGAGATCAGGAAACAATTGCTATCAGTGGCTCCCAGCATGGGCAGGCAGTATTCATCTCAGTTCTAAGCACAATAAATAAATACATAGATACTTGCTAAGTTGAACTGGATTCTATTTCTCTGTTATGTCATGGAATAAGGCTAGACTTCTTCTGTTCTGCTCCCCATCTGCATGTACAGGATGATACATACCTTATTACTGGTCTTATTAACGCAGAAAAGTAGAAGGGATATGACACGTTTTCAAAGGAATTTTAACAATAAGGCATGGAATGAAAATTTTTCAAGTCTTTCACCTAACAAGAAAGTGCATTAGGACAACCTATCTTTCAAACACTGTATTAAAATTAGCTTTCCTTGGGGCTTCATAGCTTATATATAGTGATGGGGGTGTTAGTTTTTCATAATACCACCAGGAAGAGTATTTCACAGATCAATCACTCTAGCCATGTGTATTTGCAGTAAGAGTCTAACCTTCAAACTCTGTTCTCAACAGGATTTACGTTTGCTTTGGAATCTTCCTTGAACATTATTTATCCTTATATCACCTGGTTTGTGGACACAGTGATAAGATCTCAAGCTGACATCATGGTTGTTGGGTGTCTAGGATCTTGCTTGTGTTAGGGATACTTTTTCAGGGCTGAGTATTTGTCATGGGCTCCTTCCCTGTCAATTAACCAGAACTAACAACAGATATTCTGTACTGTGCCTGTTTTTTACAGCTGACATGGAAACAGAAATGGTGGGCCTCATCACCTCCAGAGCTAGAAACGTACTGTGTGATGAGTATGTTGATTAGCATCAGGAAACTTTTAACTTGTAGGTAGTATTCTTTGTTACTAGAATGTAATCTTTTATACCTTGGCCTGATGCCATGGGATATATTTATTTTAAAATATTCTTCACTTTTCCCAACTAGTAAATTATGTTTATAGAGATATAGTTAGTGATACAGGTAAGATAGTAGTAGTAGCACTGCTAATTATATTATTGTACATAAAAAGTGATATCAATATTTTCAAGTACCATTAATAGTCCTAAATGGTGTCAGATACAGCCACCTTTGATTTAAATATAGCTTGTAAACCTTGCCAAACCTTTTCCTCTTCTACAGATTTTCAAGTTTTCATTGGCTCTCATTTTTGTTTAAAGGGAAACAGAATCACTTAGAAGAACCAACATATCTGCATTTATAACAGTGGCTTTGGGGACACAGTTGGCACCTGCCCTCCTAGATGGCCTGGGTAAATGGCTGTTCTGTCTGGTTGGCTAAAGACATAAACTAATCTTGTGCACTGTTCCTCATGTGGAGGAGATGCTCAAGATGGATGTGTGTGTACACACACCACTGACTCTGATGATGACCACACACTTAGCAATCTTTCGTTTTGCTTTTCCTTGATAGAAGCCAGTGTTCTCCAATGGCATCTCCAGCTTTTAAGTGGCTGCCATATGTGTTTTGCATTGCTCCCCATGTAGGAGAAGAATGTACAAGAAGAAACTAAAGCCAGAACTGAATTTGAGACTCAGCGTTTATTGTTTTCTCTCTTGGACCATGCCACATGGCATGTGGTATCTTAGTTCCTTGACCAGGGATCAAACCTGGGCCACATCTGTGGATGTGCAGAGTCCTAACCCATACTGGACTGCCAGAGAATTCTGAAGACCTACTGTCTATTGTATCCATCTGGAAGTTCTCAATTCGAGAACTATTGAAGCTGTACTTGAAGGGTTTTGAGCATAACCTTACTAGCATGGGAAGTAAGCACAATTGTTTGTGTGTTACCAGATGTGCATTTATTGAGCAGCTAGTAAGTGCAAGGGGCTGTGAAAAATAAACACATGACTAAGACATTGACTTTGCCTTCAAGGAATTTACACTCTGGTCAGAGAGATGAGACAGCTCACAATCACATAAAAGTAGACAGAGTTAAGAGCTGTTACCAGGAGCTTCAAAGAGCCTGCTGGGAAATCAAAGGAAGGGCTGCTCCCTTCCCATGCAGAATGGCCCTGAGATTGACTTTGTCCATGAGGAGATAAGGAAGGACAGTTTAAGTAGAAGCTACAGAGGGAAAAAGGCAAAATATCTATATATCTATATCTATATCTATATCTATATCTATATCTATCTCCAGGGAGCTGTTGCATATTCATTTGGCTGGCTGCAAGAGAGGGACTGTGACAGGAGACCGTGGGTCCATGGTGTGTGTGTGCCTGAGTGTGTATGTGAGTAGGGAGTTGTTGGCTGCAGGCAGACAGTAGCAGAAGGTGAGGGTAGCATGCAGCATTGTGGCCACACTGTTAGCAACCTTGGCTATTCAGGCAGAGAATGCAGACCCTAGGAGCTACTGTAAGTGAGCAGGGAGGGGCATTAGACCTGTGGTCTAGGGCAATTTCATTTATGTCCTGAGTCAGAGGGATGGGACCAGGAAGTCCAGTTTGGCAACTAGTTGGAAAAGGGAAGGTGATGGTTTTAGCAATCAATATATTTGTAAGTATAGGCATTCAGAACCTCCCTGTGGTTTTGGAATGAGCCATTTCTCCTCAGTGGAGGTTTTTGTCTGAATATAGTTGTTTGAAAGTGTAATATAAATGATCTGGAATAGGGAACTATGTGCGTGCTTGGGATCCATCCTGATTGAATGGGTCTCAAGCCCTAGTGGGCCTAAGGATTGAGCCTGGAACCCTCGGGAGAATTTTTGATTCTCTGATATGGGGGGTGGCCCAGGCTTCTGCACATGGGTCATTCTGAGGCTCTGCCCTTGGCACGTTGAGAAATATTGTTCCTGGCCACTGTGCATGTAAAAAGGCATGTGTCCCTACCTACCAGTGACCCACCTGCCACAGAGGCCGGAGAGACCTGGACATGTGGAGGACCAGTGCCCCTGCCATGGGTCCCTGACTGTGCTAGGCGTCTTCTATACCTTCTCTCGTTTCACTCCCACAGTGGTTCTGAGGAAGGAAATTCTTTATTCTCACCTTTCAGGAAGGCCTGTGAATACTTTTCAAGAGCAGAGCTCCCAACATACTTCCTAGAAGAATGTGGGGTCATTGAGCAGTGACCCAGGAAGTTTCCATGATGTGGGTCTGATTCCCAGGCTCCTCTATGAAGTTGGATGTGTTCAAGAGAGAAATGTTCACTTTTCAAGTGTCCAGGTTTAACCAAGTTCAAAGAAAAAAGCCCTTCCTTGGAAACAGGATTTTAGCTGGAGGCATTACCTTTGCTTTGGTGCTACCCAGCCAGCTAGCAGTGTCCCAAGAAGGGAACCCCACCTCCTCTTCATCCTCCATCTGTCACTCTTGTCTGCTCTCACTGCTGAGCTCTGGCCACTGGACGTCTCCTTGCGATTTGATCAGAGGCCATGTGCTAAGCAGGACTACAGTGCTGTGTGGCCCGTTTGACTCAGTCCTCTTGCCATTGCAAGTCTATCGCGGTTGCCTAAAATAGCTCAGCAAGCTTTGTGCTATCTCCATGTCATGCTTTGGGACACTCCTGGGTTGGAGGGCCGAGATCAATTCCTTCTGTTCCTACCACCACCCACGGCCATCGAACTGTGCCCTCTGCCCAGTGGGTCTCACCAGCAGACATCCTGTGGTGGGGAGAATGGAGAAAATGTTTGATTTCCAGACACTCCTTTCCAGTGATTGGCTAAACAGAGTTCTCATGATTTGCATTTTGTCTCTGCCTGCTTCTGCAGTGTTCATTCATGTCTAAGGATGCGGCCATATAAAGAAGCCATTTCCTATTTCCTTTGAAACATGTCTAGTGTTCTGGTCAGCATCACCATAAGACAGGAGTACCTTTAATGGAATGGATTCTCACCAATTAGCTCATAGACTCAGGACAAGGCTCAAAATGTCATCTTTTTACATGTGTGTGCCTTCACGTACACTGGCTAGATAGATCTTTTACTTTTTCCCCCCAACTCTACAAAGATCTTTGTTTCATGGATTTAAGCCACTCATTTTGTCTGATAAAAAATTAGAGGTGAACAATGGATTACATTTTAAAAATAGATCAACAGTGTTACTCCCCTAGTTCCATAAAAACAGTGTTGATAAAAGAGATTTGTACATCTTGCTGATGAATTCATATAATGGTCTAATTCCTTGATCCTTTGATTTCCTCTCTTCTACCATTTTTTAAAAGACTTCAAATATAATCTCTCATTTAAAAATTGATTGGTATAAAATATTTGTTTTTTATAATTTTTTGTTTTACTTTGTTAAACAGTAAGCTTCATACAACTTAAAGGAAGTTTTAGAGATTATCTGACTTGTCCTCACAATATAGGGCTTAACCATTCTAGGCAAGGCTTCTCAGGTGACGCTAGTGATAAAGAACCCACCTGCCGATGCAGAAGACATAAGAGACATGAGTTCGATCCCTGGGTCGGGAAGATCCCCTGGTGGAGGAAATGGCAACCCACTCTGGTATTCTTGCCTAGAGAATCCCATGGACAGAGGAGCCTGGCGGGCTACAGTCCAAAGGGTCACAAAGAGTTGGATATGCCTGAAGTGACTTAGCACACATGCAGGCATTCTAGGGAAATGGAAGTGCCCTTTGCTTCCAAAGGTGTCCTGAGAAAGTTTTCATAACCTTGAGGGTGGGGCTATGGCAATTATTTCTGTATTTCCTTTCTTAACTGAAAATAGCAGGGGCTCACATATGTGAACAAGCCTTTATTGGAACCGTATTGAATTGTCTAGCAAGTAAGTTTTGAGCATTTATTTGTGGAATGAATGCCCAGATGAAAGAAAGGATGGACAGCCACTCGGATATTTTCCACTATAGCTAAGCCAATTTCCTCATGTCACAGATAAATCAATTTCTTCTTATTCTGTTTGCTGAGTGTTTAAGTTAATCTCTGCCATTGCTCACCACCCTTTCTGTGTTTGAAAGAAGTTATGAATTCTTCCCTCGGTCTACACTTCTGGCTGTATCATCACAGCCTTGCTTCCCTTTCCTCATAGGCTCATCTTTCCAGGCCTGTAGCTGTCTCTGTGGCTCTCTGGCCCCTGGGTACATGGTAATACTCTCTCAGTTGTGGGTTCCAGGCCTGGATATGCCAAAGCAAGATTTACAGAGGATTAGTGAGCATTCTGCATCTTAACCTGGAGGATGACAATCAGTCCTCATCAGTACATGAAGATAATCATAAGACAGTGGAGGTTTTGTGAAGAGTTTTTTCAAACTCTGGTTCGACCATTCTTGGCTCTTCCTTTCCCTAGTTGCTATTTCTAGAACTCATGATTTTGATCAGACAGCATCAGAAAAGGAGGCTCCTGCCTTTCCCTCTTGGTTATTGAAACCGATATGCTTAATAGTTTATTAAGCATCTTCGAATAGCTTCCTCTAAGGACTGGAGGAAGATTTTCCCTCTCCCATATAATTCTGTGGCTCCAAAATGGTCCTTTAACTTGAAGATATTGATTTGCTATTGTTTAGCCCCTAGTGGATTGTTTCTTATCTCCAAGACTGGATTTTTGTTAGAATGAGAGTTGACAGAATTCAGATTTAGCCTAGTGAAGTATGTCAGGGTCAGTAAAATGTTAAAGATTGAGAACAAATGGAATATTAACCAAGAAATTCCATGTGAATGTTGTGAAAAGAAGTGATATCAGGAATCAAGACCTTTGTGGTGTACATTTGTAGAAGATATTTAAATGCCCAAGTCTCCTTGCAGAGGTAGGGAGTTGATTTCCATGGCTGTGTTTAAGCAAGTTCAATCATAAAGCAGGCCTAAAATGGGAAACAGTCCAAAGTTTCAGCAGTCACAGAAGAAACACATCAAATTTGGCACATCCATATACTGGGCATTGGATTTTCTTCTTTGGACTTCTTTGAAATTTCTGATGTTGCTTGACAATGACTGTATGTTACTTGTATACATACTGATATAATAAATGAGTGAATTCTAGTGAATGAGACCTTGTTCCTAAGGCTGGTCTCAGGTACCCCTGATCCAGCCACATGCCCTCTAACTCATAGACAGTGAGCGGTAAGGTTACAGTTGAATCGTGGTGTGAAGACCCCACACCTGTGGCCTTGCCCCACGTGTGCCAGCTCCAGTTTGCTGGCTGGCTGGCCAGAACTGGCCACTTGGCCCTTCTGGAGTCAGGGTCTTCCTGGGCCAGAGGGTTGGTGGACTAATGGCCCCAGTGGGAGCTGGCTTCTGGCCAAGGACCCCGTCTTTCCCGTGGAATCACAGCCATGAGGGTGCAGTGGCCACATAGCCTTTGCCAGGCAAGCAGGGCGAAAGTGGGGTCTTTGGTTTTAGTATGTTCTGAGCGGGGTTCCTGATGGCCCACCCCACTCGCTAGGCTGCTCAGTTGGCTGCTTTGTGTTCAGGTGGAGGGACAAAATTTAATATGACAGACCCAGTCCTGGCTTCACAGTGTAGATTCCTTTGTATGAATGAAAAATCAAATCTAGGAGGACGGAAGACTTTCTGGTTTTCTAGTTATCTCAAATATGTTTTGTTCAAAGCCTGTTTACCTCTAGATGTGGAAATCAGTACATCCCTTACTCATGACCTCTGTGGGGATGGCTGCTAAGTCAGTGAGGGTCTTGGCTCCATTCTGAGTATTTGTTGCCTTGTGGGAGGTAAAGCAAAACAATAGGAAATGAGAGAGTTTTCCCTCAGTAGTTTGATCTTGGTGGTGAGGCAGGGAATTGCACCAAAGACCTAACATCTAATAGGATTTAAAAAATGCACAGGGTGGTTTTCCCCTTTATGTAAGAATAATCTTTGAGGATGAAAAAAAGATTAAGATTCTTCTGTAGCCATCTTTCTCTCTCTGCCATGTATGTATGTGTGTGATTTTTTAAAACTGAACTTTAACACACACAATAAAATGCACAGATCTTAAGTCTTCAGTATAATTTTTGACAATTGCATGCACCCAGGTGACTATCACACCAAACAGCAATCAATGCAAGCCACATATGTCATTTAGAATTTTCTAGTAGCCACATTAGAAAAAGTAAAAAAAGAAACAGGTGAAATTGAGATACTCTAATTCTGTGTATTTAAAATGTTATTATTTCAGCAGAAAATTAATGTAGAAATTATAACAAGACATTTTATACTTCTTGGGTAACACGTCTTTGAAACTTGATATATCGTTTATACTTATAACATCTCAACTAGGATGCTGACTTAAAAAAATGTATTAACTACATGTAACATCAAGTTTACTATGACCGTCTCTGAAAGGGCTATAGTAAAGTGCAGGAGCTGGATAAATAGCGACTTGCTCAAACAGAATGCTCTCCCTGGATTTCCATTTTCCAGTGACACTGAATTTGAAGTCCCTGTGAACAGAGGCAGACATGTGACACGATCTGAAGACCCAAACTGTACCTGAGCTATTCATTTCATCCCCATTCTCACTCCTCAGTTTCCTTCTACGAATATTCCTGAATGCTTCCTAAGTACAGGGCATCCTTGGAGTACTGCAAGAGAAAAAAAATCACCTTGTCCAGGCCCCAGGCTCACAAGCCAGTGTGTCCAGGCTCACAAGCCAGTGGAAGAGGATACTTCTAAGCACCATTTCAGAGAAATATGACACAGCCCTTGGGCTAGAAGAAACTTCTGGAACACCTTTAAAACATGGTCAGAAATTGATGAGGCAAAGGGACCAGAGAAAGAACAGGGACTAAGAATGAATAGAGCAAGAGTTAACAGTCAGACTGATGGCCAGCTCTACCATTTACTGGCTGTGTCCTGCCTTGGGCCAATTGATCACACCTCTGGGCCTCTTTTCCATCATCTGTAAAACAGTGATAATGATACTTACCTACCAGAGATGTCAAACAAGAAATCAAACAAGATTGTTAAAAATCTGTTACCATTATTGGCTCCTGCGTTCATTCATTTAGCAGATACTTGAAAACACCTACCCTGTGCCTGATGTTGGGCTAGTTGCTAGGGATACCACAGCATGGTCTGTAGCCTCCTAAAACTTGATATCCATTTGAGGGGTTAGTGAACAGTAGTTGTTTTCTCAGGAGGAAAAGCAGACCTGAGAAAGGCCATGGGCTACTGGGGAAGACTTGAGAGATTTCAGTCAGGTTTACATGTGCCTGGTGTGTGTGTCGGGGTGTTGGGATTAGTGGAGGGAGGTAGCAGTGGAGAGGTAGAATGGGGACCCCCTCACAGTCTCACTCCTACTGAAAACATTTTGAAAATCTTCTTCAATATTTACCAATAGTTGGGATTATTCAAGTATTTAAATAAAACCAGAATAACTTGTTCACTTGTAGGGATAACGGAGAAGACACTGGGGTTGAATTTGCATTTGCCACATTTTACCTTTCAGATTTCAGACTCTCTGCGCTTAGGGACTATACCATACTCAGTCTGTCACCCCATTCCTCTACGCAGTCCTTCTACAGTGCTGCCTGGGTTTCAGTTTTGATTGACGTCACTGAAGTGTAACCATTGGCACCAAGCCTGGCACACGATGTTTGCTCTAGATGTGTGTTGGACGGCTACATGGGCCAGTGGGTGGACTGCTGCCCATGACCATCAGCAGAGTCAGTGAAGCACTTCCAGGGTGCTCTGCTGATTCAGCACCTACAGAGGTGAGGCCTCTTGCTGCCCCACAAAAGGAACCCTGGCCTGGAAGTTGGGATATCTGGATTCTAGCCCTTTTTCTGCCACTCACTGGCTTTGTGATCTGGGGCAAGTCACTTAACTGTTCTGTGCCTGTTCCCCAACCTGCAGAATAATGGGTTCAACTCCATGACCTCTGGGATCATGTGTCACTTTCCATGATCACCTGGCTCCCAGGATTCATTTCTTTCACTGCCCAGCCTCTGGCTTCCACACATTGTGTGAGAGCTCACAGTGTTCTAGTCTGGGGAACTGAACTCCTGCCAGTTAAGAACAGAGCACGTTCAGGAGAATTTTGGTGGAGATGGCTGATTCCACTGTTGCTACAAAGGCTAGTGAAAGGACAGCAAGAGGATTCTAGGCTCTCTTGGAACCTATGTTTTGCCCTTTCTCTTCTCATCATTCATCTACTGAATACCTGATCATTGATGTGCACCATGAAGAGGGAGAATGCCCCCTCATCTGACGTGTATTTGAAAGTACATATTGTCTTAGAGTGAGTGGAAGTTCTGCCCTGAGAACGTGGTTTCCTCCACCTTTTCCATATGTAACAAGTTCTGCTTCCTGACTGGAGCACCAGGCTTGGATTTGTCAAGATATGTTCTAAACCAAGACTGACATTTCTTTTTGGGGACAGTGACAAAACTGTTTAAGCTCCCAACATTGGGGAGATGGGCATGGAGAAAAACCACAAAACCGAAAGATGACAGCAACCAATGACTTTGTGTCCCATCCCAGTCAGTCCTCCCATGAAACACTAGCATCACCAAAAAAAAATTTTCTGCATGTGTAAGAGCCTGCATTTTCAGCCCTGGAATATTCATTCAGTTTTTATGCATGAAATTATGCACATACCAATAACCTTCTAATTTACTGATGCTTGCTATTAGGTTTTGTTTAAACGAGTACTTTCCAAAAGGAACCAGCTTCTGTTCTGAAGAAATGAATAAACCACACAAGGTGAACTTTCATACAACTGATTTTCTACACGGAGTTTTCAGGTGTAATTTAGACATAGCCCTGGTGGTTTATGAGCACAGAAAGTGTGGGAGGCTACACGGATGTACTCGTGAGTGACTGGAAGCCAGAGGGCAGAGGGAGAGATCCAGGGATGGGGATTTCAGCTCAGTTTCACATTCTACCCTAAGGCATTAGATGCTGCTAATTCTTCAAAAGCCAAAGATTTGTTTTACAGAAAAAATTCTGATTTGATTAAGATATTGCTTCCAGACCTAATGTTCCTTTAGCAAATCATGCCTACATCCATGATTGGAAATAAACTGCATGTTATCTAAGCATAAAAACCACATGATTTGGAACTATTCTACAGAAGTAACATTTAGTGTAATTACAGTACATTTAGATTAATTATAGCACTGGTTCAGGGTGCCACCATCCTTAAGGTCATATCAGCATTTTCGTTATTAACCCTGTATGGAAGAAGTTCTCTTCTTCTGTGTACTGTTTCCTTCAAAAATATTTGCGTTCTATATATCTGGCTAGATCTCAGTGGAATGGCCTTTCCACTTTAGGGTAACTTTAAAAAGAGATGATTTCAGAGGGATTATTATTGCTGAGATTGCTGTTTCTATGTAGATGCTCAAAGTAGGCAGAGAATAATTTTAAAAAAGTGGAAATGGTCACAATGTTTAATTAGGAAATAGACTTGCTATAAATGGCTGTAGGTCTCCTAATGTTAACGGGAAAGTGGCTGATATTTAACAGCCACGTTCAGAACAAAGGTACCTGTCCAGCCTGAGTTTGGCTCTATCCAAAGTGATATCCTCCAGATTGGTAAGAGTTGGCAATTTTGTCTTTGTGAGTGGCTTTTGAAATCTGTGCATTGTTCTTTTTGAATATCATTCTCGGCCTCAGATTTTCATCTCCTGAGAGCAGTGTTTTGTTTTTGTTTTTTTTTTTTTTTCCATTAAACAACCAAATGTCATTTGGAGCCAGATTTGGCCAGTAAGGAGGCTGATAAGGTCGAATACACATTTTACTGAAGAATGAATGAACTGGAAAATAATGAGCCTCATTTTCATGCCTGGTTCATAACTGTTCTTGAAGGTAATTCCCTCGGAGGAATTCCAAACTCGGTTGAGCAATGTCTGTCTCCTTGAAAACAGGGTACAGTTTCTTCATGGTGCTGCTTGGAAGGTGCTGGCATTCATTTGAATGTCAAATGTCTGCTAGTTTGTTATCTGAAGAGCCTCATTAATTTATGATTCTACTCAATTTAAATAAAAGGAGGTTTCTTAATTCTCAGTGGTAGACTGTCATGACACTAAAAATTGTCGTGACCTGTTGTACCTGTTAAGAACAGTTCCTAAAGTATATCTTTATATAAATGAATGTAAATATTCTCAAAAGTGTCTGTTAATAGTAGTAGCATTTTGTTGAATATTTACCATGACTCAGGCAGTGTGTTTGCTATGTTTCATTAACCCATGGCTTTTTGAGAACCTTAGGCACTCATCTTTTCCAAAGGTGCCAACATTAAGTAACTTGCCCAGGGTACACAGCTCATAAAGGGCCAGGGTGAGATTTGAACTCGGGCTGATGTAAGCTTTCACCCCATCTGATGCTTAACTGCCTTTAACAAACACGTGGGTCTTGGATAGAGTCACAGCTCATTGGTCCCCAGCATTTGAGCTGGTCCCTTGGAGGATGAAGGCAAAAACTGGGACTGTTGAGGCCAGTTTTACAGAGCAAGTTGTATTAAATGAACAAAAGAAGCAGAGCAAGAGCAGTGAATTTGTCAAGTCCTCACTCGGTTTGATTTTTCTTTTCCCTTTCTAGTTTGCCCTGCTAGGTTATATTTTACCTTCTCCTGGTAGAGTTTTGCAGGCGAGTAGTTCTTATCAGGAACAAATGATGCCATAAATCCGGACTGAAATCAATGAGGTTATGAGCTCTAAGAGCGAGAGGCAGTTTTGTGGGCCTAAGTGTTTTCCCTGCTCACCATGCTGTATCTTTGAAGCCAGAAGCCAGAGGCTCATTTACAGACCTATCTATAGCATCTCTGTCATCAAGCTGGGTTCCCAAGGCCCACCTTCCCCTTTTAAACAAGAGGAATATTTAGAAGAAATAATAGAGAGCACATATGCTCTCATGTCTGTCTCCAAATGTATAAGAAACGGAAAGGGATGTGCCAAACAAAACCACCTCTTGGTAATAAGACTGTAATGTAAAAATTATAGCCTGGAATTCTTGGAAATGACTCTATCCCCCCTCCCCCTTGAAGAGACTGGCACCAGCTCTTTAGCTTTACTCAGCTAAAGGGAGCTTCTTTACCAGTGCCAAATGTATTCATATAGTAAAATGGAGGAAAATAGTAATGGATGCCATTCAACTTTCTGATGAGGAGGGATGACCATTTTTTTGAAGTACTGACTTCACTTAGAGGAAAGCCATTAACAGACACCAGAAATCCAGGGAGCTGGCTGTTGAATGCTGTGTGTTCAGTTCTTGGTGCCCTGTGTGTGTTAGATAATAGAGGGCACATAGGATTTCCAGGATTTCCCCCCTGTCAATGCAGGAGACATAAGAGACCCAGGGTCGGGAAGATCCTCTGGAGGAAGGCATGGCAACCCACTCCAGCATTCTGTCCTCGAAGAATCCCATGGACAGAGGAGCCTGGTGGGCTACAGTCCGTGGGGTCACAAAGAGGCGGACATGACTGAGCGACTAAGTATACACCAGTGATCAGTGAGGTTCCTACATCAAGAAGCCAGGTTTGACTCTGCCAAGTAGTGCCAGGGAAGTGAGTTTAGTAATTCTTGTTGGTCTGTTCTAGTTGACTAGGTGGAAAAATGGACTGATTGTCTACCCCTCATCACACACATTGCTTGGCTTAGGGAAGGTCTATGACTAGGGGGAGGCAGGTCCATCACCCCAACCCAGCATTTCAGGTAGCATCAGTCATTGAGACAGTAATATTTTAATAGAGTCTTTGTGAAAAATCAAAATTAAAAAAAATCCACAATGAAAAAAAAAGATCTAATTTTTAAATGATGACAGAATCAGAATGTTCTCAGGGACATTGGAGCCTGAGGCAAAAGGAAAAAAAATTGCATTAATTTTGATTTTTAAGAATTTGCCTTAAAATTCTAATGTACTTGATGACTGAGTTTTGGGTACCTCCTGCTCACCCTGAAAGCCCAATTCTAATGCCCCCTCTCTCGAGTTTTCCTAATTCCTTTCTCTCCCCCTCCATGGGCTTCTTGGTGACAGTGTATTTTACCTCTGGGCTTCCCTAACACTTTCTGCAGCTCTCCCGACAGCGTGATTATTTGTTTGCAGTATTTTCCTCTTTCAGAGGACTCTGGCTTCCTTGAGGATCAATGCCATGTATTAGGCTCTTTGTATCCACTGTGCCAGCCTGACATTCAGTAGGTACTCAAAAATATTTCATGGTTGTTCAAAACAACAACTGAGTGAAGAAGGAGTTCAGTGAATAAGTGAAATCAGCCTTTGAGTCTTTGAGAACTTGACCTGTTTTCCATGGTGATTCCTATATACAGCCCTGGTTCAGGTGGCGATGCTGTTTGGGAAACACAAGTCCCATGGAGGGAACCACTTCTAGAGACTGTTCCTTGTGAGAGTGCACAGGGAGTCAGGTTCAAGGAGTGGTGGTGATGTGCCCTTGGTGACCCCATTCCCATGCCCATCTTGCTTCCTAAGAAGGATTCAGTCCCAGCTCAGGGGGCAGGCAGGGGGAGGGGCGGTTCAGAGATGGGGTAGGGGTTTCCCCAACGTGCCAGGAACTTGGTGCTTGTTTCCATGGAGCTTACATTCTAGTCCGAGTGGGCAGATGTGAAAAAAGCAACAGATGCTCTCATTTTCGATTTCTGTACATGATTTGAAGACAGTCAGATTGGATGGTGTGATGCAGTTATGGAAGTGGAGGAGGCCGACTATAGCCGGGTGGTCTGAGAAGACCCTGGTGGAGCTGAGACCTCAATGATGAGAAGAAGCCAACGAAGCAAGGATCTTCAGGCAGCTCTTCAAGGAGATGGCAGCACAATACAAAAGGCCCTGAGGAAGGGGCATGCTTGGCTTTTTCGAGGAAAAAAATGAACCTTGTTAAGGAGGGTAACCTTCCAGAGGCTGAGGTCATGGAGGTACACAAGGACCAAATTGGTGGGTACTTCAAAGACTGAGATGAGGAAATTGAATTTTATTCCATCTGCAGTGGGAAGCCATTGGAGGAGTTGAAGGGGGAAATATCATGAGGCAATTCACATATTATAAGGGCACCTTTGGAGAACACACTGGAGGGAGGCCAGATCTTGAGGCTGTTGCAGTGGGGCAGGTGAGTGATGATGCGCGTGGATGGAGAGAAGTGCATGGATGCAGGAGAGGTGTTAGAGGTGGAGTCAGTAATGGTTGCTGATGGATCCCATGTGTGTCTCTGGAGGGGGAAGGTTGACTGAAAGGGAGGAATTGAGCATATCCTCTCAATTTTTGTCTTGAGTGGCCAGGCGGACTGTGGTGCTTTATGTCTATATAACTACAGGCTCTTGAAATGTTTTTTTTTTTCCTATAATAAAGGACTAGCCTTTGCAAAATAGTGATTGAAGTTTTATCTTTGGTGAGACAAGAACAAAATAAAACTGTAAGCAAGCCAGTGGGAAAAACCTTTTACCCCTCCATTCCACGCACTCATTTGTAAACCTGCAAACATCTCTGTACTGAATTTCACCCTAGGCTGTCTGCCCAACAAGACTGCTTGAGGGTAGAGTGGGAACACTTTCTTATATCTTCTGGTACATCGAGTATCCAAGTTGGTGTCTGGCACATGACAGGCATTTGGTAAATGCTTGGTGAAAGGCAGGAAGGAATGACAATAGACCCTCTTTGAACTTGTCTACCTCTTCTTTCCAGAGGTTAACACAAAACTGAAGGTGATACCAAAAAGTTAATCAAGTTAGGGAAACTCTGCAGACTGACACAGAAACCTCCATATACCCAGAAAGCTACAATTGAAGAAAACAACAAACATGCTGTAAATGATGTTTCTTTTACTGTGGAAAGACTTAATAAATCCATCGTGACAGTTACCTGTCTGGCAGTAGCAGTGTTTTAGGACTAAATTGCAACTCTATTTGATCATTTGAATTCAATCCCAGATATATTTTAAATATACATTTTGGTCATGTCTAAGGCACTTAGGATGACAGATATACTATATCATTAGACTATAAGTAAGTAAGTGAAGTCATTCAGTCATGTCCGACTCTTTGAGACCCCATGGACTGCAGCCTGCCAGGCTCCTCTGTCCATGGGATTCTCCAGGCAAGAATAGTGGAGTGGGTTGCCATTTCCTTCTCCATCATTAGACTGTATTCAGTAACTAATAAAGAAATTGGTAAGAAAGTGAAGTCCAAAATGCCTTTAATTATAGAGGAGCTGCCTCATTCATTTGATGCAAGAGAGGCAATGAACTGTCTGGAAGACAGGTGTTTTTCTACAAAGCATTTGGTAGTTCTTTCTTGATTAGAGAAAAAAGCATTAAGAGTACTCAGCATACTATTTTGGAGGCATTGATGTGGCCTCATCTGCCCTTTCTCACCACACCTTTTGCTCTGCCATTTCATACTTGTAATTACTTATTTTTTGTTCTTTCCTTCCTCATCTGTGCCTTTACTCTTGCTCTTCCAATGGTCAGGAAGAGGTCTTTCTCACCTTCTCCATCACTGCTAACCTAATCATCCTTCAGTGTTCAACCCAAGTGCAGCCTTCTCCAAGCAGCCTTCCTGGATTTCTCCAAGCTGAACTTATACCTTCCTTCCTCCATGTTTCCTCTGGTTTATGTTTTGTTGAGCATTATGCTAATGACTGGCCAGTTATTGTCAACCCAGGAAACTCTCAGTGCTTGACTTTGTGACTACAGCCTAAGAGTTTGCCATAGTATATAATTGAACATTTCTCTGCTTGAAGGAACATTAAGTTATTTATTTTATATATATATATATATACACACATATATATGTATGTATATATATATACATATATATATATATGATAAAAACTCATGCTATCTCCCCTGTATTGTATTTTCTTAGGTTGTAGGAGACTGATTCTTTCAAACACTTTAGTCAGTATTTCCCTAAAGGCACCAGCAGCAAAAATTTGTGAATATATTTTTATCAGAGATGATTAGGTTTTTACTCCTAGGAAACAGAAAAAAATTTAAGGTCATTGTTATTGTTGTTTAATCACTAAGTCATGTCTCTTTTCTACCCCGTGACCTGAAGCATGCCAGGCTTCCCTGTCCTTCACTACCTCTTGGAGTTTGCTCAAACTTATGTGCACTGAGTCAGTGATACCATCCAACCATTTAATCCTCTGCTGCCCCCTTGTCCTCTTGCTCTCAGTCTTTCCCAGCATCAAGATATTTTCTGAGTTGGCTCTTCCCATCAGGTGGCCAAAATACTGGAGCTTCAGCTTCAGCATCAGTCCTTCCAGTGAATATTCAGGGTTGATTTCTTTTAGGATTGACTGGTAGCCATAATAATTTATAATACATAGTCATTTGAGGATGTTAGCTTTAGCTTTTAGGTTCTTTTGCTATCTTTAGCTTTCTCCATTTTATTTTAATAATGATAAAAAATGTCATATTTGTTAACTTTTTTCATTCTAAGCTGTTTACCAAACTTTAAGGA
The DNA here is from genome assembly GCF_027580195.1 of Bos mutus. Lineage (NCBI taxonomy): Eukaryota > Metazoa > Chordata > Mammalia > Artiodactyla > Bovidae > Bos > Bos mutus. Next base: position 10,713,879 of record NC_091646.1, on the reverse strand, counting down.
TGCAAATACAATGTAGTTATTCATATGCTTGCAACTAGGTTTATGGCCCTGAGAGCATTCAATTACAATGATTTCTATTTCATTGATGTTGCTCAGAGTCAACAGAAGGATTGGGTCCCAAGGTAATGGGTTGTATTTAAAAATAAGAAAAAAGAGTGTAAAGGTGGAGGTGTTCAGCTGCACTAATATGGTTATTGTTAGAGAATGTTTGAAACAGGGTATGGGAACACCTGGCTGTAATAGTCTAACCAGATAGGTAACACGCATAGGATAGTGAGTATAATTGACAGTGGCATTTGGGACTAAAGAGAAATTGGTTACAGATAAAATCAAGGGATCACCAACATTGTGAACAGATCAGAGTTTCTGCTGACAGATCCAACACTCAGAAATGTTTCCTCCTTTCTTAGGAGATTGGAAAGGCAGGTAAGAGTATTGTCTTTCCAGTAAAGAGAAGGAGAAAATCAAGTGAGGACCAACAGTGAAAAATGGGTATACAGGCCTGGTCTGGTTATCTTGAGAAAGCTGCCTCCTTCAATGGCTGTTCACCTCAAGTTCTGAAAATTTGTATTTTTAGGTCAGCAGTTTGTGTGCAGGTCCAGCCAGGGCTTGACACTTTCTTTAGATGTGATACGTGAATCCAAGTGTGTATTCCTTGGAGTCTGGCAACACAATTGGTTAATAGTATCTGATAGGGGCCTTCCCAACGGGGCTGAAGGGAGTCGTTCTGGAGGTGTATTGTCCAATAGATGAAATCTCTAGGTTGTAAGGAGTGATGTTTAAGGTCTTCGTCTCCAGAGAATATGAAAGATGGGAGACACTGTGAAAAGACTGTACTTCTAAAACATGGTAATTTTCAACAGAAGCAAGCAATTAAGCCTTTACAATATTGAAGTCTGATCTCCTTTTATCAGTTGTGGATCAAAAGAAGCAGAAGCCAGGTGCATTGGGCATCCTGTGATTATCTCAAAAGGTGAGATTTTATGGGTTCCAAAAGGGTTTGGACCTGAGATTTAGAAGGACTGATTGCAGCGCCTTTGGCCAGGGTGCTACAAATGGAAAGGTTTTTCACAAATTTTGTGAATTGAGTCTTAATGTTGCCGTTAGTGCATCAGACCAGCCCTGAGGATTGAGGGTGAGAAGTGTGGTGAAAATGCGGTAGGACTGGCCAAACAATACAGACTTGTTGTGATATTTGACCAGTAAAATGAGTTCCCTGGTCACTATGGAGCTCAAGAGGAGTTCCGCAGGTAAGGATAATCTTTTCTAAAAGAAGTTTAGGCACAGAAGAGGCAGTAGCTTGTCTACATGGGAAGTCTTAGACCCAGTGGGAAAACATATAAACGATGACTAAAGCATATTTATATCCATGAGATGGGGGAAATTGAGTAAAATCTACTTCCCAAACCTCTAGTGTCCATTGGACAATTTAAAGCGTTCAGGAACACTGCCAACAGGTTTTCCTGAATTATATATGTTTTGGGCAGATGGGACAAGCAAAATAGGGACTTTTTGTGGCCTTATTGTTATCTCCCACCAGTGTTGATCATTTTATCTGTGTTTATCATTTTATCTGTGGACCAATGGTTTAATGCATATACAGTAATGAGAATTTTAGAGTCCTTGGCTAGACCGGATTGTTACTTGGCCCAAACCGGAGTTCTCCCTTTTATTGAGCCAACAGTTACTAGATTTCCAATCTTCTATTTCCTTTTCTGGAGCCAATTCTTGGGCTCCTCAAACTGATTTCTCTAGGTTATCATTTGTCAATTTGGACATGACAGAGGTTTGATCTTTCATTCCTTTGAGGGCAGCATTCTTGGTGGAAATGTCAGCAATGTGGTTTCCTTTAGCTTCCAGGGAGTCAGGTTTGGAATACCCACGGACCTTAATCATAGCTGAAGTGGCTGACAAGAATGTGGCCTCTAATGGACATAAGAGCCATTGAAAATTTTATCGCCACTAGAAGTAAAGAGGACTTGCTGTTTCCACAGCACTTTGAAGTCATGGGCTACTCCAAAGGCATATTTAGTGTCTGCTGTTTTGCCCTTTGATGAAATTCTGTCCCAAGTAGGATCATATATTTCAACCTGTTGGGCTGAGGTAGCCAAAGGCAAAAGTCCCACCTTGATGATTTTAAAAGGAGTTGAAACTACATATCCAGCACAATATTTACCATTTTAATTCTTTAAGAACCATTTGTAAACCATGAAAACAGCATTGGTTAGAGGAGTTTCCTGTGTATCGTGGCAAGGGGGCAAAAGATGATCTGTCAGAGTCAGTCATGAAGAGTGTAGTCCTTAGAGGAGGGAAGAAGGGTGGCAGAACTAAGGTGATCACAATGAGAGAGTTATATGAAGAGTGATTACTATGAGGATTTCCTAGAAAGTAAGATGACTGGCTAAAGGGTTTTGAGACTGATGAGAATTCAGGAGGGCTCTACTGCATGGGGTACAAAGATGGTTAGAAGGGATCCCATGACTATCTCTTGGTGGCCTTAAGTAAAAGGAATGTGACAGAAATGGCTCCGAGGTGAGGAGTGTCCTCATACCATAGGCTCTGTCTGCTGGCTGTAGTACCTTATGGGGTATTGGTGAACCCCGTGTTTCTGGGTGACTATTCCGAGAGTACTTGTCTCCTTCTCCAATATAAAGTTGATAATTAGAATGTCCATGGGTAGGAAGATGTATTAAAAGCTGGGTCATGCAGATCTTCCCAAGCAGTAAGAGTCAGGTTTGCTGTTCTTTAGTGGGGCATATAAAGACTGGGCCGTGAAAGAGTTCAGAATCCAGTTCTAACAATAAATAACCAACCCAGCCTCAAAACTGAGTTTGGTATTGGGCTTTGGGAAGTTCAGGATGCCATGAAGCTTATCTGGGTTTGGGTGCCCAGCTGCTCTCCCATGACCAGGTGCCCCAAATAACGAACTTGGGTTTGAACAAACTGTAGTTTCTCCCAAGCTTCAACAGGTGGATGCTGTCTTCCTAAAAAAAGATCTGGGAAGGGGAGCAGAGAAGCAAGTCATCTATATACTGTAATAAAGTAGAGCCTCCAGAACATTTTATATCACCTCAATCAGCTTTCAAGATTTGTGAGATGTAAGAAGGACTTTTGGTAAAATCTTTGGTCATTACTGTCCAGGTATATTGTTGTCCTTCCCAAATAAAGGCAAAGAGATATTGACTAGCATTATCTGTAGGGATCCTAAAGAAGGTGCTACATATTAATAAATCACTCACAGTGAGAAATTTGCCTTTGGTGGGTATGAGGCTGCAAAAGTATTGGAATTGGAAACAACAGAGTGACAAGGGATGACAGTATAGTTTATGGCCTGGAGATCTTGGACAAATCTCCATCCTTGGCCATTGGGTTTCTCTTCAGGTAAAACAGGGATGTTGCAGGGACCATTTTTGTTGTTTAGTTGCTAATTTCATGTCCAACTCTTCGCAACCCCATGATCTGCAGCCTATCAGGCTCCTCTCTCTATGGGATTTTCCAGGCAAGAATACTGGAGTCGGTTGCCTTTCCTTCTCCAGGGGATCTTCCTGACCCAGGGCTTGAACCCACATGTCCTGCATTGGCAGGCAGATTCTTTACCACTGAGCCACCTGGGAAGCCTGTTGCAGGGACTAGTGTACCAGATAATGAGACCCTGGGCCATATAATTATCCATTATTGGCTTAATGCCCTGGAGGGCCTCTTTATTTATAGGGTATTGGTTAATTCTGGGGAGAGGCTTTGACGGATCTATTTGCATCTTAATAGGAGGGATCTGCCAATATCACTTGAGGATTTTGCCCATAAGGAGGTGGCAGCTGATCTTATAGGGACAAATGATTAGTTTCCTTAGAATTAGGTTCAGTGCCATCAGAGACAGAGAAGGCAATGACACCCCACTCCAGTACTCTTGCCTGGAAAATCCCATGGACGGAGGAGCCTGGTGGGCAGCAGTCCATGGTGTCACTAAGAGTCGGACACAACTGAGTGACTTCACTTTTACTTTTCACTTTCATGCAGTGGAGAAGGAAATAGCAACCCACTCCAGTGTTCTTGCCTGGAGAATCCCAGGGACAGGGGAGCCTGGTGGGCTGCCGTCTATGGGGTCGCACAGAGTCGGACACGACTGAAGTGACTTAGCAGCAGCAGCCATCAGAGATGGAGCAAATAAAAGATGTTCAAGGGTCATATGATTCACTAAGTAGGTGGCTATTTTGGTTGTTGTTATTAAATTCTAGAATTATTCTCCATTTTTGGGGAGAAAGAAAATCCAGAATATTTTTCTAGGAAATCTCAACCCAGAAAATGAGTAAGAGTGGGGGAACTAAGGAGCAAATGCTGGGTATCTTTTAGAGGGCCTAAATCGAAAGAGATAGGTTTATTTTTTTAATTTTATTTTATTTTTAAACTTTACAAATTGTATTAGTTTTGCCAAATATCAAAATGAATCCGCCACAGGTATACATGTGTTCCCCATCTTTTAGAAACAAGAACCTGTTGACTTTTATTTGGGATCACCACTATTTGACCTTTTTAATACTCTGAGGCAGGCACTGGTTAATAACAGTGGGGTAAAGCACTGAGAGTGTAACTCTGGTGTCAATTAAGGTCATAGAAATATTCATTCCCAATCTAGAGAGTGATTTCTTCAAGCTGATTAAGAGGGAGGATTTGGAAGCACACTTAAGGCTTCCCAGGTGGTCCTCTTGGTAAAAAACCTGCCTGCCAGTGTAGGAGACATAAGAGACACAGGTTTGATCTCTGGGTTGGGAAGATCCCCTGGAGGAAGGCAAGGCAACCCACTCCAGTATTCTTACCTGGAGAATCCCATTGACAGAGGAGCCTGGCAGGCCTACAGTCCATCGGGTTGCAAAGAGTCAGATGCTACTAAAGGGACTTAGCATGCACTCACGCTGTAGTTCCTCAAAGCCCCATCATTGGGGGTTAGGAGGGCATTGGAAAGGCTGGTTGGAGGGCTGAAGGTACCTGGAGTGCTTAAACTTGTAACAGTCTTTTTCCCAATGTCCTGGCTTTTGGCAGTGATGGCTGAAAAACCAGGAGGTTTGTTTTATTTGTTTATGGACCTCCATTAGTTGGAGTTAGAAAGTGAAGATTTTAGTGGTCTTCCTTTTAGTTGAATCATGCTGGATTTAGACAAACTTGTTTGCTAAATTAATTAAATGTGGCATAGATGTAGTTTCCCATTCCACCCTGGTCATTTTAACTGGAAGAGAAAGATCCTGGTTTAGCCCTTAATTAACATAGAGTTAAAGCCTACCTGAGTGGATTCAACATCCATAGACCAGAATTGTCCTTAAAAATAATTTGGAGTTGACTGTGATAGTTGTGCAGAGGTTCATTTGGGTTTCTGAGTTCAAGTCTGAATCTCATTTCAATTAATAGGTTTTGGGAAAGGCCTAGAAGTTGCCAAATGGTGTCACTTGGCAGTTCCCTGAGTTTGATCATATAATAGAGAGTTGGCCTCCTGGTTGTACTCCTAGGAACTCTTTTGGATTTACCCAACTAGCAGTTTTTAATCCAGTATTCAGCTTGATCTTCACTGACACGCATGTGAAATAGCAGATATAAGTCAGAGAAACCAGGCTGATAAGTATGAATGTCCATATTAAATTCCTCAGCAAATTTGTGGGGATCCTCAGTTACTTTGGGAAAATCTGACTATAGCTTGTAGTTCAGCATTAGTACAAGGAACACAAGAAATTACAGATTTATCATTTGAATCTTCAGTGGGCCTAATTTAAAAGGGAAGATTTTAATAGGTTCAGGTAAGGTGGAAGTAGGGAGAAGTTCATAGAAAATAGGAAGTTCAGTGAAAAGAATAGAATGAGAAGGTAGAACAGCACTGAGGAAAAAAGGAAAATGGCACCAGAGTAAAGACCTTGGCACAAGATGGCTCCTGTGTACCTGGAGACATAGAGGGGAGGGGAGGGGGAAAAGAGACCTTAGTAGCTTTTTAATTTTTTCCAATTGTTTATTTTCCTCAATTAATTTAGAAATAGTATTTTGTAAAGAGGTGATTTTAGAGTCTTGAATGCATTTGGAAGCCTCCTGCTGCTGCTGCAGCTAAGTTGCTTCAGTCATGTCCGAGTCTGTGCAACCCCATAGATGGCAGCCCACCAGGCTCCCCTGTCCCTGGGATTCTCCAGGCAAGAACACTGGAGTGGGTTGCCATTTCCTTCTCCAATGCATGAAAGTGAAAAGTGAAAGTGAAGTCGCTCAGTCGTGTCTGACTCAGCGACCCCATGGACTGGAGCCTACCAGGCTCCTCCGTCCATGGGGATTTCCAGGCAAGAGTACTGGAGTGGGGTGCCATTGCCTACTCTGAGCTGTAATTTGAGAGATGTGGTCTTCTAATTTAGTTTTGAGAAAAACAAATTTGGGGAGGTCAAAAGTTCCCCATAATGGCCATTGGAATTCTAAATTATTTTGGTCAAATTGGTCCATTTAGTTAAAATGTGCATAAGGAGGGACCATAGCTTTTAAACATAAAACCAGCTGGGGTCCCAGAAGGGGGACACTCTTGAGATAGTTGAGGAGAGTTTGATCCCACTGCTCAAAACTCTGAAGTTTAGAAAACAGAAGAGTACTCACCACAAAGGGAAGTGCCTTCATGAAAACAAAAACTGGTCCCAAATAAAGTCAGAGAGCTTGACCAAAGGAAGGGAGCTTGGATCAAAGAAAAGGCTTACTCAATTTAATAGAAAAAGATAACTCACAGAAGGAGAGAGTACGAGCTGCTCAAGTGGGTACTCCAGACAGTTCTAGGAGTCATTATTTCCTCAGGAGATTGTCATCTTTGGATCCCACTTCTGACACCATGAAATGTCAACCTTAAAAATAAAATAGCTAGTTATTTTACCAGCAAAATTAGTTTGAGAATAGCAGAGGAATTGCAGTCAGCATAAGCAAACTATGTCATGCCATAGGCAAGCCTGGAGAACAAAGAAGAGGAGCATACTTTTATAGAGGAAAGGAGGAGGTTGGGAAGGGTTGTTTACAATGAAAGTTCATTGGAGTAAAGCATGAGTTCAAGGTGGTGGCGACTTCTGATTGGCTAAATGTGGTGTTTTCTTATTGGCTGGACTGTTGCTAGGCCAAGAGAAAATCTCTCTTCCTCCAACAAGAATGTGTAAACTTCTTGTAGTTTGTAAATACAAGGTACACTTCTTCCTGCTGAGGTCTGCAAGTGGCAGAGAGTGGTAGTGCAGTGGCAGAGAGTCCCCTTTCAGGGCTTCCTGACTCCATTTTAAATGAGGTTTCCTTTATTTTCACAGTAGCAATAAGGTAGGAAGAAATTCACACATACATGTTTATAAAATATGTATAAAAGTATAGGTCAGTTAAAAGTGCATTTTCAGGTGTGTGCATATCCTAAGCCTTTGTTTTCTGTATGTTTACTCTGTGCCAAATAGTTTACATGCATTATCTCATTTAACATTTGCAACAACCTCATGAGTTATTATTATCCCCATTTCACAGGTACAAAACCAAGACTCAGAATGTTGTATGATTTACCCAAGTTTATACAGTAATAGGTGGTGCAGTTAGGGTTCAAACTCAGTGTGTTTGATTTCAAAGTTCATGCCCTTTATCAATATACATTTGTAAGTGTCTCTTTTTTTAACCAGATACCAACTTTTATTCAGAATAAAAGCAAAAGAATGAAAAATATGAAAATGATAATGGTCGTGTGAATAGCAAAACCGGATCACCATGAATACCAAGTATTTATTTTATTGTTTATGTGTTTTATGAGTAGAGAGTTAGTCCTCAGACTCTGGTGCTCAGTCTGTATTGGATTCAGAGCATGTAATACAGCATTTTAGTGCAGTTGCATCCCCTCCTCTCCGAGTTTAAGACCACTTTATGGGTGAGTTACTTTATGATGTGGTCCTTTCGATATCTTGGTAGCTAAGATGGAATTCTCAGAGTTATAATATGTTTAAACACCAGATGAGCCACCAAAGTCTGAAAGCCTTCATTTTTAAGAATTTCCAGATTGAGAAAGCCATTATCCTGAACAGCTGAATCATTCACCTGTCAACATTTCTGATAAGTCCCGTGATTTTGCAAAACAGGTACACGTTTCAGGATAATTTTCATCTGAAGCCATTCACCTCTCAAGATCTCTGACAGTTCCACGATTTTACAGTGCACGAATTTCAAGTTAATTTCATCTGAAGTGAAAACCCTACTTTATATCTCTTTATAAACAATGTGCTAGAAAAACACCCAGGTGTCTCTGTGACCCCTTAGACCCTACATTAGAGTCCCTCTTAGGCAGTCGGTCCTTTTGCTTCATAGGTTTTCTTACTGTTGTAGTTCATTGTGTGAGTATTTGTTTAATGCCTGTCTCCCATGCTGGACTATGAACTCCGGGTGGACAGGGACTGTGTGTGTTGCTCAATGCCACATGTTACCTACAGTGCTTGAAACCCCATGTGTGGCAAATAGTTGACACTCAATTTTTATTGAGGCAGGAATAAATGAATGGAGTGTGATAGAAGAGTAGACACATGCAACCAGGTAGCGGATTTAATCTTGATTTATGCCACAGAGATTCCCATTCTTAGTTTTTAAGCACGACCCTAGTTCAGTACCTCTTTCATGACCTAACAGCTCTGGGGGTTTTCTGTGATGGAGGGGAAGTCTGTTTGCTTGGTGATTACAAGAGGACAGATACAATATTTACTAGACTTAGCAACTCTTGAGCAAATGTGGTCCCTGGAGAAGGGCACGTGATAATAATTCAGGGAAACCCAGTTGTTATCTCAAAGCTAAGCCACACAGGCATCAAGGCCATGACTCACGTTCCTGTGGTCAGGAGCCATAGAGTTTTCAAGGATAATTTATGGTGATGCTGATGAGACAGAGTTCATTTAAATACTGTAACTGCTGAAGTATTCTGAAGTGGAAAGGCAGCCTGTGGTGGGGTAAATACCTTGTTGACCCCTTTTCCCTCTCCAATACACTATTGTTTCAAGTATTTACTCTAAAATACTTGAGTCTTAAAGTGACCCAGGAGAGATGAACTGACCATGGCTGCTTAATGCACGTTAAGATTTGATTTCTGAACACGAAGGACACGCTCATCTTTACTCAGCCCATTGTTCTTTGATCGGTTAAATGATGCTATAAATGGAGGAGAGTGATAGCAAAAAATAAATGTTTTATACAGTGCTAGAAAAAGCTTTAGGGGAAAATTTTCGCAAAAGAACAGATTCTTTCTTGTTTCTATAGAAACCAGTAGCGATCAGGAGGAGCGAGGTGTTCTTTCAAGTGTACATGGTGGTAAGGCCAGCTCAGCAGTCCCCAGCACACTAGAGGGCTGGTTAAAGACCCACTGTCAGGCGGGGGGGAGCCTCTGTCTGTGTCCCTTTGATCTTACTGGCAGTAGGGGACGTCTTGCTGGAAATCCCGGCTTCCCCATGGGCTGAGTAGGGCTGCGGTCCACAGTCGCTCAGCATCATAAAGCCAGAAAGACTCTTAACAGGAATCTCTTGTTGAAAGAAGAAGAAAAAGATAAACATAAGGAAAGCTCTAATATCAGTTGTCAACAGGCCTTTCAATGTGCTCCTTACCATCGAGCAGTAAATGTCCTGGTCGTCTCCTGCCCAGATAACTGATAAACTGGCAAAAGCAGGCATTTGAGCCCTTGATGGTAAGATAATTTGTTGCTCTTCCAATTTGTCTCCTTCTATAAAATCTTTTTTTTTTTTTTCAAATGAAATTAGAATGAAATGCCTCCTTTTTGGTTTCATTTGTAAAGCTGTTACCTTCCTGACAAGTGAATGTTGAGCAAGACTTAAATCAAATTCCAAGGCAAATACTTTTCTAAAGCCTAATCAATACTACAGGTTTAAAATGAATTCTCCAGTCTTTTAAATGAAGTTTAGGTCAAATGTAATGACAGGATGAAGCAGGCACATTTTGCTTCAATCTGACAGGTCCCAGAAGGTAAGAGGAATATCTAGTAACTGACAAAAGGGTTTTCCCTTTGTTTGACATTTACTTTGTATGTAAACAATCCAGTATATTGGCACGTCAATGTATTAGTTGGTGGTGGTCCCAGAACACAATGTAAATTCAGATAGTATTTCTTTCTGCTCACAAATACACTCTTGATCAACAAGAATGCATTTATTGCAGTCTTGCCTTGCAGTTGGCAGAACAAAATGAATCATTTTGAAATATAAACTTTCTCAGATCTAAAATATATCACTGGAAAACACAGACATAGGAGGAGAAGATTATGAAATAAAAGAAAGGTATTTAGGAGTCTATAAGTCATAAACATAATACACGTTCACTAATAAAGTACTGGGGTTCCCTGGTGGCTTAGACGGTAAAGAATCTGCCTGCAACGTGGGAAACCCAAGTTCGGTCCCTGGGTTGGGAAGAACCCCTGGAAGAGGGCATGGCAGCCCATTCCAGTATTCTTGCCTGGAGAATCCCCATGTACAGACGTGCCTGGCGGGCTACAGTCCATGGTGCTGCAAAGAGTCGGACATAACTGAGTGACTAAGCACAGCAATAAAATACTGGGACAAATGTACAAGACTACATATAATGAGGAGGTGTTAAAAGCTGGATATACCTTTCTTGAAGCTGTAAGTTTGAAGCAGCATTTTGCAGTGTGGGAGAGTATGAAGTGGCCTCTTGCTGGGTGTGTGACCTTAGGGAAGTCACTTCCCCTCTCTGAACTTCAGTCTCCTCATCTACAAAATGGTAATAATACAAATGATGGCGATGGTGATGATGATGATGAGGAGGAGATGGAGGAGAAAGGTGTCTCCCTCCTAGGGTTCTATAAGGTTTAAGAGAATTCTAGAAAACTCTGCACAAAAGAAGTACATAATATATGCCACATTCCTTTTCCCCTACCCCAAAAGTAAACAGGTTAGTATTGAGCAGTTCTTTTTTACCAAGCTTTCAGCCATCGTTTTTCTGCTGTTCAATGAGAACTAAATTTTTGTTAAAATATATTTTGTCAGAAAAGTAAGCAAACTTTCTTAAATTGGAGACATACATGGAATGAGAAATACCATGTGTTTTCTAGACACATTTTGTTTTGGTTTCTTTTTCCCTGGGAGTAAAGTTTGGGTGAAAATCTCTTAAGTCCTTATACGTATTTAAGATGAAAAAAACCTTTAGATTTGCTGTGACAGACCCAAAGCTTTTCTGGAGAACTGTGTGTGTTTGACCTCTCAGGCTGAAGTCACCATATCAGCTTCATCTGACATCAGTATTTAGAAGCTCTTCTTACTGGGTGTGCCTTGGTTGCCTATTACATGTAATAAGGGCTCAATAGATAGCTGCCTAATGAATAAATGACAATATCATGAAATAAAGTTAAGAATGTAATGCTTACCAAACAAGTCTTGATAAATTTGTTTCAGTGATCTTTTTCTTCCCACACAATTGTGTGTAATATCATCCCACAGGCAATGTATGAAAAAGGGGTAATGGTAGATAAAATGGAAAGAATCCTTGCCTCTATTTAACTGGCCTCATTAATTTATAGCAGTACAGACTTGATTCATTGTATCAGTATTTGGCTTAAATTTGACTGGATCAGGATGCAGATTATTTACAGTTTCTACCAACCCAAAGTGCCTAGTATATATTTGCAGTGATTTATAATCTACAGACAGTCATTATCACTGTCATTTAGCTTTATTTTGATCCCCACTAGTTACACAGCCTCACAATACCTACGTGGTTATAGCCCTTCAATATGCCTATGATGAAATTTCATATCACCCAATAAGACATCCTCATTATTTATAAAGAATGAGTTGGGGGTGAGAAGGCGGTGATGATTTCTTCACTGATTTCTTGACTTATTTAGCTCACAGCCTCATCAGTTCGACCCAGACAACCATTACTCTTCCTTTATTACACACCAGACACACAGCCAGAATGAGACTTAAAGTCTCAGAACATTTAGTAAAGTAAAAATGTGCATCTTCAGACAAGAAATGTGGGGTGTATACCATGTATTGTTCCTTTTCATTTCCAAGATGTTACTACTGACTGTGCTGATGGTCTTGGCGTGCCAGCAGCACTGGAATGACCACAATCCTTCCACCTGAGATACCCAAAGTCCTTCCTTTGCATGCTGCACGGAGCTGTGAATTCATTTTCTTAGGCTGCCATGACAAAACACCACAAACTGAGTTTGTGGGTTAGAACAGCAGAACTGTTTTGTCTCCCAATTTTGAAGGCTAGAAGTTTGAAGTCAAGGTGTTGGTGTGGCCATGCTCCCTCCAAAGGCTCTAGAGAAAGAGCCTCAGCTGTTCATTGGCTTGTAGATACATCACGCTAATCGTCTTTCACATCACCACCTTTTTCCTGTGTCATCACATGGATTTTCCCCTGCGCATGCCCATCTCTGTGTCCCAATCCCCCCCCCCTTTTTTTAAAGGACACCAGTCATTTTGGATTAGGGTCCAGCCTAAGGACCTCATCTTAACTTGATCATCTCTGTAAAGACCCTGCTTTCAAATAGTTAGATTCTGAGGTCTTGGGAGTTAGGGGTCCAACATAGTGTTTCTTTTCAGAGACAGACATAATTGAATCCCTAGTCTATCATCCCAGATGTTTATGTGCAGCTATGCTTCTGATACTTGTGGTCCATATGAAGCTGTAGATGAGAAAAGCAACTCCAAGCCTGTGGGCTACTTCATTGTTTCCCAGGCTCTACAGTTTGGCCACTTGACCTGAGACCTTGCTTCTGTGGATCCTTAAGAGGGATATGATGACCATGCCTAATTAGCTACTGCAGTATTACTTTCCAAATATGCTGAAAGTCAGTTTGGTTACAAATTCAGCCTGGATTGCTCTCTACCCTGCCACTCAGTGTACTTAGTCTGAGTTGGTAAGCTTAACTAGATCCAAATGATAGCAAGAAATTTTAAACTTTTAGACAAATTTAATTTAATGGGAAACCAGATGGTACAGCTGTCTTGGAGTGTAAAGTAAAAGGTAGTATTGATTAAAGAGAGGATTTCTAAAAGTCTTGCAGCTAGACTGCATTCCTATGGGAAAAGCTGCTAACCCAAATCCTCATGGCCAAATAACACCAATTTTTTTAAAAAAGTGCTGAGTTTACTTGCTCAAAAGCAGGTATTCACAATGCAGCATGATCATTGTAAAGCTACAAAAAGTTTTCTGGGAAGTTTGAGGAATTTCTTTGTCCTAAGGACAGATGGACACCTCATAAAGTATTTATGGTCCAGTCTAACTAACTAGGATGGACTTGCCAGGTGGCACAGGGGTAAAGAATCCTTGCTTGCAATGTGGGAGGGATGGGTTTGATCCCTGGGTTGGGAAGATCCCCTGGAGAAGGAAATGTCAACCCACTCTAGTATTCTTGCTGGAAAATCTCATGGACAGAGGGAGCCTGGTAGACTACAGTCCATGGGGTTGCAAAGAGTCAGACATGACTGAGTGACTGAGCAGGCACTAACTAAGGATTAACACGGGGTCAGAGGGTCATTGTTAGTAAAACTATATCTCTAGGTCCATCTACATATAGGAGGCACTTTTAGAAACTATGAAAAAATATTATTCAGCCTGAGGCATTAGAGATTATTTTAATTAAAATTATGTGTGTGCATCTCCTGTGTCTTCTGCATTGCAGGTAGATTCTTTACCACTGGTCCACCTGGTAAGTGCCAAAGCACCTATCAAAAAATTGATAGGGAACTTCAAACAACATCATCAAGAAAGTAAAAAGATGTTTTAGAATGGGAGAAAATATTTGCAAATCACATATCTGATGAGGTATTGGTATATAAAGAAAAAATATAACTCAATAATCAAAAGAGAAATGACCCAGTCAAAAATGAGCAAAACCTCTGAATAGATTTTTTTCCAAAGAGGGTATGCAAAGGACCAAAAAACACATGAAAAGATGTTCAACATCCTTAGCTATCAGGGAAATGCAAATCAGAACCACAATGAGCTACCACTTCACACACTCTAGGATGGCACTGCTCTAAGAGATAAGACACTAAAAAGTGTTGGTAAAGATGCAAAGATATTGGAATCCTTATACATTGCTGATAGGAATGTAAAGTGCAGCTACTGTGGAAATTAGGCAGTTACTCAAAAAGTTAAACACAGAGTTACTTTGCTTTGCTGTGCTGTGCTCAGTCATTCAGTCATGTCTGACTCTGTGACCCCATAGACTGCAGCCTGCCAGGCTCCTCTGTCCATGGAGTTTTCCAGGCAAGAATACTAGAATTACCATATGACGCAGCAATTCTACTCCTAGTTATATATCCAACAGAGTTGAAAACATATGTCCTCGCAAAACTTTGTATACCAGTGTTCCTAGCAGTATTATTCACAGTGGCCAAAATATAGGAACAATGCAAATGTCCATCACCTAATGAAAAGATATGCAAAATAATATTTTATCCATACAATGGGATATTATCCAGCCACAAAAGTGAATAAAGTATTGATACATGCTACAACATGGATGAACCTTGAAAATGTTATGCTAAGCGGTAGATGGCAGATTCAAGGGTGATATATTGTACAATTTCATTTATGTAAAATAACCAGAATAGACAAATCCATAGAGTAGTTACCAGGAGTTGGGGAAAGGGCCGAATGGAGGGTGACTGCTAATAGGTACAAGAATTTTTTGGAGGGGGTGATGGAATGCTCTGGAACTAGATAGTGGTGTTGAGTGCACATCTCTGTGACTGTACAAGAGCCACTGAAGTCTATACTTTAAAATGGTGAATTGTATTTTTATGAATTATATCTCAGTAAAACTGTTTCTGTTGCCAAAACTCAGCCTCTGTTCACCAGTGCTGAATAGAAATATGGAGATGGACTTTTGGGTGAAGTAGAAAAGAGTAGCTTTTATTGCTTTGCCAGGCAAAGGGGGCCACAGTGGGCTAATGCCCTAAAGACTGTGTGACCCACCCTGGAGGGGGTAGTGGGGAGTTTTATAGTGTTCAAGGGCGTGATCAGTTTGTGGATAGTTCTTGAATCCGTTGGCATCAAGGTGAAGTTTCAAATATCATCAACCTTCTGGTTTCAGCCAGTCTAGGGTCTATGTTCTTGTGGTCAGTAGTTTTCATCTGGAGGGGGGTCTGCTTCCTGTGAAAACAACTTAGGAATGTGTGTCAAGCCTTTATCTGTATCTTTCAGGGAACTGGGAGTTTGGGGGTGGTTCTGCTATGTGGCAGAATTATAGTCTAAATTGTTACCAGTTCCCTAGTCCAACAGCACTTCTTTGTTTCTACATCTTTACGTTTCCCAATCATCACCTCTTGAGTCAGCATTTTACTTCAAAGTACAAGGACACAGAGGCTTGTACACAGTTCCATTGCCAAAAAAAGTTTCACTTGCTAGTTTTACTGTTCATTGATGATTCATTGAAACAGTACCTAGATTCTTTGCTTACAACTTAGCCCAACACAATTTTTTCCAAGGAGGGGTATTTTATCACTGGCATTTAGAATTGCTACAGCATAGTGATAATAAATAGCAGGCAGAGTTAGAAATTTGTTAGGGAAATCACATTGGAACACATTAAGCAGTCTAGTTAGATAAGAGTCACCGTCTTCCGGAAGAAGATAGACAGAAAGGTTTCAGTGTTGGGCCAGCGAGCAGTGGCAGTCAACACGCAGTGGTTTGCTGTCTTTCCAGTTGGACGATCGATTTAGCCTCCTTTAAGCCTCTGGGACCCTGGTGCCCAGCACCTCCACTAGAGGGGGAGCAAGCTAGATAAAGAATGCCTCAGATGGGTGTGGTGAGTTAAAAGCCTGGGGGAAAGATTGTGGAATGGAGAGGAACTTGGAATTCTAGGCTACTGTATAGCTTCTTATGTGTGTCTGTGAAATGCAAGTCGATACCAACCTTGTGCTCTTTAAAATGGTGATAAAAATTTTTGTCCCCAAGAATAGCATAGAAAAGACATTGAAATTAGAATCTGTTTGAATTAAACATCAGGGTTATTATGGGTTACTTTTTTGTTGGTTTTTTTAAAGCATGTGCGGAGGAAGGTTACCATCTCTCTTATTTCCACACATGGGGAACTTTAGTGTTTTTTGCAGTCCTGGAAACAAGTTTAGGTTCAATAATGTCAAGATTTTAAATTTTATCCTCTAGAAAGTGAAGCTTAAAAGATGCCAAACATTGGAATATTTTGTATAATTTGAGGAGAAAGAAAAGTCATAATTTAACAAGAAACTCAGTATTAACCGTCACATTCTGATCTGACAATTGTAACTAAAAATATTTGGCAAATTTTCATTTCATGAAATCCATACTGAAAAGCATAGAGCTGTATTTTTCCCCCTTAGCCTCATGTACTCTGCGCTGATAAGGAAGAGACAAAGAATAAGCCAACAATCTTTTAAGAGAATAAATAGAGGTTATATCAGAAGGATAGTGGAGATTTAGCCCAATCTCTATTTCCCACAGCAGTGTCAGGGTTTATGATGACCTGAATCATCCAAAGAGAGGATAAATAATGTTCAGTAAGGATTTAGCCACAACTAGATTTTATTATTGTCTGAATCCTAAAAATCAGTAACCTGTCTGTTGTGTCCTGATGGCTCATGAAAATATGCAGTGATCTGCAACAGCTTGTTCATTCTCGACAGTATATCTTTAATTCTCACCAATATATGAACCAAATTGTCTGATATGTGGAGTACTTCTGGCTCTTCCACCCTGGTGACAAAAGGGAGTGCTGGGGCTTTGTGAATGGAGCTGATTGAATAGCCCTAGAAGTGCTGGTGTTGACAAAGCCAAAGTTAGTGGCTTCTTCATTATGATTCATGGCCTCTTGTAGGCAGCAGCACAACAAACTTAGCCCTGGCCACAGCTCTTGGTCTTGTCGCTTTGATCCCCGTCAGTGACCTGGAAATCGCTCTTTATAATAGGAACGCAAGGACTTGTTCTGTAGCCCGGCAACTTGTTTATTCTTGTTTGGGTCAAACTGTTCATGGAAGGGGATGTGACTGAGTATGCTGCTTCTCCGACAGGGGATGGTGGGCTGAATCGGTGGTGCTGTTCCCTGCCTGCATGTTTCGTGAAATGACTGAACAATTCAGTGCCAAGTGGCTTTGACCTTAGCCTCACTCACCTGTTAATATCTAATAATAACTACAATTTCCTGGTACTGGACCATGCTTTTTACTTACCTCGTTATTTAAGGCTCAGCAAAAAACTAAGAAGTACACATTAGTATTTCCATCTTGGAGATGATGAAACAGGGTTTCAGAAGTCCTTATGGAAAGTATTACCTGCCCCTGTTGGGATATTGTGCAGATTAGTGAATACATGCATAGTGCTGATGGACTGGGGGTGTTTGTGTATGCCTCATAGCTGAGCACCATGCCTGGGACATGAGAAGGACACGAAGCCCCTCAGTAAATGAGAGCCATACTTCTTTTGTCTTGAACAGCACTGAGTATTTTGCCTAACAGGTTCAATAGATAGTAGTTGAATTGAATTAAAATATCACTAAATAGATTTTGCAAGTTGGCTTTCCTGCTGTAATTAGCTTTCTGACAATTTGAGTGGTAATTGGTTGATGGGAAGAATAATTAATAATAAAGGCTGTTTATTTGTGGGGTAAGCATTTATCACAGTTTTCACTCCTTTCCATCAGCATTTAATTCACAAAAAGGCTCATAAGTTAACTATAGAGAAATTGTATTACTAAATATTGAATAGTAATTATAATACACGATATGTTTTCCCTTTAATTAGCAAATAGACTGTTCATTATGTTTTAGATAATTGTTACATATCATTTGATTTTATTTCTTTATCACTTGTGGCAGGTGATTACATTTCCACAGGGTATAATTTTTTATCACATTATTTTGAAATTTGATTACAAGATTATGCAGTGCAGAATTCAGTGTATTCAAATCACCCTGATTTCTCTCACATTCTTTGCTTCTGGAAAATTTGCACTCCTTTTTTCCACCCTGTATGTGCGTGATAAATAAGAACACAGTATTAATGAAGCTGAATAAGTGTGTAAATCTCTGTAAGTGTCTTAAATTAGAGACCTTGGAACTTCTACTTGGAAATTTTGACTTGTGTCTCATTGCAATAGTAATCTCTTTGAAAATCAGTCTCCTTTACTAATAAAGACAAAGAATAATATAATATCTGGTAATCTAAAATGATATATAATAATATAACATGTCATATAAGCATTACACAGTACTCTAATGCAATATACAATTATAATAAATGCAAATGAAAATAAATGCAAATGTTGTATCTAAGCGTCTGTGACCCTGAAGGAGCTCAAGAGCATGTAGTGATAGCTGCTCGCTCCCCTCCTCATCTTTGAGTAATTGGGCTGATAACACCCCTCATTGCCCTGCTGCAGGTTTGACACTGTGAGTTTAGCTTTGACAGGAAATCAGTAGCAGTGTGCATGTTGCTTGACTACGCTCAGACCTCCCTGCCTCTGCTTTGATAATGTTATTTATGATGAAGGCAAGATCACAGGCTGTACAAATTATGGTTATTGTGGTATTCAGCCATTGGCGGGTATGGCACCCAGCTGCCTAGTCACAATTTGTCTTATTAACTTGATTATCTGATTTCCTCCAAGTTCTGCAGTGTTGAAATGGCAGCCTTTGAGGGGAAAGTTTCATAGAAATGAGTGCTGTCCTATGCAAGGCAACCGAGTTGGTTGAAAATAAGATCCTATCAGAGGAATGAGCAGAGGCTACACTTTTATGGTCTTACAAAGATTGTAAAGATATTAAATGTGAAGCAAAACTCTTGCATTTGCTCATTGCATTTTGTTTCAAGGAGTTTAAATAATACTGCTTAATGCTATCAGGACGATGTCAGGACTTAGAGGGAATAACTTTCCTATTTAGGTTTGGTCATGCAGTCTGTTTAACAGCTATTCCCTTTCTAACGGTATGTTGCGGTTCCCAGCATTCCTCAGGGCATGCAGGGAGAATGGCATGGACCTCTTGAATAATTAATATGATTTTCAGAGCAGTAGTCATGGAAACCCAAGCAGTGCCACATATTTGGATTATAAGAATTAGGCACATTTTGAATATAACATTTAACCAAAAGAGGTGGCTGTCCCCTAAAGACAAATGCATTCTCCCCAATTCCTCAAGCTCGATGCAGTGAATATGGGCCTATTTATATGTTTGTTTTGAAGAGTATGAAACTAATCCATGCTTCATCATACATTATTTTTGTATCTTCGTGTTTGAATCACTTAATTGGTTTCTTTCCCTGTGTATTTGGACTCTGTTTAATTGAGATGTTTTCACATGCAAACTTCTGTTTTCATACTTTCTCTAGTGCTGTTCATGATCACAGGTTATTACTTTTTTATTAAAGAGAAAATGTAGAACTTAATTTACAAGAAAATAGCATAGACCACTCACTGTGTTGAGTATCTCTAAGGTATCACATCCTTTCTAACACTGCCCCAAACCTCTGGTGATATTAGGATGCAGGATTTTCAAGTATTAGACAATTGCTATTCACCAAAAAGACTACAGTTTTCCCATGAAGTTTATAGACTGTTCTGTTAGAGCGGTTGCATGGCTCTTTTATTTGTCTCAAAAAGTGTCTCTTCAGAATCAATATCATCATTACCTTGTGTGTGTGTGTGTGTGTGTGTGTGTGTGTGTGTGTGTGTAAGAAGTCAACCAGGCAAGAGCAAAAAGCTATCATCCAGTCTTCAGTAGTAGTGTACGTGTAAAGAATAAAAATAAATGGAAGTTATTTATAGAGTACAAACCCTCTGGTTTCATAAACCATGTTATACTGTTATTTGCTCAGGTTTATTCCACAAACAGCTTCAGTGTCTAAGACTCCCAAGCTTCTGCTTTCCTAGACTGATAAAGGAAGTGATTAGCAAGACCATTAACCAAGACTAGAAGATTAAAAAGGATTAAGGAAAGCAAAGACCTATTTTTGTTACTACTTCAAGTTTTCTGCTTGCATTTAAAAAATGGGCTTTCTCACAGAAATGTGGACTATTTGGTTCTGTGCTCCCGCCTGCCAAGTACCCCTGAGCCGTGGGGTCCTCCTTGGAGCCCTTGATTCTCCTCTTGTCTTCGGAAGATCCTTTCGCTCCGGTGAATTCGTGCAGCTGTATTGTCTTTCCCCCAGATGTCCTGACAACAATGCCACAGTGTCTCACTTGCTTGAGGCCCCACCTCCTTTGCACCTCTCAGACTGCGCCTGGGCTTTAATTAGGATTCCGACTGCATTGCTGGCCCGGCTTCCATCCATCTGTTGATAAGTTGCAGCTCCTCTGCGATTCTTTTTGGAATTACCAGACAAACGCTGTGCCGAGGCTGCAGCAGAAGCCCCCAGTCCTTTCTCTGGTCCCGCAGTCAGTGCATTATCTTACTGTTTCGATTTAGTCATGTGTTTGTGTTGCACTTAGTGTAGCTTTTTGGCCTTTTTAAAATATATATATATATATATGAACTGATTCAGTCAGAAAATTCCAAATACCTCGAATTCCAAGTGCTCTTTCTGGTATCATTTTGCTCATGGTTTTTGGTTTTGGAAATGTGAGCTGTGTTTATGCAATTTACCTGTTTGCAAGGGCTTGTTGACTTATTCCCAGGTTCCTCTGCTGTATCCTTAAGGCCGTGTCTTTATACTCCCTCACCCCAATCCTTCCTCTCCTTCATTGTTTCTGAAGGACAATGGCGGCCCAGCACCTTCCCTCTCCCTCATCACTTTTTCTAGCTTTTTCCTACTGATCTGGGAAGGTAGTGTTTGAGGATCATCTCTTCTTTCTCGTGGTACCCACCCCTCCCATACAGAACCAGATGCCTGTGAGCAGCCTCTGCCCAGCCCCGGCAGGTGTGTGAAACTGCAAGGTTCTTAAGGACAAGGACCTTTCTTCTTTCTTTTTCTATCCCTACCCCTTTAGACAGTGTCTAGCATGAAGGAGTTGCCCCATATCGCTCCTAGCCCTGTTGGTTCCATTTCAAACTCTGTGAAGATTTGTCAGGCTGGTTTTTTTTTGTGACCTTGGGTGATTTGGGCGACCTCTAGATGTGGTCTAGTTTGGGGAAAAGAAAACCACATCATGGGACATCAGATTTGTCACCTAGGTAGCACTCTGCAAGACAAAGATACTTAAATACAGACTGTGAAACATATTGATTTTAAAAATGGGGCTATTTTGAAATTTCTCACTGTAGGACTTTTCACTGAAGGAACAAAAAAAAAAGGTAGAGAATGTCCAGTGACGTAAATATTACTAGAATCTGAACTCTTAAGCAAGTGTTTTAGAAAGATACGCCTCTCCCCCCAAAATGGCCACTGTCACCTTAATTAATTACAAGTGAAAAGATCTCCCCTGGAGACCTGCTCTAGGAGCTCCCCAGGAAATGACACCTTTTCCCAGAGGCTGAGCTTGAGTACTACCTAAGTTGCAGACTTTGTTTCTAGGCTGGGGTCAGCTCCCCTGGAGCCGTGCCGCACGAGAGCTGTAGCTGACCTGTTTTGAAGGATCAGACACCAGGGCCCTTGTAAACTTATGGAAAATGTGTCTCTGATCAGAAATGCAGCCGCAGACACAATCAAAGAGTAATTCGAAATAAAAATGTTATTGTTGTGACAGTTAAGCACCACTGTTAGTCTCCATATGTTGAAGTGAAAATCCAAGTTTGTCTGTAATTGATGACTGAAATGGCTGAATATAGCCTCTGTATTTGTTACCAGATTGTCTCCAATATATTTTGTCTGTAAATAACAATGGAGTCATACACGCATCTCTGTGGAGCTAAATTTTACCTGAGCTGCATGTGCACAATTTTCTCTGAGTTCAGTGCAAGGCCAAGCACAATTTAGTTCAGGGAATAACAGGCTTTTATCAGCGACATGTATATCACAGCCACCCGTGTTCGGAAAAATAAAGTGATTGTTGTCATTTGCCATTGTAAAAAGAGAGTTGTCTGTAGTAATATATTTAAATGATGCTATTAGTCATTTATGCCCCCAACATAAATGCTGTTTCATGTTTGTTAAACATAATAGTATAGCAAGAATCTTTTGATGCACACAGACCTACATGAAAACTGGACTAAATAAAATTAAAGAGCGATCATGGTACACAGCGTGTGGAAACCAGGTTAAAGATAGTTTTATGTTTTGTGACTGTGCCTAGAAAGCTTGTCATGAAACTACTGGCTTGGCTTTATTGAATTCAGTCTGCAAGGTAGTTGAACAACCATGATAAAATGTGAATATTTCTTTAGCGTCAGTATTGTGAGGTGCTATGAATGACAGAAAGGGCAGGATTCGGTGTGGGGTTCTTCTTGTGCTGGGGGTGACACAGAGAAGATGGGAAGCATTTCTTTTGCAGTTACGTTAAGCTAATTTCCTTTGGGCTCTGAATCTCTAGCATATATTTTAGGGATAACATGTGGCTTTAAAATTTTTCCAATGCTAAGCTATCTCCTCGCCTGCCAAGTTGGTATTTGCTCAGAGACTTCAATCTGAGCCAGACATGCTCTGCTGCTTATAACTAAGGTACTGCTATGGAACTAGCACTTAAGTTGTTTCTCCAAGAAGGGCCAGATTGGCCTGGGTGAACTTGTCTGTTCATACTCAGTGTCCTTGTGCCCAATGCTTCCTAGTTGCCAGATGGCTGCTACTGGTTATGAGCCATTGAGGTCTGTGTTTATCACACTGAGCTCGGCTTGTGAGAGTCTCAGCTTCTAGGGGGCTTATCCTTAGAGTAAGCACATGCACTTTTTGTAAAAGAATCCCCTCCCCCCAAAATTCAGGTCATTGGATGTTTCTTTTAAGGTAAAAATTGTTAAAATGAAAAATATAATTTTCATGTTCTTTAAAATGATGGTTTAATCGAGTTGTGGAAAGGCCAGAATTTTTTTAAGGAAATTACTTGAAGTTAGTAACTTTGTTGAAGGAAAAAGCTCCTAACAGCTATATTTAAACAAGAAGAACTTAGTGGGTAAAAATTAAACAACTTAAATCTTAATGTAAATAACAAGAAAGATGAGCTATACACTATTATTAAAGTTCACTTTTTTCTTTTTTTTTAAATTTTATTTCATTTTTAAACTTTACATAATTGTATTAGTTTTGCCAAATATCAAAATGAATCCACCACAGGTATACATGTGCTTTCAGACATACAGAAAAATTGCAATATACATGTGCTTTCAGACATACGGAAAAATTGCAAGAATTGTGCAAAGAATTCCCATATACCTGTCACCCAGCTTCCCCTGGTGTTATCATTTTACCACATCTGCTTTCTTCTCTGTCTCTGTCATTTATCTAACTTTTTCTGAATTGAGAATAAGTTATAAACATGGTACTCTTTACCCCTAAATAGTCGAATGTATATTTCCTAAAAAGAAAGACATTCTCTTACATAAACAAAGTTAATAATGGTATAATATATTCTCTAATTTAGAGATAGTCAGGTTTTATAAACTTTCCCAATACTGTCCTTTTATAGTAATAGAAACTTGAGGAGCATGTGTTACATGCAATCTTTATGTCCTCTTTAGTCTCCTTTAATCTGGAAACATTTCTTAGTTTTTCTTTGTTATTTTGTGACCTTCATATTTTTGAAGATTACAGGCTGGTTATTTTTCAGAATGTCCTTCATGTTGGGTTTGTCTGACGTTTTCCTATGATTAGATTCAGCTTATGTACTATTGGCAGTAATATCACAGAAGTGAGCTTTTGTTCTTCTCACTGCCTCATGTCAGGGGGCACATACTGCTGGCTCGTACCATACTGGTAAGATTAACTTTGAGCACCACGTTAAGGTGTTCCCCTGTACAGATTCCTACATGTAAAGTAAGTACTTTCTCTTTTGTAATTTATAAGTATCTTGTAGGGAGATACTTTGAGACTATGTAAATTATCTTGCTTCTCCTCAAAGCTTCACCCACTACCCAATTTAAAAATGGGTAAAGCATGTGAATAGACATTTCATCAAAGAAGATATACAAATGGCCAATAAGTACATAAAAAGATACTCAACATAATTAATCATCAGGGAAATGCAAATCAAAACCACAATGAGATCTCACTTTACACCTACTGGAATGACTAGAACCCAAAAGATATTCAATAAGAAGTGTTGATGAGGAAATGGAGAAATTGGAGTCCTCATAAATTGTTTGTGAGAATATAAAGTGGTACAGCTGCTGTGGAAAAATGTTTGGTGGTTTATCAAAAAGTTCAATGTAAAATTTCCATATGATCCAGAAATTATTATACTCCTAGGAATATATCCAAGAGGATTGAAAACACACATCCACACCAACCCTTGTACATGAGCATTATTCATATAGCCCCAAAGTGGAAATGGTCTAAATGCCCATCAGTTCATGAATGGATAAAAAATACTATGCTGTATGTATAAAATGGATTATGATTTACCTTAAAAAGAAATGCAATTCTAATACATGCTACAACATGGATGAACCTTGAAAACATCATGCTAAGTGAGAGAAGCCAGTCATAAACAGCCATATATTATATGATTCCATTTATGTGAAATGTCCAGAATAAATAAGTCTATAGAGACAGAAAGTACATTTGTGGTTGTCAGGAACTGAGGGAGGAGGAGTAGGGAGTAACTGCTTGATGGGTACAGAGTTTTCCTTGGAGTAATAAAAAATGTGCTGCAATTAGTGGTGATGGCTGCACAATCTTGTGAATATATTAAAATCCACTGAATTAGCATTTGTTGATGATTCATTAATGATTCCATTGAATCAGTTATTGTGGTGGATGCCAAATGCTGATTTTTAAAATTTCATAGTTCTTTTGATATTTCTGTTTGCTCTCTACAGTGAAGACAAACTTTCTTCTCTTCCCTTTCCCCTCCCTCCCTCCCTCCTTCCCTTCCTTTTTTTCCCTGTCTTTCACTGTGGATTCTGACATTTTTCAATGGGTTGTAATCCTTTATTGTTATGTGTTTTGATGCTCGAATTGTTCCCAGTTTGAGTGAGAGCCCGAATAACGTGGTTTGTATGTCCTTTTGACACAACTCCATCATTCTTTAAGTCTTTCTTTACTTTATGCATAAAATACCCTGGGTCATCTTGTACTTTCTCTGTTCCAGCCCTGAAATCAGCTGTTTTTCAAAGAAGACCTTCAGTGGAAAATGACATTTAAAAACCAAGCTCTGGGCACTCCATGTGCTTATTGCTACTAAGATGCAATTGGTTCTAAGCCTTTTTAGCAGATAAAGCTAAATACATGTGTACAGATGTATACATATGTACATACACACATGTATTCATACATCTATTATGCATTTCTGTATTTATCTGTCTTTCATGTAGACTTCAGTATATATTCATATAAACTTCAACATGTATATATTGTACACACATAGGCACCACACGTTAAAAACCATGAGTTTGGACTCATTCCTCTAATTACCATCTGACACCACAGAGTTCACTCTGTCCTTTTCCTTATCCATATTTATAATCTTATTTTCTGATATAAAAAAACCTGGATCCCATTACTTTCCATATATTATTTGCTCAATTCTAGAATACACCAAAAGAAGTTCCAGAATTGGTAACCCATGGCACTATGAAAAGAAGCCTACTGACTAGAATACAGCATTTACTTAGATTTCTTTTCGTTAGCCTAAAGGTACATTGTAAAAACTGTCTCCCCCCAACTCCTTGCACAGTGCGGTTATGTTATTTATTTGAAATACAGTTCAGTTCATTTGTTTCTTTTGGAGTCTTGGAATTTATTATTCTTCTTTTGAAGTCATTGTGAAACATTAACATGGTTCCAAGTGTTAGAACTTTTCACTTGAAAATATTATCCTGGACCTTACTCCAAATCAGTTCATAGAGCTTGTCCTCATTTTAAAGCTTATTTTAATTAAACAAAGCTCTAATAAAGGAATTTCAAATAATTTATTGCTTCTTTACCTAAAAAGGTCATTTTTTCTTCTGAAACTTATTTTCAAATTCCAGAATCCAGGACACGTTTTAAACTGATAGCAGATAATACAGAGGAAACAATATCATCCAAAAGAGAAAACTAGGAAAATGGCTGATGTAATAATTGAATAATCAAGGAAAGAATTGAAAACCTGAATTTTATTACGTCTGCTTAACAGCTGCAAAAGAGTGGTGCCAAGGTCAGCTTGACCTAGTTATGTGTCCCGGGGGTTAAATCAAATCATCACTTTTTTACTGAGTTTCTACTTTGTGCCAAGTGCTCTTTAGGATATAAAAGAAACATGAGATGCAGGCCCTGACCTTAAAGAGCATCAGATCTAATTGGAGAAAGAAGCCAAACATGAACAAAAAGAAAGTCAGATCTTTCAGAATTCAAGAAAACAGAGGCTCTGTTCCAGGATATTAGATAATTATACGATAAATGGAGCGTCCCAGTTTCCAAGGAGGTCATGAGTTGAAGAGCTCCAAGGACTGGCCTGGGAGGCGGATGTCTAAAGGATGAGATTTGAGATGATTTGCAGAGCACACGGATAGGTGAGGGGTAGGGAAAGCCGTGGAGGGAGGTGGGACAGAGAGTGGGTACCAACAGAGGCAGTATATCTCAGTAGTTTTGAGGAGAGCACGGGAGCTGGTCTACCTGGATTTCACCATTGGCTCTGCCATCTTTTAACACAGTTGTTATGGTCAAGTCCCAGGTGGCACTAGTGGTAAATAACCCACCTGCCAATGAGGGAGAAGCAAGAGACACAGGATCCCTGAGTCAAGAAGATGCCCTGGAGGAGGGCGTGGCAACCCAGTCCAGTATTCTTGCCTGGAGAATCCCCATGGACAGAGGAGCCTAGCAGGCTACAGTCCATGGGGTCACAAAGAGTTGGACAAGACTGAAGCGATCTAGCATGCATGCATGCATGGTCAAGTCTGTTACCCTCCCATGTGTCAGTTACCTTCGTCGGTAAAATGGAAGGAGAATGGTGCCTTTCACACAGAGATGGTGTGACGATTAAATGAGGTAATCCATGCAACATTTAGCACAGTGCTTGGCACATAATATGCTCTCCATAAATATTTGCTATTTATAGCACAAAGCACAAAGGTAGGAAAGCAGGGGCTATACCTTAAGAAGCATGAATAAGCCAGAATGTTCAAGATGGGAGCAGTCAGAAACAGAGCCCCAAATTATGTTGAGACTCCACTGTGATGGGAGCAACATAGAAGCTAATATTTATATGGGGCTTCCTGTGTGCTGGTCACTCTTCTATGTGGTTTCCATGTATCTATTCACTTACTCCTCTCACCAACTCTGTGAAATAAGTATCACTGGTATCCCCAGTTGACAAATGAGGGCAAATTGAGTCACAGGGACGTTAAGTGATTTGTACAAGGTCACACAACTTCTAAGTGGAGGATCCTAGGTATCAGATCAAGGAGTTTGAATTTATTCTGTGGGTAATGGAGTGCTATTGGTGACTTCGAATTAATGTATAGGTGTCTGTGTCGGGGGGTGGTATTTATATGAACTCCCTTGAGTTAAATCATTGCTTAACCAGCTTCTGCTGTTACATGAAGAAAAGAGAGAAGGAGAGAGAAAGGGAAGGAGAGACCAAAAAAGACAGAGAGAAAGAGAGACAGAGACATAGAATGAGAGGGAAGTAAAGAGATACCAGTTGGTCAGTGGCCCTAGGACAAAGCAGATGAATGAATAATGCTAGTTCCTCACTTCTGGTCAATTCCTTTAGCATCTATCAAGTGAAGTGAAAATCGTTCAGTTGTGTCTGACTCTTTTGGCCACCCCATAGGCTATACAGTCCATGGAATTCTCCAGGCCAGAATACTGGAGTGAGTAGCCATTCCCTTTTCCAGGGGATCTTCCCAACTCAGGGATCAAACCCAGGTCTCCCTCACTGTAGGTGGATTCTTTACCAGCTGAGCCACCAGGGAAGCCCCTTAGCATCTGTAGTGGGATATAATGGAGAAAGCATCTCATTGGGATACCGTACAACTGTGAGCACACCAGGAACCTGGTTTTGGTAGATGTGCGTTCAGATGAACTGTATGATTTTAGAATATTTTTCTAAACTTGAGCAAATATTCATGTTGTAATATAAGTACTAGATCTGCAAACACACAGTATCAACTAGCCTTGACTTCTAGTGGTTTTGGAGACTTGGAGAAACTTAAATGTCCTCACTTCTGGGAGATGACCATTTTGGAAGTGGGGGAATTAGTGGCAGCAGTGCTTTAAATAGCAGAAGATAATCTCAGTCACACCATGATGAAAATGCTTTTTAAGCTTTGTGAGTTTCAGGAGATTGATATTCCACATGTGTTCATTTCAGGAGATATGAGCTTTCTTTCTTCTTATTAGTATACATTATTTCAAGAGGATGATACTGAAATTGTTGAACTTGAGTGGTGATAAGTGTTTTAGTAAACCTATGGAAATACTTATGAATCTGAGCTCTGTCAGTCTACAAATTAAGCAAATATATACCCAGTTCATCTTTCCAGTGCAGTTTAAATATTTGAAATAAAGAATTCTCTAGTGTATGGAAAATGGGACAGATACTGGACTAATAAAGGGTGCTCTTCTGAATACTTTTACATATTCATGAGTGAGCAAAATACTTTTTTATTATCTGTATTCCATTGACATCAGTGGACAATTTACATCTCAGAATCATAGATGTAATTCTGTAAATCATAGAGGTAATCCACCTTTTAGAGGTGGCAGGATTAGAAATAATCTGGTCCACCCTCCTCATTTGACCCAATGAGGGGTGAAGCTTAGATGATCAGTGACTTGCCCAAAGCCACACATCAAGTTCAGCCTTTCTTCCTTCCCTTTCTCCCTCCCTTTCTCCTTCTCTCTTTTTCTTTCCTCCCTTTCTTCTTTCTCTGTTCCCTCTCTGTCTTCCTCCCTCCCTTTTGTTTCCCTGCTTCCTGAGTTTCTTCCAAGAAACGTTTGTGAACCGGGCACCTTCTAGGAGGCACTCTATTCTGGGTACTGGGGATCCAGCAGTGAAGGAGGTGGCAATGCCCACTACTCTTACAACCCCAGCCGGAGATTCTTACTGCCTGTCTTCTACACTGGAGCTCACACATTCGTCTGTCCCTCTGCTAGGGATTCACTGACTAAGACAACCTAGAAGGGGAGATGGCTTTTGTATTAAACAAAAACACTTGTAACATAATGTGACCAGCACTTTGCATATTTTAAGAGATTGGTAGGTACAGGCAGGAGCTATTAGTTTTACCTTGATCCTAACGGTATTTTCAAAGCCAGAAAGGCCGACCACTCCAAAAGTGGATGACCAATGGGAAATTACTTCTAAACATATTACTCATGATGAAAAAGCATGCATTTTACTGTATGAATATTTTATTGATCAAAGTGCCTGTGAGTAGCTTCTGAATTTTTGTAATATGCAGCATGAAATATGTAGTAAATTTCATAATTGAAAAAAGAAAGGTGATTATGAAAGTATGGCTTTACAGGGGCTAATAACCCTTAAAAAGCACACAGCAGTGCATAACTGTGGAGCATTACAGCACTAGATCACAAAAAAAGGGCCTGTCCTGAAAGTTTGAGTCCTTAAAAGGAAACATCACTCTGAAGTTACATTCAGGTCTTTGCCAAGGGAAAGAAGCTCTAGGGTGGAAAGTGGCTGAACTCGACTGCACAGCCTGGCTCACCCAAAACACCTTTGAGAAAGGACAGACAGAATTCAGAGTTCTGAGCCCTCTTATTGAAAAAAGCAGATGTATTGGTTTAGAGATTTGTTTGTTTTCCATGCATGCTTAGAGGTCCACTCAGTGTTTTCTTAGATGTTAGTCCAAGTCTGTGTGTTCACGTCCCACACCCTCCTGGTTAGCCTGCATACATTTGGCAGTAGGAGACGTCCCAGGCAGGCTTGTTGATTACGTCTGATTTTCATGGAGTTCTGCTTCCCCTCAAAGGCAGTCTGCAAGGTCGTGTTCAGGGAGCAGCAGTGTATGTCAGCTTTGGTGTCTTCACAAGTCCTGACACTGTTTTTTTGGATGTCGTTAGTGACTTTTTAAATTTTCTTTTTTAATTGGAGTGTAATTGCTTTACAATGTTGTGTTAGTTTCTGCTCTACAACAATGCGAGTCAGCTATATGTATACATATATCCCCTTCCTCTTGAATCTCCCTCCTATCCCCCCATTGCTCTAAGTCATCACAGAGCCCTGAGCTGGGCTCCCTGTGCTAGACAGCAGCTTCCCACTAGCTATCTGTTTCACACATGGTAGTGCATATATGTCAGTGCTACTCTCTCAGTTCATCCCACCCTCTCCTTTCCCCTACCCCTGTATCCACAAGTCCGTTCTCTATGTCTGCATCTGCATTGCCACACTGCAACTAGGGTCATCAGTACCATCTGATATATAGATTCCATATATATGCGTTAATGGACAATCTTTTTTTCTCATTCTGACTTCTTATTTTGCTCTGTATAACAGGCTCTAGGTTCATCTACCTCACTAGAACTGACTCAAACTCATTCCTTTTTATGGCTGAGTAATATTCCATTACTATATATGTACCACAGCTTCTTTATCCATTCCTCTGTCGATGGACATCTAGGTTCCTTCCATGTCCTGGCTGTTGTAAATGGTGCTACAATGAATTTTTAACAGCAGGAAAATAGCATGCTCTTTTGCTGTCTCCAGCATCAGCTCTTGGGCAGTACATGTATTTGTGTGGACATATACATAGCGTAGGAGAAGGCAATGGCACCCCACTCCAGTACTCTTGCCTGGGAAATCCCATGGACGGAGGAGCCTGGTAGGCTGCAGTCCATGGGGTTGCAGAGTCGGACTCGACTGAGCGACATCACTTTCACTTTTCACTTTCATGCACTGGAGAAGAAAATGGCAACCCACTCCAATATTGTTGCCTGGAGAATCCCAGGGATGGGAGCCTGGTGGGCTGCCGTCTATGGGGCCGCACAGAGTCGGACACGACTGAAGTGACTTAGCAGCAGCAGCATACATAGCATAACTTTCCAAGTTCATAAAATGTCAATATTAATACAGAAGCAGCAATATTTGTTCATATGTGTCAAATGTAGACATCTCTAATGCAGTTATGGGAGGCAGCCATGGTCACTATTTGAAACAATGGAGTCTCAGTAGTGCTGTTGCTTTAAGAGTTTCATTTTAGGAACCTGGCAGAGGCCTGATTGTGCTGCAGGCAGTGCGAGTCCCACAGCTGTCACTTCATCAGGCCTCCCCTTTGTTAGCCCTTCTGACTTTTGAATTTGCCACTTTGCACCAAGAGATCAAACCAGGAGGAACATTCTGTAAGCAAGAGAAGGGACTGACCTATGACTTCTAGATTCCAATAAAGAACACTGTGAGGCCGTGCAGTTGTTCAGTGATTCAAGATAAATGGTCACGTGAACTTTTTTTCCCCCAGACCAATCATTTCCTGTCCGCATGAGAGAAAAATCACAACTTGAGTGTAAATGGATGAGTAGGCTTTCCTTTCACTGGGAAAAGTTGTGCTATAAGTGAAGACAGAAATATCAAAGCATGAGACACTTGACACTAACTTACCAGGGCAAAGTCATGTTTATTTGGTCACCTGTGGGCCCCTGTCTTCTTTTTTCTAATCATCTGCCCTGGAATTGCCTGGAGAATCCCAGGGACGGGGGAGCCTGGTGGTCTGCAGTATATGGGGTCACATAGAGTCAGACACAACTGAAGCAACTTAGCAATAGCAGCAGCAGCAGCCCTGGAATGTTTGAGAGAACTGATGTGAGGCTACATTGAAGTGTGTACTAGGACCCCTGGTCTGTCTTTCAATGGAGAGTCACCAGTCAGGCTTGTAGGAATGCAATGAGGTACTCAGAGTTCGGCCCTCCATGCTCACCGTGCAGATCAGATGGGCCTCTGTCTGTCATTGACTAAAACAGACAGAGCCCAGGCCATCCATGGATGTTTGTGGCACATGGCCAGTGAAGAGCCAAACCAGGTTGGAATTCACAGCAGGAGAGTTGGAAAAGTGCCCTGCTCCTACCTAGCCCAGCAGGTCTCAGTGCAGTGACAAGACAATCACTGTGGCAGGCTTCAAGAACTTTCCTCTTTCAACAGAAGGGGGAAACACGGAGGCAGTGAGGGGCCTTGCTCTGTGCTGATGTGACTTTTTCAATTTGCTGTCACTGGTGCCATGGATGTTAATTCTGGCAGGGTTAATTGTGAGAAATTAAAAAGCCACTCTGAACAGACTGTACCCTTCGCTCTCAGAGAAAGAGTAGGCTCTGGCATGAGCATGTTTCTTCATTAATACCTATCCCCAAAGGGCTACTCCATGCAGGTTCCGAATATGAATGCACAAGCCAGGGAGCTCAGACTTAGAGGAGGGTGACTGTCACTTCTACCCTTTCAGGAAAATACGGCAGCGCCTGCGTGGGAATCACCCAGCTGGTGACATTTGGAAAGGAGAATTTATTTATTTGCATGTTGGCATGTTATGAGGTTTGAAATATGGTTTGTACTGTGTTTCGTGTAGATACCACTGCATCCGGGTTCTTGGGGTGGCCGTGTAATCCATGCACCCACTCACAGGTAGGTTTGTGGAAGCCCTGGGATTGTCTGCCACTTAGTCTATCACCTGGGGCTCTAGAGTATGCATTTCTTGCTAGGAAAATCTCACCAGCTCCTTAATAACTAGGCTGTCTTCCACCAGCTTCATATTACACTAAAGAACAATCTTGTTACCCCAAATATGTTGTAGAAAGTCACCTGTGAAAAAAATACCAATATAAATAGTGTAGCTGTGAGGCAGATGCTTAATTTATAGGATTGTAACCTCAAAAGGCCACATTATGGAGGAACCCACCTAGAAATGCAGGAAGGTAAACCAATCAAACGCTGCAGCATTTACCTTTCAGCAAAACCAGTGGATTCGGCACCAAGGCGGGTCACAGAACTGCTCTCCACATCAAGAAGGTTCCAGAACATGAGTGTAGTTCTCCCTTAGCAAAGACATCTGCTAATCATTACCACAAAACACGCAGTTGGATAGACATTAAAATATACTACCTTCCACTGAGAGCTGAGTTGGCAGTGTGAACAGAGCTATTCTTGGATTTGCTGGCTGTCTGAGAAGACGAGACAGCCATTGGCTATTCGGAAAAAAAGGAAAGAAGCAAATCCATCAATATGTAATTAGACCTTCCCTTTTGTCTAAAGATTAGATTGCTCAGGGGGCCTAGACAAGACACCACTGCTTTTCTATCTCTGTGTCTCTTTAAGCCTCTCCTGTCCTGATGAGTGGGCATCTGCCCAGGCTTGGCTTCTGGCTCTGCACCATGTGCTGTGAGTGCCACGCTCTCTGTTCACTTTTAGGTGTTTCTTTCCCTCTTTCCTTCCTTCTCTCCCCCCCTCTCTTTTCTTTCTGCCTTTCATCTCTGGAGCCCTGGGAATGTTGGTGATTCTCCATGAACACATTCTCTCTTACCCCCATTCTCTGCTAAGAACTGGTGGTGAACACTGACATTGCCTCACTCAGGGCCCCAGACTGGCACAGAGTGTGGGGTTGCTCTCTTTAGAAGCCCCAGAGAATCATGAGGATGAGGCAGAAGAGAGCCCAAGGGGAACCAATAACCAAAGTAAGGAATTTTCACCTTTAATTTGTTTCTTTTCTTTAAGAAATGCTTCCTACCCACAAGACTCAGGAAAATGGATACTTTTCATTATGATTTGATAGAAGGGTAAACATAGGCAGGGGGAGGGTCACATGTGCAGAACGACTGGATCATCATCTGGAAGCCACACGGATGTTACGTTCAGAGTATTTATGCATGCCGGTCAGCGAGGGGGTGCACTTTATATTCTAGAACCCCTGTTTCTGATTGCCTTCAATGCAGGAGATGGTTCTTTTTCTTTCTCTTTTAATTACTCTTGCTGCCAACCTGGTGTTACAGAGATATCCATATTAATGAACTTGTACGTTCATCAAAACATTAACAATCCTCATCTAAAACTGTTCAGTCTAATTTTCCTTCCCCTGAGCTTCCTGTTCTTGCTGTGCAGCTGTCACTGGTGGTGCTATCAAAAGATAATATTTAATCGAAGGTCCATCCACACACATGAGCCACCAGGAGTAGGGGAAAATTGTTGTTGTTGTTGTTGAGTTGCTAAGGCTTGTCCAACTCTTTGTGACCCGCATGGTCTATAGCCCACCAGGCTCCCCTTTCCACGGGATTTCCCAGGCAAGAGTACTGGAGGGGAGCATATTTCCTTCTCCAGGGGATCTTCCCAACCCCAGGATTGAACCCGTGTCTCCTGCATTGGAAGGTGGATTCTTTACTGCCGAGCCACCAGGGAGACCCAGGGGGAACATAGGTTATCATAGTTAGCTGATGTCAAGTTTTGTAGGCAGTGCTTGAAGTGAGAGAAGACTTAAATGTGTCTGGAAGCTTATCCACAAGTCTGTCCCCCTGGCTCAACTGTAAGGGCAAAGAGTTCCAGAGCTCTGGAGGCTGGAGTCCTGGGTTCCAGACCCAGCCCCAGTCCTAACAGCTCTGGGTCTTCAGCTAAGTTAATTCTCTTACAAGAGCCTTAGTTTCTCTCTGTCTGGAATCAAGCTGATAGTCATTTCTACCCTGCTCTTCTCACTAAGCTTGAGACCAAATACAGTTCCAAGTGCTTTAAATAGCAAAAAGTGCCAGGCATATGTTGGTGATTCTTGTGGCATGTATATTATTATCTAAATCCTTACGTAATGGCTTCCAACCATGATCAACTCCTTCGAGGCATGTACTGGATTTATTGCATCATTAGCGAAGAAGCTTCCTTTTCTGAGAGGGCCAAGATGACGTTCTGTGTCATGTGGCCTTCTCTAGAAGCGCCCCCTTTGAAGTACTAATTTTATGTGCTCTTGAGCATTTGGCCAATGAAGTGGAACTGTTTGAAACAAACATCTTTCCATTCAGACAATTGTTTCAAAACATGGACCTATCATTTCTGATCAGAGCAAGACAACACACCATTTTCAACAGGACTTCTTTTTTTTCCCCTCCCGTTAATAATGCAGCTCACTCACAACTTGTTCCTGTCTAACGAAGACGCTTACCGCCACATTTCCTTGTTAGCTTTGCCTAAGACAGACGCCGGTGTCACAGCTGATGGAGCCTTTATGAGCCTTTTAGCCAAATGACTGATGTTTGCCTCGTTATGTCAGATCTGAGGTTACTCCTGGCATCTCTCTTTATTCCCTGTCTAACACCATCAATCGAGCAGCTGCCGTGCACCCATGATCAGGCTGATTATGAAAATGTGCTCAGGAGCTTGACGCTGCCAATTGTCTTTTATCCTAAGAGGCCAGTAGATGCTGCCTAGGGCTTGCAGTTCTGTGAACAGCAGATTTTGTTCCAAGATGGGCAGATGAGAATCACCCGGGGCTGGAGGAACTAGGTGAAGGCCCTGCAGCTTCATTTTGGCTTAGTATGGAAGAAGCTCCTTGAAGGATGATGTTCCTTTGAGCCATTTTTCTCTTCACCCCACAGAAGATACTTTGGTCCTTTTATTTTGATTTCATGTGTGGACAAGGTCATTATGCTGAGGGTCATGGAAAGAAAGCTTGTTAAGCCCATGGCCCATTAATAGGAAATCTACTTTTTTTCCAAGTGCACTTTTCAAAAATGAAGAGAAACATTTGTTAATGGAACATGTCAAATTCCAGCTGGACCTTCATGAAGTTTCCCTGAATGTATGACGGCAGCTTTCGTTTGTTGCTAAAGATATGAATGTGAGGTTCTGGGATTCTGGGCCTGCTCTAGGCTGGCCTGACCATATGTGATGGGTCCTGAGTTTTCTTTGGACCCCCAGGTTACCCCTCCCTGCCCCCACAGCTATGTACCTCCCGGGGAGTCAGTTCTGTGACCTTGACCTCCTCAACTGCATGTGCTCTCAGCTGTGCTCAGCCCCTGACACCAGTGATATTGGGCTGCCCATTGCTTTTCCGCTTCTGTCTTCTTTTCCCCACAAAGTGGCCATGAGGTATTTTCCCCCTTGCCCCCTTAACCAGCTTCCCTTTGTATCCTTCTGGCTTGCAAGACCAGAAGCCTGTCTGAGATAATTTAGTTCAGCTCCTCAGCCTGCCCTAACAGTGTTTGCAATAGATCATTCTGCAGACCCTGTAGGGGGCCCAGGCTGACCACACAGAATGACCTCCCCGTGTGTTCAGGAAAACACGGGGGTTCAGACCGTAGCTGGAACTTGACATGCTCATTTCTACTCATTTCTGACCAGCTAGGACTTGTTGAGACCAGCGAGTTCCTGCAGTGGTCAAATAGTGGGCAGGGGCAGCGCTTTTTATGTTTGTTTAACACTTTTTTCTAAATAGTATATCAGGATCACATTTCTCTGTACTGACCAAGAGTCTAGAACACAGGTGTGAATAAGGGCCTGGTGGTAGATGAAATACTCAGTTCAAGGCCACCTGTGAACTGAAGAGGGAGTTTGGTAAAGAGCATAGCTTTGCAACGTGGACGTAGCATCAGCTCGCCTAGGGAGCCTGGGAAATACACTCGTGTCCAGAATCCATCTGGAGCAGTTAAGTCCAAATCTCTGGGGAATGCCTTTCCATGGAGGTGTTCCCCCAGCTCCCTGGGAAATTTGATTGTGTATCCAGCCTTGAGAAACACGTGTGTGGTAGCCTGAGGTTCTGAGTCAAAGACGAGAGTTCTTAGCCTGGTCTCTGTCCCTGGTTGGCATTGTGAACTTTGATAAACCATTTCATTTAAAAACTCTCTTTTTAAAAAGGTTTTTTAATTAAAAAAATATTGAGATATAACTGCTTTACAATGTTGTGTTAGTTTCTGCTACACAAGGAAGTAAATCAGTCATATGTATACATGTATTTGCTCCCTCTTGAGCCTCCCTCCCATTCCACCCTGTCCTCCCCCTCACCCAGGTCATCACAGAGCACCGAGCTGAGATCCCTGTGCTATACAGCAGCTTCCCGGAAGTTCTCTATTTTACACATGGTAGTGTGTATGTGTCAATCCCAGTCTCCCAGTTTGTCCCACCTTCCCGCCTTGTCTATGTGTCTGTTTGCTACGTCTGCATCTCTAGTCCTGCCCTGCAAAAAAGTTCTTGAATACATTTTACTAGATTCCACATATATGTGTTAATATATGATGACCCTGTTTTGACCATCATAGTGGCTGAGTAACATCCCATTGTGAATCTCAGGATTTTCATTTGTTGAATGGGAATCAGGGTAATAGCTAATATGTATCCAGGGCTTCCCATGTACCAGCCACATGCTGACTGCTTCGCAGGTGTGATTGTTTTCAGTCTTCCTCAAACCCTCAGGATGTTTGAATATGATAGCCATCTCCATTATATAGGAAGCTCAGAGACAGTGGCTAATTTGTCCAGGGTCAGGGTCATACAAATAATGAATGTGAAAGCCAGACTCTAACCCAGGTGATGCCGAGTCCAGAGCTGAAGCTCTTAACCATCATTGTGGAAAGTAAAGATGACCACCATCATGATGGTTTCTATGAGTCGATATATATTTTAGTACTCTGTAAACTGTACAAAGATATGCATGTGAAGTGGTTTATTAGCAGTGATCATAGTAGGAAGAAGACCAGTCTGGGGATTTCAGCTGATGAGATGTCAGCCTCAGCTAAAGAGCTGAGGACATGTGTGCACAACTGTGAGTAGGATGCCCTCAACATCCATGGACTCTGTGCCTCACTTCGAATTACAGGACAGCCCTTTGGAGCCATTCCGCCTGGGCCAGGCTCAGTAAGTTCTGGAATCAATTCAGAAATGCATCTGGGACATTCGCTTCAGGACCTCCTTTATATTTATGTTTATGTCTGCTCAATTTCAGGTTCTTGCTCAGTTTACAAAGCTAACTGTGTAATATCAAGCACATAATTAATGTTTGAGAGAGAGAGAGGCTTATGATTGTCATATGTGAATTAGCTGCTTTGAATTGTTTCAGTGGTAGATTGATCACATACATCTAATTTCATTCCCTCTCAAAACTACACTAAAACTACTATGAAGGGACATTTCAAGGGAATAAATCCCAAAGGACTTGGAAGATGGGAGAGGAAATAACAAAACTTGGGAAGTTTGAAAACCTTGGACAAATAGTTACCTAGACCCAGATCTAGGAATTGTAGTCCTAAGTTGGCAGAGGGAAAAGCTGATAATTGATCCATGTCACACAGCTGTTAAAAGCCCAGTAGTTGGTGGTACCAGATTTCCCTGCAAGTGGGAGTGAATAAGATTTAAAATATAGAGGACTGGTTGAAAGCTGTGTAAGACCTTAGATCCCTAATTCCCCTCCCTCACTCTTGGACCCTTCCATCTCACCCCCCTGGCAGAAAATGGGGGAGAGGGTAAGGCAGAAGATGGTTGTCTTGGGGTTCTTCCCTCCTAACAGGAACATGAGTGATCATATGCCTCCAGCACCACTGCACTCAGAGACTGCCAGTCTGGTTCCCCCAGGCCTCATTGTCACATTCCAGACAAAAGGAGATAAAGAGAAATTTCCAGAAGCTTCCAGTGGGAAGGAGGGAGAGACATGGAGGGGGAGGAAGGAATGGAAGGAAGGAGGGAGGAGAGAGAGAGAGTGCACGCAGGAGAGCAAGCATGTATCATACAAAGTGATGGAAATCAGAATGGGTTTGACTATATAGCAACACTGGAAGCTAGAAGGCACTTCTCAAGGAAAACCCCTTCCACCCTAAGAGTCCTACCTATCCAAATACTCAGTCAAGTGGGAGGGTAGTAGGAAGACATTTTCAGATACTCAGGATCACAAAGCAAAATTTACTGCCAACCAGTCATTAAGCTATCAGATGTCTTTGTTCAGCAGAGTGACAGTGAAAGCTCAGTTGTGTCTGACTCTCTGCGACCCCATGGACTGTAGCCTGCCAGGCTCTTCTGTCCATGTGATTCTCCAGGCAAGAATACTAGAGTGGGTTGCCATTTCCTCCTCCATAGGATCTTCCCAACCCAGGGATTGCACCCTAGTCTGTTATGGCTCCTGTGCTACCAGGCAGATTCTTTAACACTAGAGCCACCTGGGAAGCTTGTTCAGCAAAATAAAAGAATAAATTAAGGAACAGGATGGCTTGTGTACAGGAAACAGGAGCACCAACACAGGCAATATTTGCTGCTGCATGATGGCAGAGAAATAGAGGAAAATAACAGAATGGGAAAGACTAGAGATCTCAAGAAAATTAGAGATACCAAGGGAACGTTTCATGCAAAGATGGGCTCGATAAAGGACAGAAATGGTATGGACTGAACAGAAGCAGAAGATATTAAGAAGAGGTGGCAAGAATACACAGAACTATACAAAAAAGATCTTCACGACCCAGATAATCATGATGGTGTGATCACTCACCTAGAGCCAGACATCCTGGAATGTGAAGTCAAGTGGGCCTTAGAAAGCATCACTATGAACAAAGCTAGTGGAGGTGATGGAATTCCAGTTGAGCTATTTCAAATCCTGAAAGATGATGCTGTGAAAGTGCTGCACTCAATATGTCAGCAAATCTGGAAAACTCAGCAGTGGCCACAGGATTGGAAAAGGTCAGTTTTCATTCCAATCCCAAAGAAAGGCAATGCCAAAGAATGCTCAAACTACCGCACAATTGCACTTATCTCACACGCTAGTAAAGTAATGCTCAAAATTCTCCAAGCCAGGCTTCAGCAGTACATGAACTGTGAACTTCCAAATGTTCAAGCTGGTTTTAGAAAAGGCAGAGGAACCAGAGATCAAATTGCCAACATCAGCTGGGTCATCAAAAAAGCAAGAGAGTTCCAGAAAAACATCTATTTCTGCTTTCTTGTATATGCCAAAGCCTTTGACTGTGTGGATCACAGTAAGCTGTGGAAAATTCTGAAAGAAATGGGAATACCAGACCACCTGACCTGCCTCTTGAGAAACCTGTATGCAGGTCAGGAAGCAACGGTTAGAACTGGACATGGAACAACAGACTGGTTCCAAATAGGAAAAGGAGTACGTCAAGGCTGTATATTGTCACCCTGCTTATTTAATTTATATGCAGAGTATATCATGAGAAACGCTGGGCTGGATGAAGCACAAGCTGGAATCAAGATTGCCAGGAGAAATATCGATAACCTCAGATATGCAGATGACACCGCACTTATGGCAGAAAGTGAAGAGGAACTAAAAAGCCTCTTGATGAAAGTGAAAGAGGAGAGTGAAAAAGTTGGCTTAAAGCTCAACATTCAGAAAACAAAGATCATGGCATCTGGTCTCATCACTTCATGAGAAATAGATGGGGAAACAGTGGAAACAGTGTCAGACTTTATTTTTGGGGGCTCTAAAATCACTGCAGATGGTGACTGCAGCCATGAAATTAAAAGACGCTTACTCCTTGGAAGAAAAGTTATGACCAACATAGACAGCATATTCAAAAGCATAGACATTACTTTGCCAACAAAGGTCCATCTAGTCAAGGCTATGGTTTTTCCAGTAGTCATATATGGATGTGAGTGTTGGACTGTGAAGAAAGCTGAGCGCTGAAGAATTGATGCTTTTGAACTGTGGTGTTGGAGAAGACTCTTGAGAGTCCCTTGGACTTCAAGGAGATCGAACCAGTTCATCTTAAAGGAGATCAGTCCTGGGTGTTCATTGGAAGGACTGATGTTGAAGCTGAATCTCCAATACTTTGGCCACCTCATGCGAAGAGTTTACTCATTGGAAAAGACTCTGATGCTGGGAGGGATTGGGGGCAGGAGGAGGAGGGGATGACAGAGGATGAGATGGTTGGATGGCATCACTGACTCAATGGACGTGAGTTTGAGTGAACTCCGGGAGTTGGTGATGGACAGGGAGGCCTGGCGTGCTGTGATTCATGGGGTCACAAAGAGTCGGACGTGATTGAGTGAGTGAACTGACTGACTCACTGAACTGATGGCAGAGAGAAGCCCAGATGAGGAGGGGACCAGACTAGGTTAGAGCAGGTCCAAAAGCTGTGGATGAAATTTATCAAGAAGATGAAATT
Source organism: Bos mutus (assembly GCF_027580195.1). Taxonomy (NCBI): domain Eukaryota; kingdom Metazoa; phylum Chordata; class Mammalia; order Artiodactyla; family Bovidae; genus Bos; species Bos mutus. The sequence goes on along the minus strand of NC_091646.1, from coordinate 10,672,839 downwards.
GGTCAAGAGTTGGGGGTTTCATCACTGATAAGTGCACAGAAAATTAAGCCAAACACCAAAACAAGCCAAAGATGATGAACTCCAGAGAGTTGTGCAGGAAAGGAAAATCATGGCATGGTATATGGTTTAGTGGAGAATAGCATATTAAGGATGTAAAAATAAATGTTCAGGTAACTGAGCTTTTGATAGAAATATGTTGGAAAGCTAGAGGGATAGAAAGAACTTCACTGTGCGATTGGCGAAGGGGAAAGGAAGAAGGCTAAGTGCTCATCTTCTGCACAGGGAAGTCAGTAGAAAATACCTGAAACTGGAAAATCGAGAAACAGCAATAGAGTTGTGTTATTCAGAGGAAGGGGGGCAAGTGATCTCAAAATGACCAGACGAAAAGTTGCACTAGTTGCCTCTTGAGAAGAGGGAGGAAGACCGGGGTGATGTGCAGAGCGGGAGACAGCAGTTCATCTTCACAAATCTTTTTGGAAGGACTTGATGCTTTATCTCCATGTGCGTACAGACATTGGATAAAATCCCAAGCATCTGCTGCTTCCTTTGGAAAATACAAAAATAGAAAATACCCTAAGATAGAAAATGAACCAAGTAACAACAGAAACTTCTACTAAGCAGGTGATGACCAGTAAGAAAGAAAGAAGGGAGGAAGGAAAAAGAAGCAGAGAGTGAAAAAAAGATGAAAAGTCCACCAGCAGAGAAGCAAAGCCTTCCTTAAATGTTAATTCTGAAGGAGAAACCAAGGAAACGGTTGCCAGTGCACCAAAGGGAGCCCACCCCACCACTTTAGGGCCACTAGGTTTGACTGTGTAGCTCAGGGAACAGGAAAACGGCACAAAGAGCCCTTCTTCTGACCAGGTCTCTCCTTTAATTGTTCTCAAATCCAATGGAACCAACCTGAATATAGTGGGCACTTGAGAGGTTGCCTCTGAAAAGAGCATGGAGTGGATCTGTGATGTCTCTACCTCCTCTGTCAAGGATTCCAGGCATTTCAGCTCTCTCAATTAGCCCACCTAGTGACACCTTGAACCGTGGGGCACACCCTAACCTCCAATTAGCAGAGTTTAATGAAATCTAAGAACTCAGTGTTCTTAGTGAAAAATGCTGGGCTGGATGAAGCACAAGCTGGAATCAGGATTGCCAGGAGAAATATCAATAACCTCAGATATGCAGATGACACCACCCTTATGGCAGAAAGCGAAGAAAAACTAAAGAGCTTCTTGATGAAAGTGAAAGAGGAGAGTCAAAAAGTTGGCCTAAAACACAACATTCCAAAAACTAAGATCATGGCATCTGGTCCCATTACTTCATGGGAAATAGATGGGGAAAGAGTGGAAACCGCTGATTTTATATTTGGGGGCTCCAAAATCACTGCAGATGGTGACTACAGCCATGAAATTAAAAGACACTTACTCCTTGGAAGGAAAGTTATGAGCAACCTAGACAGCACATTAAAAAGCAGAGACATCACTTTGTCAACAAATGTCTGTCTAGTCAAAGTTTTTCCAGTAGTCATGTATGGATGTGAGAGTTGGACTGAGATGTGAGAGAAAGCTGAGCGCTGAAGAATTGATGCTTTTGAACTGTGGTGTTGGAGAAGACTCTTGAGAGTCCCTTGGACTGCAAGATAGAACCAGTCCATCCTAAGGGAGATCAGTCCTGGGTGTTCATTGGAAAGACTGGTGTTGGAGCTGAAACTCCAATACTTTGGCCACCTCATGTGAAGAACTGACTCATTTGAAAAGACCCTGATGCTGGGAGAGATTGAAGGTGGGAGGAGAAAGGGGATGACAGAGGATGAGATGGTTGGATGGCATCACTGACTCAATGGATATGAATTTGAGTAAACTCCGGGAGTTGATGATGGACAGGGAGGCCTAGTGTGCTGCAGTCCATGGGGTTGCAAAGAGTCAGACACAACTGAGCGACTAAACTGAACTGAAGAACTCAGTGTACAGGCAAATTATATTGACAGATATTTGTAGACGTTCACATCATTGGCGCAACTCAGTAGTTTTAACTGGGAGGATATTGGAATATTTGTTCCTGTTTTCACTTCCTTATGTATTACTGCACAGTGACAACTGACATGGTGATGGCGATAACCGTATATATTGTCTAGCTCCTCGGGGATTGTGATATATCTTGTGACAGTGAACACTTCCTAGTACACTCAGGGTCAGTAATGAATGACTCAGTGACAATGTGATGTCAACACTTCCTGCCTGTCCCCAGGCACAACCAAGGGGTTACTACAGCTGGCCTCTAGAGAAGGGGTTAGCAACATGGCATAATGCTGCTAAGGATGAAAGAGCTGCCATATTTCCTAGGCTGAAATTCCAGTCGGTTTGGTGGAGTTTACCAGGAACCTCTGCTCCAAAGCCTTGCCACATAGAGAAGAAACTTTTAAGCTGAAAACTGCTTAATAGCATTGAAAACTCTCCAGCCCTGCTGTTTTGGTGTGTTGCCAAAGAAAGGCGCTAGAAGCAGGCGGGGAAGCAGAGGTGAGTGAAGAAGGCAGTGCCAAGGAGCTGGCCAGTGACTTCCTCCCTGTGCACCAGGTAAAATCCACCCAGGAACCCTTAATCGCATGTTGTTCTATGGTGTTATTAAGTGAATACATTTTTCATGGCCCACCTGCTAGTGTAACTAATTAACAGCCATTCTCATTAATTACATTGATCGGGATCATAAAATAATTTCAGATTGCTGAACATGATCAGCAGGAGTAAAATGATTTCACTTTAATCCCTGAATGATTTTTTTCATGTTTAATCAAACGAAATATATGTAGTTATTTGAGCCACTTTTTTCATCTTGGAACTGCAACTCAGGGCAATTACAGCAGACATAAAGTTGATGCAAACAGAACTGCATTTCAGGCAGTGGCTAATTAAGCAATAAGGCACAATGGGGTGGGGGTGTATGATTATCAGGAGATAATCACCCCCCTGAGGAGTCACAAAGCGAAAGGTGCAGTTGAGTACCTCTTCTGCCATGGGCCTCTGATTACTCTGGATCACCTCACACCCTGCTAATCGGAAACTCTTTCCATTTTATGCAGAAATAAATTGAGGGAAAATGAGTTTGATCATAGGTAATGGTTCACTACTGCATAGTGAAAGTGAAAGTCGCTCAGTCCTGTCCAACTCTTTGTGATCCCACAGACTGTACAGTCCACGGAATTCTCCAGGCCAGCATATTGGAGTGGGTAGCCTTTCCCTTCTCCAGGGGATCTTCCCAACCCAGGGACAGAACCCAGGTCTCCTGCACTGCAGGCAGATTCTTTACCGGATGAGCCATAAGGAAGTCCACTGTATAGGGGTTTCGTCTATTAATAGGGATAATGCCCATGCATGATTCAGAAGACTGAAACAGTCCATCGTGCTGTTCTCACACCACCTGTGAGGGTTCAGGGCAACTTTCAATTTATCATTTCCACTTTGGCAAATGTCTGCATTTGGTGGTTTGGGTGTGTGAAATGTCACCTTCAGATATACAGACATCTAATCATGTTTTATCCAATGGGAAAGTTCTTGCATTGAAGGTCCTCAACCTTTTTTTGAATGAAACCATAGAAGAATAGGATGGTAACTTATAAAGTCGAAGAAAGAGAAAAAAAATCCATCTGCTCGGTTTCAGCCATGATCTCTCAGGTTGCTTCCACCTCTGAGACTTTTGATGCACTCTAGCCAGCTCTGGATGTGACAACAGGCAAGCATGGCCCTTTAAGCAGGAGAGAAGATCCTGGCACTTTCTAGGACATAGTTCCTCTCCCTTTCTTCCAAAGGAAAAGGAATGAAAAAAAAAAATCAAACCCACACAAACCAAAACACAGTAAAATGACCAATATCCTTCCTGTGTCAGTGCCAGCTGGTAGACACTGTTTATGCACGAGTTTCTCTGTCCTGGCCTGAGTTCAGCCCAACAACCAGGCCTAATTATTTCTTCCTTTAGGGAACATCATACGCTTAGAGCAGGGGTCATACAAAAGAAAAGCAAAATAAACAAAACTCCCACCGCTCTCACCAGCGGCTTATAAACAACAAAAAGGAGGGACTAACACCTGACAGGGTACCTGGCAGTGCAGTGTTCACATTTACTGTCCAGGAGAATTTCATTCTTGTTGACTATAAAGATAGAAACCTCATAAACTTTTTATAAACCTTGTAAACTTTATTTTGACCAATTACACTTCCCTTTGTATTATTAAAAAATCACTATATTTATCTGAGTTGTACCTAAAATTATCAGATTTATTTCATTTCACATCCATCCTCCCAAAATCATTAGGGCTTTCTCAAAAGTGTGTGTGTTTTCATTTTGTTGTTGTGCTCAGTCGCTCAGTCGTGTGTGACTCTTGGTGACCGCATGGACCGTAACCCGCCAGGCTCCTCTGTCCAAGGGATTTCCCAGGCAAGGATACTCGAGTGGGGAGCCATTTCCTCCTCCAGGGGATCTTCCTGACCCAGGGATCAAACCCAAGTTTCCTGTGTCTCCTGCGTTGGCAGTCAGATTCTTTACCCCTGAGCTACCTGGGAAGCCCTTGTTACTCGAAGATGTTCTTCCAAATTGGCCCAGGCTTGTTTGCAAATGCAGATGCTGCGTGGTTCAGTGTCTGTGGACATCCTGAGTAAAATTTGGCCATGTACTTATTGTGACCCTGTGAAATGAAGATACATTGTCACATGCAGGATGCATTACTGATTTTATGACATGCGATGTGCAGAAATTTGACAGTTGAGTGCATGCCTTCCATAAAAGTACCCTTTGATTCCTTGTGTTGTACTTTTAGTGTAACTTTGTTAACAGTGTAATGCGTTGAAAAATATGTAGGTAAAGCAGTTGGACATCAGATCCAGGGTTTTCCTTTTAAGTGTCGGTTAGTGCTGTTTCCAAAAAGCAGTCTCCTTTAACCTCTCTAAACATTCAGTTCAGGCCGTATGGCCTGATGAAGTCAAAGCATTTGGCTCTAAGTGGCTCTGCTTGGCACGGGGTTCTGTACCACACAGAAATACTCTTTGGTCAGGGTGAAGAATGAACTAGACGTTATTGAAAAACAAAATAGGCACGAGATGGGTGAATAGTATGATCTTGAAACATTGGCTTCATACGGAGTCTCCTGGTCTCTTGGTCTCCAGGCTTATCTCAGGCTCACAAAGGTCCTCAGACTTACATATGCATTACAAAAAGGAAATGCCAGTCATTAACTTAAGTAGCATAGGTGCGAATTGTTAAAGGGCTTTTAAAGTGCCAAACGCTAAAAAAGGAAATTAAATGTAGTTATTTATGATAGAGTTTTAGAAATACTTTGAATTGTTCTTGGGAGACCTGGCATTTTTGCTTGTAAATTGCGTGCGGTCTTCAAAGTGGCACAATTCATGTAAAAATAATAATAGGCAGTTTTCCCTATAATCATCTAAGTTTGCAAGTGTGCATTTGGTCAAGGATTTTTCTTCCCCAAAGCAATCAACCATCACAACTTTAGCCTTCTCTAAATGTAAAAAAAACATCATTGTATCTGATGAGTTGAAATACGGCCAGGTGAAACTTAAACAAATGAAAAGCTTTGTCAGTTGAAAGTAGTTTTTGGCTTTAAGTCCTGCTACTCATCAACTTTTGGTAGAGATTGTCTAGAGCAAGAGTCCCCAACCTCTGGGATCTAATGCCTGATGATCTGAGATGGAGCTGATGTAATGATAATAGAAATAAAGTGCACAATAAATGTAATGTGTTTGAATTATCCCCAAACCATCCCCACCCCAGTCTGTGGAAAAATTGTCTTCCATGAAACCCTGGTGCCAAAAAGCTTAGGGACCAATGCCCTAGAAGAACATTTGCACCTGTAATCATTGCAGGGGTTTTGATCTTTCTAGGCTAACTAAGCAGAGCTGAGAAAGTCTTGTGCAGAATCTAGCAACACAATACGTCTTTAGGTAGATAGCCTGCCTGGTATCAATGAAGTACCATTGAGCAATTGCTCATTGGCCCAAACGAATAGGGGAGGGATGGCCTGATGAGACAGATGGAAAGGGCTGCTTTAAGAAGGGATCAGAAAAGGCACTGCTCTTCCGCTGGCCTAAATCCACTAATCTGATGTTATTATTAGCGATAAGGAGCAGTGGCCAGAAGAAAATCTCATTCTCTGCAAATGTCATTTAAATAGGACTCTGATATTTTCCGATCAAGTCTACAGGCTTTAGTCAAATAGTGAGCACTTTATTTGTAAATGCGGGAGGGAAAGAAAAGCTTCAGTTCAGCAGTTCTTAGGATGTCAGCTTACCAGTATTGATTAATCGTTCAGTAGTGGCAGCTGCTTCGTTATTAAATGTGCAGCTCGCCATACAAAAGATATCAGGTGTAGGAAATGTTTGCTGACAATTCATCTCTTCTCCTGATGTGGGGGAATAGACTTCTACATGCTCCTCAATGACCATTCTTGGGAATTCACCTCCTTCCCTCTCTACATGTCCACCACCCCCAAACTCCCAGCTGACCCCCATGAGTTAGTTACTAGGGTGAACCTCCCCTAAAGAATTAAAAAAAAAAATCTTTGGAAATATTCAATCTCTGAATTCAAATCTTTGGATAGTCAAAAAAAAATCCAGTTTTTTTGGGGGGTCATTGTTTTGCTCTGTGGGAAGATCTTGCTACTTAAGTACTAGTTATAATTACAGATCTAGCACATATATCAGTGAGGAATCATGTTATCAGAACTGTGATGCTACTCCTGGCTTGTGGAATGAAGCATCCTAAAAAAGCTGAAGGAACTCTTTGAAACCACTAGGGGTACTATTTAGCAAGCTATCTGCTTCATGTTTTTAAATTGTACCCCAGGAAGGGCAAAGCCTTTCTGAACTTTCCTAACATGGTCGGAGGAGACTTTTCACACTTTAGAAGAATCTGGCATATACGTAACTCTTCAATGGGTTTACCTCAAATGCACATTTAAGAAACACAAATCCAATACAAAAACTTTCTAACCCTTTACCATCCCATCAGTTTTCCATTTGTCTGCCTTTAGGATTTCCCAGTTCCTTTAAATTCCTTTGGCATTTAACTTCTGTGGCCCTCACTTGGCACTCAGTGTAAATGACATGTGCATGTATTATAGGAATCTCTTCCCCCCTTCCAATTAGAGTGTCAGAACTTCTTCAAGCAATGGCTTTGACACTTGAAATCCATATATTATGAATTTCTAAGTATAGTTTATTTTAGAAGATTTTAGCAAAGTTCCATAAACCATCCAAATGACTCAGAAATTTCCATGTCTCAGTATGCTAACAACCAATTCTAACCAAGCAGACTAACAGCTTGCTTCTTTCAGCAGGCAGCACTAAGATGTTTTGTTAGGCCCTATTTCTCCATTGAAAAGACCCTGATGCTGGAAAAGATTGAAGGCAGGAGGAGAAGGGGATGACAGAGGATGAGATGGTTTGATGGCATCACTGACTCAATGGACATGAGTTTGAGTAAACTCTGGGACTTGTGATGGACAGGGAGGCCTGGAGTCCTGCAGTCCATGGGGTCGCAAAGAGTCAGACATGACTGAGAGACTGAACTGAATTGATTTCTCCATTATTGATATACAAAATATGGCCAATATATTGATTATTCATTCCTCATTCAATAAATTTATATTGAGTGGCTACTGTCTGCTCCATGTTCTAGGTACTTGTTCTTCAGTCACTCAGTCGTGTCCAACTCTTTGCGACACCATGGACTGCAGCACCCCAGGCTTCCCTTGTCCTTCACCATCACCATCTTCTAATTTCATGGCTGCAGTCACTATCCACAGTGATTTTGGAGCCCAAGAAAATAAAGTCTGTCACTGTTTCCATTGTTTCCCATCTATTTGCCATGAAGTGATGGGATCAGATGCCATGATCTTCATTTTTTGAATGTAGAGTTTTAAGCCAGCTTTTTCACTCTTCTCTTTACCTTCAACAAGAGGCTCTTTAGATCTTCTTCAGTTTCTCCTATAAGAGTGGTGTCATCTGCATATCTGAGGTTATTGATATTTCTCCTGGCAATCTTGATTCCAGCTTGTGCTTCATCCAGACTGGCATTTCATATGATGGCTTCTCTGGTGGCTCAGATGGTAAAGAATCTACCTGCAATGTGGGAGACCTGGGTTTGATCCCTGAGTTGGGAAGATCCCCTGGAGAAAGAAATGGCAGCCCACTCCAGTATTCTTGCCTGGACATTCCCCATGGACAGAAGAGTCTGGCAGGCTTCAGTCCATGGGGTGCCAAGAATCAGACTGAGCAACAAAGCACAGCACTTTGCATATAAGTTAAATAAGCAGGGTGACAATATACAGCCTTGATGTACTCCTTTCCCAGTTTTGAACCAGTCTGCTGTTTCATGTCCAGTTCTAACTGTTGCTTCTTGAGCTTCACACAGGTTTCACAGGAGGCAGGTAAGGTGGTCTGATATTCCCATCTCTTTAAGAATTTTCCACAGTTTGTTATGATCCACACAGTCAAAGGTTTTAGCATAGTCAGTGAAGCAGAAGTAAATGTATTTCTGGAATTCTCTTGCTTTTTACTATGAGCCAACAAATGTAGGCAATTTGATCTCTGGTTCTTGTCCCTTTTCTAAATCTAGCTTGAACATCTGGAAATTCTTCGTTCACATACAGTTGAAGCATCACTTGAAGGATTTTGAGCATTACTTTTCTAGCATGTGAAATGCATGCAATTGTATGGTAGTTTGAACGTTCTTTGGCATTGCCCTTCTTTGGGACTGGAATGAATAGTGGCCTTTTCCAGTCCTGTGGCCACTGCTGAGTTTTCCAAACTTGCTGGCATATTGAGTGCAACATTTTCATAGCATCATCTTTTAGGATTTGAACTAACTCCACTGGAATTCCATCATCTCCACTAGCTTTGTTCGTAGTGATACTCTCTAAGGCCCACTTGACTTCACACTCCAGGATGTCTGTGTCTAGGTGAGTGATCACACCATTCTGGTTATCTGGGTCATGAAGATCTTTTTTATAGTTCTTCTGTGTATTATTGCCACTTCTTAATATCTTCTGCTTCTGTTAGGTCCCTACCATTTCTGTCCTTTATTGTGCCTATCTTTGCATGAAATATTCCCTTGGTACTGTAACTTTCTTGACGAGATCTCTAGTTGTTCCCATTCTATTGTTTTCCTCTATTTCTTTGCATCATTCATTTAAAAAGGTGTTCTTTTCTCTTGAGGATACAGTAAATGGCAAGATACAGCAAAAGGTGGTAACTGCCATGGATGAAGAAGCATTGGCTAATGTGCTAGGGAGGGATTGGGTGAGATGGAGGAGTGGAGGCACTACCTTCGATAGAGTGCTCAGGAATGGTCTTTCAGAGGAGGGGATATTTGAGCAGAAATCTGAAGGAAGAGCCAGGAGAAGAGTATGGCACCGACTGTACAGCAAAGACAAAGGTTCTAAAGTGTGAGTGAGCTTAACATTGTTGACAAAGAGAAAGGAGGCCAGTATTGACAGGAAGAGAGTTGAGTTTGAGTTGGAGTGTGGTATGAGATGCAGTGAGGAGGGAAGTAGGCAGGGACAGATAGATTTCATTCTGAGCACCATGGGAAACCATTGGAGAATTTAAGTCAGGCAGTGACAAGATTTGATTTCTGTTTTATTAATAAAAATTTGCTCCGGCTTCAGTGTGGAGAATGAACTGGAGGGGGTGATAGTGGAAGCAGGCAATTATTCAGATGAGAGTTGATTCTGGCTTGGACCAGTCATGGAATTACAGATGGAGGAAAAAGGAATCCATTTAGGAGAGAAATACGAAACTTGCTCAGGGGGTTGAGGGAACATGAGGAATTAAGGGCGACTTGTGTGTGGCTGTTGAGGCCATGTAGTAAGCCGAGGATGAAAAAAGTGGGCAGTGTTGAGTCAGAGCTAGGAGCTCCAACTTTGGAATGGAATGGCCTTGTTTTGGATCCTTGGGCAAGTTAATTGGCTTTTCTGTGCCTCATTTTCCTCATCTGTAAAAGGTGGATAATAGCAGCTATTCCACAGATTTTTAAAATGTAATCTGTAGGAACTAATGCCAATAAAATGAGCACAGTTCATCATTAATACATGCTCAGAAGATACTTAACAACCAAGTATTAGGAGACAGACAGCTTTGAAACTTTGTGTGAATTTTATTAAATAACTGATGAGGACCCCGCTCAATGTAAAATTTCTCGTGTGACATATTTAAGTCAAGTCAGAAATTACACTGATCCGAGGGCAAATGTCAGCAGCGTAGCTGGCTATCTTGAAATATTTTCCCACAAACCATGAGAAATCACAACAGAAGAAAAGTAAGTTTTACACTAAACCAGACACCCAGCATCACTGGGAGAAAGGTAATGCCAAAAATGTGAAAAGGCTGTTAAGTAAAAAGGTAAAAACTGCCAAATCATAGCACATGATCTCAGGCTTTTGCCCCACCCCTGCTGTGATACAAGGCTTTGCATTGATCAACGGGAGACTGAAAAAAAGTTCAAAAAGAGCTGACGACCGCAGAATTCCCTAACTTCATGTATGATGAGACATTTTTCTGTCTGTAGCCTTGATATAACAGACTTGAATTGCATACTGGCTAGATACAAAATCTAGTGACTTTATTTCATTGAATTTTTTTTTTTTTTTTAATGCTGCTCCACTGTTCCCTTGGTTTTGTAAACTCTGATACCAGTCTCATTCTCTTGCTTTTGTAAGTTATTTGATGGTTTTTGTCTAGAGGCCTTGAAACTTTGTCTTTGTTTTTCAAATCTAGTAACTTTACTACCGTATATCTTTACACTGATCATTCTGGGTAATTTTCCCAAGTATGTCGTGAGCTCATTCAGTGAATTGATTTAGGTCTTTATCTATGTTAGGAACATTTTCTTGCATTATAATTTTAAATGTTATCTGTTCCAGCATTTTGTTTTTCTTTTCTAGGAACTCCAGTCATATGAATATTATTTTTTCTTTGCCTTCCTTCCATTTCCACTACTTTTTCTTTAATACTTTTACTTTTTTTCCCCTGTGTCATTTAAATTTTCTTGGTTGTTTCCTACCTTTCTTCAATATCTCTTGTTAAATTGTTATTTGAATATATTCTCCCCTCTGCATCTTTATTTGATACTTTGATTTCTTCCATATCTTTCCTGTATTTCATCAACTCACTTTTCATTCTTTTCTGTTTTTCTTGTGCATTTAGAAGTTTAATTTCTGAATTTCTGATTCATGGTGGTTTTTCATATCTTCAGATGCCTTTTTTATAATAATTTTTGAGTATATACCATTCTTTTTCAGTGTTGGCTTACAGTTTTTTTGTGCTTTGTGATTATTTCTTGAAAGGGGAATTTCCTCAGTTGATAAGTGTAAAATGTCACTTTCATGTAATGACACATTCACAAAAAAATTTGTTATGTATTATGTCACAAAGCAAACACCATCATTTTCATAAAGTAGAAATGGTATACATAAGACTCTCCAACCACAATGTAATAAAACTTGAGGCCACTAATAAAAACTAGAATTCCACTTTTATCCAGAAATTTTAAAAGTTCCAGTTAAACAGCTCCTGCATGGAAGAGGAAATACAAAGATTATTGATTGAAAAAAAAGGAAGCTAAAAAACTACATATAAAAATCTATGTGATGCATTTGAGACAATGATCAGAGGAAAATTAATTGCAGTGAACACTTTTACTAATAAAAATGAAAGACTGGAAATAAATGGGAAAATACCCAGATCAAAAACTAGGGAAAGAACAACAAAGTACATCAAAAGAAAGCACAAGGAAGGAAGTAACAAAGATTAAAATGGAACATAATGAGATAGAGAACAGAAAAAAAAAGATCTAATCCATAAATCAAAATCCATATCTTTAAAAAATTATGCAAATAGAGAAATCACTAGTGAACTTATCAAAGGAGAAGCAAAACTAGCAAGTGAAATATGAAAATAAAGAAATATCCACTTAAAAAAATAATTTAACAAATCACAAGAGACTATTCTGACATCTGTGCAAACTTAAGCTTAGATAAAATTGATAATTTCCTAGACAAATATGGATTGCCTAAAGTTAGATCATTTAGAAAGTTTAAACAGATCAATATCCATAAAAGAAATAGAGAACATTATTAATGAATTACCTCACAAAAGAGCACCAGGCCCAGATATTTTCATAGTTCTGAAACTATATGTATATTAAGGTTGATCAAACATGTGAGTATATTGTAGATAACAAGTATAGTTTTCTCACTGTTGGAAAAGGGAGTTACAAACAAGCAAAGAGTAAAAGCTAGAATCAAGCTTGAAATTGGAAGTATCAATATAAACTTATGTATTTTAGATAGATAAATAGAAGATAGATGAATAGCTGATAGATAGATAGTGTATATTCATATTGTATTTTCTAGCTTGATCTGCTGTTGAGAGCCTAAAAGTAAATAACATGCTCATAGCAGTGAGAGTACCTAGCACTCAGATCTTAGTTTCAAAATGCTATATTTAATAAGTTGAGCCAGGAACACTTTGTAAAGTGATTGATTTCAGCTGGGACAAGAAAAGTATAAAGTAAGTCTGGATGATCTTATGGTGCTAGAAGTACGTGAGTCTAAAAAATGATCAAGGCATGTCAAAAGGTCACAGGAACCAACATGTAAAAGTGCAAAATGGTCAAATCCTGGACAATGTAAACAATAAAATAAATAATGATAGTAATGGGGTATAACTCATAGAACAAAATAAGTATCCATGAGTCCATAGTGCTGTGAATTGAGTGAATGAATGATGAATGAAATACAAAGTCATGATTTGAGAAGAACCATGGTATAATTGTGGTAGGCATTATCCACCAACAGATACTAAAATCTTTGAATGAATGAGAAGAAGCAAGATGTTAGTGTAATCTCAAAGTATCTCCTCCAAATTTTGATCAGTTGCAAAGGAAATGAATAGTAATTTTAGCAAACTAGCAGACATCTCCTTAACAAATGATGAAGGTTCACATCACCAGTAATAAGGTATATTGACATCACAACTCCCTGTGGTGATGTACTGAGAAAAGGTACGATAACTTCAATGTCACTGCTGTGGTATACTTGCTGAAATTCATAACCCCCATATAATCATGATAAAATGCCTGATAAACCAAAATTGAGGGACTTTTTGCAAAATAATTGACCAGTATTCATCAAAAAAGTCAAGGTCATGAAAGACAAGGAAAGATGTAGAATTGTCACAGATTGGAGGCGACCAAGGAGACACAACTAAATAAAATTCAGAATCCTGAATGGGATCTTGTAATGCAAAAACAGACATTAGGGGGAAACCTGGTGAAATGTAATGGTGTTTTAATAATTTTGACTCCCTGTTCTTTTGATAATTGTATTGCAGTTATGTACGTTGCTAACATTATGGGCAGAGGATGTACGTGAATTCTCTGTACTATGCTTGCAACTTTTCTATAAGGTCTAATGTTCTTTCAAAATAATAAAAGAAACTAAGTCAGCTTTGCAGATAGATTTACTACACTGTTTAAAACCAGCTCACTTTCTAGCAGCCTTCATATTTTACATTATGTTCCCAAGCCATAGTGTATTGTTATGAACAGAATGTTTATACCTTCCGACAATTTGTATGTTGAAGCCCTTCCCTCCAATGTGATAGAATTTGGTGGTGAAGCCTTTTGGAAGTCATGATGACGTCATGAGGGTGGAGCCTCTTGAATGCGATTAGCGCCCTTAAAAGACTTGCCTCTTCTGTGCTCACCTCCTGTGGGGACACAAGAAGGTGGCTGCCTGCAGCCCTGAAGAGGGCCCTCACCAGAACCTGACCATGCTGCCACCCTGATATTGGATTTCCAGCATTCAGAACTGTGGGAAATAAATGTCTGTTGTTTAAGCCACCTGGTCTATGGTATTTTTGGCATAGCAGCCCAAGCTAAGATACATACCAAGGGCCTGAAGCAAATTTTTTTCAATTTCTGTACCATACAAAGATTCCCCATTTTCAGTCACTTAATGCCAAAACTTGATTGGATATAATTGAGTCTTTTGCCGATTTGGGTGACACTTGGTGTCTCAGAGGGTAAAGTGTCTGCCCACAATGCAGGAGACCTGGGTTCGATCCCTGGGTGGGGAAGATCCCCTGGAGAAGGAAAAGGCAACCCACTCCAGTACTCTTGCCTGGAAAATCCCATGGACGGAGAAGCCTGGTAGGCTACAGTCCATAGGGTTGCAAAGAGTCGGACATGACTGAATGACTTCACTTTCCAAATTTTGCAGTACCTCCAGGTCATGATTATGAGCCTTCAATTATCATTGTACTGCAGAAGAGATACACACAGCAGTGCCAATTAACAGAGATTGCTGGTTGACACAATGCCACATAAATGAGATTTTTCCTTATTTAGGCTTGAGTTAATGAGAGTGAAATAAATAACTTGCTCTCTTTTTTTAAAAAAAAGCATTCATTCTGAGGGCACTTGACCTCATTTCTGGGCCTTCGACGCCTCTATTGCTCTAAGGCCATGATAAGAATTTGGCTTCATGTGACAAGCACTTTTTTAGGGTTACATGCATCAAGATGGAAAAAAAGATCACTGAGATCTTACTGTGAGCTGAGTATTCCAAGAGGAGGAAACAAAATCTCAGAAAGGTGGAGTAACTGACTGCCATGCTCACTCAGCTAGTATATGAACCTTTCACCCAAATCTTTCAGATCCCCAAACCCAGGTTCTTTGCATTATCCCAGGTTGTTTCTAGAATGGGATACAAAATCTTTTGATGACTTGGCTCATCCAGACTAGAGGGCAACATCAAAGTAGCACACACACCACTCTTTCCAAATGCCTGAGGAATGTCCTATGCGTCACGGATACATGATGTACTACCAACCGTTTCTTTCATCGTCTGAAAATTCATATCAATGAGTTTATTTTGTATTTCATTGTAGGGGAACAAGTCTCTTTGACACGGTTCTAAAACTCTGTGTGGTTTCTTTTCTCTTCCAGAAGTTCTATACTGGTAGCATGCCTGTAGGCCTTTGCTGTCTGATCATACCTAGAAGAGGGTTTGGACTGAAAATGTCTTTTATCCGCCACATGCAGTTTTTCTAATAGGAAGAATAGGATGAGTTCTTGTAAGAAGTTGATGATGCCTTGCTGTCTTTAGAACTTCAGCTGAAAGGGAATATTTAACATATTCTGTAAAGAGGACATTGTATTATGTGCACTGCTGCTGCTGCTGCTAAGTTGCTTCAGTCGTGTCCGACTCTGTGGGACCCCAGAGACAGCAGCCCACCAGGCTCCTCCGTCCCTGGGATTCTCCAGGCAAGAACACTGGAGTGGGTTGCCATTTCCTTCTCCATTATGTGCTCTAGGGGTCAACATACAGCTGTAATCTAGCCTTGTTGTCTTTATGGAGACCCAGGGGGAAATAGACCCATGAGGCTTGGGTCCTCATCATTACTGACCTCTCTCTCTATCTGGTATTTGATTAGGAAGGTTAACAACAGAGTCATGATTGGTTATTGGATTATATAGTCTGGCAAGGCTAACTCTGGAATTCTCAGCCCTAGTTTGAACATGCCCCAGTGCATCAATGGATTTGCCCACATGGTGTAATAAAGTTATCTGAAGATTCTCAAAGCAAAATTAATTTTAATTTTTTTAAAAGATATATAAAACCATGAAGTATCTCTCTAAAGGAATGGGGAGGGTGTCATGAAATCTGAGAAACAGGGAATTTGAAGTCTGAGAAACAGGGACTGCTGTCCACAGAATCGCTGGGAAATTCCAGCTGCCCGGTGACTTTGGGAAAGTTGCCTGGCTCTGGAGGAGGCAAGGGTTTTGTTTGTTTATTTTTGGTAGATGAGTTGGTGAAATACTTTAAACTCTTCTGCAGTTGCCCCTGACGCCTGTATTTTACATCTTGTCCTGAAATTCGATCTTAGTTGGCATATATGTGTAAAGGTGCTTTTAACAATAGGAATGTGTAGTGCAGTGTAGCAAGTCTTTGGGCCAAATCCTGCCTTCAATGTGCACTTAAGTTTCCATTAAAGGAGAGCGGCAACTGAGCTTACAGAGCTGAGGGTAAAATTTGAATTCTGTTGTAGGAAATCAGAGTATTAGGACCTGGGATATTGAATTTCACTTTTCCCCATGCTGACATTGACTTTCCTCTGGAGCATCACCAACTAGTGAGATCTAATTCAGTTGCATGATTTTTTATTTTTTTCTCCACTAACCCAAATCCAGAGATACAAATCCAGAGCTTAGGGGGGTCTCATGTAGATTTGTAATATTCCTGAGGGTCTGTGGGATCTTAATCACTTTCATATTTTATTTATAAAGCAAATGTTCCATGACATTGAAACATTAAATGGATTATACTCAGCCATGTGCAATGTATAATTTTCTAAAATCTCTGATTAATTTAATATGGGTGATTTTCATTCTTTGATATGTGACCTTGCTGTAATTTATAACAACCTATAAATATTTGAAATGCCGTGGAAATGTGGTTTGGGGAATAGTATTAACACCTGCCTTATATGCTCTTTGGGTTCTGTTGCTCTGAATGTTCATGGGTTTGTTTCTGGGATGCTGTTTGTTCTGTGCCCCATCTGAACCTCTGTGTATGATTGGCTGGATTATAAGGGGTTCTCACTCTTTTCTTAGCTTTTCATCCAGAACCAAGACTAAATTTGGGGAACTTTATGACAACATTCCTTCTTTTCTGCACATCTTAATTCTTGTCAAAGCAGAGCTGCCAGAGGACTTCCCTTGCAGACTTTTCCCTACTTCCCACATGCTCCCAACTCAGCCTGCGCATCAGAACCAGGACAGAGGAAATGCAGTCCCTGGCTGAGCCTATACCCCGAGACACAGACAACCGGGTGACCCACCCTGGGAACAAGGATGAGGACCATCACCCCATCTGATCCTTCCCTCCCTCGCTGGAAAGGCAGCTTCCAGCCAAGGAGATGAGACTTCTGTCTGAGATCAGTGGCCTGCCCCTCCCACATCCAGCATGTCCTTAGGAGGACACGGAGTGAGTGCAAAGCAGGACACGTGAGAGCTTTTGGCTGTTTCCTCAGTGCTTTCCTGGCCCTGCCACTGAGTAATCTGAACTTCACAGAACCTCACATCCCTTATCTTGTAAACTCAGCTGGATTGTTCTAAGAACTGGGACTGCACACAAAGAGAGAGTGAGAGCCTAATCCATGGTATGGGTGCATTATTATCATTGCTGATGTTCATTTTCTGATTGGAAATGACTTAGTACTGAGTCTCAGGTGGTGCAAATGGTCTGTGTGTTATGACTTCGCAACTTGTAATAACAGCCAATCCATTAAGAGAATCTAGGATGCCTGAGTCCTGGTTCAGGGTTTATTCTACTTAATCATGTTGTTCTCTGCCCTCTCAGTGTTCAGTGGCAGGTGATGGCTTTTTATGTATTTCTTCTCCAAAAAAAAAAACAGAAAACAATGGTCCTTGCCAATAATTAACATTTAGTGAGGGTCTGGAGAGTTGTACTTCTGTTTTCTGCTTTTTACCTTTTATTTTGAAGGAGCATAAAAGATATGGCATTACTTCTTTTGTAGTCTGCAAGATGAATGATTTATGGAATCAGCTGGGGGTTGATTCCGTCAAGTGAATTTCTGCCTTTCCAACTGCATGTCTAGCAGGTAATGTGCCTGAGAAGCTTGGGAATTGATGTAGCCAATATGCCAGGTGCTGCTACCACCTGGCATTTGAAAAATGGCATCAGGTTATCACTAGTCACATCAGCCTTTGTGATGTCCTCTGTGTCAAGAGTTAGAATAAAATCTATTTTTCATATATTTTAGTCTCCACATAAATACCTTCCCTTTAAAAGGTAATTCAGGGAGCTTGTTAAACAGGAAATAAAGCTAAGGAAGAAAAAAGCCTTTAAAGAAACCGTATGAGTGAGCCCTGAAAGCAGTATCTTATTAAAATTCTTATTACTCAGCACAGCGTGTTACTCTGTCTTCCTAGTGTTCCCAGTGGGAAATAGGAAACACACCCATTTAGGAATCACATAACATGACTTTGATTAGACAGACAGCTGAAGCTTGAACATTCAGGGTCTAGTGTGCCAGCAGGCAGGGAAGGCCTTGGCTGAGTACCTGTTGCTCTAGGCAATGGAGAAGTCTCCATGCTGCATTCTTGAGATACAGCTTTCTAATTCATGCGAATTGACAACAGCTGATGCTCTGAGAGTGGCATGACCCTGAGGATGTTATTCCTTGGAAGGTGACACTGCCAGGAAAGTGGTTGAATTTTGGAAGGCGTTCTCTTGAGAGAAGCTGGCTTGTCACCTCTTCCTTCTGGATGGCTCTCAATCAATATCTTCTTGTCTTGTCTATAGTTAGTCACATTTTTTTAAAAAATCAGGTACTGTGTCTAATGATTAGCATCATAAATCTATGAAAATGAGGAGTATGTGTGTACACACGTAGGCAGTATTAGTTTTCAATGGCTGCTGTAATATCACCACACAGTTAGTGGCTTCAAACAACACGCATATATTATCTTACGGTTCTGAAGGGCAGAAATCTAAAATGGTTCTGCACGGCTGTGTTTCTTCTGAGACGCTAGGGGAGAATCCCTTTTCTTGCCTTTCCCCCCAGTTCCTAGAGGCTGCCAGTGTTTCCTGGCTGTTGACCCTGCTTCCAACTTTTTTTTCCTTCAGGACTCTGCTTTACTCTTAGACACGCCCATGTGATAACATTGGGCTGCCCAGATAATCCAGGATCATTTCAACACATCGGGATTCATAACTTAATCAATCACCTCTGCAAAGTCCATTTGGCCAGGTAAGGTAACAGGATGACAATGTCTAGGGATTAGGATGTGGACCTCTTTTGGGGCTTCCCTGGTGGCTCAGCTGGTAAAGAATCCACCTGCAATGTTGGAAACCTGGGTTTGATCACTGGGTTGGGAAGATCCCCTGGAGAAGGGAAAGGCTCAGTATTCTGGCCAGGAGAATTGCATGGACTGTATAGTCCATGGGGTTGCAAAGAGTCGGACATGACTGAGCGACTTTCACTTTTCATCTTTTGCGGGGACATGATCCAGCCTGCCAACAAAGGTCCGTCTAGTCAAGGCTATGGTTTTTCCAGTAGTCATGTACGGATGTGGGAGTTGGACTATAAACAAAGCTGAGTGCCACAGAATTTATGCTTTTGAGCTGTGGTGTTGGAGCAGACTCTTGATAGCCCCTTGGACTACAAGGAGATCCAACCAGTCCATCCTAAAGGAAATCAGTCCTGAATATTCATTGGAAGGACTGATGCTGAAGCTGAAACTCCAACACTTTGGCCACCTGATGCGAAGAATTGACTCATTGGAAAAGACCCTTATCTGGGAAAGATTGAAGGAGGAGAAGGGGACGACAGAGGATGAGATGGCTGGATGGCATCACCAACTCAATGGACATGAATTTGAGCAAACTCTGGGAGTTGGTGATGGATGGGGAGGCCTGGCATGCTGCAGTCCATGGGGTCGCAAAGAGTTGGACACGACTGAGCGACTGAACTGAACTGATCCAGCCTGCCACACATACAACTGACCTTGTACCCCCATTTTCTTCATTTGTAAAGGACTGGCTCAAACGCCCATTCATCTTCCCGTTTCCTTAAGGTTTAGTGAAATACCTTTCTTGAAATGCCATAAGCACCTTGGAGGATGATTTCTATGTAAATAAAAAGTGGTTAATGATGATACACCGGATGAAATCTGAGAATTGGTCAATCCAGACGTTTCTTGATCTCTCCCACTGACCATGTGGTACTGCAGCTTTTTTCTGTTTGTCCTCTCTTTCTCTTCCTGTTGTCTCTTTCCAAATAGGAAAAAGCTGTAGTGTGACATGGTCAGTGGGAGATATCAAATAACAAGTGAAAGGTCAGGAAATAAAACAAGGTGAAACAAGATGCACCACCCCCCAGAAAAAACCTTGACTTTCCCCAACTTGTCTTCCTCTGCTGCCCTAAATTGGCTCTTTCTTTAGACAGGTTCGGGTGCTCGGCATCCCCTGAGCAGGCTGGGTGCTGTCCTAGCCTGGGATCTCGTGGCATCTCTGTCCCCAGGCCGCCTCCAACATCCTGCCCATCTCGCGCGGCTCCAGTTTCGACTCCTCCATGAAGCCCACTCCAGCCTTCAAGGATTTTCCCTTTTCTGAGACCTCCGGTAGTGATCTATAGCCCTCATTTGGCAGTTGTGAGGAGGTGTCTAATTTGGTTAATCATCTTTATGTGTCCATAGGTCTTATTTCTCCAAATAATTATAATCTTGAGATCAAGGGCCAGACCTTCCACATTGGCAAACTCTCCACTCAGCATTTAGCACCCAGTAAGCCTTAAATACATATTTCTGGATAGCAGTTGTGTGTGAATAGGGATTAGCTTTGCAGGCCTTTTCTTCTGGGATTTATTTTCCTGTGCTTTTAATCAGGCACTTTATGTCATTTACATATATTGACATTTAATTTCTTAGCTTGCACATGGAGGCCCCCCTCTGTCTCCTATAGAAAATGATGTCCTGGCTCATTTTTAAGACTGCACAACTATACAGAAGTTCATGTAAGTTCTACGCTAAGCTAGACAGACACCTCTTGAGTTCTGACAATAGAGACCTTGCCTAAGCTTCAGTCTATATGGACAGACGAGACCCATCTAAGGAGATTTTGAATCAATGAAAATTTGTTTCCCCAGCTGAATATGTCTGAATCCCCTGTTAACAAAGTCCCCTCTTCTTTTTTTTTTTAAATATGTATTTTTTTTTACTTTACAATATTGTATTGGTTTAAAAAATTTGTTGTTGTTGTTCAGTCACTAAGTAGTGTCAGATTCTTTGCAACAATTTAAAAATGGTCCACATAAAAAAAATAAATATTTTTTAAACTCTGTATTGAATTTGTTACAATATCACTTCTGTTTTATGTTTTGGTATTTTGGCCATGAGGCATGTGGGATCCAGTTTCCCAACCAGGGATCAAACCTGACCCTCCCACCCTGTATTAGAAGTGCAGAGTCTTAACTGCTGGACTGCCAGGGAATTCCCAAAGCCCTCTCTTCTTGAGCACTGTTTCTGTAAGGGGAGTCTTGTCATTCCCTCCAAGGATGCTTCCCATATAAGGACATCAACTCTCTAGTCTAACAAAGTTATGAAAGATGCACCACTGTCTCCAGAGACCTGCCGCCGCTGCTATTGTTGCCAAACTGAAAAGTCTATATAGCCATAGTAGCCACTGGGGAGACTTTAAAGACAGACACTGAATGTGGAGGAAAAAACATCTCTGGAGGTTCTGCCCTAGGTCTGTGGCCTCTTTAAGAGTTGGGTGTGTGACTTGCTTCTTCTCTGGTGGCAGCCCACTTACACAAGAAGACAGGACTGGATGTTTGGTACAAGGCGATTTTCTGTTCAGTAAAAGACATAGGTAATGTGCACATATTTATGAGCCTGTGGGTGAAAATCCCCAGCTCTTTTGAGGCCCTGGAAAATGCAGCCTTCATGATAGGCGCTTTTTAAAAATGTGGCCCTTGAAAAGGAGAAGGGGAAAAAGGGAGGTGGTGGTCCTCCACTGAAGTTACAGAATAATTGCTGTATTTGTGTCCAAGCTGCCTTTTGAGGCTCTAATAATGATCACATCGCCGATTTTAAGATGGTCTTTCATTCACATTTGTAAATTGGAGAGGTTCTTTCTGGGACACTCAATGGTGACCATAAGGATCGTTTTTAGACTTCATTATGGCCTGCCTCCATTTTACACTCTCGAATATACGAGGCCATAGAAATCAGAAGTGTGAATACAGCTTTTCATTTATCATTGCAGTTCCCCACTTATCGTTAAATCCTTAATTTTGAAGGCTCAAGTGGCCTATTGTGCTGGCAATTAGCCAATTGCAGGTGCAGAATCTTGAAGGCATCTGTCGGGAGGTCGTGGTGGGATTCGTCTGAAGAAATGGATTAAGATGCCGTCCTAGGAAAGAATTGCTGAAGCGAGTGAAAATGAACATGAAATGCCTTGTCTGAGGGTTGACCTTATTTGACGAAGCCAAAGAAACCATTCACCCTAAGTCCTTTACAATGGAGACGTTTAGAGGTGTACTCCGGCTCTGCCATCTGTCTATAAGAGCTCAGTAAGGGTGCAGCCTTCCACCCCTCTCCCTCTCATTCAAAATCAAGACCAGATGTTTGGGCTTGGAATTTGAACCCCAGCACAGCTTTGTCTCCCATCACAGTCTCTTGGGAATCCTGTGCTCTAGTCTCCCTTTTTTCCTTCAGCTGTTCCCTGTTTGGAAATGCTTTTCCCTGCATTATTTGCCTTAACTAACCTGTCAGGATCCACCTTAAATCCCCATTTCTTCTGAGAAAGTTTTCTAGGTCCTTCTTGCCAAGGGGAAAATCATCTGCTATGTTCCTGCAGCACTTGGCACCTTTTTAAAAATTCTTGTTCTTAGCCTGAATTAGAACGATTTATGTCTCATTCATGTGTATGGTCCTGTAAATCCTAGCCTGGTGCTTTGGCACCAGTTCATTACATTAATAACAACAACCATATATCCAGCTTAGGAAAAAATTGGCATAAGCAAGTCTGAGCACATTTCTTTAAATAAAATATATAAAGAGTTAGCAGCTCATTAAGGATAATGGAAAGGCTGGGGATGAGGGAGCACATCTGAGACACAGAACAGAATGGGCAGGATAAACTATCAATTGGTGATCAATTGGAAATAAAGACCAACCATTTTAAAAATGATGGTGAATGAGAAGGTGGAAATTGACGATAGTTTAAATTACATTCAACTTTGCAAGAACACAGCGTCACATGGACCTGTGACACCGATGAGCTATATTTTATTTGTTTTTAGCCTCCTATGCCTTTCTGAAATCACAGGCATTGTAGAGTTAGATGGAAAGCTGACTTGTCCTTTTGATGAACAATAGTGTATGTTAATTTCGTGTGTGGATCTGATGCTGTGGGCCAGATTTAACAAATGAGATACAGGAGTCCAGTTTGCACCCCCTCTGAGGAATGTTCCCCTACTTGTAGGGTGAACATTTACCAAAATTCCCTCTTACCCTTCTTTCCAGGCAAAGATAAAGAACGAATCCATTTTCTCAAATGAATGATTCTGTGCAAGAGATATATGCCATTTCCCCATACTCGCTTTCTTTTTATATTCTCCCAGTGAAAGTTCATTTCTGTTAACTAGAATTATTTTTTGCTCAGCTCGAAAAATGTGGTCGTCAGTTCTTGAGTGTCTGCAGCAAGTTTATATGGCCTTTGCCACCTGGTACAATCTGTGCCTGCCTCTTCCTCCTGTCATTTCCCTGCTGAGGGAATTCAAGCCCATTTTTGGTTAAGAGAGTAAATACACAGTAAACAGAATCATAAACCCCAAGAATGCTCTCAGAAGCCAAGGACAAGCTCTGCTGAGCTCAGGCACTATTGCTGAGCCTCTTTGTCACTGACTGACTTGCATGTAAGAGGCTGGAAAGAGTTACAGTGGAACTTTACACTGGCAGTGTCATTCTGGGCATTTTCCAGTTTAGACAGAGTTGTCAACCCATTATCATGGCTTTGCATCATAATCCCCAAAAGAGAATTACGGTATGTGAAATTAAAATGAATCGTTTCCGATTTTCCCATCTCTTTTCTATTTGTGCCTTTAGGGGGCCTTTAAGGACTAGAAGGCAGAATATTATGAAAGGAGATATATTTATTCTACTCATGAGAAGGCTGGATGCTCTTGGCTTCACAGCCTGTGAATCATCATGTCTTTCCTCCCTTAAAGGATAAATATGGCATTCATTCCAACCCATTTAGCCCATTATTCTTTTGTATATAAAATAGGCCCAATTAAGACATTCTTGTGTTAATTTCTGCATTCTATGTATAGCTAGAAAGAGTTTAAAAATATCCATCACAGCAAACATCTCAAAATGCTTCATGCATACAGAACATACCACCCTGGCTCCCCTCCCCAACCAAAGGCAATAATTCACCCAGTCATGGAGATTTATGATTTTTCTCTTTTCCACTTACCTACATTAAGCTTTGTCTATGCACAATCCAATATTTAGATGAAAACATGTATTTGTAAATATCTGGAGTTTCGATGAAAAAATTTCAGTTTTCATCCAGATGTCTGGCATTGTAGAGACACAGACTAAGATTCTACTCTGCATGCGTTAACTCATTCATGGTTACCCAAGTGCACAAACAGAAAGTGACAAGCCTGCCTTGTCCTTCCTTCCCTCATCTGTCTCTGCCCCCCTCCTTTCCTCACTGATGAGAGGGAAGGCTCATCACTTTCAGAGGTGTCCAACTGAAATGCCATTTGGGGTCTCCCACTGGTTATGCTAATTCATTAGACAAACCATATTGGGCAAGTCTGGAAGCCTGAGCTCTAATCCTTCTCCCACCACTCACTAGCTGTGTCATCTTTGGAAACTCATTTAACTTCTCTAGAGATCTGGCTTCTTCAATTTTGGAAGCTGTGGGGGCCCATGGAAGATTTGGGACCCTATAACTGCTGAGACCCCATTTCTACCCAAAATTATGTGAATCTGCTTTGCTCTACCCTGCATATGGAAATTGTTAATAAAAATTACCATGCAAGTGTCCTTTCTGGGATCCTTTATCCTACTTTGATGTTGTTTTGGCATTTTGTGGGTAAGTTGCTGGAGGATACAATAACTGAGAACATGGGTTTCAAAATTTTAAAATGAAAGGGCAGCATTTTTAAAGACACTTGGGTTTTTTAATGTTGATGTGATCCACAGTTGCCTTACATTACTACTTGTAAAATCTTTCTCCTGTATACTTTTTGATGAACTCCACATATAAGAACCTCATAGAAAATATCTATCCCCAGGATGCCCTAATATTTTGTTACTAGAAAGATCAGCTGCCAGAAGAGATCCAACATAGTTCTTCTGAATTAAGATATAAAGCTTTGAATTTCAAAATGTTGCTTTCCATTGAAAAGTATCTTACAGGGAGAAAGCAATAAACCTTTAAAGAGACGTGACATTCAGTGAGAGTATGTCGAGTATGTACAATAAACACACAGCTCTCTCTCTCTCTCTCCCTATATATGTATGTGTGTGTGTGTGTGTGTGTGTGTGTGTGTATACACACACATATAATTTGTATTTATTCTATTTCTCCTGTAACTAACTTTTACAAAATTCTAAATATCCATTTGAGCCAGTAAACATAACTCATTTTCTTATTATGGGACAATTGAAGCTTATAAGATTTGAGACTGAATGAATCTAATTTTTTAAAAATGTACCTTTTCATTCTTTTATGGATCTTTTCCTGTCTGATGAAATCAGCAGAAATTGGTACCTGGTAGATTTTACAAGGGGGCCTCGTTTTACCTGGGAGGGTTTATTTAGGCTTGGTTGTAATGTTTAAATGAAAAAAACAATTGGACCAAACAAGTGAATTCTGCCATTGGAAGACTTGGGTAAGTCGTACACAGAAGTGATTTCTACCCCAAATGGATGCCTACTGACCAAGACTTTGGGAATTTAACAGTTTGTAGCCCCTTGTGTTCTGATCATAGACCCACTCACTGCCATCAGGATAAGAGGATTATCCATGCTACTGAGGGGGGTTAGGGCCCAACTGTTCAGAGGCAAAACCTGTTCAATGCGAATCCAATACCCAAGGATTTTGGAGGCATTGAGATGATGAGTGTTTTCTGTTTCTTCCTCAGTGTCTTATATTCTGTTTTCCTTCACCAACGCTGGTTATTCCTCTTTGAAATCCCTCAAGCTAGGAGTTTTGGAGGATTCCACAAATAGCCCTACATACAATCCCTTCTGGCTTTCAGAAAGATCCAATAATTTGTCCTGCAGGAGTCCCTTCTGACCTCTCTTATCCTAGGACTACAGACTTTCCTGCAAATGGCTCAAGTGCCAACGTCAGCAAGGCAGAGCCGGCCATGGCTGTGGATGCTGAACTGGAGCAGGGACTTTTAACCAAATGCATGGCTGAGCCCTGAGGTTGCATGATGCAAATGAAATCCCCAACTGTCCCTCTTGAACTGATTTTTCCAGAAAGCTCCAATGTGTTTGCTGTACAATCTGTGTAGAAGAGCTGTTGACAAAGAAATGGAGAGAAAAATGAGTTCCAACTTTCATTCCTGCTCCTAATCTTCTAAAAGGTGGTAGGGTGGCCAGAAGATGAGCAATGGGTGAAAGAGGAAATGCAGTGTTAATTGAAGACTTCTCTATGTCTATCCCCTGCATATGAATGAGGTCTGTTTCGAGAGTGCATTTGTTAAGCCTAATTTGTTCATAAGTCCAACAAAGTTAGCCTAGGTGCCCAACTAACATAGTCAGCTACATAGTACTGCACTGTAATAGGTTTGTAATACCTTTCACACAAATAACACATACAAGACAAACACAAAAGATAGAGAAAACATTTTTAATCTTACACTGCAGTACCTTGAAAGGTGCACTAGTACAGTACAACAGCAGCACTTCTTAGCAGTACCAGCCACATCACCACTGCTCTTATGTTTTCTTCCAGACATCCTGGGCTTGAAATGAAGACACTGCACTACTGTACTCTATATAGTACTGTACCGTAAAGTACACAAAAGCACAACCATTTGTACAGGATGCATATATGTGACAATGTACACCAGACCTGTGAACTAACTTAACTTGCCTGGACACATGAACACACGTTTGCATCTTTGAAAGTTCACAATTTGAAGGTTCTTGTGTAAGGGACTTGGGCTTCTCTTGTGACTCAGCATTAAAGAATCTGCCTGCAATGCAGGAGGACTCAGGTTTGATTCCTGAGTTGGAGAGGGAAATGGCAACCCACTCCAATATTCTTGTCTGGGAAATCCCATGGACAAAGGAGCCTGGGGGCCATAGTCCTTGGGGTTGAAAAAGAGATGGACACTACTGAGAGAACTAAACCAACATCAACAACAAGGCAGGGGGCTTACAGCATAACCCACATGTATATTCTGTAAACAGCCACGTGGGAAAGATGTATTGTCTGTGTATCTGAGCTCCCAGCTACACCAGCTCCATAGAGAAATCAAGGAAAAGATACATATCGAAATACATAGCACCTGTTTTTTGCCATCTTGCCTCTCTGGGTGACTCACCCAATTGTGACTGCTGTTTCACACTCGACTATAGGGTTTTCTGAGTTCTGTGTGATCTACCAGCACATTTTTGTTTGTTCTAGCAATTTTGTCAAGAAATTCTTAATTGGGATTATTGTCCTGACAAAGCATTTTGCTCAATGTGATTACAAGTTCATCATTTAGGAGAATAACAGTAACTACCACCTCAACACAGGTCCTTTAGTGCTTAGCTTGGGCGGACTGAGTCCTCAGCCCATCACTAACATGAGCGTGCAGATATAGTCAGTTTTGTCAAACTCTGATATTCGGTCTGGGCAGAACCATCACCAGGACAGGAGCCAAAGGCGTTCGTTTTTCTTGGGGAACTGTGCCTCAGGCCACTCACTGGTTGTCAAAAATAAGGCTCATCTCTCATTCCTACTTGTGGTCTAGTAAGTGATTTTGGTCTAGTAAGTGATTTTCTTAGGAAATTCATACTTGGTGGTTTGTGGCTGGCAAATGTGAAGGGACTGAGCAAGATGGCAGGAGACTTCGGTTTGTGATAAACATTGTTTTCATTTTCCCAAGAATTCTTCTCTCTCATTGCATTCTTCTTTATAGCTCTACCTTGAAACTCTCCTCTAAGTATAAGGTTAAGATCATAGAAAAAAAAAATCTGTGTTAATCCATTAATTTAGGAGACACTGAAATTATACATTGCTGCATTTTTTTCTCGCCTGATTAATTTCTGAATCACTTAGCATAGTTATGGGTTCAATATAGAATATGGCCAGATCCTCTTTTTATGGTGATTTTGGGTTGTGACTTAGAATGGCCTTACTCTGCAAAAGATGTCCAGATTGGAAGAGCTGGATTCTGCTAAGATTGTGATCATGCTTTGTGATTTTGAGCAAGTTAGTTTGCATCTCTACTGGGTCTTAGCTCCCATGCCTCTGCAGGGGCTCTTTTTTTATTTTTTCATCTGTAGATTTCAGCCCCCTCT
Organism: Bos mutus; assembly: GCF_027580195.1. Lineage (NCBI taxonomy): Eukaryota > Metazoa > Chordata > Mammalia > Artiodactyla > Bovidae > Bos > Bos mutus. The sequence continues at coordinate 10,644,705 of NC_091646.1, read as the reverse complement.
TGTCCCTAATGTAAAAGCAATGCCTATTTATTGTCCAAATTTTAGCCCCAACTGTGGTAACCACATGTTTCATGAAAGCCTTTATCATAGCTGCTGACTTATACCAGAAAGGATGGATGGGCCTTGTCAATTCTTCTCTTTCCTGGTCTGCCCTCCGTTGGTGCTATCAATGAGTGTTCTAATGATAGAAAGCACTCACAGGAGAGCTGTCCAAGGCAGTTAACATTTATGGACCAAACAGACTTCTGGGGTCAGAAGAGGCAGTCTCAGAAGCTGGCCTGGTCATGCAGGAGGTAAGGACATCCTGTTTCTGAACTATGATCCCTGTATTAGAGCAGATGCCCTCCTATTGGATGAGATCAGGTCCAGTAGTTGGTTGACTAATCAAAAAGTCAGAGAAGGGAATTACTGAATGATGGTAATATATAAAATATTTTACTTTAACTTAACATGTGTAGCATATGTCTTTATATGCTATTTTTTAAAGCATTGGTGTCTGATTAGTGTTCCATGTTGACTCATGTATGAACCACAGCATAATCCATTTCCAGTTTATTTCTTTGAAGGGCAACAAATGCTTAAAGACCCTTAATAGGCCACTTCATCCCTGAAGTCTTCTAAATTTTTTACCGTTTTTTTTTTTTTTTTTTAAAGCAATCCTTGACAGTTGTCTAATCCACAACTAATTTGACAGCAATTAGTGATTATTTCCAAAAAGGCAATGGCAACCCACTCCAGTGTTCTTGCCTGGAGAATCCCGGGGACAGGGGAGCCTGGTGGGCTGCCATCCATGGGGTCGCACAGAGTCGGACACGACTGAAGCGACTTAGCACCAGCAGCAGCAGTGATTATTAAAAAAAGAAAAGTTTTTCCAATCATTAAGCTCAGTTTTTAACAGTAAATCTGTTTTTCCACTCTTTTAAAATCAGTATTTACTTAGTATTTGTTTAGTTAGGTAATCATGCAAGCAAATACAACTGGCATAAACAAGTTGGAGAACAAACAGAAAATCCTTGTGATAAGCATTCAACTCAACTACTGGGAATAGATGTGCCCAAGTACTCTATGGAGGTGCCCCATAGCAATGGTTGTTGGGCGTTTTTTTTTTTTTTGAAGCAAATTAGTTAAGATAATCTGTTGGTGTATTCATCCTATTTATTGAGCACTTACTCTGCATCAGGTACTCTGGTAGGTGCTGGGAACATATTCGTGAATGAAACGAACAACCATCATCCAGGGGGTTATGTTCTTGTGGGACAGACAAAAAATAAACAACTCAATATAGATGTAGAGGTTTATCTGATTTACTTGGGTTCATGTTGTATGACTTACAGTTACTATTTTATGATGTCAAAACTTTGGGAACAATAAGTCTGGACCACTAATTTCCCCTTAACATTTTAAGTATTTAAAATTTTAACTATTTTCCCTTTAACATTGTCAATTCTTTACTTAAAATATAGCTCCTGAGTGACTAAAAAGTTATGTATTCTCAAACTGGAAAAAGTCAAGGTGAGGTGCGATGTGTTCCTTATGTATCTATACCATGATGCTGAAGGAGGAAGTGGAGGCACAGCTGAGGTGGGCCCTTCTGAGAGCTCTGTCAGTGGTTTCTGTTTATTCAGTGCACACAGGTTGAGCACTGTATTAGTCAGGGTTCTCCAGGGAAACAAACAACAGGAGATATTATATATATGTGTATGTAAAAAGTTTACAGACAAGGAGAGAGAGAGATTGAAGAAATTGGCCCATGCAGTTGTGGGGGCTACTAAATCTGAAATTTGTATGGCAGGCCAGCAGCCTGGAAATTTGGATGAGACTTGATGTTACAGTCCTGGGTCCAAAGATTGGAAACTTAGAACTCCTCTGTTGCAGTCTTGAGACAGAATTCCTTCTACTCTTGGAGACCTCTGTCTTTGCTCTTCAGGTCATCAACAGATTGGCTGAGGCTCACCCACATTATGGAAGTTGATCTGTACTCAAAGTCCACTGATTGTAAACATTAATCACAGCTACAAAATACCTTCATGGCATCAATTAGACTAGTGTTTGATCAAACAACTGAGTATCATAGTCTAGCCAAATTGACACACAGAATTTCACCTTCTCTCTGATGGTGCAGTACTCAGTGCTGGGAGCAGAGAAACCAAGCTCAGTCTCTGTCCTCAAGGGTTGGGGCCTTCTAAGTCTGGATTCTCTGTCATGAGTCCCAGAACCCTTCAGCGTAGAAGAAGTCCATTACCAATAACCTGTGCTGATGCGGTGCCTAGACAGCTGTGCTAGAATGTGACCTAGGCTGTGTTTTCCTGCTTCTGTCTTCCTCCTCTTCTCCATGTCTCAGCTTCATTCTCTTGATCCTTGCACTCAGCACACTATTGGCCAGCTGAGCTCAGTACAGTGCGCCAGCTCAATCGTCACTAACCTTTCCTTCCAACTATACTGTAAGCACCTCAAAGACATTGTGAGTTGGCATCCAGGTAAGGGGATGGATGAAGTCGGGGTTGGTGGCATAATTGAGATGCATTGTATAGCCACTAGTTCTAGGAGGAGTTGCCCAAAATTAAAAACATAATAAAAAGCTTTCAAGTTAGCCTTAAAGGCTTATGATGGCTTCATAAAACATAACAGTAGGGCTCAGGAGATCTGAACTGTCTTTCTGGTCAAATCAGTGCCCCCTCTCTGGCCCTTAGTCTTCTCACAAGTAAAATGAAAAGTCCAGATGAAGTATTCTCTTAGCTAGTGATTTGAGTTGACTTCCATGCAGAAGACTGTGAATAGTCACTAATACTGGGTTGGCCAAAAGATTCGTTTGTATTTTTCCATAAGATGTTAGGGAAAACCTGAATGAAATTTTTGGCCAAGCCAATGTTAAAAGACTCACAAAGACTTTGTTTTCGAAACATTTGAGAAGCTTAGAGCTTGAAAGACATCGTTGTACTTAAGATATGTAGGAAGGCGTGCATAGTTGCTCAGTCGTGTCTGACTCTTTGCAATCCCATGTTCCTCAAAAAGGTGAAATGATGCACGCTTCCTCTCGTTCCATTGTGCTGACCTTAGTACCTGGCATGGGGAAGATGCATGTTACTGTTAGCAGAGACTGACTGAAGGAGGAACCTAGGAATTGGAGAGTTTCTTTTAGTTCTAATGTTTTATATGGATGTATTATCATGTCCATTAGGTAGTGTGTATATATCTCCCACTCCAGTATCTGAATAAAGATATGTTCCTTTTCCACTTGGTCTAAAATGAATGATCATATGTTTAAAACCACCTCAAGTAATTTGAGGAACAGGGGAAGCTGTAACAATAAAGGTAAGTAAAATAATAAAGATAAACAGATAACCCTAGGTAGGGAAGACCTACATAGGGTAGAGTCATGAGCATAAAAGAAGCTGCAGCTTTTCATAGTCTGTGAAGTAAGCACAGCTCCTGTGGAAACCCGGCCTCTTTTAACATGAAGTTTCATTATTTGGCCAACACGTGTGCCCTTTACAGCCTCCAGGGTCGGTGGAAGGTCTGCCATAAGCTGACAGTTTTATATTCAGATCGTGATTCTGTAAGTGCAATTTGACAAATGCCACACATTTAATTTAATTCTTAAGTTGTTTCTAAACCAGTAGCTCTAGACGTAGCAAGCTAATGATCAATATCGTAGGATAGGCTTTATTTTTTAAAGGGCCAAGTCTTTAAAATTTGTGTTTTATTGGGCAATTTTGAAGTGTTGAGTGATGAGTCTTCTCAAAGTTAAGCTCTTTCGAATCAGCAGAGGTTTTGCAGTCCGCAGCCCCTCCCCCATCAACACCTCTAAACTTGTCACCAGCCACTCTTTCATTTAGATTGCTCTCCTTTGAGGCTTCCCTGGTGGCTCGGATGGTACTTTTCCCAAAAACTATTGTACATACAAAACTGTAATGATCTAGTTCTAAATGTTTTTGGTTCCAACACGAGTTTTTTTTTTTTTTTTTTTTAGATTTCTCTGAATATAATATCATTAAAGTTGCTTCCACCTTTTAAAGGCAATGTAGCCATATTGCCAGCATTATTTTACTTTCTAAACCTGCATCAATATACCTCTTATATTGCCTATGCAGATCAAATTTCATTTTCTGATCATAAAAGGATGAGTTTTAACTGATTTTTACATTTTTCCCTTTAGGTATAGGTCTACTTTTTATAGGACAGTAATGATCAGAAGGAACTAAGACTAGATTGTTCAAAATCAATGCACTTAATCTCCATTTTTCTTTACATTTCATTTTGCTTATACATCAATAGGATTTATAATGCCAAAATAATATTCACAGTCACTTTCAATATAAGAAAAATGACTGCTGCTGAAAGCAGACTACAGGGCACCCAACATCCAGATTGGAACTAAAATTTCTGTCATGTGTCTAATTTCCTCTATATGATGACAATCCTCTTTATATTTGGAGATTATCTGCATCTTAAAATCATATTCAGAAAAATAGAGGCACCTCAGAACAGAGTTACAAAAACTGCCCAGGATGTCTTCAATTTTGTTTGTACTCAGCTGAGAACAAAATACAAGTGGACAGAGGAAACCACAAATCACTTGCAAAATGTTGAATCTCTGGTTAGGAACTTCATTTGCTCCACTGTTCTCACCCTTCCCATGTTAATCAGATGACCTGCCCCTTGTAGGGTTACTAGGCTTTTGAGCAACCTCCTTGAAACTAGGAGGGACCTAGGGCTTCCCAAGTGGCTCAGCAGTAAAGAATCTGCCTGCCAATGCAGGAGACCTGGGTTCCATCCCTGGGTCAAGATCCCCTGGAGATGGAAATGGCAACCCACTCCAGTATTCTTGCCTGGGAAATTCCGTAGACAGAGGAGCCTGGTGGGCTACAGTCCACGGGGTCACAAGAGTCGGACATAACTGAGTGACTGACCATGCAGGCACAGAAGGGACCTACCACTCTTCACTGAATTTGTCCTAGTAATTCGCTTCCTGTGCAGGCTTTGCTTGTCCACAGGGATGAGCTACTCCAAAGAAGGGAAAGCTAAGTTGGATCTCTCAGCCCAGCAGCCTGGTCTGGTCTTTAGCTGTGAATTCAGACCTCTAGGCATTGAGCGGCAAGATTGATGTGTCTGTCACCAGTTGAACGTGCTGGGCACTTCTGAAACCAATGTGACTTGTGGAATTGTTATTTTGTCAGTGATAGATACACTTAGTGGTGGTGACTTTTGACCCACTTCTCCCCTGTAAAAGGTCAAAGGAGCAAAAGGAAACTTCAAAGCACAGGAGTATCGTCAGCCTTTGCAGACAGAAAGAGCATGCCCCATCATCAGCTTCATTATCAGTCACATCTTGCCTCGTGGTAATCGGAAGACACTTTATTTAGTGATCAAGTACTGCATGTCCTTTACGCCTCTGGACTGGACATCAAAGACTTCAGATTCTTTCATTTCTCTAGTCATACTAATATGCTGCAAAAAAAAAAAAAAAAACTCATGCTTTCTTTCCACTGTTGGAAAAATACCTTTGTTCCTAAAGATAGAGGATCCTTCAGCCGTTCTGACTTCGAAGGAGAAGGTAAAATGCATTAGTTCAATTTAAGCACAAAAGCCAGTTATCAGCGATGACCTGTTTCAGTAGGGCAGATAGTAGGGATTAATGACAGACTCAGGGGAGTGAATGACCCACAGTAAAACCAAAGGGCCATTAACCCCCATCAGTCATTTAATTCTGGGGGAAAACTCATTCAGAGGTAATTATTGCTGCTATAACCCCCCCCAAAAAAAATCAGAGGTGCATGGGTTATGTGAATAAGCCCTGATCATTTTCTTTTATATTGTTAGCCCAAGACAAAAGTAAATGGATTTTTAAAATGAGAGTTTCCCTCTTTAATTTGGAAGGAAATACTCTTCCAGAAAATTTGGTTGTCCCAAGGTAAGCCTCAAAGTTTGGCCACTCGCTTGCCTCTTCTCGGTTCAGCTCCTAATCCCAGACATCATGGACCACAAAGACATTGACGCCAGGTTGTGTTGTTTTCAAATGTCATCTCTGTACTGTTTACTTTGGATTGGATGTTTGGGTTCAGCATAGGGCTGAGGAGTGTCAATTTCAGACACGCCTTCTGCTTTCCAGCTTACGCGCAAGTCTCTTCCCCCTACTGGAGTGGATTGAGGCCTCTTCTTCACTCCTTCCTGCTTTCTCTCTTTTGCTCAATGATATTAAGTGAACATCCATACTCACTGAAGACCACTCGCTGTGGTCTGTGGGGTGGGGCTGATGAGAAAAATGCATTATAAAGGAAAAGGAAGTTAAGGGCTAGGATTTCTGAGAAGGAGGGGTTTATTCATTTCGTAGGATGGCTATAACAAATTGACACAGACCTGGTGTCTTAAATAAGATATCTGTGTCTCCTTCACAGTTGTGGAAGCCAGAAGTCCAACATAAAGGTGTTGGTAGGGCCTGCATCTGGTGAAGACTCTAGGATAGAATCATTGCCTGTTTCTTCCTGCTTATGGTGGCCCCAGGTGTTCCCTGACTTGCATCCACATCAGTCTGATCTCTCCCTCTGTCTTCACATCACCCTCTTCTCAGTGACTCCAATCTCCCTCTGATTAGAACACCATTTGAACAGTATTCAAGTATACAGTTTACTGGCATCAAGTGTCTTCACATGTACTTGGACATAGGGCCCAGGAATTCCAGGATGTTTTTACTGACCCCCTTAACTGATGCCATCTATACTGAAATGACCTTATTTCCAAATAAGTTCCTGTTCACAGGTTCTGAGGGGCCAGATCTTTCGGAGGTTTCCATTCAACATGCTCTAAGGAGCACACGCTAGGCGTGGACATCAGAGAAGACTGAATGGAAGAGGTGTCCTTGTTTAGACATGTACAAGAAGGGTCTTTCCAGGTGGGAGTTCATGAATACAGAGACACGACAGTGGAGGGATTGGGGCAGGGTTGGATGGAGAAGGACTGGATGAAGATCAAGTTTCCTGGGCCCAGGATAGAGATACTTGGGGGAGACAGACTGGGTCCATTTCATAACCACTGGCCTGGAAAAGACTGAATGCTGTCAAATCAGGCAGGAGAGTGTGTGAGTACTTGGAAGAGAAAGGTAACAGAAACTTGAATGAGAGCAATAGCACTAGGACTGATGGGGAGGTTTGGCTTCTGAAGGTGAAATGGCCTGGAAACATGTACATGTCCTAGAAGGAGGAGAGGGTGGCCTGGGAAAGAGCAAAGGAGGGGAGAGAGGCCCGGGTGACTGTGAAATCGATGAAAGGAATGAACAGCACAGGAAGAGGACCAAGCAGGGGCAGAAAGGTAGACAATAGGAACATGGAGTCATTGGAAGGTCAGGCAGAGAGGCCTCTCAGCCAGATGAGATGTGGGGGCTTGAGTTCAGGAGGGCAGGAATCTTTTATGTGCACTCCTCCTCCGAGCCTTAAGACTGGCCGAGGTGGGAAAGTGTGAGACTGGAGAGAGACAGCAGGTACAGAGAGAGGCTTGGCGACTTTGTCACTTATGGGATGGAGGAGCAGGCGCTGTCAGGATGCACAGCTGCTGGTCTCCACTTTCCAGAAGCCAGGCATGAGCGTGCCAGGAAAGTGGGGGAGGACAGATGTTTGGAAGTAGACAGTGGTGATGGCTCCCCGACCTTGTGAGTATACTCAAGGCCAGTGAACTGTATGCTTGAAAATGGGTAAAATGGTAAATTTTCTACATAAGTTATAGTTTATATATATATATATCTACAATTTGAAAAAATTAATCATGTAATATACCACCCACCCCAAAGTGGAACTGCTTAACAGTGTCACATACTGTGGATGAGTTTGAGGGAATGAGAATTAGAAAGAAGAAGAGGAAGCAAACTACTTTGACAGTATTTGCCAGGATATTTGCCAGGCCTGAGAACCAGGATTAGAAAGGTCATTTAGTTGCCCCTACTTGTTCTACTTTCTTTGGTCATTCAGGAAACATACTTGCATAGTGGGTTGCCTCCTGTGTTGCATAGCTTGCCTTAGCACAGAGTACTAAAGTCCCCAGGGCTGTGGATTCATGGCCTCTTTAGAGCCAGAGGGGTCACATTCATGTTTAAAGTGCAGAGAAACAGAAGGTAGCTGGGAGACAGGACTTTGGAGCAGCATGCCAAGGCTTCTAGATAATGAGATGCTAATTGCCATAAAGATAGAGCAGCAGTTTCTTCAAGACTTTGCCACCTTCTCTGGATTGATGTAACAGCTGCACTGTAGTGGAAAACTCAATTCTGCCTTGGCAGATGAACTGTGGCGGTCTCCAGCAGGCACTTCTTGGTATGCTAAGATGCCAGTTTTACTTGAACTTCTTTTTGATGTGTTAGCTGGCATCGCCCATAGGAACAAGCATTTACAACATATATAAATGTACTTTTAAAAATAACTATCATATTTCTATTCAGTTCAGTTTAGTTCAGTCACTCAGTCGTGTCCGACTCTGTGACCCCATGAACCGCAGCACGCCAGGCCTCCCTGTCCATCACCAACTCCCAGAGTCCACCTAAACCCATGTCCATTGAGTCGGTGATGCCATCCAACCATCACATCCTCTGTTGTCACCTTCTCCTCCTGCCCTCAATCTTTCCCAGCATCAGGGTCTTTTCAAATGAGTCAGCTCTTCACATCAGGTGGCCAAAGGACTGGAGTTTCAGCTTCAACATCAGTCCTTCCAATGAATACCCAGGACTGATCTCCTTTAGGATAGACTGGTTGGATCTCCTTGCAGTCCAAGGGACTCTTAAGAGTCTTCTCCAACACCACAGTTGAAAAGCATCAATTCTTCGTTGCTCAGCTTTCCTTATAGTCCAACTCTCACATACATACATGACCACTGAAAAACAATAGCTTTGACTACTCGGACCTTTGTTGGCAAAGTAATGTCTCTGCTTTTTAATATGCTGTCTAGGTTGATCAAAACTTTCCTTCCAAGGACTAAGTGTCTTTTAATTTCATGGCTGCAATCACCATCTGCAGTGATTTTGGAGCCCAGAAAAATAAAGTCTGACACTGTTTCCACTGTTTCCCCATCTATTTGCCATGAAGTGATGGGACCGGATGCCATGATCTTAGTTTTCAGAATGTTGAGCTTAAAGCCAACTTTTTCACTCTTCACTTTCACTTTCATCAAGAGGCTCTTTAGTTCCTCTTCACTTTCTGCCATAAGGGTGTTGTCATCTGCATATCTGAGGTTATTGATATTTCTCCCGGCAATCTTGATTCCAGCTTGTGCTTCCTCCAGCCCAGCATTTCTCATGATGTACTCTGCATAGAAGTTAAATAAGCAGGGTGACAATATACAGCCTTGACGTCCTCCTTTTCCTATTTGGAACCAGTCTGTTGTTCCATGTCCAGTTCTAACTGTTGCTTCCTGACCTGCATACAGATTTCTCAAGAGGCAGATCAGGTGGTCTGGTATTCCCATCTCTTTCAGAATTTTCCACAGTTTATTGTGATCCACTCAGTCAAAAGCTTTGGCATAGTCAATAAAGCAGAAATAGATGTTTTTCTGGAACTCTCTTGCTTTTTCGATGATCCAGTGGATGTTGGCAATTTGATCTCTGGTTCCTCTGCCTTTTGTAAAACCAGCTTGAACATCAGGAAGTTCACGGTTCACATATTGCTGAAGCCTGGCTTGGAGAATTTTAAGCATCACTTTACTAGCATGTGAGATGAGTGCAATTGTGTGGTAGTTTGAGCATTCTTTGGCATTGCCTTTCTTTGGGATTGGAATGAAAGCTGACCTTTTCCAGTCCTGTGGCCACTGCTGAGTTTTCCAGATTTGCTGACATATTGAGTGCAGCACTTTCACAGCATCATCTTTCAGGATTTGAAAGAGCTCAACTGGAATTCCCTCACCTCCACTAGCTTTGCTATTTCTATTAGACCTATTGAAATAAAATATGCATTTCACAAAATATATCCTTTTTTAAAACAATTTTCTAAGGTCTATAGAAACCTCATAAAAGTATTAATTGTCCTCATGTGATTTACAAGAGCATAGTGAGAATTTGTGTGTGGGGGGTGGGGAATTACAGGGCTAAGAGGTGATGAACTTTTTGGGTCTCAGTTTATTCTTATCTGTAAATGAGGGGATAGGACCAATTGACCTCTGAGAATACTTTCTACTGTAAATATTATGTGCTCCTAATATTGTGAATAGAGGCAGCCACAGTTACGCCTCAGAGTTTGAGATAAAGCTTTATAGGCTTTCAAGTGGCAAATTGTTATTTTAATGAATCAAAACTTTAAAAAGTCAAATATTTGATGAATTGCACCATCAATCTGTTCCTATAAGTCAATTGAAATAAATTGTTTATTAAGTTAATTTCCAGCTGGTAATACGTAAATGTGTAATTTAATTAAAATCCCATTATGTATTTTCTTAAGATCAAAGGCGCACTGATACATAGTTCATTGAGTGAAGCATAGCTAATACTGAGACTTCAGCTCAGTTGCCAGAATCGTGGTCCCTTACCAAGTTTTCTGCAGAGCAGAGATGGGCCAGCCACCTCTAAGAATTGTAAAAAAGTAGCTTTTTAATGAATATGGGTTCCATCTCACACTGACCAGGGAGTATGGCTCACACTGTCCTCGGAGAATCTGAAAATGACAATTGCAGAAGCCAGTAGCCTTCCCAAGACTCTTAGGTTCTTGCCTTCTTATTGGATTCAGTCCCTCCCAATCTAGCAGTCCTGCCACCTGTGCTGGAGCTCCAGTGTCACCTCTGTCCCCTCTCCCGTGCCCTTCAGAGATGGAAATGCAGAGCCCCCCAAGTCTTATCTTTTTTAAGACAAAGCATCCCCAGCTGCTCCAACCAGCATCTACAGACCAGTGTTGTGAGCCATGTCTGCATCTTTGGAGCTGAGCACACCCTGAGAATGTGCTAGTACCCCCTGGAAATGCTCCCTGTGGGGAGTCAGAGCAACAGATTTGACTGACTTCCTGAGGGGCCTTCCTGTGAGTCTGGACAGCTTTCTGATGAGGGGGCAGATTGCCTACAAAACACCCTCAGTGAGGGTTTTTGTTCCTCACTGGACTTCTAAATGCCCTGTGGAGTGGAGGGCTGGCTTCAGTTTTGATTTTCTGGATAAGCGTGGGGACCAGTTGTTGGGGACATAAACAGCATTTGTGCTTCCTGTGTAATTAGAGGCCTTTGGAGAAATATTTCTCTTTGTTGTCCTCAGAGATGGCCCTCCCTCATTCTTGCAGCAGAGAAGGCAATGGCATCCCACTCCAGTACTCTTGCCTGGCAAATCCCATGGACGGAGGAGCCTGATAGGCTGCAGTCCATGGGGTTGCTAGGAGTCGGACACGACTGAGCGACTTCACTTTCACTTTTCACTTTCATGCATTGGAGAAGGAAATGGCAGCCCACTCCAGTGTTGTTGCCTGGAGAATCCCAGGGACGGGGGAGCCTATTGGGCTGCTGTCTATGTGGTCGCACAGAGTTGGACACGACTGAAGTGACTTAGCAGCAGCAGCAGCAGCAGCAGCAGCATTCTTGCAGGTGGAAACACTGGAGGCCACCTGGGTGCCGGCTCTAGTGATGGATGTTGCCAAGATGGGGGACAGCTGCCCCCCACCACTCCATCCCCCTCCCCAATCTGCTCTAGGTCAAGGTTACAAAGTTTCCCTGGGCACCTCCCTTTGCTTGCAGGGTCCCATTCCAGAGGAACCTTGCAGACAGGCTCCTGCCCCTTCTGGAACCTTCCTGTCCCTAGCCAGACAGACCCCCTTGTTTCTTTTCACTCAGGTTTCTGGGCAGAAAGAAAGGAAAACCTTCTGGCAAAGTCTGGATAGATTCATCCTCACTAACATTCCTGGGCCCTTCCTCCCTGCTACTGGGCAAGTCTCTTGTTCAGCCTGAGGTTGTCTTCATAGCTGTCCTTCCAGACCTCCCCTCTCCCCATGATCCAAGGTCGCCCCCTCTTCCTGAAGCCGTGAGCAGATGAACTCATCTTCTCTCTCTCAGGAGATCAGAGCTGTTTGGTCATCGACCATAAGTTTGTTAATCTTTGTTCCTCTCCACAAGACACAGTACCTTGCACTGCTGCCAAGTAGCTGTGGCTCGCTGGCTCCCTTCTCACTTTCCACCTCAGGACAAGGATCCTGCCACCTTTTCCAACTGACCCCTCTGTTTCAGAATGCTGGGTTTGGGTTTCCCCTTTTATTAGG